>NC_055671.1:16852500-17572500 GCF_017976325.1 Chelmon rostratus | reverse complement strand
CTGTCTTTTCAATAACTAATGTCCCTTTTTACACTGTTAATGTTGTGTAAATGAGGCTGCCTGACGCTGATGTGCTTTTAAATGGAAGTGGAGCTATTTCGGACATCTCGAGCCATATAATTTAGTGCTAATGTGGCTAATGTGCCGTTTTCCTGGCTTTGACAGACAGACAGTCCAGCCTGTTGGGTTCAGCTCCTTCCTCCACTTGTCTTTGCTATCCTCACAGGCAGATTAACATGTAATTATACAACATTTGTGCACAGCCAGGGCACCCTGTGGGATCCACCTGGCATTCGCGGCCCACTGTGTGGGTTTCACAGCGCCTCTCTTCCTCTACACATGGTACTCACAGGAAGTGGAGGTCATGTTAAACGATGACCTCATCCTCTCAGTGCTCCATGGGTTTTTATACTGTATACTGTACACAAGTGATGGTAACATCACTGACGTCTCTTTTAGAAAGCAGAGCTGGAGGGGGGTTTGGAAGGTTATATCCAATTTTCCATCTGTGCTATTTTTTGGTCTTTTTTTTTTTTTTTTTTGGCCCTGAGCACTTGATGAATACCATCAGTCTGTGATGAGATGTGTTTTATGTGTGGATACTGGTGGCACGCCATCATCTGGGCACGTGTGTGCGTGTGCACTAAATTACAGTCTGTCCTAAATTGCCCTGTTAACGTCTGGACGTGAATAACCACAGTGCAGACACAGCGATGATGATCATCAAACACTCCAGAATGTTTCCTGCATCTGTGTAGTAGAAACCCGAACTCATTATTTGTCCGCAGAAGAGCTGAATAAACATACAGCACGCGCAGTGAGAGTCAATTTGAGGGCAACTGAATACATTTTGCAACCTCTCCATCATCACTGGCGACAAGCTTGACATTCCATTATGATGACTGTGAACTAATGAAAACGTCATTCCTTCATATCTGTGCTGGTGAAAGACAGGTTAACTTCTGTGCTGTGATTCCACCGCAGGGCTAACCAATCACATTATTTTTTAACAAGTGACAGAGAGCTGTAAACAGGGTGTCTCCAGTTTTGATGAGTGTCTCATATACCGGCTTATATTGCATTTCGTGACATGTACTGATTCTGCACATCCTAAAAAAACAAAAACTATATATATATATATTATTTCTCACAAATTAGGTGCAGCCCGAATGTGAACAGAATTTAATTACTCTATTTATTTTCCCCTTCTAGTATTGAACCTGCAGTGCAGCAAGCATTATTGCACAGAAAATACAGAACACCTTTGGTTTCTTACCTTTTCTGACCCTTTGTCAGAAAGCAGAACTCAAATTTAGATATTGTGGCTCATAAAAGGCCTGATATGAGCGTGGCTGTCTACTGTTCAACAAAGCTCTGTGCATGTGATGTATGGATGCATTTTTTTCTGGATTTATAATACACAGACAAGATACGTAATGCCCATGGGTAGGTCTCTGACCTTACTCCCAAACCATGAAAATCACGGCAGTCCACATCTCTGATAAAAACATATTTCAATTACTGTCTCCAGAGCTGAGACAGACGTATACAAATAGAAGCAAATAGCTTTTCATATACTGTATAATTAGCAGATCCCACCATTAGATTTGTAAGGGTACATTGATGTACTTTGACAAAAGGAAAACGAAGTGTTGTCCTTGACTAAATGAAATACTCCTAAAATACTCCTGTTCTGGAAAATAAATATTTTGAGACCATCTCTTAATGAGTAAAATCATTAAAACCCACTCTGGTATTTTTAAATTCAAGCCAAACATCTTAGCAATACAATCAAATTCCCATCTTGTAAACAGTCAAAACTACTGCTAATGTAGAACTTTCTCTAACATGTAGACATTGCCATACTCTAAATAAATGTCCAACTTGTCTTCTTAAAAATGAGGGACCTCACAGTGTTGTCATCTTCAGTTTAAATACAGTGGTTTGGTCGAGTGTACGGCGGTTTGACATGCTGTGGTTCTTGGTGTATAAAACACCATCATGCCTCACTCATGCCTCATAGACCTTCAACCTGCCGATGGCATTTGCTGGCGTATGGCCTGAGAAATGTGGGTGCACTGATCCTGAAGGTGTGTGTTTGTGTGGGTGTTTAGCAGATGGCGAGATGATGTGAGAAACAATCTGGACAGCCTCGTCCACTCTGTGTGTGTGTCTGCGTTTTATTTTTTTATTTTTTTCTAGTAGAAAAGGTCATGTGCATGGATGCTTTGTGTATGCGTTTAATGTAATGTATATTTTTTTTATAATTCACTTCGAAATCTTAATAATTTTGAGATTTGTGTTGGTGTAATGCGGGCCATGAGATCTCTTGGAGACCTCACAGAGCTCATCTATAGACAGAGGTATTGCAGTTCTGAACAAAGAAAGCTCAAATGTTAAATTTTTCACTTATTTAACCATATTTTCTGCCTGTGTATGCATAAAGTATATTGAAGTACTCAGACCATCGACAGGGCAGGAGATGAAAGCTTTTTCTTCTCCTTGCTCCTGGAATTATTTTGTTACAAATTAAATGCAGTATCTGCGTAAAATGCTGTACACTTTCGCAACTGAAAAAAAAAAAAAAGTACAGCAATAGTAAGGATTCCCATCCCCTGCTCTTCAGAATTCAGGATAGCTGCTGGAAACTGTGCCGTTAATTACCCTTACCTTCCTTTAATTAGCACTACTGGGTTACCCGACCCTGAAAATGTAGGTTTAGCCTCAAGAATAATTAGTCCAGGCCACATAGAAATGCAGATGAGAAATGCACGTTATGAGATCATGTACGATACCCTTGAATGTCGAAAACGTATAGAGTTGCATGTCTACAAAATTGAACAAAAGCAAAAATCTGAATATAGTCAACCTGAAACGCATGCGTCTGTGCTGCACGTTTCGTCCCCTCATCGCCCTCCGCTCTGTGGACACACTCATCGGGGAACATTTAACTCTTTCTGTCTATATGCACCTCTCTTTCTCTCTTTGCTTCATTGGGAGTTACTCATTTACATAAACCCTAAGCAACAATCTTTCATGGTTGGCAGCACGTATATAAAACCAAGCATGCTGTAACATTTATGCTTGCACTATAAATGTTTAACATCAAAGGGCATGTGATTAATATGCATGATGAAGACGGCAAAGGGGGTCCAAAGCTTTGTGGAAACAGTGAACTGGAAAGACCATGTTGTGCATTTGTATGCGGGTGCGTATGTCGGTGTGTGTGTGTGTGTGTGTGTGTGTGTGTGTGTGCATGCTTTGACCTCTAATCCTTGGTTGATATATAGGCATTTGGCTTTGGTTACTGGTATTCATAAAAGTATATACCGATGGGTACATCTATCATGTAGAGAACGGCCTGTTGCTTGGCTTTGACTGACGTCTGAATCATTAGAACACACCAGATTACACCTTATTGAAATTCATATTGTGCATTAAGGCCCATAAGAAGTCTTGTTTTCATCATCTACTGGGGACATTTCTGCCAATTTGAGGTGAGAAGTGGCTTTTTCCGCCCAGCGAGAGGAAGAGATGAGTGGCGCGGCTACGAGCGCAGGATTTCAAATGGCTGCAAAGGCCACCTGGAGATAGACAGCATGACTTCAACCAGGTTTCATGAGTGAAATTAAACAGAAGGAACCTGTTATTGGAAAGCTAGAAAGAACTGGGAGTGTGTGTTTGTTCCCTTGTGGGGGTGTGTGATGATGAGAGAATAGACAGTGGGAGGTTTCTAGCGTCTGTATGGAAAATGTTGCCTGGAAGGTTATGCTCAGCGTGTGAGATGGCCCTGTTTTTGTATTTTGGTCACTTGCTGTGAGGCGCAACAGAGTTAATGTTAGTCGCCATCGAGCAGAAATTCTGGTGGCAAAGATGGCTGGGATTAACTCTTGATCTGCCCGTGTACTCAATCCACCTTTGATCTCTGTTGTTTCTGTTGTCAAGTTTCTGGTTCAGGTGAAGTTCAGCTGTCATTTCAACCATAAGAAATACAGCTGAGATGAAAACCTGATCAAAACATCATAACAAACATCAACAGCTTCACGGATGCAACAAAATGCTTGTTGCCTTCTTTCAGTTTTCCTTCAGGAATGTCATCAGGTAGATGCAGGTACAGGTAAGAAATTCAAGGTGTGCCAGCAGATTATTCAGTAGCATTAATTAGGCTGATTAATGTCACACTCCTAAACTCCCAATGGTCACAACATCACGTCACCTTCTCTTCCAAAGTGGCCTGTGACCTTTAGACCACTGCTCATGGACACTTTCTGTCCACTAACAGCAAAAGTAGGGTATCCTAATTCTTACTTTAGCCAGTGATTCCTGTGTTTTTCTGTGTTAGCCATAGGTTTCATTTGCATTGAATCTAACTAATATTGTGAAACTTACTGTTGAAAGGACACAAAATTGGAGACAACCTTTGGAAAAGATATTAAATTGTTAATACACTTTGACTAATTAATTTGAAAGACTAGCATGAAACTGCAAGTAGAATTTTATGATCAATTATCTGCAGTGCTGTTTTTAAAATCAGAAATGATTTAAGGTGACAAATCCTTGGAATCCAGGGAGGGATTATGTATGTTAGAAGTAATCATCCAAACCTACGCTAGGAGCAAAGTTTATTAGGCTTTTGGCTGATAATTACTGAACCATTTCTTCCAATAGGCTAGGACCAGAGCAATGCATCTAGCAAAATGTGCTTTGTCTTCCCAGGCAAAACAAATTTAAGCCATTTTATCTTCACTCATTGTAATTCTGCACCTCGCACACAAGGACGTCAGAGGTTATGGCGGGTCTGCACTAAATTGCTGTCTTTCATCCACCAAACTGTCAGAGCTATGGTGCACTTTTTTTTTTTAAAGGATAGGTAAAAGGTTTGCTCTGATGGCTCATGACTAATGGCACCCCCCTACACACACACACACACACACACACACACACACACACACACACACACACACACACACACCTCTGCCTCTGATAATGTATTTCATCTAATCCAGCCCATTTTTCAAGTGGTGCCGCATGTGTGCATGCATGTGTTGTATTAATGGCGCAGATCATTCTCCTCAGCATCACCGCAGTCGCCCCAGGCTTTTCTGTCTTCGAAATAGATGGTTTTTACTTCAGACATGCTTTTCAGGTGTTCTCTTGACACTTTTTCATGAAGTTTAAAATTTCAAAATGTACATTCACATATGAATCTTTACAGCTGTGAAAGGCTGTCGAATGTAAAAAGAGGATCAGCATTTAATCATTTGTTACCGGAATAATTGCAGTAATTCTCCTTTTTGCTTTATGAGTAAATAAAGTACGAGGTTTCAGGGCCTAATTTAGTTAAAAAAAAAAATTAAAAAAATAAATAAATTGTGATTAGTTCTGTTTTAAAAGTATAGTTTGTTGTATGTTTGTACATACACTATATATATGTGTGTGTGGATACATTTAAATTTTCCTTGCTTTTCTATAAACCAAATATCTCAGTTCATTTTAGAAATGAACAATTTAACAAACGTCTCATACTTGTTGCCTGCTGGACTCAGATATCAGTAACAACCAGTGAGCCAACTGACAGGACTCAACACACAGGCTGGTGTAAAGAATCCAAACCTCCCTGCACAGAACAGACACAACGGGGCAAACAAAACCAAATTGGGGGAGTGTTGGACACAAAGGGACAAAGGGGAGACAAAGATGAACAAGGGGAGGAAGTGATGAGACACAGGCAGGCGCACATTAGGGCGAAGCAGGAAAACACTGGGGTCAGGAAGTGAAGAGCGGGAAATAAGAGGGTGGAAATGAGTGCTATAATAAAACAGGAAACAGTGACTGAATGACATGAAACTGGGAGTATATGGGGAGTATGTGACAACATTGTCACAAAATCTTGCTTAAATTCAGGTGTTAAATCCACAAATAACTTCTGGTCAGAACATTAATCCTTAATCCTAAAGGTTTTATGGCTGTGTTGCCTACTTTGCATCACAGAAATGTTATTAATCTTCGCCCGAGGCTCTGTGTGTGTAATGTTCTCCTGTAACGTCCTAAAATTTGCCCCTAACCTTTGCAACTTGCACACCACAACCATTCGAAATATTAACAGCCTGGAAGAAGACTTCCTCCAGTCAAACAGTTGACTGCATGAGCTTCACTGTGCAGAATCATATGCGCACAGTTTGAGCCTGTTTTCACATTCATTGCTGAAAGTGGACATTTTCTCTGCACTAATTGAAAATCTGATTACAAGAGGCAGGCCTACGAGCATGATTTGTGTCATCACAAACAGTTTGAGGCCTCCTCTGAAGCCTTCTGTGCTCAAACACTGAGAATGGACTTCACAGTGAAGTTGGAGACATCTTGTGTCCGGCAGTTACTCTTGTGAAATGAAAAAAGATTTGCATATTCATGCATTCTGGGAGTTTTAATGAGGGAGAGGGAGTAGGTGCCATGTTAAAGATTTTAATGTGGTGAGTGTACTTTTACTTCTGTCAGAGAGACAGTGTGTATACCTAAATAAATGTGTGAAGGGAGTTCAGAGCATTTCAGTCTTTGAAAAACATACATCTCACTTCAAGCGATCTGTCCACACAACAAATCATAAAGTGCGATCTCTGCAGCGCCCTACATGAATGTCTCGTATTCCTTCTTCACTGATTAGCAAAGCTCAGTATGCCCAATCAGAGAGACTCCAAGCAAACTATCTCTCCCCGTCATAAATTAATCTAATCTGTGCAGTTCATTCTTCAGTGCATGCATCAATGCTCGCATCAATCATGAATGTGCATACTGTATGAGCGAGTCATTTGTGAGAGCACACAGTGTCTCCCGTCTGTATGCACAGGAGCTGCCTGTCGCCCTTTCTTACAACCTACAGATGCTGGATTCGCGTTTCCTCCCTGCAATCCACATGTCACAGCATGTGTGCAATGCTGGAGATAGGAAACCGGAGAAAAGCCATCAACAAATAGAAAAATAGTGATGTAACAGGGAAGCTGGAAGAGGAGGATGAAAGAGAGCGGCGAGGAGAAATAAATAGAGGGGAAGAATGGAGGAATGGAGACAGTATGACGCACATGAAGCAAAACTGAGAGGAAGAAAGAGAGACAGAAAAAAGGAATTGTTAATATTAGACTTTTTTTTTTTTTTAGCTCCTGTCAATACACTGTTGCTATGTTCTGGAGTCAGATCAGTCTCAATATTAATGAATGCACACAGAAGGATTCACTAATATATACATGTATATATCGTTGCACACAAAAATACTTTAAAACACGTCCACGTATAAGAAAAAAGGTTTGCAAATGATTGCTTCTATCTGGATGTGTTTTTTTTGACACTCCACGGCAATGGCTAGAGTCAAGAATGCATTTTTTTTTTTCCAACAGGGAACTATTTTACATTAGTGATCTATGGAGTCAGATTAGTCTCAATGTGACATATTACGCAGAGGGATTCACAATTGTATTTTTGAATTTTTATATAATTATTAGGATTAGGAGATTAGGAGAAGTGCCGCCACCGCTCACGCTCCTCCCGAGTGAGCATGAGACAGACGCCGCTGGAGTCCCCAACAGCCAGATGAGTGCAAATATTTTCTCTCAGGTGTTATGCCTTAAGGGTTAAACAAATAGCGAGGCCCGTTAGAGGGTGGAGCAGGTTCTGTGACCTGAACTGGGAGACCAGGCAAACAGGTAAACACATGTGATGAGGGGGAGGCAGAGAAATCCAAAATCCAGGAATCAGGCTAAGGGGTTAAACGGGCAGGTCAGGGAAACAATACCTATGGCGAGCAATGAAAAACACACCATGCATCCTGTCAGCGGGTGAATGAATGGAACGGTGTAGAGGGACTAATCAGGGAATGAGCTGCAGGTGAAGAGATGGGTGGGAAAACCAGGTGAGAGGAATGAGGTAATGGCCGGGTAGTGATGATGATGTTGGGACAGCATAACCCCCGATCAAACGGGCTGTTCCAACATCAAGTGAGCGGCAGCAAACAGGTCAAAAGTTTTTCCCACAAGACTGGTGACGGCCTTGCGGCCCATCTGGAGTTTGCCAGAGTTGCCAGATTGCCAGTCCAAGCCTGGTCACACAGCTATATTCAGCTAGCATTAGCTGGCACAGGTAAGCCTATGCTACTGCTTAACCAAGACAAAGTAAGGCTGTAGCAGCAAAAGTACAGAGTGAGGATGTTTTATTGCTTATTAATTAAATTTTCATTTAAGAGAAGAGAAATGTGTTATTTCTTTCTCTAAAGTCACACAGTTGTGCGTCAGTGGGCTGGTCCATCTGAATAACGAAAAAGATTTTCTCATCTACCTCCAGTGGTGTTTAATCATGCACATAGTTTCAGCTTTATTCATCCTGGTTCACTCAAATTTGTTTTGCCAAATTATTTCATGGTTAAAAAGTTGTCTAATAACTAAGAGCAGCCAAGACTGAATTACTTATTGATTTTTTTTACACACAGTTTAAAACATGAAAATTCCTAATGAATGTTTGACTTATATGACAAGAAAGTTGTTCAAACATGTACTGCTCCAGCGCAATCAGCAGAATATTCCTGGATTCACATAAAAGTCAATGTGACGTGTTAAAAATGAGCTATATATACATTTAAGTGAAAGATCTGGACTGGTTAACATTAACATTAAACACAACAACATTCAATGCTTCTGTTGCTACAGCAGTTGATGAAGCACACAATTCTGCAGCCACACTCAATATTTTATCACTCTGCTATTTGTTCTAATAGAGTGAGAGACGGAAATGGTCGACTTATCAAAAACAACAGGGGAGTAAGACGACACTTACCAGCTTTACCAGCTTGTGTCTTTTCGGTCGCTGGCGTTAATTTCTCGTATTTCCTGCAAGTGATGAGCTGTGTGAAATGAAATGATGAAATGTGCCACGGTCTGTTCTGATGAGTGCGGATCAGTGGCAACCTGCACAGCTGGAGACCCCAGGCCCCTCTTTAATATCCAAAAAACGTACTTAAGGCTGTTTTAACAGCATCGTGCTTCGTGACTTTCCCTCATTTCATGAGAATTGCTTATAAACATAAACAGCATGTAATTTTGAACTGATGACATGTTTCAGAGGTCCGCTAATGCTGCTAGAAAATGACAGAAGTATACAAGTATACAGAAATACACACACGGGGAAGGGTTGCCACTATGATTTTCTAGATATTACAAATTCAGAGGAAAAGAACAAACATTAAAAGAAATAAAACGTGTTTGTTTTTGTTCTACACATACAGCATGGGGTCTAAGAAAGTAAACACAGAGCCAACAAAAGACCAGGGATAATGACAAAAACACTGCGTGCACTGCGTGTGTAGACACATCCTGAGCCAGAAAACCATCAAAAGTTCAAAGTGAAAGTGAATTGCATTGCCATTTAATACGTGCAATAACAAAGAAATGTCTGCAATACTGGGCTAAATAATATGTGCTCACTATTCATATATGAGCTAACACACATGGGCAGTTTGATGCGTAGAAAGTTGATGTAAATTATGTTCCTACATGCACACACAGCTGCTAAATGTGTGTGTTTGATGTGCGCTTTTATCGATTTCGTTCACTGTTTAGAGCAACAAATATACGTCATGAGCTGCCGTCAGACCTCGGCCAGAGCCTAATGACTGTGTTCACCTTTAAAAAATATAGGTTAGGCTTCCTCAGCACAAGATCTGAGCACGATTCAGTGCTAAGATTGGTCTGTTTGTCAGGACAAAATTTTGCGTAGCTTTAGTTGACAGACCTTTCACTTCTTCTGCAACTTCTAATCTACAGAACTGCGGATTAAACTGTCGATCAATACACCTGCCAATGCAGTCAAGGCAGAGTTGAATTCAGATTCATAGCTGAGTCAACGTAATGACCTTCACTTGTCACTATATGTAACCTGGAATTTTTCCAGAACCACAATACTGATGTTTACTTAGTTGTGTTTGTAGAATGGCGGCTTTCCCTTCAGCACATAAATACCCAAAGCCAGGCTCTTCGATTTTCTTCCAGCAGGAAGAAACACGCTGTAGCATGCACTGGTCAAAGTGACATCATGTAGCATAAAGAAGTAGCAAAAACAGACAGACCAAAGCACAGTCACAAACAAAGAGGATAGACAGACACGGCGAGAGAAGACAGAAGATTACTGTGGTCCTGACTTAAATTCAACCTGCGGTCCTCTGCAAGCTCAAATCAAGATTTTGCACCCTGGCTTCTTTTTTTTTTTTTTTTTTAATGAAATGGTAATTCACCATTGTAGCTCCGGATCTGTCTCATTTCCGAAGCAGAGAACAGGCACAGTACCTCGTGTAATCTCTCCATCCAGTGCATGTTAGAGTCAGGGTGATTTCCACGACGTGAGCCAGCAGCAAGACACACATACAACACATACACAGGCAGACGCATCAGGACCGGCTGACAGTATCTTCGCTCTAATCAGAGGCTTAATTAGTCTGCTAGCAGCGTCCCATTAACATATATTCCTCCTAATTAACTGGGGCCACACACATACAGAGGGGGAGAGAGGCTGAGACAGAGGAATTAAATATGTTTCTTGAAGTTTCATAAGATGAGAAAATAAATGAACAAAGCACGCTAACAGAAGTAGATCTTTAATCTGTCAACCTCGCTCTGCCTTGCTGACAGAAAAACAGCTCAGCTCAATTGCTTTTGTAGGCAAAGTCTTTGCCCACCAAAGTCAACATAAGTGAAGTTCTAATGTTATAGCAGTCTGTTCAGAGTAGTGGTTCTGATCTCATCACATCAGCTATGTTACCTACTTTCTGTGTCTGTGTATTTTTGACTGGACATCTCCCAGTGGGGATTATTAAACAAGCTTGAAAATGAAAATGTATTTCCATTGTAGCATTATCCTTTTCTATGTATGTATGTGTTACTTTGGCCTAAATTAAAATCAAAATGCAATATTCCAATTTGCATTGCATGCACTGATGAAGGCCACAAGATATGGCTGAAAGTCCTGTAAGAAATCTAGTAAGAGGACCTTGAGTTCCGAATTTGTTTGTCAATGAATGCTTGCTAAGTTAGTGATGTGGCATTTAGCCATAATGCTAATAGACAACCTAGGATCATCCATTTGCTAACTAGCTAACGCAGTCATATCTTATCATGCACAACAGGGGAGTTATCACTTACCTGTGGAAAGCAGCCACATCACGACCTGTTGAGGTTCACCTGTTCTTTGTTTTTTTCTCATGATATAGTTCATAATTAGAGACTGCACAGATGTAACACTGTGTGGTCACATTAAATCACACCTTCGCAATATTATAAAACTGATAGAGAGATTTATTTGACCTACCAGTTGTAAACATACGGTGGAGTTGTTTACAAGTCCACTTGACAATGCTCATGCCTTCCAACACAAGTAATGAATATATTTATTTATGTTACGTATTCAGTCAGTCTCACATTTTCATACACCAGCAACAACAAGCTGTGACATCCAATCATCTGTCACAACAACAGAGGACGTGTTTGCCGGACAATAAGGCTTCAAACAACATATTGGTGGCTACAGGAAACTTGTTTCTGGATGTACCATCAAAGGCGCTGCTGCCACACTAGCCCACTGGTTCTGCCGCTGATCTTCCTCTGTAGCTGTGTTGGAGTCCTTAGAAGCCAGCTGTGGCTGAGGCTGCTACACTGAAAGGTGCAGTCCTAATTTATCAGTGACACTGTGACAGAGTGTTGGTAGAGCGAGTCTTTAGCAGTGTCAAACATGATTCCCACAAGTCATTTACAAAAGTGAAAAGTAGGCTTGTGTGTAGGCAAATACACACACATGCACACACACAAGCACACTTCCGGCATCTCATCTAAGTGTCTTCATAGGTGAGTCACCCCCTTTTCAATAAAGCTGGTATGATATCTTGGCTGAGCGAATGCTGCTTCCCTTTGTCAGTTTAATCTGAAACACTGGATGATTTAAAAAACAAACAAACAGACAAACAAAAAAACGACCACATGGGTTACGCAAACACACACACATGCCGGTGACCAAAAAGGGTGTTGTGGGTGAAAGATGAAAGGCAGCATTTTGCACTAGACTCTAATGTCTTTGTTGTAATGCCAGGCCTGCCTACAGTTCTGTGTCATGACTCATGTCCTCCTATCCGGAGCCACCAGAGCTCTATTTCTGCACCACCGTGGCTCGGTTTCAAATCTCAGCATCACACTGCGTTCGTATGAAAAAGCCAATGCAAAATTGAAAAGATCTTTGTTGCCAATGGGATGCAGATTCTTTTGATTAAGCTGGCTTACACTGTGCTACTTGTGCATTTTGAACACGCGCATTATGAGTTGGAGATGGCAGAATATCTGCCAACAAACAGCTTCCACGGAAACTTTGGGCTGCTTCAGCACTTTGCCCAAGGGCACTGCAGTGGTTGTGTTTTTTTGTTTCGTGGCATGCCACTCATTCCGGCATTATTTCTGTGGGAGCAACGCTCAGATATTTTAGAGTGTGCCATCATGTGGCGCTGCTTCATATCAGTGGTCCCTAGTGATGGCTGTCCTCCAGAAACCACATCCTCTGATTAACATCTTCATGTCAGCATCAGGATTTGAACGACGGACTGGGAATGCCTGTCTGACTCTCCCACCACAAGACCGCCAGAGGACTGATCACACGCGGCACTTTTTAACGCCAAAGCAGTCACAGTACAGAGTGTTGACTAGGACGGAGGATGCCTTGGCCACCTACGATTCCAGCATGAGTAACACAGTGAGCAACTTTTCATCTTGGAAGCGTTTTTAGTTAAACTATTTTGGTTGTGGCATACTGGTCCGTATCTCAGTGGGTTCAGATATTGGTTCAGTTTTGTCTGTTTTATTATAAGTCGACAGTAGAACCATCATCACAACTGCTATTCAAGAAATGATTGAAAATTAAAAAACATCTCATATAGATACACTGCATGTACATATACATTGGCTTAATTAACTTATTTGGCTACAATGTCCCTCAGTTCATGAAAGTGTTAAAATGAAGCACTAACCTGTTGACATGTGTTTTCAGGAGCTAATTCTCGCTGTGCCTTTACCAGTATTCAAAAACAAATGTTCATTCACATGATTGGAGTTTTAGACTTGAGAGAGATTTATGTCGCAGACTCACAGGATTCTGCATGCAAGACACAGAGGAGAAGAACAGAAGAGAGGCTATTTTGAGTGGATATAAGTTGTAAATAATTGCTGTTCCATCTTGAGATCTTGAAAAGGCAGCTGTGTTGTGATTTTATTATTAGAGGTTTCATGGACCGAGCTGCAAGGCCTCTTGGTTGCACAGTGAGCACCAACATTTGGCAGTCCTCTTTGCTGTACTACACAAAGGCAACAACTGATATTGATGATAATCTACAATCTAAAATTGACATGGGGCTTAACGCTCGGAGTACAGTAATTTTGACCAATTATAAAAGAAATACTAAGATACGACCAGTTTCCACTCTGACTGACACTTTAGATTCTCACAGTCAACATTACACACTGTTTCCCTCTCTGTGTTGAGGATCCTGCGCCCAGTGGTCCAGAAAAGAAAAGCCTCGGTGCTGAAAGGAATGCTTAGAGTTGATCTGCTGTGTGACTAAATTATTAGGAGCAGAGCTAGTTTTTAAATGACACACAGTGTATGCCTGTTTCTAAAATGACATATATCATTATTGGCGACAGCGACAGGCGTACCGCACCTTCGTCGCCACGTGGTTGACATTGTTGAATGGTGATGAGGGGCTGAAATAAAAACTTTTTTGTCAGGGTGAGACCAGTGGGAATGTGCTGATATCACTATAGCAGCAGAAGCATCTTTCAACTCCAGATAAGCATTATTTCTCTCAATGTATTAATGTGCATTACTGATCTCTGGGATGTGAAGCCTTGAAATTGAAATGCAAATGCATGAGCAGTGGATTGGAAAATGTACACTGCCGGCGAGTGTGAAAGTGACCTTGTACCTACTGAACTCTGAAATAAAGTTGTGTGAAAGCAAACTTTGGCCATCAGGATTAAAACCCCCAAATCACATAAATGTATGCCTACTTTAAAAACTACCAGAATGTGGTCTGGTACCATATTTTCTCCCATTTAATTGAACAGAAAATGGTTCATTTAGCAACATACAGCAAAATTACAAGTGTACAAAGAAAGAAACTTCTGAGTGGATTGAACTCCTCCACCCAAAATAGTGGATTTGTGTGAAGAAGGGGGATGATTGAGTTCTCAATAACTTAGCTGATAGCTTAAAGGATAACTTTCGTTTTTTTACAACCTGGACCTTATTTATAGCATTAAATACGCCCATTTACGCACCCAGACAACTTTGGTGGCATTTGGAGTCGTTTTGAAGAAATTAGCCCCAGAGGAGCAGCGCGTATATCCGTATAATGCGAGTACTTGGGGCATCCATGCGCAGCCTGTATATAACGCATAATCTGCTGGTGCTATTCCCCTCTGAGCCGGCGGTCGGCTAGTTTAGCTGTAGTTTGGCACAGCCATGGTTCGCTATCGCGTATTCTTAGCCGCAGAGTTAGCCGTGCTGTGGCTGGCTGCTCGCAGCGCCCGGCGTTCGGTAATGACATCATCCACGTCAGAGGTAGTTGTCTAGAGACGCCGGATGTTGATAACATGCCACCACGGGCTCAGAGGGGAATAGCACCAACATATCATAACAAAATATTGGAATATGAACGAGTCTCGCCACAGATGTTGCGATATAGAGGCTGAGCATGGATGCCTCGAGTACTTGCATTATATGGATATATGCGCCGCTCCTCTGGGGCTAATTTCTTCAAAACGACTCCAAATGCCACCAAAGTTGTCTGGGTGAGTAAATGGGCGTATTTAACGCTACAAATAAGGTCCAGGTTGTAAAAAACGAAAGTTATCCTTTAAAGTGTTGGTTCCTGTTGTGCAAATGATGGGCTACTAAGTGTCAGCTGAGACTTTGAGCTAACCCTAATGAATTATGTCATGTGAGGTTTGTTCCAGCATGATAACATTTGAGTTGTTAACGTGGGTCTGCGTACGTTTGGTCTGACTGGGTTTTTTTGGGGGTGCACTGAGTAGAAATGTCCTCACATGCCCACATAAACCAGATGCTGGTGTGAAGTCCCATTAATCAAAAAAATACAATTTCCTTTCGTCTCATTTCCCTCTTTCCTCTAATTTAGTGCAAAAATGAACACTCAGATTTAGAACTGTATACAATATTTATTGACAATGTATTCATTTCATAGGTTTTTCATAGTAAAGACAGACACCGACTTTTACAGGGCTCATCTTTGAGAGGGGTACAGCTCTGGGCTTCTGGGAATGTTCTCGTGAGTGGCACATACAAGGATTTTTCAAGGTGGAGGGTGTTGAGAGGGTAAGGAGGATTGATGCTCCGTGGAGTGAAGTCCAGGGCAGCAGGAGGCTAAGGCTTCTTCTGTGAGTGTGTGCAAACGTACACTGCCACCAAGATGTGTCATATAGGCTTTTAGGATGTCAGTCTGTCCTTGCTCTCCAGAGAAGACTCTGCCGTCTGATAAAACCTTGCATTTCCAAAAACCTTAAAGGACCAGTGTGTAGGATTTAGTGAGATTGCAGATTGCTACCAAAGGGGCATCCCTCGCCTCTCCTTCCTCTTCCAAGCATGTAGGAGAAAATGTGAAAGGCGCTCTCTAGAGTCATTGTTCAGTTTGTCCATTCTGGGCTACAGTAGAAACACAGCAGTGCAACATGGCAGACTCTGTGAAACAGGACCTCTGTAGATACAAAGTGGCTCCTCTAAGGTAACGAAAACACAGCGGGTCATATGTCCAGGTGATTGTACACCACTGAAAACATAATTAGGAATCTTCTGCCAATGGCTCACGCTAAATCCTACAAACCGGACCTTTAACTTTCCAGGAATTAAGAAAAAAAAAAAACCTTTCAAACCTTGTCCAAACATGTATTTTTTGAATCTTTATACAAGGGACCATGAGAGGATTTCGTAAGCATACATATCATTGAGTTTTCACAACCCCTCCAGGACAATGCAACCATTCTGTATCGTATAAATGTGAAAATTGGCAAAATTGGATTTACAAGGTTTTGCCAAACAACAGTGTTTGCAGTTTTTTGTTGTTTTTTTTTTAAATACAGGAGTATAGAAGTATAAAAATATATGAAACAAAAAAGCGCTGTGAAGTACAAACACGTATTCAAAGTGTAGAACTTATGAAGCAGACCTTTCTTGCCAGTGGCCGTTGTGCTTTGGAAACACATTTACTGTCTGGCCGACATGCATCCACCACACACTCTCACACTCAAATACACATCATACCACATACAGCATTGTTCTGGAGTTTAAGAAATCCATTATATTGGGTAGGTTGAGACTTGTCTATGGCTGAGGTGGATTTTGTACTTTAATGACTTCGGTGTTTAGAGTCTGCCGATGCTGCAGAAGGTGTCGCGCTGTTAGTACTGTAAGTGTGTACTGTAGACAGTATTACGGGATTCGTGTTTAACAGAGAGAGCAAACATCTGAAACAACCTCACTAAGGTACTTTTCTTTCAGTACAATTCTTGAGTTTAAAGTTGTAGTTTGTGGTTGTAGTGTTGTCTGTAGTGTGAACTGTGCTGACCTGAGATGGTTGACTTTCGGGCTGATACGAAGGCGTCACTTGACCCTTTGTGTGTGTGTGCGTGTGTGTGTGTTTGAAAACATTAAGATGTACTTAGCTGATCATTGGTACAACTGTTGTACTTTTGCTGACACATTACAGCAAATACATGCTGCAAAAGAATATCAACTACATTCATGAATACATGTTACATTTTGGCAAAACCAAAAAAAATGTGCTTTTACAAATAGAGCAAAAATAAACAAAAAGTGATCAAGTGACACTGTAAAACAGAATATTTACATTGTTTCACATCAGCCTTTGCGTTCTCTACATTACAGTAGAAATTATCTTTAAAATGTCCTTTTGTATTTTCTCTTGAAAGCTCATAGGTATTTATTTACAGGAATAATATGTTCCAATCGCTGATTAATAATATACTATCTGATATATACATAGTTTATTTAAATATGTTTTTTGGGGACATTATCCCAAATTTGAGTTCAACTCATAATCATCTATCGGAAAATTTACAATGCCAATAATCAGTTTTCTAATAGAACTCAGAATCTATCTCCGTCACATATTTGCTTTTTTTTACACTTACAAAATAAACAAATCTGTTTGAGAGAAATATATATTAAAAGAAAGAAATATCAGAAGATTTTTTTTTTGACATAATCACCAGAACTATAAAATAAAGCCCAAAACAAAAGAAAACAATTTACTTACTATGTGCACTTTGCAACACCAAGATCAACACAATGTGAACATGATTCATTTTGATGAGTAACATGTAAACACCAGTGAGGTGAAAGTCCAAGGTTCAAACTGAACTGGACTTTATTGTAAGTTAGAATTATGCACAAAGTTCAGTCAGAGTTTACATTTCAGCTTTTTGGGCAGTGCTTGTGAAAACGCATCACCATGTCACTCGTCAACAGCCGCAACTGTTACATAAATGCTTTATAGAAAAAGAATGTAAATATCATCATCAATATTCGCAATACCAATCACACGTACTCTTTATAACTGAATTACAGACTTGTACGGTATGTATGCTCATTTGCGAGTTGAATTCAACACAAAAAGCACAAATGAAATGAAAGAATTCAGCGAGGAAGGAGAAAGTGATCAAAAACAGAATATCAAGGAGTTACTACTGTACAGAGCATGCAGTGAGACATAACTGTATGTGGCTACATTTTAAGTAAACAATTAGAATACTAATGGTTACGTGTGAGTAAGTTAGATCTTTGCTGCTTTAGGTTAACGCAAAGACGCACGTGAGACAAAGGAGACAAAGGCTCTGGCTACTACCTCTCATTTCTGAGAAATCGTGTCTGAAAGATATTTGGAGTCGCCTTCTCTCCCTTTCTGTGTCAGCTTTTCGCGTCACCTCCTCCAACTTGAATTCCACATTTCAGTCTGTGATGAATGATTTGGTACGTGCGGTGAGCAAGAGGCCATTAACACCGGGGTTCATTCGTATGAAGAGTGCGGCAAATCTGTGGTGAGGGGGACATTGCACTCTTGTGTTTTGCAGCCCTAGTTGTATTTTTTATTTTATTTTTTTACATTTTTACCTTGCTGTAACTGAAACATAAAGAGTGATCATGGTCATATTGATAAAGTTCCTCTTAAGACAGCCCCCATAAGCACCAGGTATTAGAAGAACTATGGTACAGCCTCTATGGCTTTTAAGAACTCGTGTGCAAAATCTTTTTTTATAAAATCTATCTTGTGTACATACAGTCAAAAGCACAGCATCATTGGTAAATAATCTGTAATTATCTGTAATAAGTTCGTTTTGGATCGACGGCTATGTCCTTTATGATCGTTAACCCATCTGCAAACAATACATGATTAAGAGGTTTAAACCTATGATAATTATAATTATCTGGATTGGGAGACGATATATAAACTCATTGGCAACAAAAAGACTAATAATCTCCATTAAAAAATGCTGTTAAAATGATGGTTCCAGAAGTTGATATTTGATGATATTTGTGCTTTTTATGCATCCTGGTCTTTCGATGGACCAATGGCGTCCTCTCAGCTTTGCCATATGTGTTCTTTTTGAACCATGAAAGAATTATCATAGCTAATAAAGTGCCTGTCAGCAGTTGTGAAGATTTTTTTTTTCGATCAGTACTGTTAATATGTATCCAAAAAAGTGAGAATAGAGAGTTAAAAAGAGAATTTTGTAGGCTGTACTGTTCTTATAATAGTTGCTATACAGGTGATATTTACAATACAGTTATTTAAAGACTAAACTACTTTCATGAGATACAGTCCTCCCCAAAGATATCCACACTATGTATCTGTGCTTTGGGGTAAAATCCAATATTAATAATCACAAGAAGATATAAGTAATCCAATTTCATTAAAGACAAATATTTGATATTTTCTTTCTTACATATTTCTGTCATTCTCTTTGTTCTGTTCTCTCCTGGACTGTCTCTGGACTGCCAATCAGGATCTACTGTGTTAGCTTCATGTTTCTTCACATGCATTTGTGACCTTCAGCAGGCTTCTTAAGTGCAATCTGAGTTCAAACCTGGAAGCTTTGGAATGATCTTAGTTATTATTACTTAATGATACCCCTTCACACGGTTTTGAACTGAGAAAAGGCTCAGTAATAAATTATATAGTTCTCCCAATATATTAAAGTAGAAAAAGGTTGATGTGAAATTTCTCTCACATTTCATGATATTGTAAATTGTGAATTTCAGGCCCTTTTTTATATTAGTATGAAATTAATTCTAGTAACAATAAATTTTGTTTCTTTGACAGAATTAATCATAGAAAATCCTGTTGACCTGAACTTGCTTCAGCACTTTCTAAGTAGTGTCCATGGAAGTATTAAATATGTCAACTTGTCAATTTGTGTCTAACTGATATGAAAGTTGGCAAAGAATTATATACGTTGTAACTGTAACATGATAAAAACATAAAAAAAATGAAAACAAACATTTGAAAAATAAATGTCAAGATACACAATTCACAAAATATGTAAAATTTTAAACAACTACTCAGGAACAGGCACCTTATATGTTTGTAATCTCTATTCCATAAGGTTTTTACGTGTTAGCCAGCAAATGCGGTTTTCCAAGATATGACGGATCCAGTCCTGAATATAGGAATTCAGTCCAGTTTTACAAGATCACGTAAAAAAATGAAACAACCCATATACAAACGAGAAATGAGTGACATATTTTGCTGTTTGTTCTTGCCCTCACTAATGTCCTTTTTTCTTTTCTTTTAATTGACATAGTAAAGCCAGTAAACAATGTTGAAGAAGGAAAAGACAGTTGGGAAGATCATCCTCGACCATTTGTCAATAGAGTTTACGTCAGTCAAGTCTGGGATGGTGATCTTTAGCTGCGAGGCGCGCCTCCGTAGTCGGCTCTTCTTCTGAGTCATGTGGCACTCCAGTGTGTTCCGGCCAAAGTTGTGCCTGGCCAGTCCCGTCTTGCGGTACTGTAGAGTTGAGCTGTCGTATGTCAGCATGGTGTTTCGTGGGTCATTGAGACCCAGGGCGAGCTCTGAGACGCCCATGTCGTTCTTGATGTCCAAAGTGCCCAAGAGGATGTTTTCATGTGGGTCCATCTGCTCAAGGAAAAGAGCCAAGTTTGTCTAGCGTATTAATATGATGCAACAGCATTTTTTCTCCTTTAATAAATCACATTTCACTGAAATTAATTAAAAAATTAAAGTACCAAAGTGATATTGAGAGACCATAAGAATACATTGATTCAGAATATATTAATTAACAATGGGAGCAACTATCACATTTAATGTGAAAGGGGTTGCTCCGAGTCAAGAAGGATAATCAATAGACCGTTTTAGCATCTTTCAGCTCATTGTTTTGGTTTTACCTGCAGCACCAAACATTGGACGGACAAAGTTAGCAACTAGCTAACATGACGGAGCATTTAAAAGCTTAACAGACAGATTTTTCCACAATAAGTTTGTGAAGGTCAACTCCTAAGAATATTGCTACATGCGTAAGCAGGCAAATGTTGGGTACGTTAGCAATATCAACTTTTTTAAAACTGCTTTTTTGCTGTACCTTATTCTTTTGATCGCCAAGCCCAATTGCTGCGTCATCCACAAAGATTGGTTCCCACATCGTGTCATGGCCATCCATGTCCCTTTGTTTCATTCTTGCATACAGAGTATCGTCTCTGCCGACTACATTCCCCACCAGCCACTGCAAGCAGACAGAATCACCATGGTAACTTGAGCAGCTGAAAAGTAGTGGAGGGGTTTCATCTGTGTAGGCGGGTATAAGTTGGCAACAATGCATTTCATGAAATAATGAAATCCTTGCGTTCACAAGAAACTTTCTTTTTTTAGTATTTCTCATCGTAACCTGTGGATTTCAACCAACCATTTTTCTGCTTAGTTCTAAACAGTGTTTTGTATTCAGCTGCGATCTGCATGTCTGTGTGCAGCCATGTTACTTTGGCCATTTTGCAAGCGAGCCAGCATTTGGTCCATGTCAGCTGGGAGCACAAAATGGGAACATGAACGCAACTCTTTCAAGACAAAGAACCAAGTGGCTCAGAGACCTTATTTCCCCTGTTTCTACTGGCAACAAGTCACATTCAAACAGATAGATAGCACAAGCTTAAGTAGGCTGGCTTTGCTTGGCACAGCCAAGGCAAGAAACATTAGGTCGGCCCTCCATTTGAAGTGGTGACATTTCTTTTCTTTGCAAGTAATTATTCTGAGCTCTTTGGACGGCTTTATGAATAATTAAATAAAAATCCCATCGCAAAGTAAAGAAGATGTTTGATTCTGTGAATCTAGAGCAAAGAAAACTGCTTTCACTTGATAATGTGAGCACAGGGGAGTTCATCAAGAGAATGTGCTCTGAAAACATATCTGAATTTGGGGAAAATCAGTCCTTTCTACCCGAAACTAAAAGTTCTACAAACTGCGGAGGTCAGCTGAGCTATTCTTACCTTGTTTGGATCCATCCGCATCTTTTCGTTGTTGGCTGTAGCTGTCTTCTCAGCCGCCTTTTTCTGGCGCTGAGGGCCCCGCCCAAAGAAGATATAATTTACAAGCGCATACTCCAGCAGAGCCAAGAAGACAAAGACGAAGCAGCCCATGAGGTACATGTCTATGGCCTTGACATAGGGGATTTTGGGGAGGGTTTCTCTCAGGTGGGTGTTAATGGTAGTCATGGTGAGCACCGTGGTAATACCTGGTGGAGAAAGGCCATGTTCTTTATATGATGACAGAAAAAGTGTGAATCAAGAACAAATATGCGCAGTTTGCACTCACAATTTTTGCTTCTTGCATCCCTCATTCAATCCCCATGAAACCCTGCTGCACTACTCCGCCTGAATGTGTGGCGGTTTTAATCCGTCCAACCACAAGGCGCCTTTGTGATCAACTTGATCTGTGCTTCATTAAGCCTGTCAGGATCAATGAAAACGGGGGGCTTACCCCCATGACTTCAAACTGCGCGTTGGGAGGCGAGCTAAAAGACGTGCACCTGAAGCGGTGCAGCGATTTGCAATTCAAATGTCAACCTTGGTCTTGTTCATTAGCGGAGAACACCTACTGAGGAAAGTTGTCGACAGTTTTCAGAAGCCTCACCCAGCATGCTGCGGGGACAGTTGCTGTCAGATCGCCTGTGCATGTCAGCGTGTTGAGTCTGTGCTTATTATGAGTGACACGCTAACGCTTGCTAGCAGTAATTTAATCAAATATTTTTGTCGTTTAAGCAAAGCATTCGCTCCTGGATGGTGCGTGTTTACAATAGTGTGTCTGTGGTTTTATCTATATGCAGGAATTACAACTGGTATGAGAGTCCCGATTCAATAGCTTAAATGCGATTTTCCATGCATGATAAAATAATTGTGTTCTCAGCTCTTATAGCGCTCACCAATCCTCCCCCGCGCACCTGTATATGCTACATTGAAAGCACACACAAAGCGTGCTTATTTAAGGCAATTTCTATTGAGAGCCTCTGTAAACAATTACTAAATTATTATACAGCTGTCAGAACGCTGTCAGGTGACCACCGCTCAAAATAGGATTCAGGCAATTTTCCCAAGCTGTTGCTGCGCGAGCTTAACAATAACAACAAAGGATTTCTGCAGCACCGTGGCCATGTGAATCAGACATTACAGGTCCATTTTAATGCCTGAAACCAGGTCAGAGAAAAGTGGTTCCTGAATCTAGTGTAGACTGGGGGTGACCGAACATTTCCCAACTCTGCTGACCCGCCTCCATTATGGAGCATTACCTTTTTCTTTTTTTTTTTTCATTAAATCCCATGCATGCCTTCCCCCCCGGATCACTAAATGCAGCTCAGTCGTCAATCAGCGAAATTGCCTTGTCGACTAAAGCGAGGGATGGGTAGAAGGATGGATGAAGCTGGGTGGATGGAGCTGGGTGAAAGGAAGGCAGGTTCCAATAAACACAGAGTAAGCTAGAAGCTCAATACAAACCTCACGGGCTACATGGGGTTTACATAATCGAGGATGACGGCGGGGGGGGGGGGGGGGTTGTGACTTCCAGAAAAGCACAGAGGCTCTGGAAGCAGAGTGGGAACAAATCACTTCATAATACGTTTGTGGAACACGGCAACATTTGTTCTCATGGGACGGATGTTTGACCCCGTTAATGCCCACGCTGATTGTGAAAGACTTGAAAACAGAGCAGGTCTTCCACAAACTAATGCTTTTTTTTCCTTTGTGTGTATATTCAATGTTTAGGCAATTTGTGAAATATGTTGTATCTTTTATTGTCCTCAACTTGTCAGTGGTCCCTCTGTTTGTCCTTCAAGTGAGTGATGTGAATGTTATGAGGTGAAATTGTGAGAAAAAAAAATAAAGAAAATCAATGAATTGCTTTCTCTTGGATTTCCCCGGTCAGTCCATTTCAGCGCCAGTGCAATCTTCCTCTTAAGTGTCCACCGCAGTTTCAGCGTGCCCTGCTATCTGTCTACATTTGCGATGCCGGCCTCACCTAGAGCCACTCTGGCGGCAGAGGCGTCGTAGTTGATCCAGAAGGAGACCCAGGAGAGGATGGTGATGAGTATAGACGGCATGTACGTCTGCAGGATGAAGTACCCGATGTTTCTCTTCAGCTTAAAGCTCAGGGACAGGCGAGGGTAAGCACCTGCCGAGACGGGACGGGGGAAGGGAAAAAAAAAGCGAGAGCACCGTTAGTTGATGTATTTCCACAATATTTGCCACAGGTGCGAGGTATCCGGGACTCGCGCTATTTCATAGATAACACACTTACTGTGTGTATTCTGAGATGTTCTCAGAAGTCAGCATAAATTCAGGCATAACAGATGATTTGACAGAAAACAGTGACGGTCTCTGATCTGGCACCCTATGATGAATGCATGGGTAAGTTTGGGTGCTAAATCTCTCAGGTTAGTGAATGCTTGTTCTGGTGATAAGAATGCCAGTTCCTGTCTGACATTCTGTGCACCCAGTCCTTAATCCTAGGTTTAGAAACCATGTACAAAAAGGGATAACATTGTTCAGACCTCCACCATGGTCTGATGTTATCCCCCCGCTTCTTTTTTTATGTTTTTTTTTTTTGGCAGGATAACTACATCATGTTTCTTCTGCCATTACTACTGAGTGTAACCATGTATTGTTTTTAAACGGCAATCAAATAGTTTTCTTGTAAGAAGTCTCCCAGCAAACACTTTAATTATTGATTAACTGCTCTCTTCATTATTATCATTATTATTATTATTTGGCTAATCTGTTAATCCTTTACTCCACAACAAAAATTACTTGCTTTGTCAATAACCAAAGAAATTGAAAGAAGACCAATGAAAAGCAGCGAACCCTTTTATCAGGCTCTTTGGCCTGATAAATGGTTGATTATTAATTTGGTTGTTGATTATTAATTTGGTTGTTGATTATTTTTCTGTGGATTTTTTTGTGGTGTGTTTGTTTGTGTGTGTGTGTTTTTTTTTTTTTTTTTTTTTTCCTGCTTATCTCTGCTCCTTTTGAAATAAGCCCACAGCAGGGTTTTGGAAATTGTATCAGCACACACATTTCTCTCCTCGGGGGATTGGCTGTATTTTGGTTTGATTCGCATTACAGCTGAATGGGAACAGACACCACAAGAAGTGCTAGAACGCACTGCAATGTCCGGTTCGCTGGAAAGCCATGCATGCACATAAAGGGGACGAGGTCGTTTAAATGAACGCGCCAACAATCCACCAGCTGCAGATCCTCTTGGTATGTCAGTTAGTTAATGTTGGCATGAGAGAATCACTGAATAATTTCTTTATAAAGTGAGGAAGCAACTCAGGTAGAAAACAACAGGACGGTCGTGCAACAGTGCATATTTATAATTCATAAGGACAACAGTGACATTGCCGATCCGTGGAGTGAAACATGACACTTGTATTGGATAAAAGCCCAGGCGCTTGTGCTGACGTTTGCGTCTCTGAGTGACCCCCAGGTCGCTCCCTCCTTTATCGCAATAGACAGCGCGTTAAAAAGGATTCCCCCGTCCACCGTATCTCTGTATAAAGTAATAAAAACCTGCACACTGCAGGGACACACTTGAGTAGACTTGCATGCATTTTAATGGACAACAAACAGACACACATATGCACACAAACATTCATGTGCATTCGTCAGGAAGCGTTATCTTATTAAGAGGGTCGTGTGGAACGTGTGACCCCTTGCAGACGAAACAAGCCCTCTCATTGGCCGAGTCTCTATTCTCCCACGGCATTCATGTTCTCATCTCATTCAATACAGTATCCGGAAACTGTATTCAGCAGAATCGCTGTCCCGCTTACATTTGCTTGCTTGCATGACAAATTCATGAATATGAAAATGCAGAAGGGATGAATATTTCATTGTATCAGACAGCATTCTTTTTGTTTATTGCTGTTAAATAAGTCATGGTGTCTTCTGTCTCCCAGGACAGCATTTCATTCGAAGGTTTGTATGTGGGTTTGCACATTTACATAACATTTTGCATTTCTGGAAATTAGTTGATGCTGCTTTCATATCAGAAAGTACAAACAATGAAATGAGTCACTATTTATGAATTGCCATATTGACCTCTTTGCATCGGCGTAATGATAGTGAAATAATCCTAAGAGACAGAAACTAATATCATAAAAAAAAGTAATAATAGTTAAGTGTATGTTAAAAAAAAAACAAAACTGAACATATACAGTATGCTTCAAGATAACATTTATTTCAGAGCTAACAATGCTAACGAGCCTAATTCTCTTTTATTAGTGGTGTGATTCATGCATCTCAGCCTGTCGGTCACTATTACCTGTGGAGAAGACGACATTCTTGGAGATGAGCTTATGATCCACAATGGAGAACTGGGGCAGTTCAATCTTGTCCACCCCCGTCACAGCATTGTCTCCTCCTCGCCAGTAGAACTCAATGTCATCTGTAGTGTAACCATCTGAGAGGGTACAGAGAACAGGAATTACTGAGGATTGCTAATGGCCTGTATGTATGTTCATAATCGTGTCCCATCTGGATCCCGCACAGGCCAGTTAATTAATCACTCGGCACTTGATTAGGTTTGCATTAGTCGCTATTTTACAGTCTGCTGACAGCAGACACAGTGGCTACTTTTTTTGTCTAAAAATACGAGGTTATCCACAAGGAAAGGACGACTCTTACGCCACACTTTCACTTAGTGTGTATGCATTTACACTATGAATGCATTTGCTTGTTTGCTACTACAGTGTGCATCTTGTATGTAAAGAGGAAAATGTGCTCATCTAAGTCAGACTATAGTGGTGAGAATGAATGGAAGTCAGTGTCAAGTAACAACTCATAATTATTCAATTGATGAGTGGTTAAAAATCTTTTTTTGTGTGTGTGCTTTGAAAAGTACCTGTACCAGCAGCCTACTATTATTATTATTATTATTATTTTTATTTTATATGCAAAAGTATCCACTTGTGTGCTCTTGACTCTTCTTGACTCCTCAATTGCGATAGTGCGGCATGATATAACCTTGGAAACGCTCAGGAAAAATGCTGGGTAGTGAATTTTTTAACAGATTATTTTAACCTTGATTCATAAGCACTCACACAGTTCACAGTTCAGCTGCCCGGTACAATCACATAATGGTCTATAGTGGGCCACTAAGCGGCTCCCAGGCAGTGCCATGCCTTGTACGAGTGCACCTGAACATCAAAATCTGAGATACCCGTGAGCAACGCACACGCTGATGTCTCGGTACTGTATTCTTGACAATAACTCAATTATGAAAAAGCCTGTTAAAACTATAAATTATGAAATCAAGTTGAGCATATAACATTCCACATAGTAGCAGAGGGAACCCTTTCTGCATGGACTAAATGTATGTGAGTCAACTTTATTATGTTTTGTCCCATGAGCAACTCAATTATTAAATACTAAGAGCAAGAATGATTAAATAATCAGGCTTGGCGTCCATTTTCATCACTAAAGTTCAGTAAAATCTGCAAAGGGACAAGAAGCAAGTCCATTAATATTAATCTGAAGCAAATCTACTCGCTCTTTTGCTCTCATTTTGGCCAAATCAGTGGGGACATGGACGGCAAAGCGGCCAGCGGGCAGGAGCGATAAATGATTGAGTAACACGGTACTCTGTAGTTAGAGCTCGAGACAAGTGCTGCAAGAAGAAAAGTAGAAAATCTTCATCAGACCATGAAAGTTGGCTCTTGCATAATCCACTGCCTACTGTCTGCTGTGGTGCGGTTGTCACGTCTGCTGACTTCAGGGCATAAGAGCATTGGTCTCAAAGAGAGGAGACGAAGGAGATGAGGAGACGAGGACAGACAGGAGACAGCTGGGGTTGGTGCACTTTTTTTTTTAGAAGGGTGGCTCGAAACTGTGAAGAGTGGTGAAACAAAACAAAAAAAGCCCTGCAAAGCGGCATGCACAGCAGACGAGCTTCTTTTAAAACAGAAACAGCTTCTTTAGGGCTACAAAGCTAATTTTTATAATGCACAACAGTTTGGATGCTATACTTTGCGGAGAGCAAGCTAGCAGCGCTAGATTTTCCCCGCAGTTCTGAGTGTATCGAAGTGGGAACTTGCTCAACTGGGAGGCAGGAGGCCAAGAGCTGCGCTACATTGTGCTGCCTCGAGACAAACAAACCGAATATTGCGGCCTTACATCGTGAAGCTGTTAAAACCGTCCTGCCGCTCATGAAGTGCATGTGTGCCGCTGCATTTTTAGGGAACAGCAGGAGATGGATTAAACAGCTCTTGGGAATGTTTTCAGTGACGAAACATGCAACGTAGTAATCATTTGTGATGGTTGCAACAGTTGTTGGGGCTGCAGGTCTGCTGCAGCAGGGATTTGCTTGCATGTCAGTCGAGTTCAGTTGAGCGACTCGTTTTGATTGCTTGCGTGGAAGTTGACTCTTTTTTTTTTTTTTTTTGCATTAGTGTGACCATTACTCTGTTGAATGCTGACGACGGGGAGATTTAGCTGCTCGAAAATGAATTAACATGTCTGATTTGCATGAGTATGTACATCATGTGTGGGATGCCGGTGATGACGGGGACGGGCCGGATGAGGAACGAGAGCATGTTTGACAGAACAATTTAGAGGGAACTCCCACGCTGTTTCATTGATTACCGCACACATTATAGACCGTTACACCACACGTCCTTCCTCCTCTGGTCTCCTTTTCCTCCCCACTCTTCTCTGACTTGTTTTTTTTATCTCCCTTTCTCCCACCACTTTTTCCATTTGATTACACTCCTCTCCTCTCGCTTATTTCTCTGTCACAACTACCCTTACGTGTCTGTCTATCTTTCACTCAACCTTCCCTCTTCTCTCCCTCCCCCACACCCTGCTCTGCTTAATTAATACTTGTGTGACCTATTTAGTTGCTCTGAATTATTAAAGCAGACTCTTCAGCGGCTGCTTTCAACACCCTCTGACATCTCTTGTTCCTCTTGACGAAAGCGGAGTTGGGTGCTGGCTGCGCTCAACATGCGGCTTTTTTTTCCCTCTCTCTCTCAAAAACAGTGTATTTCTGAAAATATAGCATGGGCGGTCATAGCACATCACCGTCATCATCATCACCTCACATAATCGATGAAATCTCAAAATATATTCCAAAGGCAATAAGTAGCCAAAGGACGGATGGTAAAATGAGATTAATGTGTTCTCTCAGTTCCAGTAAAAAGCCTGGCAACTGCATTTTGAACCAACTGCAGACGATTAAGTGCTTCTCTACTAAGTGCAGAGTATAAGGAAATTATATTAGTGGAGATGGGATGAAAAAAAGGCAGGTCAGGTCAGGGGCAGACAGAAATAACTTAATTTTGGATACATTTCTTAAGTGATCAAACCACGACTGAATAACCTCCCCTACTTGAAATTCCAAATGTAAAGTTCAGCCCCAGTGGATCGTCCCCAGGGAATGAAAGCTTGTTTCATTGGCGACCCTCTGGTCTTGTACCACCACCACTTATACACAGGATATATAAAAAAAATGCCATTGAAATTTACAGCAAGGATGAACCCTTTCTATTTTGCACACTCCGCGAGCTTTCCTTTTGTACCGCCTCAAAACGAAATGTCAGCTTCTCAGGATCTGGTGGGCAGATTGCTGCGCATGTTCTTGATCCCAACAGGATAAAGCCTTTTGATTTTAGTCGCCTTTCCTCCGGCGCCTTGGGAGAAGCTCTGCAATTTGAGCACAGCATTGAGTTGTCAATATATGGTTCGCTCCATCCAGCGCCATCCAACACACATGGCAGCCTCTCCAGGGACGACTGATACAAGTTAAAAAGATTATTAATATCATAAGCAACTGCCAACACACAACAACTACACTCATATCTGTGAATGCGCACTTGCAGTAAAGAGGAGTGAATGCCTTTTTGCAAACCGTACACATATCGGAGTCAGTGATTCGATCCGGTCCTCATAAAATTGATTGTCCAACTTCACTCCATTGTTTCTGTGTCGCTGAGGCTGACTTTGCAGTTTTCCGCCTTCATGTTAACGTGATTACATCACAGCGTTTGGCATGGATTGATCGTGCTGATTCCCACGATACATGAAAATCAACTGAAGTGAGAGTGAAAAATTAAAGAGGGAAAAAAGCATGGACTGCAATACATCACAGACAAGAGGGAGTTGGCCCACAGTATGACTGTTAGCTATGAAAAGAGGAAACCAGCTCATTGATTCCTCAGTGGCACGAGATGCAAACTCATCCCTTCAGTGCAAAACAGGGAAAAAAGACACTATGGGTGTGACGGTATGTATTTTACGCGAGCACTAGGGCTTCTCTCGTGGATTCCACAGTCTGGGAGTGTTGGCAGGCCAAAAATAAATGAAATTGTTCACGATAGCATCAGAGGAGATAACAATACAATGCTAAAGCTATTTAACTGGGACTCTGGCATATCTCCCTGACCAAATCTGACTCCAGGCCTTTTTTATCAAGCTTATGAAATAATGTCTCAGTTGATTTGTTTTAATGGGCAAAGAAGGATTTTGGAGGGAGATGAAACACTGGCTTTGATATTGCTCTGGGCAAAACATAATCATTAATAACAAAGTTTTTTTTTCTGAATGGTGCTATGAAACATCATACACCTGTAATAAAACGTGGGAACTAGTAATAAACACTGTTGTCTTTGTGCATTTTAAAGGCCATTCAGAAGCCCTGACAACAATCAAAATGTCCCTTTACCTGATTTTTCTTCATGTCTATAATGAGATAGCTTTTTACAATTGCTGTGTTCACAAAGCTCAATGGAGAACAGGACCTTAAATCAAAAGATGTCAGACAGACAGATTTTTGAATGCGAGACCACCAAACAAGCCGTTAGATTAGTCCAGGATTTACACAAGGAACTGCCTGTCAACTTAATGCACAGACGAAGGCAAACACATGCATAGTAATATAACAACACACACAGACATGCTTGCACAGACGCACACACAAATGGGCCCAAATCAACCCCCCACCCCCCACCCGAACAACGCTGGCTCTCAGTCTCCCTTGCGAGCTAAGAAGGCCACTCCACTCTTAAATATCTCTCAGATGAATTTTTGATTCCACGCAGTTCAAAGCAACTTTAATGTTACTCCCGGTGTCCAATTAAAAAATGTCTTCAAACTTAAGCAGTTCACAGCAAGCAGTAACCGACTGCATGCCCCGGACAGGGCCAGAACATCTGAAGTTAAGCTAAATAAATAAGCCATGCAAGCCCACGTGCAGGAACCATTCACACCCCAGAGGACGTGCAAGCTTTCTAAAAATGGGCTCTGATGGGCACAGATAGCAAGAGAGATAGTCGGTGGAAGTGGCTCTGTCCATATGATGTGGATCGCTGGTGCAGAAAATATAACTATTACTTGGTAGAGATGCAGTAATGAAATGATAGTTTCATTGTGAGTGCACCGCAGCTGTGTGAAATAACAGATGCAACGAGCCTCTCGCCGCCCTCTCAGTCGACACAGAAATAAACAGGGACGTCTTCATCTGTTTAGGCGTGCATGTGTGAGGATCTGAATGTGTCGGCGACTTAAGACAAGTCCATCTTAACTCGTGTTTGAGTTCTGTCTTGAGGCTTTTCTCAAAGCAAATTCACAGTTTCGCTGTGTCCTGAAGAGCCATCAGCAGTCACATCCATGCTAAAGCTAAAGCAGCTAAGCTAAGCAGCTAAAAAGCTTCAGTGTATTCGGTGTTTAATGGCTGAGTGACCCCACTCCTCTCATGATTTATTGAATAGGTGCACAGCTGCTGTACTTGTGAAGTCAGTCTTACATCTTTGACTATGTACAGTCAGCTTCCTGTAAAGGTAGAGCTACTATACAGCACTGTATATACTGTACATAGTAAACTGCATTACTGTCACAGTGACCCAGAACAACTGGGGTTTAACCCTTTTAAATAATGCAAGCAAAGGTATTTCCTTGCACTGAGGTGGAATCCTGTGTGGCCTACTACGCTGTGTTGAAGTCCTGGATTACGCATGCATTATAGAGATGCTGAGCAAGTAGCAACAGAACAAATGCAGGGTGACAGGGCTTGGCTTGCAAAGTTATAAACCCAACCCTTATCCAACACAGCTGAATGTGAGGCTGAGTTAGCGTGGTACTAAAGCCAAGTTTACTTTGCCTCAGAATAAAAACAGGCCAGCATCTACAGTGTCTTTGTGTTATGAAGTCCTTGGAGCAGTAAAAACATCACAGATAACACAACAGACCGAGGCACAACTAAATATCTTCTGTACCTTCTATCATATCATGTATTCATACCCAGAGTGTAGTCATTTTTATCACTTGCATCTATCTTAGTTATGACGTTTGCTTAAAGGTAAGCCAACACAGAGTTGAGTTATGAGCAAAGAGTTAACACTCCGCCTCACAGCTCTCCCTGGATCATAAACTTGGAATGAGGAGAACCCAGTGAGATTTTCTTTAACTAAAAGTAGGATTTCTCCCTCAGAATTGACCACACCCTGTGTTTTACAACATTACCTCTGCTGCCTTAAAGTTCTGCCCATACCTTGAAGCATAAATGCATACCATATGCATATGGGTCTTGTTACGCCCTGTTATGATTCGTTGAAGTGACCGCGGTTACTGCTTTTTCTGTTGTTAGTCTGCTTGTGGAAATGGTGTAGATCATCTGCTCAATTAGAGTTGGTCAAATCGTATCATGGGTACTCTCAAAAGGTTCCCTGTGGAGTTTTTAACCTCTAGCAGCCCTATGGATATGTTTTTCTATGAGTGGGTCCCTATTTGGTTTATCTCATGCATGCATGCATGCATTCTCCCAGGTGACACACTCCTGCTAATGGTTTCACACTACTCCACTAATCTACAGGTGGTGGTAACATGCAAAGGTACGTAGTAATGTGCAAACAAAGTCAGGGAAAAATGCAAGCTAGTAAACATGGACAGAAATGATGCTCAATTTTAAATACTCTTTCATAAGGAAGAAAAGGCATTTGACATGTTTATCAGATCTAAATTTTGCTCCCATAAAAACTCCTGTGGGCACAAGCCTGTCTTTACACATGAAGCAAATGCAGAGATGCACCTTACAAGTACCTGTCCAAAGCAGTCACCTGACAGGTCACATGACTACAAAATAAGAAACCAAGAAGAAGAAATGCCAAAAAAAAAAAAAAAAAAAAAAAAAGATGAACCATGTAATTAGAATTACAAAGTACAATGTACCCCATAAGTATAATTCATATTTATAACATATTCAGAACCGCCTTAATATACCATAGCAGAGTCGTCAGGTAAACAAATATCATATTTTTATGGCATATTGAGAGGAGAAAAGGTGATTCAGCATTTTAATAAAAGATATGCAGAAAAATGTACAATAAAGTGCCCAGATAATACACCATATACACATGTATACACAAAGAAATGTCAATGCTCCACTTAAAAAAAAAAAACACTTACCTGGCAGGTAAAAGCAATGTGCAGACTTTAAAGATACACTCAATGCATTTTGGTGAGCAACACTGACTGTAAACAACACTTTTACCTGTTTACTCTTAAAGCTACAGACTGGTGGTATTGTTCTGTGGTAAATAACTTTCTGTTAAAGTTGATGCACTCATGTGCATGTGTGTGCGTGCCCATAAGTAAATTGTGATGTCAGTAGTGATTGACAACCACCTGTCGTTAACTCAGCGGTGGAAGTTGCCAGTTAAGTGAGGCTGAGAGGATATAAAGCCTGTCACTAGCCAGCAGAGGGGGAGCAGGTGGCAGCTTGCTGCACTTTGTTTACTGTATTTCTTTCTTCAGCTTAAGCTAGTTTTAATTAGCTTCCCAGGATTCGTTTTTCCTCGGTTTGCTTCCTACAACATCTCCTCTAAGTATTCTGATGCCAAACACATCTACTGCTCTTTAATGAGGTGGCAGCCCTACATATTGACAGCATTACACTTCCCTATAAGATGACCCATACCAATTTATCTGAGGACAGTGAACATTCTGCTACCTCCATAGTAAAAGTTTGGTTAACTTTTGGAAATTAGAATAACTTGGTTTAAGTTAGTCATGATAACAATAAACCAAAGTTGACGTTTGTTAAGAAACAGAACACAAACCGCAGTCTCCAGTGTCAGAAATTAGATCACAGTGCTGTGGCAGTGTTTCTGAATTTATTTGTTAATCTTTATTCTGCATTTATTTATGCTCGCAATCCAAAATATGGGCGAGCGATTTGCAAATCCACCAAACCATTAGTCACAGGCAGGGCAGGAAAAGTCCCCGGGCTATCCAGAATGAATCATTTACATTTCCGCATCCCAACCGCTGCAAGCGTGAGGTTTTCTATTTCTCCCTTCCCTCCACTCACATTCACGTCAAACATGCTACAAATGATGAGCACAGAGGACATGAGCCCTGTCCATGCAAGTGCCCGTTTGATTCAGGACAGAAAATCCTAAATAAGGATAAAATGGTGCAGTTTCAAGGGGGAATTGGTTGACAAAAAGACAAAGACTTCTGCATATAGAGCTGCAGCTGGGAAATCTGCCATTAAGTAAACATATTGGATGCAGTTTTTTTCCAGGCTCAGTGCATCTGTAATATCAGCATATGTAGTATTTCTTCAACTTCCTTCCATTCAACAGGTGACAGAACTGTGCAGCTGAGTTTCAGAAAGATTAATGCTTTTTTGTGTGTGACTTGAAAATTATAACAGATCAATGAACTTTCTTGCAGAATTGAAAGCAATACTTGGCTCCATCTCTCTTTGCATTCAACAACCATGCTGACATGGCACCCACCGTAGTGAAACGGCTTGTCATTGCGTGATTAAAAGTTGGTAATCAAACCAGGGTCAGCAATTTAACTTTTGCCTAAAATAATTACAAAAGGTCAATGTAAAGGGGTGAAATCCTGATCCATAAATGAAAGTTCCTGGATGTTATTCAACTTGTCAAAGCTTGTTAAATCACAGGCATCACCAAGTGGCTCAGTACCGGGGATATTGGGAGGCTCTGGAGCAATCAAATTCACTGGAAACAAGCCAACAGACAGAAAAGACAGAAATGTGTGAAAATGAAAGAAGAGAAAGGAGGGGCCGGGCAAAGAGAGATAAAACAGAGACAGAAGCACGAGTGCAGACCAGGACAGTGAGAGAACAAACACACTCAAGGACTGAGAGAAGACAAAGAGCACGGCTGCGTAAATCTAACACATGAGAGGAGTCATTGAAGGCAACACTAGATCTAAGACGGTCCAAACCGGCAGAGATCTCATTCATGCCGCTGCTCCGTGAGGCCCTTAACGCTCGGGGCACAGATGAAACAAACGAGGGGACGCGTGTTTGTGTTTTCAAATTTTTATCTGCTGGGCACGTCGCATTTTCAAGTGCCTGCGACGTGCACACACATAAACACTCACATCTATGCATGCATGCACGCACGCACACACGGCTACAATTACTGCTCCCCCGCCGGTGTGTTTTAAAGTTGGTGGGAAAAAGCCTGTCAACAAATTAAAGGAGAAGGATTCATGCTCAGGGTGCTGATGCTGAGCTGTGCTGCGAGGCACTCGAGAACAGCAAATGTCCCTCTCTGTCTCCCCCTCACTCGCCTGCCGTCATTCCCCTGAACTCTGTTCAAACAAGTAGTTTAAACGGACACTGCACAGTATGAGGTAACACTGGAGGCAGACCAGATTCCAGATTAGGTTTGATTAAAGTATTTTTGCTTGTTGCTCCCCTTGGAACGAGACAGTAGATGACAAGCGAACAGTGTGTATAGTCTGTCATAGACGGTCATCCTCTCAGCACTACCGCTTCAACACTTTCCTGGTTTCTCCCTGGTCTGTGACTATATGTGCAGCAGTAGTGTGAAGTGTGTGGATACAAAAATGAGTTTTTTTTTTTTGTTTTTTTAATTCCAAATGAGTCGGCACATTTTATACCAGCAGAAATGAATTATTATTTTTATTATTGATGAATCTGCAGATTATGTTCATAATTAATCAATTACTTGTACAGTTAATCAATAAAAATGTTGATATATAGAAATCCAATTTACAATTTCCCAAAACTCAAATTGACATCTTCATCATCAAATTGCTTCTGTTGTCCAAATTCTTGCATCTAAGAAGCCGGCACCAGCAAATGTTTGATATTTTTGCTTGAAAAGTGACTGAAACAATCAATCGATTATCACAATAGTTGGCAATTATTTTTCTTTTGACTGAACAATTGATTAATCGACGAATCGTTGCGGCTTTGCGGCTGAGTAGCTGTGTGAGCAGGTCATGAGGGACAGTGGTCACTAATTTCAGGTTCACTGGTGGGGATTAAAAGCAAAGCATCCCTCACTCCATGCAAAGAAGCGGCAGTGATGGACAACCGGGTAGAAGAAATAAGCAGTGATGTTGTATCTTTGGTGGATAGTTTAGATTTGATAAGGTGCTGTCGTCTGTCATCTGTATAGGAGAGGGGTAGCTGGCCTGAGGTCTGCTTGTCAAACCTGTTGCAAAATAAGTTTAATTGGTTTGTCCCCTCCTGGTTCCCTTCAACTATTTGCCGTAACATCTTAGACACACACACACACACACACACACACACAAAATGTTTCTCATCCTGTTCCACATCTCTCTTTCACACTAATCTGCCACAGCTTGATTTCAATTCCCTCTCTGTTGGCATTCTCTCCTCACTAAGTTGGAAGTTTGCTTTTTCTGTTTTGTTTTGGATTTTTGTTCTTTTTTTTTCTACTGCCAACCTAATTGTACCTATCTGCAGCCCAGATGGCCTCCATTTTTCCTCCTGAGGATGGATAAAATGTGTGTTTTAATTCAAAATTTGATATCGACAAACTGATTTCATGGGATTCATGGAATCGTATGCAAGATGTAATACGGTTGGAGAGTCTTATGTGGACATCATGCAGCAAGCAAACTGCAATCCATTAGCTGACTTTCGTACAGTAGAGCATTCATGCCTTCCTGTAACCAGACTCTCACAGAACTCAGCAGGCTGCTGGACAAATGGCCTGTATCGGGTGCAGCATATTCTGTCTGCGGAGACGTGCATCATTAGCTTTGCGTACGGAACGTTCCAGGCTTCATTTAGAGGCGAGAAATCGCTGGAAAAGGTGATCGTGGCTTAACAGCGATGGCATGCAAAAATCCTCATAGCAGGTCCTGTTACTACAACCCCAAGCCCCAAAAAGTTGGCATGCTGAGTAAAACATAAATTAAAAACTGAATGCAATCGTTTACATGTGTGTTTACTGACAAACGGTTCAAACCAGAGCCCATGTAGTAAATTCCTTTATAAAATCATGTGTTTACGAAGTGGTGAACCTCCCTCCATCCTTGTGAATGACTGAGCCTTTCCAGGATGCTCCTTTCATACCCAATTATGATACTATCACTTGTTACCAATCAACCTGTTTACCTGTGGAATGTTCTAAACAGGTGTTTTTGGAGCGTTCCACAACTTTCCCAGTCTTTCGTTGCTTCTGTCCCAACTTGTTTGAAATGTGTTGCTGCATCAAATTCAGAATAAGCAGATATTTACAAAAATCTGGGTCTCTGATAAGGTCTCTGCTAAAGTTTAAACTCCAAACTTTATTGTGCAATCTTGAATTCACAAAAGCTCTTTAAACGGCCTCTTCTGCTCTTCATGCTCTAGTTCCCTCTGCACACCAGCACCAGCTGTAGGCCTTCCAGCTCACTTGCACAATTGACTCAAACATCCTTTGGCCCTAACTCTGTATGGCAGCTACATTCAAATGGATTTACAGTTATCCAGTTGAGTTCTGACTAAGCTTCTGCGAGTTCAATCATCTTGGTTTGCAAACAAATTTCATTTTCCCTGTGACGGTAGATGAAGAGCGAGGTCACTTCCTCCGACCTCCCCACTACTTTCATCCCTCTCTCGTGTGCCAGGAACTAAGGCAGTGGGATTTTTGGCATCTGAGCAGCAGTTAGCTGTCAGCTGTGTTGAGCCACATCCCAAAGTTATAAAAGAAGAAGTCATTTCCGGGTTTACTGATAACACCATTCAAGAATCTTAAATCAGCAACAGACACCCTGTGTTTTTCTTTTTTTTCCATTATCATATAGATACAAAGCTGAGTGAGGATAAACTGAAAAACACTGATGGTGGTCGTGGGATTCATTCAAACCTTAAACCAGTTCCCTGTGGTTAAATGGCAGGTGGCGCAACACCACCCATTATGAGGCAGAGCTCAGAATTTGTTGCCATTTGAATCTAAACTGCTCTGTTTTATCACTTTAGCACCACGGACAGCGCAGATTACTATGTACTACTTATGTGGTCCCAGTGCATCATCCACGGCAAACTGTAATGAAAGGCATTATTAAAAAAAGCCTTATTAAATCTATTTTACCTAAATTGCCACTATTTTTCCATGTGTGTGCCACATAAATGTAGTTAAAAAAAAAAGACATTTCTTCTAGGAACCAATTTCTGTGCCATAAAAAAAATGCTCTATGGTATTTATGTGAACTAATGAGGAGCAAACTCAGCTGAGGGTATATTTAGGAAGGAAGTAATGCTTCTGCTTTTACCGAGGGAAATACAGCAAATTGGATGGGAAGGATTATGTCGAAAATATTAAAATTCTGAGAAAATCCTTGCACCACAGTAGTGCATAAATTGTTGGGGCCCAGTGCTGGCCCAGTCACACAGACCGTAGTTCCTGACGGCTGGCTGAATAAAGCCGAGGCTATGCCAGTGTATAAAGGCACAGACACTTAAGATTCATAGCTCTGACAAGAAACATAATATCAATAAATGACTGGAGAGATTAATTCATGAAAAAAGGAAGGAATTACTCACAACTCTCTATCTCGAGGGTGCAGTTTTGCTCATCCAGCGGATACCTCCTCAGGTCCATCATGCAAGCAGCAGTGGTCGTGATCCTGGAAAAAACATGACACAGTGATACGTTAAATTTGTGGCATTGTAAATCTGTAAAGTGGAAAATAACTGTGAACTCCAGCATCTTGTCCAGCAGATACAGTTATACAAAACTTATCTGCAGTAGAGTTATTTAGCACCAAAACTTACAATGAAATATTAAAGATAGTTTGATGAAGTTTGGTTTGTGACAGCTGTCTTGAACCAAACCTCCACCTCTATGGGCCCTGCATAGGTGCTAATTAAAGTTTATACATGTGTAAAACTTACTTCACTTAGAATTACATCTTTGCTGACCATTTATGATCCATGAGTACCTAAACACAACTCCAAATCTTCAAAACTTCTCGAAGTAAATGCAGGAGCCTTTGAGCATTTGGGGGTTGTGGGAACTCCACTGGGGATTACATGGCCAAAGCTAATCCGTATGTCCCAGTTTTAGCATTGTTTGGATAATCCTGCGGGTCCTCTGTCAGGCCCCACCTGAGACACGAGTCACCGCGGGGATCAAACCCGGCGGGACAGCGGCGGCAGCAATAGGCCGGAGATAACAGCGGTGGTGTTTGTGCTCTGACTACTGCCTGTCATGTCATCACGAAGTACGTGGGATGAAAGCGTGCGTGTTTTACAAGCAGAGGACACCCCAGAGACATGACACGTCAAGATTAGTGCATGTATTAATACTACCGCCACCAATATGACTACAAGAAGAGGAAGAAATAGCAGAGGATGAGGAAATGACACATTTTAAGTTGCAGAATTACATTTATTATGTTTTATCTGTAGAGCATACTGTATAAAGAACAAACACACGTCAAAAAGTTTTATATAAGTGTGTGATTCAAAGTTCTGGCACACTTGTCCATCCCCCCCTCTTCTGCTTTGACTGACAGCGCTCTGCTTTGTGAGCACTGCTGCCGAGCGTGAAAAGTTGTATGAATAAACAAGAATAAAAGAGCTGGTGGGAGGTTCTGTTCTGTTTGTCTCCACTTAGAATCAAAGCACTTTTCCCGTTTTAAGCTCTTAACCCCTGACGTGTCTCTAGAGAGGGGAGAGCGTTTGAGGGCGCTGGCGCAACTCCACAAGAATGACGTGTCGATCTTTAAGCTTATGAAATGATCTCGCTTCTGCATCTCAACACACCAGTGAAGTTTAATGACTGTAGCATTCAGAGGATATATTATGCATCATACACGCAAGAAAGACAGTGAATGTTCCTCTCTGAACTTTGTGTAAATCCGAGGTGTTGTTTTTATTGCGTATAACATGGGACCGATGGAATAGGCCTTTAACCCACCGGTATATATTTCATCCTGACACTGTTCATTAACAAAAGGTCTCCGAGTTACACTACAGTTAACAACTTTCATCTGAGGAAGTACTTTAAATGACAAATGTAAATCACACGATCCTCTCGCAGGGCGAAATGGGATCCAGCTCTAATCTGGAGCACCTGAGGTGCCACAAACCGACACTGCCTGACCTGGTGGAACATGCTGAGAAAAAGAGATCAATAAGGCTGTAGATTATTATCTTCATTTCAACTGGGATGGCCTCAAGGATGATTGTATTGACAGATACAAGAGCTTTGAGGTAAAATGGACAGTGGAGCATAAAACTGACACCTAAGGCTTAACTCTTTGACTTTCCCCCTGGCAGAATCCAATTTTGACATAAAAACATGTCATAAACTGGGCTGTGGTGAACTCGAGTTCAGTACAGTGATGAGAGGGAAAAACACATGATGTTTTTTAGTTCTTTAGCATGCAAGAAAAGTGCTGCTATCATTTTCCTTTACCAAGTATTTACTTCTATTTTTCTATTTTAGTGAGAAAAACACCTCACAGGTTGACCACTAGAGTCTTTGATTTTCTGTCTACATGAGCAGGAGCCAAATGAGCCAAAGTTTAAACCAGATTCATGAACTGCAAGACTTATTATTTATGAAATTGCTACTCAAGCTACTATTCACACATAAATGTTCTAGCATGGTAAATGCTTTTACAATAGCTGCAAACTGCAGTGGCCAAGGTGCTCCAACCTTTACTGCCCCTATCATATTTGGTGTGTATATGTCAGCGCAGTAGCATTTAGCCTTCCAATCACTATCAAAACAAATACACAGGGAGGGATAATAAGGGATAATAACAGCAGCCGACCAAGAGTCAATAGATAAGGTTATGTTGTTCATCAGACTTTGTGAAGGGAACATAAGGACGAGGCTGTGAGTAATAGGCTGCCATTCTTTCCCTGGCTCTGGTCTTGTGTGAGAACTTGACTCCCACTGAGGGAGTTGCCACAGAGCAGCACAGCATGGTGGGTAATCGTCTAGGAACACCTGACAACACAGATAAATTTGTGCCAGAGGAGAGGCTCATCTTGAGTCCAATCCTCTGTGTTACACAGCAGAGATAATCACCCTTGTGTGTGTGTCTCTCTGCCTCTCTCTCTCTCTCTCTCCCCCCCCCCCCCACTCTCTCACTATCCCATTATTCAGACCAACAGCCACTGCAATGCCAATCTTTTTGCATCTCATAATCTAAGTGTTTCTAAAATCCAAGCCGTCCGAGATTCGTGCAATTTCATATTGGACAGCCCGTAACACTGTATGTGATATTATTTGTCTGCAAGCTTTTGAAATGATGATGCAGCAACGGGACAATCCTTTCACTGAGCTGCTGTGGTGTTTTTCCTATATAGAGGCTACCATCCTGTCCGCAAATCATCTGTGTCTGTATCTAAGCGACGGAGCTCACCACAGGCCACATATGGCAAACAGGTGGGACCACGCCCACCCAAATCAAAACAGTTCCTGCAGTGTGCTCAGTGATTTTAAGGTCAAGCCAAAACCGAGCAAATATTTGTTATTTCACAGTTCATGAATTTTTGTACTATAATTCACCACAAAATATTGTCTGGTTCAGTGCTTCAAAAGGAGCAAAAAAGTCACCAAGCGCACTGATGCTGAACCACTGCACTGTGAGTCCTAGAGTTTGTAATTATATCACCATCAAGAGCAAATGTTTGAATAAACACTTGCACACGTCACATGTTCTGATGATACTTCAACATGAAAACCAATTGATTGTGTTTGCACTGCGATGGATGTGAAGGACAGATGATTCACAACCAGCCTATAGATAACTAGATCATCAATTCTTGTAGAGGCAAGAAAAATGAATAATGACGAAGCTCTGACGTTGACCGTTTTTGTCGAGGATTTGCCCACACAGTGTGTAGACACCAGAAGGGACCTCGACATCACTGACATCATCCTCTGCTCTGTATACTTTCTTTCTTGTTCAGTCTGTCTGACTTTTTCTTGTTGCATCTCTTTGCTTATCTTGACATGTTACTTTAGGGGAGTGCAAAGAATTAAATGCCGGAAAAAACATTTTACACAACACATCCTCATACCTGATCGACTGAACAGGTCAATTGCCAATAACTCAAACACAAAATGACATATACCACCATTGGAGATGGCTTCCTGCTCTTTATACTGCGTCAACTGACCTCTTTCTTTTCTCCCATCATAATTGCTACAGCCAAAGAAGTCGCCGCCTAAAAATAAATGAAACTATGAGTCATAACAACCTGCAGCCATTAAGGCTTTGTTGTTTAGGTGTGATGACTTGTGCCCCTTTAAATATCCACAGGAAGGGAGAGCAGCAAGGCGAAGGACACCACGAGAGCCAAAAGAAAGCGAGAGCAGATGAAAATCTGAGGACAGGGGATATCAGGTGAGACAGCGAGGGGACTATCATAACAGCGCCTTTTAATAGCAATAAAGAAGTTCAAAGGGAAGCGCTCGAGCATTAACACGCTGTTTCATATTACACACCTCAGGGGTTTCCACCCCCCAGAGTGAGACGGGACGGTTGTTTGAGCCTAAGAGGTTTAGATGTATTCCCCTTTTCTTTCTGTCTTGTCCCTTGTCTTTGTCAGCGTTTATTTCTCTCTGATGGATCCCCCGATGGATTTGCTGCTGGTGATGGGGCTCCGTGGCTTCCAAGTGTTTAACCAAGGAGTAAATTGCCGGTTACTTTCTGGCAACTTTCTGATCTCTGTGTCAAGATGGAGTCAGCGGCGTAGAACTGAGAGCGAGAGCCTCTGACAGAGTCTTTAGAAAGACCGCGCGGCAAAGGGAAAGGTGATGCATGTTTGTGTGGGGGCCCTCATGCTGCTGTACATGTTTGTTATGTTGCTGCGGATGTGTGTGTGTGTGTCTGTGTTTGATTGCGCCTGGTTGTGTCTGCAGCCGTCTGGCTCTCCATTACGTAAATGATGCACAGCCGCATTTCTCGCTCAGTCTTAGTGCGGTCCTTGGTTGCTTGGTTACCGCCTCAGGACACTGCCAACCGCACCAACTGAGCCCCATATGTTGCATCACCTGTAGTGGCCCTTCATATTTACCAGACTGTGCTCGAAGACTCTGTTCCTGGATGGATCAAACTTGTGAGGTCAAATCAGGGCCAAGTAGCCTTAAGGGTTTCCAGCAGTCACTGGGATTGAGGCCAAGTAAATGTGTTGACTGTTTGTCACGTACTCGCAACCAACATGCTTGGTGGAAAGTAACAGAGTATATTTTCTTGAGTACTGTAAGAGTAAATTCACTTGTTTACTGGAATAAGCAGCGTATATTTAGTCATTTATCCCTACTTTTTGTAGGAGCAACAGCTGTCCCAAACGGTGTGTGTGGATTTTGTGATGACTGTGCACTATTGCTGCGATATACAGCTTGTCTTAAAACATAAGCCTGATCTCGGGAGTCTGTGTCAGGGGGAGGAATAATCCAGTGGATGTGTGTGTTTCCCAGTCGGAGATTCTCCAGGAGCTTTGTGGGGATCTGCGGTAAAACACAGAGCCGATTTTTGATTTGTCGTTCTTTTTGCAGTGGAACTGAACTGTTTCGGGGGTTGTGGGGACAAAGCTGACTCTTTATTTATCTAATGGACTGAACTCTGGGGCTGTGTAGTTGTCTCTGTTTCTCCCACTTTTCAATTCTATTGTCTCATTTTTAATTTTGTGACAATTTTGTTCAACCTGTCTGGTTGAAATCGGTGTGTTGCTGCTTTGATGTAATTTTGAACAATTTTATTTGACATTATTAAATAAAAAAGAAACATCTGCAGAGCCATAAGACTAATTTAGTCTAACTTAGTTACCTAGACCACTGGTCTAGGTAACTTAGTATATGTCCTGTAATTAAGCACACTTTTGATAGACTTGTACTTGAGTATTTTCATTTACTGCAACTTTATGCATCTACTCCCCTACAATTCAGAGGCAAATATTGTACTTTTTTATCCATTACATTTATTTGCTAACTTTAGTTACTTTGCAGATTCAGATTACATTGTTAATTGATTACTTGATTAAATTATGATAGGAAATATTAGCAACAAATAAATGTATTATTATTACAGACTAAAATAAGATACAAAAACATAATCTCTTGATGACATTCACAAGCTACCCAGCAGAATATGACGCAACGAAAATCTGCTGCATCTTCACCAGATGAAGGTCTTAAGTAACAAGATTATTTCTACAATGTGGCATTGCTACTTTTTGCTTAAGTAGAGGGTTTAAGTACACCTTCCATCAGTGGTGCTTTCCAGAGAAAATAAAATAATTATTCCCAGTAGATCTTAGATAAAATCTGTGGCATCACCTTTGCTCCCGTAATAATTACCACGGCCAGTAGAGGTCCCCGCACAATAAACGTAAATATGGATCTTAGTTGCACAATCGACGAATGACGCTAACTACAAGATAGAACTACAAAGTAGATTCTGGTGTATCATAACTTTAAACAGTGCTAATATACCCTCTGGTGCATCTGTTGAAGCCTTGCTAAGCTCGCAGTTTAAACAAGTCCATCTCTGAACTATTGCCTTGGCTTTCAGTGGAGGTGGGACACGTGGGACCCCTTTAGCCACAGTCGCTGCTTTTCACGCCGGGACGGTAAATAGGGAGTGAAATGCAGACATGGGTTAAATGCTGGGGCAGGGGGGAGCACATGAACGTATGTCTTTGAGTAGAATTTTTATACTACTTTATACCTCTATTTTACATTCCTCGAATATATTCTGCATAATATATACGTCCAATCTCAGCCCACATTCTCTGTTTGTTCCATATGGCTTCTACTTTGAATATAGTAGTTTTGTACATTGTGGTGAACACCTCCCTCCCATTGCCTGCAGAATCCAACCAGTTTCATTCAGAGACACAAAATGTGCAGCATGCCCGGGCTTCATTATTTGATAGTTAAGATAATGACAGCATTCAGAGAGCGCTCATTCCCCATAACCAGCTGGTTCCCACCTACAGCCAACCAAGAAAACATAGGGAGTGGGATGCCCACAACCAAATCACTTGGAAGCTGTGACACTAATCGCATATTCAACAAAGAAATCATCGCTTTTTATTGTTTGGAGATAAAATATTTTGTTCGCCGTTTACTGGAAATGTTTATTCAACTTGATATTGATTATTCAAATCGGCTATTACTTGTGCATGCCCGTTTCTCTCTTGAATGATCAGAAAATCTCTTTGTCTTTGCAGTCTCGCTGCAGTCTCCCTGTCCCTTTGCTCGCTGATCCTCAGCGACAAACGCTAGTCCGTTCAACAAAGAATATTCAGCCCTATCCTGCAGCAAATAACCTCGATAAAGAACAAAGGCGAGACCCTTCTTAAGATGTGCCCTCTCAGGTCCACCCTGCCTGAGACATACAAAGAGGCGCGTTTGTTGTTTGTTATCGTTTGCTTTTGCAGTCATTATTACTTCCTGAGTCAATTTTTGCTATTTGCCGTTGTTTCTGCGCAGGTAAAAAGAATGCCCTTGAAATGGTTTTGAAGATCGACGTGGCGGTGTTACAGTTTATGTGGGAAGGGAACACTTGTTTGCATGTCAACAGATGTGTGCAAGTGAATGCATCTCAGCCACACGGAAAGGGTTGGTGCTGTTTGCCTTCTAGCCACCATAATGAATCCCCCGCCTTGAATTGGCAGTTCAATGGCAAATACAGTAAGTGTGTCTGTGAATATTCATCAGCTGTTTGTATATTCTCTGTGTGTGGCTTTCTCTATTATCAGCATCGATGGACTCGCTGCATCCAATTACATTTCCAATAAAGCGCCTCAATGGGAAGATTCTGCTTTTCAGCGATGCCTCTCGCTGTCGGTGTATACAGATAATGTGGGCAGTATTTCCTTATTAAAGTATGAATATTGTATTTCAGCAACAAACGAACTCTTAACTGCGATGCACGGATTGCTGTTAGCGGCGCTACGGGCCACGGGGGAGAGGAAGTGCTATTGCGAACCCTCCTTTTTTCTTCTCATACTCACCTTGAAAGCGAAACATTATTCCGTCCTTTGAGTCCGATCATCAAAGTAAATTAAAAGAAATATTCAGCGACGGATTTCTTTCAGGTGTAAATCAACATTCAGCAGGTGAAGCCCGGGGTCGCTTCCTGAAGCAACGTCGCCAATTCTGATAAAGCACATTTAGATTTTATTAAGCTTTTACACAAAGCTGGACGATAATGTTTCACAGGCTTTTATTGCAGGTGCCTTCATGCTTGTTGTGACATTAGTTTTTCCCATTGCTTACTCAGAGCACTCACACAGCACTTCTTTTAGGGATAGTTAGATGCTGTAACTACTTCTTAGTGGATAATACTTTATCCCTCTTGCCAGCGTCTCCACAGGTTGCCTGGCAACCTCACAGTGACGACTATCTCTCTGGTATATCACTACATCTGGCTGTTGTTCACCCAGCACATAACTCCTCCAAACTGCTCCTTTTGTACTTCTGTTTGTATGCAGACTAAACGAATGAGACAAAGTGTGTATTAGTGAGCGTCAGAGGCGTTTTTTAGGAATATTTTTGAACTTTTGACTGAACCATGCTAGCTGTTCCCCCCTGCCTCCCCTCTTTATGCGAATCTAGGCTAACCCTGGCTCTAGCTTCATTTTCAATGTAAAGACATGAGAGTGATGTCAATCGTCTCATCTAATTCTCTTCTAGAAATAAGGGTATTTCCCAAAATGTTAAACGATTCCTTTAATGTTCAGAACAAAACACCAACTTTATCCATGAGTTAAGATACTGATAATATGGATTAATAATCTTTTTTGTTCATAATTTATCCTAATTATGTCAGAATATTTGGAATTATGATTTGCATAGTGCATATTGTTTTTGTATTTATATATGTTTTTGATTTATACTTTAACTACTGGCTTCTGCAATAACTCAATTTCCATTGCAGTGACCATTAAAGTTTCATGTAGTCTGATCTCATTTACTGGCATAATGAATTGAATAACTACATAATGTGTATTGGGCTTTCAGGGGACAGTAATATGCTGTATCTGCATGTGCTGCCTGGATTTGTGTGCGCTCACTGACATGCGCAAGATCCCATGACCCAATTTGTAAAAATCTGGTCATCCCGCTTACATGACATTGAGTGTCGAGGGTGATGGATTTCTTTTCCCAGTTTTGATCTAATCCCACTTCATCCAAAGTAATATTTGCGCTGACTTTGTGTCATAACTTCTGGTTGGTTTGATACTGTAGGTTATCTGTTTTGACTCAAACGACCTGACAGGAATGATTTGTAGAATCTGAGTTCTATTTCAGAATAATCTGACCCTCACAATCTGCCGGTGCCGCTCCCGCTTCCTTCTGTATGTTTTTTTCAACTTTTGTAGTTCCAGGAGATCAGCACATTGGCTCTGATGCAAAAGGGAGGCATTTCGACACAATGATCAAGCACCGCTCTTATTAAATGCATTATAGCAGAAGTTGCTATGGCACTAGATGCCACATTGATGTCCCAGGGGACTGACAGTATTCAGGGTACAGCTTGGTGTTTTTATTTCCCACTGCAAGAAACCTCAAAAAACAACATCATCAAACAACTTCAAAACCTGCCAAGCACTTTGCTTGATGCTGTGTGTACTTTGTGGAGGAATCAGATGTGCAACGCTTCGCTTTTTCATCAAATCAAGTGTCTGCGAATCAGTTTAAACCCAGCTATGATCCAAGGAGAATGGTTAGTCGGTAAACAGACTGTGGGTTTGACAGGAGGATTTTGTTTTTATGAGAGGATTTCTGATTTATTGTGAAGGCGGTAAGATGTATCAATGGGCAGAGAAAAAAATAATTTTAAAAAAATCTGGTTTGAATTTACTTTGGTCTCACCAATGCTCTGCATAATCGGACACCATGTTCAAGTGAAGGTCCCTTGCAATCATACACCTGAGGATCTAATTACTGCGCCTTTGTTTGGTAGAAAAGTCCTCAAGTGGGTAAATTCTGGGATATTTTCATTATCCTTCTGACAGAAAAAAACTGGCACTGAGAATCTGATTACTCTTCCTTCCCCTCCCCTCTAGTCTTGCTGTGACTTCAGTGCTCATCAGATCTAAAAACTCACCCTTCTGGTGCCATTGAAGTGTTCAGAACTTCAATCCATTAATTCCATCAAACCTGGCAAGAGATGCTTCTTTGGTTGACACGGAGGCAGTAAAAGAGATATAATGTAGCCTTGTGTGAGGAACCTAAGCAAATTACAGCATGCTAAGCACTGTAACAGGCCAGTGGGTGATTAATGAAGACAGACAGCATTGATGAAGAAGACCAAAGAGAGCAATACCGACAAGGTGTCTTTCTAATCCTCTCACTCCTCTCTCTCCTTCTTTGTCTCATTGTCGCTCTCTCTCTATTTAATTTCACTCTCCCACAGCAGTGCCAGTGCACTGCCATGTTGGCTGTTATGATGTTATGGTTTTCAATAACATTTTATAGAGTTTAGGCATCAGAGGCCTATTTGCAAAATTAACTGATGAGCCATCAGTGAGGTGTGAGAAGTGCACTGTAATCATGTTAACTTTGGGAGGTTGGAACTCGTGGAATGGGTCAATCAATTTATATTGTACAGCAGGGGTTTGTCTCTGGCTACTGGAAAACACATGGGACGCGTCATATTAACACATCAAACATGCACAAGCCTCAGCTTGGGGAAATATTTGTAGCGGCCTCCCTGAAGAATGTCTCCAAAGAAAATTAAACTTGCTGTTTTGTGAAAGTTGCACTCGCGTCTCTCCAGCTTTGACGATGTCAACAGACTCGCTGAATTGTCCGAGTTACTCCTCCATCACGCTAAGTTTGAGAAGATTGTAGAGATGACAGCCGCATTGTACGGTAAGAAGGACACACGAGCAGGCTGACATGTGGCTGTTTCTGAGTGTGACTGTCTGCCAATAGTAGAATGATAAAGTTACTTCTTTATGCAAATAATGTTTGAAATATCTAATTAGGTGTTTAAAGATAAGTTCTCCATCTTGGGATCAGGGGAATGCAAAGACAGGGGATGCTGATTATTTTCTCTAAGAAGAAGAAAAAAAAGTAATTTAATTTCAGTTGAACTTTTTTTTATATATATATATACCTTTGCTGGTCAGGTAAATAGTGCAGACTTTCCAAAAGAGTTGAATGAAGTGTTAGAGAAGCCAGTAGTTGGTGATGTGCACATGTCCTGTAAATGAGGACACAACTAGGTCACTTCATCAACATTGTAATTTTCGCTCAGGGGCAACTTTGCACCTCACATCAGTAGTTTTCTTCATCTAGCTCTAATGAGCTAATTACTGACGGAGAGCAATGCAGCTATCGTTGACTCATTGTTATATTAAAGTTGGAAAAAGTTTTCTTTCTCTCAGGTTTGTTTGATTTTAAAAGGAGAAGGTACACCGACAAACGATTAGGTGTGAAGTGTTTGACAACATGAAGTGTGAATGACTACAATTTGTGCAGCGTAGTCTGTCATTATCTGGTGCTGTGCTCGTCCAGCATTCAGGAGTAGTTGTATTTTTGGCAGTCTATTTGCACATGGAGATATGTAACCCTTTGGTCTTGCCGTGTCGTAAAAAATGTTTTTTCAAGAGATTAAAATCTCACCTTAGACCGTACAGAACGGTACCGTCCGGGTGCAGTCGGATCATTCTATTTTTCACTGTGACGCCGTGGACGAATGACTTCTTGTCGTTGAGGAAGTAGGTGTCGGGAACCCAGAGCTGGTCGGCCACCCGGTTATCTAAGGTCAGGTTGAGGGGGATCTCAGAGTAGGACAGGCGCTTGTCTCGCCAGGCCTGCTGGAAGTACATCGTCAATGTGTAGTCCTGAGAGTGCACAGGGAGGGAGCGAAGGAGGACAGAGAGGGGGAGGGAGGGAGAGCAGTCGGGAGAGAGGTGGATAAAACGGAGGAGATGGAGAGGAAAGACGGAGAGAAGAGAGGGTTACCCTAAAAAGCAGCCATTTTCTGTAATACTTCAGCACTGCAAGATCTCAGATTAGACCGGACCGGCTTCAATATTGGATGAAGTTCACTTAAAAGCAAATGGAACAGTAACAGTGCAGGCCAAAAAAAACTCTGTACAAAGCAGTGGGGAATTGCTTCTTTTCATAGAAACATGAGGTTAAGACAGACAGTGTGAAAGAGTGTGTATGTGTTAGAGAGAGGAAGAGAGACAGATGGTTAGGGTTTGGTGTGTGTGTGTGTGTGTGTGTTTGTGTCTGTCTGTGTGTTTGTGTGTGTGTGTCAGTTTGGATCTGTTAATATATGCTAAAAAATATGTGTGTTCCTTGCTTGGTTGGTTGTGTGTGTGTGTGTCTGTGTGTGTGTGTGTGTGCGACACCCATATAGGAACAGAGAAGGGAGAAAGAGAGCAAGAGAGACCACATGTTCCAGACAAATGAAAATAACCTCCAAGCAACCTTTAAAAAATCTGTTTTAGAAAATATCTCCTATATGCTCTACTTGCTTTGACAGTTTCTCTCTTCCCGGGATTAAGTATTGTTCGTGAATTGGGCTCAAAATGTTGTACTTGCATAATATATTCACCCATTTTCCTCCGTTTGTCTTCCCAAAAACCACAATGGTAGACCATCCTCTCTCAACACATCACAAACATGTAGCCTTCGAGGGGCTGCACATGTCCACTTTATATCGGAGACTCAGACATCAAAGTGTGTGGGACAGAATATTATTCTTTCTTAAATGAAAAGAGAAAAATATGCATGTGCGCAACGCTGCAAACATATGCACAGCCGCATGCCGGTGATGCAATACATTAACGCTGGAAAGCACCAGCGACAGGCCAGTACAACAAAGGAGACCCTTCGTCTCACTGGACTGTCCTCACTTCGTTAAGGTTGTCATTAACACGTCGTTAATGTTAAGAGTGGCGGGGAGGATGGTGCATGTCCAAGACTGGCTGATGGCTTTTACAAATGATCCTTATTATGAGTGCTTGGGCTGCGTGTGATGAAATACCAACACGTGTTTATACCAAAATGGCAGATTAGGTCATTTCCCTAATGACCCCTTAAATGACTTAAATGACTATTGGAGAGTCCTAGCGACAGGCACACATACTCATAGAACAGGTGTTACATTCAGTAACTGTTTCTTGCTCTTTATACTACTTAACCTGCCTTCCGCCCCCATCATAATTATTACAGCCTAACAATAACAGCGTAAACATGGGTCGTAATAAGCTGCTTGCACAAACTGCCTATATTACCCTTTTTTTGTCTGAATAAGTTATAAAGAAATACAGGAAAGTTAGATAGCTTCCAGTGAAATTCCCTGATGGGAAATCTAGGACACGATAAAACAGTCAAGCCAGCAGTCAGATGCTCATGTATCTCACTGAAGTAAGATGCCTACCAATCATCCATGAAAAACTAAGTTAAATAAACTTGCTGTCTCAGGGAACTTTTTGTCATGACTGGCACATCCGCTTCCTGGCAAAGAGGCTGAACATGCATTTTTGAATGCGCCCGTCGGCTACAGATCTGACATCCCACAGCACCTTGGGAACTGGAGGCCTGGATATTGACTGGATGGAGTCAGGGAAACATGAGCGGCTCTTCTCAGCGAAGGCCTTGTTTGACTTAAATAGATTTTGTCATGTTTTTGTTTGTGTCTTATTTGGCTTGGGGTGCTGACAACCATGAGTTTGAGAACTGAGGTTTTCAAAAGACATAAATAGTATAGTGGCAATTCTAGTGTTCAGCAATATAATTGAGCTTGGAAGGGAAATAGGAAGATTGTAGTAAATCCAGGGTAAAACACTGTATGGGATTGTTGAAACCCTGCATTTTGGCAGCCTTTTTCATATGTGAAAGAAACGCTAGAATGCCTCAAAAATGTAGTAGCTTCCTACATAAAAGAAAAACTTGTAGGCAGTATTTTGTTCTCACTTATAGAAAGAAGAAGAGCAACAACTAACGATAAAGGTCTAAAATCTGGGCAGCTTCATACTTGCACCACAGGACCCTTGGCTGCACGTGCTGCCTTCCCAACACTTCATCCCCGGTCGGCGGTTGCGTAATGGCTCGCACTCCTCTCTTTCTGCTGTGCACCGCAGCACATGTGGCTGAAGAGATGCTTGTTGCTGTGTAGTCCTCCTAAACTATCTGCGCTGCACTCATCAGCACACTCCATCAAACAGGAGGGTTTGCTGTGATGTATCAAACATCAAGGAGGCATCTCTCCCTCTCTTTCCTGTGGGCACCCACAAACACACAGTATCTCTTCCTGTCTTGTTAGAAATGCGGACATTGGAAATGTCATCTGCAGCCTGTCTCGGCGTATATATACCTGTAGTATAAATAGATACTACATCAATAAATGATACATGCACTGTATGACTATACCCTGCTCGTGTGTACCAGTGCATTTTGTGCATGTGGGCCTACGCATGTGCTAATGTGCTAAGATGCTATATATATATTTCTATGTATATGTGTGAGTGTGTGTGCGTGTTTGTTTGTTGTGGTTCAAGGATCACAGCCGGGGCTGAACAGGGAAGAAAACAATGCTGCTGTGATTTGCACCTGGCACTGTTTCAATATGCAACATGTCCTTTGCAATACGAAACAGCAGGGATTGGATAACAAGAGTCACGATCTTGTGTAATACACAGACCAGCCTCCTGCAAAAGCTGGCCACGTAGGTCATCTGTGGAAGCAGCTTATTGCGGCCCATATTTACGTTTATTATTACGTGATAACCTCGAGTGGCCACAATAACTATAACGGGAGCAAAGGAGGAAATCAGGTGACATACTATAAAGAGCAACAAAGGATGGAGGAGGTGAGGTGGATGGATGGGTCAAAAAATCAGTGCTGACTTATTTTAGCTTAGATAACATACTTACATCATGTGTATTATTTACGTAAGTTTACTTATGTAACAATACTTATTTTAAACCAATATTTTCCTAAACTTAACCAACTAGCTTTGGTGCCTAAACTTAATTAAACTGCAACTCAACATTAACAGTTTTACTGGATGTTGCGAGTACAACCCCAATTCCTAAAAAGTTGGGACGCTGTGTAAAATATAAATAAAACAGAATGTGATCATTTGCTAATGCTTTTTGACGTATACGCAGTAGAAAACACAATGAAAACAGACGATATATTTAATGTTTTACCTCATCAACTTAACTGATTTTTGTAAATATCTACTTAATCTGAATTTGACGTTTCACACAAGTTTGGACAGGAGCAACAACAGACTGGGAAAGTTGTGGAACGCTCCAAAAACACCTGTTTGGAACATTCCACAGGTAAACAGGTTGATTGGTAACAGGTAATAGTGTCATGATTGGGTATGAAGGAGCATCCTGGAAAGGCTCAGTCGTTCACAAGCGAGGATGGAGCGAGGTTCACCACTTCGTGAACACATGAGTGTATAAAGGATGTTACTGCCTGGGCTGGGGAACACTTCTTAGAACCATTGTCTTTTAACATGGCTAATTTGCAAATGATTGCTTTCTGTTTTTGTTTGCATTTCACTCAGCATCCCGGCTTTCTTTGGAATCGGGGTTGTACAGGCGCCTGATGCTAGTACTCTCCAATAGTCATATCCGTCGTTTTGAGAGTCATTGGAAAATGACCTATTCTGTCGTTTAGGTTTGAGGACGTGTTGATATTTCATCACTTGCAGCCCAAGCACTCATAATAAGCATAATTTGTAAAAGCTATCAGCCATTCTGGCATATGCACAATCCTGCCCGCCACTTTTTGAATGTGAAGTACTCTTAAGTAGCTGTGAAATGTTTAAAAAAAAAAAAAAAAAACCTGACAGCCATGGATAAGAAGGTGCTATGACGTGGGGCGTAATTATTAAACTGAGCGAATGTGTCCATTGTCATCCCTGAGAGCCTATTATTGCAGGCCTGTCTACTTGTGGTTTGTCTTGCGGGACGGGCTCTGTGGAGGTGCCACTGTGGCTAGTTTACTGTGAACATAAAGCTCTCCTCAAACACAGCTATAGCGTGCCTCTCTCTTTCTCTCTGTAGGAGGAGGAGGTTGTAAATCACCAGAATAACTGCAGTGTCTGTGCGCATGTAAGTGCAAGGGAGGCTGTCATAACAACAGTCATAATGAGCATCAGTACATAAACTATGTCGGAGAGAGAGAGCGGCAGCGGGAGCAGGGAAGGAGCGGAGACTGAGAGTGATACTGGAAGAATGATGTTGAATTTATGAGTGTGGAATATGTTCTGCTGCCAAGCTGCCGAGGAGAGGACAATACAAAGTGATCATTATATTCTCACACTCCAAGCTGCTACAGAATGTGAGAATCCATTATAACTAATAACTAATATCCGCTTCCACAGCACGCTACCTGCTGTGTTAATGCTTCTCATTTTGAAGATTTCTTGAAAAATACTTTTCTTACAGATCTTGTTAAACACACAAGATATTCACTAGAAGTCAGTCAGCCAGTCAACTAATCAATCAAACTGTCAGTGATCAATTTTGTTCCTATCTGCTCCTCTACTTGGTTAACCTTTAAATCCAAACGTATAATTAATAGAGTTGAAAATCACTTTTCTTGACAAGGAAAATGCACAGTGCAGTTCGGAACTCCTTTAAAAAAAACATGGTCAATCTCTGCTGCAAAGCATCTGAAAGTCTTTATTGAGCTGAACGCTCCTTATTTAGAAATACAACTAATAATCCTGCGCCACAGCTACATCATCATCAAAAGCCTGCAAGGGTCCTCCACAGCCAAGGGACAATCTGGTGCTGTGAGATCATTTCTATTTGGTGCGCTGACTCCGCTCGCCTGACCCGCCGCTGGTGTGCACCGCCATACCGAGAGAGGCACTGTCATCTCCGCCCCGCAGCGGCTTGTAGCTACCTCAGTGAGTGGGATGCAAATGCAACAGGCTACAAATAGTAGGATCCCTTCTGATATGGGGCTGAATGGAAGCCTGTAGCTGATATTTACACTGACCTGAAGATAATTAAAATGCAGATTGTGCAGCATTAATGAAAAGCTTTTGTTCAATGCTTGGTTGGACTCAGGTCCTCACTGCTGCTGGCTGCTTTTTTTGAGGATGAAATCAAGTAATGCATCTTGAAGAAGGCTGATAAGACTTTCTCCAGCACTCTTCAAGTTTAGCTGTCTCTGAAATTAGAACTGGAAATTACACATTGGATGAGGAAAACCAGCTAGGTGAGACAGTGTTTGGCTTAGCCTGGTTAATTATTAGTTAGGTAAAACTGATGAATTTCAACTTGCAATGCAACGCATTAAGCAGAGACATGTACAGTTTAAAGCACCTGCTCTATCATAAGAGTGGGTGGGAGCCGGCGCCCAAGGAGTTAGCTGATATTTACTTCATCTGTGTGGCGCAAATGACTTCCTGTTTCTCCCTGGACTGACACACTGTGAGCTCTATGTTTCTTAATTGAACACTTGATGTGACGAAGCCCAGCCCACACGTTCACTCCCATCCAGATGATGTGTTCCCAAAAGTGCCCAGCAAACTTTAAGTTTGGGATTCATTACTGAAAGGGCACATTTTACAGCCCGAGTCACTGTGTGGGCAGATTTCTCAGACAGAGGCAAAGATTCCTCACAATGCTATATCCACAGTGTGAACGGTCCGTCAGCAGTTCTTCTCCAAACAGATCAGTGAGAACTTGCGGAAGGACAAAAAAACAATCAAATCGAAAAAAAAAAGATGCCCCAGCTGCCCACTCTGACCTCGTCAACCCCGTTCATCTTCCAAGCTGCCCTGTCCAATAACCCCTCACATCTCATCCCACCCCCGCAACACATGGCTTCTCTTAGACTGAGAACAGCATGAGGAAGTAATACTAGATATATATTGTTGGATTCTATTGTTACAGCTTTCCTTTTTCAGGTAATTGGTTAACTACATCTAGGCAAAACAAACAGACAAAAAAAAAATGACATAGCTACTAAAAAAAAGAAATATTTCCCTCTGTACTTGGTGGAGACCGAAAATGGAGAGTGAATGTCTTGAGCAAATGAAATAGGTAATTGTTTGCTAACAAGTTCAACATATCAAACTAAGATGTGAGAAAATGTCACAGCTCTTTTGTACTGCCTCCTAGTGGCCAAATATATATATATATATACGTATATATATATACGTATATATGTATATATATATATATATTTATATATGTATATACATATTTATATGTATATATATACATGTATATATATACATGTGCATATATATATATATATACGTATGTATATATATATACGTGTATATATATATATATATATACACACATACATACATACATATATATATATATATATACATATATACATACATACATACATACATATATATATTATTGCAGTTTTAAAGTTTGGGAAAGATCATAGTTTGAGGGTTTTTTTAAAAAATGGTTAAGGTTAGAACGCATTGGTAGTTTTTGTTAAAAGAAAAACCTAAATGTTGAGTCTGTAACAAAGTCATGCTACCATCACCTTTTCTCCCAAGAGGCGAGAGCTACATTTAAATGGCCACTGGAGGCACTGTTCAATTAAACATATTTGTCATATTGGGCATTTGAATGAATGGCTGATGCTGTTGGGATTAATTGATGAAGAATGGAAACAAAACAAAAAGTAAGAGTATGAGGTTGAAGATAAGGTGGAGGTAAAGCTGAAAGAACATGATGGACAGGGAGAAAAGCAGGAAGAAGAAGACCCAGAGGAAGCTGAGGAGTGATGGGAGAAGAACAAGGATGGAGGATGGAGGAGAGTGGAGGCTTAAGTCTACAGGGAGAGAGAAAAGAGCGAGGGATCAGAATGAGGATGACTAAATAGTGAGTACTGGTTATATATCCCTTTCTTCCCACTACCCTTGAAGCCAGTTTTCCATTTGAGAAGTGTGGAATGGTGTGGTGAGTTTGCTGGAAGGGATGGCGGGGGGAGGGTTTGGTGGTGGGGGGGTAAATGAAAGGCACTGGAAAGCTCAGTGGAGCAGTGATGCAAATTGCTTTTATTCTCACAGCTCTTCACTTCCAGTCTCTGATTTCAGCACCAGCAATGACCTCCCTCTGCTACTTTCTCTCCCCTCTCTTTTATCCTCCTCTCATCTCCCCCATCCATTCCCTTTTCCCCTCTTTCATGTTATTCCTTTTTCTATTTCATCTCCCATTTACCCTCATTCCTTTACATGAATCTTCTTCCATCTCCTTCTCCCTATAGCTTCCCCTCTCTCTCCTATATTCCCTCTCCATCTAGCTATCTCAATCTCGGAGGAGTTCCTGTTGCATCTATTTGCATGCGGCAGGGAGAGAAAGGGAAGCGGGAACACATAGGAGGTGAGTGTGAATGGCTTAGATCATTACCGCTAAACAGACACAGCCGAGGGAGCCGTCTAGAAAACATGACAGGAGTTGGATCAGCCTCTGAGGTGCTAGATGGGTTCTGAGGGGCCCCGAAAAGGATACAGATTTGAATATCTCCTCCTCAAAGCTTGCCGACATAAAGCTTGGCAGCACTCAATTCCAAAAATGGCAGATTTTGCATTCAGGTAAAAAGGCACCCAATCAGCCAAATGACTAGTTAGCAATAATGGACGACCCGGATATTTCACACATATTGGTAAACCATTTGATCTTGAATAATGGGAAGAATGGCTGTACATGTTGCTTTATATTATATCTATAGTGTGCTGACCTTGAAGATTGGGCCTGAACCCTCAAGCACCCTACACCTCAACCATCCTCTGCCTCCATCCGCTCTGTGTCTGTCTCGCTCTCCCCTCTCCTCCTGTTTGAAACACCTTCAGTGGGGAGGAAATGTGATCCCTCCACCACTCAGCCATATGTCCGCACCGCGCTCTATCATCCACCTACTTCAGTTCCTCCAAAAAGCCCTCCAACAACAAGTGGCTTTCAATTTCCTGTCTCACACGGCCCCCATGCCGCCAGCGACAGGGCAAGAGGAACCTGGCATAGGGCACAGCGTTTCCAAAGAGGCCTAATAATAAACATGCCGATCCCCACGGAGCTGAGTGACATACAGTATATTCCCCAATCTCTGGAGATCTGTGTATGCAGTCTTTAGGATCCAGGGCTGGGTCTGGAACAGCTTGTGCACCGCATGTAGTAAATCTGCAACAGGAACACATACAGGGGCTGCTGCAGGGGTTTCATTTGGCCTGTTTGCTCCAGGATGAAGAATCTTCATATGCTTTTTTTTTTTTTTTTAACACAGACAGTTTAAACTAAAATATACATCAAAATAGACATAAAAAGAAAATATCTATAACCAAAACACTGTAATGGCCTTAAAATGTTTGTATCAGTTGATTTGCATGTAGATGTGTTTTTGGGATACTAAGGAAAAATGCTGGTCAGTTAGTGGAATGAGTGTGTGCACTTTTGTATTCTGCTAAGGTCTCGAAATTCCCATAGGGACATTACTCTGATCAAACCTCTTAGACTCAGTGCACTTTTTAAGACCATTTCCAGTTTATGGCATGTCGGGAACCAGATGACAAATTTCAATAAACCCCAGACTCTTGTTTGTTTACTTGTTCTTCGTCTAACCACCCTTTCCATTACACTGTTCCTCTCTCTCTCTCTCTTTCTCTCAGTGTTTACCTATCCCTCTCTCTCTGTCTCTCCATCCGTATATGTCCCCTTTCCCTTCCATGCTCTTTCATCATTAACTCTGGCCTGGACGTAGCTTTCAAGAGAGCTCGCTGGTGAAGGTGAATCAAATTTAGAGGAACCTTTTTTTTTTTTTTTTCTCTCAGAGCTCTCCCAAAGCAGAGGTTCACAGCTTTGCCAGTTGGCAGTCGTGCAGCTTAACTGACTACATACAATTTATTGGAGTCGATAGGAGCATCTGCAGGCTCTTTTGTGTCCCTGGAGAGGAGTAGAGTGGAGTGGCAATTTCGGCGAGGGGGGCGGCTGGTGGGGGGGTTGATGGGGGAGTGAGGAGAGGGCAGAGCAGGACACAGATTATTAGGGTGCTTTTGAATCCCACTGGAAGACAAGGTGGAAGTCGATGGAGGTTTCACTCTCAGTTGTCATTCACAGGAGATGAAAGGTTAGCTGGCCAAAGAGACAAGGGGTGAAAAAGTGTTTGTGTCATTTGTCCCATTTACTGCTTCTCCTACATGACGACATTATGTGTGTGTGTGTGTGTGTGGATATGAGGGGGCTTTGTGCATATACATTCTATATGCACAGCCGAAGACGTGTACAAACTTGCCAAATTTCTGCCTTTCTGCTGCAGATAAAGCTCCACACGGCTGTCCTTTAACTACCCCACATTCTCAAAACACATACAAATACACTGATCCACTAGACGAGTCCCACACCTCATGCATTATGGAGGTCTGGGGAACTGAGGAAGAAGCTGATTGCTATTCAAACCGAGTGCCCAGAAGCACACACCACATCTACACATTGTCAACAATGAGATAATGCAATATATGCATTATGTCGATCGATGGCACGCACAGAGCCTGAGTGAGTACAGAAAACTGGTTATCAGCCTATATCAGACCCACAAATCCAGTTTATGTGCGTGTGTCTGTGTGTATGTCTTTTTTTTTCCTCAACTACAGAGTTGTGTGAGTTCAGATTTGATGGCCTGCATACAGTATCTCCTTGAGCAAGGACACCCTTGAAGAAGCAATATCTCCTCACAGTTGGGCTGACCTACAAGAGACGCAGGGGTGCTTTAGGAGGGTTTCAGCTTCAGAATGTGTGTGTGTGTGTGTGTGTATATATGTGTGTGTGTGTGTGCGTGCATGTATTACCCATGTTGTGGGGACATAAATCCGTTTACGCAGTCACATTGTAGGGACTTGCCTTCCTTATGGGGACAAAAAGTCCCCGTAATGTAAATTTTAGGATGAAGATGGGTTAATGTTAGGGTAAGGTTAGGTTTAGGTTAATGTTAGGGCTAGGCAAGTAATGGTAATGGTTAGAGTTAGTCTCCAGGAAGCGAATGTAAGTCTATGTAATGTCCCCAAAAATGATAGAAACACAAATGTGCGTGCATGTGCATATATATATGTGTGTTTGTGTGTGGACATGTATTACTCATGTTGTGGGGACATATATCTGCTTACACAGTCACATTGTGGTAGGTTTAATTTAAGGTTAAGTTTAGGGTTAGTGGCTACGGCTATGGTTAGGGTAAGTCTCCAGGAAATTAATGTAAGTGTGTGTGTGTGTGTGTGTGTGTGTGTGTGTGTGTGTGTGTGTGTGTGTCAGTGACATAGCTACAAGGATACTGATAAAGACAGCAACGTGGAATCCGTCTTTACACCACTACTGACTAAAAGCACAAAAAACAATATTGATGTGAGGGACATAAGACGACTGGCTCGATGTGGAGCCACTCTTCAATAAAAGCAAACTGTTTTCTTCTGAGAGGGTGTGCTGAGAGGACCGACTGTGATACAATCAGTTACAAGAAGTTCATAGAAGAATTAGACCTAATGAAGAGTTAACATGGAGGTCTGTGGAATATCCTGAGGAAGCGGGTCACATTTCACGTTTTTAAACCGCAAAAAGGAATCGCATTTACCTGCACTCTGTTGGAGACGTGGCAAAAGTCTCATCGGCAGATTGCCTGATAAAGGTGTCCATACAACATGCATGAAATATGTCAATATGATCCCTGCTCTCATTCCCATTATTACGTAATATTTTCCTATTTTTACCCAGCTTCAAAGACAAGGCCCCCTCTGATTTAGTTTTACATGTTAAGCAGCCTGATGAAGTACATGGGAGAGAGAGAGGCCGACATTTGGCTCCCGACATGCAACAACGAATAATAATAACTTGATGTGAGCATCAAGAAGCTTTAATACCCGCAGCACTCTGGAATGAAAGTGCATCTCACACAAACCCGCACATGCAGCGTGGTCAACACTAATCCTAACAATGTTATTTGTTTTTCCTCAGCTCACCCAATCTGACCTCTTTAACTGGTGAGAGCAAGATTCCAGACTTGTTTTTTTTTTTTATTTATTTCACTGCCATTGCCAAAAAGTAGAGGAAGAGAAAAAAAAAAAGAAAAATCTACAATCCCAATTTCACTTTTTCAGTAAAACATAACAAGAAGTTATTTTTGTATTCCTGATCTAAAGTTTGATATTGATTAAATGGAGGCCAGACTGGCTGCATACACTGCAGAAAACACAACTTACATAGTTCTGTATATAAATATAAAATCTTCTACTCCACAGAAGAAGAGAGAGTAATTAAACATAACATCCTGCCAGCTCCCCCACCTCTTACCAGACAATAAAACACTTAATGTAGCAATACCAAAAAACACGTGGAAGACATCCTAAGTGCATCAATGTACAGAGTACGACCACACTCACCAACACAGAAGGATAGGCGCACATTGCTTGCATGCAAACCCCCTCATCCAGGTTTTCCTTTCTCTTTGTCTTTTCCTTGAATACACTCCCACAGCTGACAATACGAGGCTGAATAATTAAAAAAAACACTGGAAACTATTTCAGGCTTAATCTTTAACGTTAAAGTGCTGATGTAAAACTTCTTTTAATAGCGCAACAGACAACAGCAGCGCTTGTTCTCGGCACCATTTCCCCAACCGCACCACTTCCCGGAATCAAAAGAGAGGGGGAACTGCAAAGGAGGCTCGAACCTAAGACCCTGAGCAACAAGGCTTATTTTTCTGTTTTTGCACTGAAATGCATCTTTCAAATTGAACTAACTGCTGTGTACTCTATAAGTAAAACTGAAGTGATGGCAAAAGTATCACTCAAACCAAGAGCAACTGCTTCATTATCCCTCTCGACGCCATCCCATCATCAACTCTCAGTGTCATGTTCAGCGGCTGTGAAAACCAATCCACACCCGCCGTCTCTCCTGTTTGGCCCATTATCGACTCCATGTGTTTTGACAAGCTGTGATGAAGCAGGACCTAGTCTCGTGCCCCGTTGACAACTGACGGTACGAGTTTCCGCGCGCTGTGAAATCTGCGCGCTGGTGTCAGACGCGAGTCGAACCGCAGCGACCCACAAGACCAATTATAAGGCTTTCGATGACGAGACAGACCAGCAGAACCGTGCGAGTAAATCTATTCAGCTTGGGAAAAAAGACACAAAAATCAATACGTATGCCTCAAAAACAGATTTATCTTACGCATATCAAACACAAAGACCTGTCAAAATGTGCTGTTTTCTCTCTGTTTCAAATCGACACTATCAAGCGCCCAAAACTGAGCTTTTTGAAACTGTGTTCATTCCTCATGTAACGCTAACAGCTTATTTTTTTAATGCAGTTTGAGAGAGTGCAATGTCGGGTGCCTAGTTACAAGTCCTTGTGAATCAGATATTGCAGCATTAAGACGCCTCCAAATCTCCCTGCGATCGCCTATTTGTTCTGTCACTACAACCCTTCAAACAAAACAGGTGTTGTCATTGCTAAATGTTTATGTCATTATTTCATCATGCGTACGCAACGGTGATTAAGGCTGTCAATGCAGCAGACCAGAGAATCAAATCACTATTAAATAAGTTCTTCCTCATCTGACAGATTCACTCAAATTGGGAACCACGTACATCATATTTACGCTTTTGGAATCAAAGGAAGTGACTCTTTGCAGGGGATTGCTGACATCTTTGGAAGATAAATGTCCATCAATCTGCTTGGAAAGCCTTATAAAAAATGTGCTCCTCAGCCCATAGCTGCATGGCTCTTCACAGTGCGGATTTGTCCAATTGTTCTCATTTAATTTTGAGGGTTTGTTGTGCAGTGCAGGATAAAATTTGATGTTGTTGTTGCCCGGGTGTCTTCACCTCACAGCCCTTTATTGAAGAGTCGTGGCACTTTGAACGACGAAGTGATGTACATGCAAAATAACCAAAAACTGATCTTGTCACTGGCTTTCTTCTTCTTCTCTCGAAAACAAGTCAAATCTTCACATCGTCTGGGCCTCCTGTCACTTCAAGCACAGCCTCCAATTTAGGTTCTTATTTATTTTTTCGATTATGCAGTGTGGCCCAGTGAGCTTTAATGCCACTTTTCCTCATCAATAGCTTTCTCGTGTATAATAATAGTACATACTTACTTATTTTAATTTCACAGTTACACAGTTTTAATTAAGACTTATTTCTTGTCTTTTTTTTTTAATAAAGCCGAATATTTGGCACACGGGTATTTTTTGTGAAACAACCAGAATAAACCATTACAGATAGTAGCTCTGTGTTACACTCTACGCTTGACCCCGAGGGGTTTGCTGTGTGACAACAGACACTAAACCAAACACACACACACACACACACGTTTTTGACCTCTGTTAGGTCACTGCGGATGGATGAGCCGAAATGAAGCAATCTCACTCTACTCACACTTTATGGGATATCATACTGAGTGTGTCAGTCTGAACATGTTACCTTGATTAACAATCTAAAAATAGGTCCCACACAGTGATGAGTGTTATCCCCACTACACAACACAGAGCAGACTCACTCAAGGCAGGACTGGCAGGGTGCTGAAATGTGTCGGAAACACTGGGTTTCGGAAAACTGGACCGCATGAAAACCGATCATTGAGGTGAAACTCATCAATAGTCTGTCAGTTATTGTTGCGGTTGAAAAGAAGCAACGTTGACCCCTGATTCACCTCCTCATCCCGACCCTTTATTCATTCCTCTGTCACTGACCCTCACTGATCTCTCGGTACAACCCATCTTTTCTATTTAAATAATTGATAGATTGAGAAGCGGTCTAATTTTTGTGAACATTAGAGTTGGTTGACTACAATTGATGTGTTTTTTGTGTGTGTTTTTCCAGTGATACACATCTACAATGACACAAAGACATGCTGCACTTTGAAGGTCTCATCCTCGCAGGTATGAGCGTGCAGCAAACTGTCAGTGTCGAAAATGATGCATCACTTTTAACACAGAAATAAGTGCCTGGCCCAGAGCCATATCAGCTCTACGACTGATAAAATACTCCAGTCAACAAAGCCAAATAGTTGTCAGTGAGCATTTAACACTGATTAACACTGTCAACTGTGCTGTTTACATAGACGATGAGCTTTTGTTTTAAAGGATTGAGTCATTTCGGGCGCTCCAAGTTCAAAGCACTTCCTTGTTACATTTGTCTGCTTCCTTAATTAATTTCCATACCTGCCTGTTTACCTCACATCACATCAGATATCAGAGTCAGCGATGAAAAATGAACTCGAGGGTTCAGAATAAAGCAAACTCCATCTCCTCTGTTTGAAACAAAGAAGGATGCAAATGCGCCTGCAATTAATTGATGTGGTGTGACAGTTTTCAAGCTGACGTGTTACCTATACAAGCACTCTTTATGAACTCGGTGGCTCAGCAGCCACCTGTTTGCTGCAGAGTTATCAAAACACGATGATTCGGTATAGTCGGGTCAGCTTGAGAATTCGCTGTTAAATATTTGTTCCTACTTCCGATCAAACTAATGGTCTCAAACTTCTGACACACGCTGTCACGGAAAGTTTGTTTACAGACAGAGATAACCTGAACGTGAGGTCAGAGATTTTGGCTGCAGATCAAGAAGAACATGTGAGTGATTTATTTGGATCATTTCTGTTTATTCATCCCAAACAAATGGCTGTGAATAAGGAAGGACGACATGTCCCCACTTCATCCCACTCAATAAAAATCATTAATACTAATAATAATAACACTGGATTCCATTCATATAGCCCTTTTTTTCATGATACTCAATACACTTTTAAAAATGAAGCTGAAACATTCTGGATACCGGTGCTGCCATCTTGCGCTGGTGGCGTCATTTGGAGCAAGACTCTGCGCAGTAGTGATCAGGGGTCCCGATCATACACCCACCCAACTTAACTGTGGCTTAGGGTTTACTGTCAGTCCCTTTTCAAAGCATTAAATAACCAATTAAAAACAAACTTATCAGGAAAATGAAGCTTGATTTTTTCAGGCTAACATGGGAGTGGGGTTTATGACCTGTACTGCAGCCAGACACCAGGGGGCGGTCGAGGTGTTTTGGCTTCGCTTTTCGCTTTTCTTAGTTTTTCGCTCAAGTTTAAACATGTCCAACTTGCATGGACACATCCCGGTTTCGTGCCGCCCTGGGCGAATTTGCATGTAACATCCTTCCGTGTTTTCAACTGCATGACGTTGAACATTTTGGAACGATTGAGTAAAATCTACAGTTTGCCCTAATTTCATTTTTGTTATACTAAGCCATTCGCGTCCTATGAATGACTGCTGGCTCTTGGATTTTCACAAGCACTTCACTTAGATCACATGGTAAGGCGTCTCAATGCGCTTAGCTGGTTCACACTGATGTTCCTCTTGTACAAGTTCAAATGAAGTTCAACAAGGGCGACTGGTATTGTTTTCACCACAACTACTCAAGTGTGGCGAGTGTGAGCAGTGGCACACACACTCAAACAGAGCAGCGGGGCCAGTGAACTGAAAGATGCCTCCTGAAATGGTAGGCCAGCCGATTAACCCACTTTGATTTGTAACTCTGTCTAATCCCCCCTGCAGCAGGGCCCCAGCCTTGTGTCGCGAACAAACAGGCTAAGAGAACCCGAAAGTGAGGGAGACCAGGGAGCGAGAGAGAAACAGAGGGATGAGCAGCAGAGGAGAGCAGCATCAGTTTGACGTAGGACAGGTGTGGAAATTACTGCCCTGCAACGAGCGAACGGCACAGTGACAATATGCTGTCAATTCCCCACACTCTGCCCATCCGCTAGACAACAAGGTGCTGATGTTCAACAGGCCTGCAGCTGCAGGGAACGGCCTGCTCTCTGATGGCTAAACATCCACACCATCATTCACTGTCACAGGCAACCGTGAGTCAGCTGCCTAACTAGTGAGCTTGTTTAACCTGGGGGAATTGATTACACGCGTTTCTTCCCCTGACATTTAGAGCTGTGTTACTAATTGTACAATGAGCAGTGTCTGTAACATTAACAACAATCTAAGCAGTACATCTTTATGACAGTGTGTGCATGCAGGGGCGTCGCACAAAATTCTGGACCCTGCACATGGACCGCCATTCTCTATGGGCCCCTTCCTGCATCCATAGCTATTCACTCTAGTATCTTTGTGGGCCCTGTGTGTATTTAGTCCCCTTTTGAGTAAAACAAAGTGTTGCTGCAGGGTTCTTGGTGCAGCTTAATGGAGCCAGCTTTAAAAGTTATAGAGAACTAAGACATTTTCTACACAACAAAGGGTTGAGCACACACCCACATCATAGCTGAATAGCTGCTCAGTTGTTTAATTGCTTTCCTCCATATTGTTTATATGATTCCTTTTACAGGAACATGGGTGCTAAATTAAGACACGGCTCTGTCAGGCTACACCTAAGCAAAGCAGTGCTTTGAGTAAAATGCTAAGATGAATGAAAATAACATAGTAGCAGGTAATATGTACCATGTTCACCATCTTAGTTTAGCATGCGCGCACATATTTGTTAATGAGCACGAAACACGAAGCACAGCTGAGGCTGATGGGAGCGTCATTAGTTTTCCAGGTGTTTGATCACGAATCAAAGTGCTGAACAAAGTGGAATTTTGACCCGATGATGGAGCTAGATGAATAGTCGGTGTCAATAAAGTTATTTCAATTAATTCTGTGAGGAACGTGAATGTCTGCGCCATATGTCCTGGCAATCCATCCAACAGCTGTGGAGACATTTCACCAGACAGGTAAACATGTTGACATGCTAGTCCATAGATACATGTAGACAGATAAATAAAGAGTTGGAGAGACAAAGCAAATCATTAGCACACTTTTTGGAAATAAAGGTAAAAATATAAGAAAGGGAGTGTGGTGCACAGTGTGCTGAAACATGGACGAAAAGTCAATTTAAATAGTATTTACACAATAAAAAGCCAAAGTTTGGGCAGCTGTGGGGACCTGTTGTATAGACTACTGATTAGATTTAAAGAGAGATATCTGCAGCGAGAACAGAATTAATGGTGGTCTAACGCCTCAGTCACATTTACCCACACGTCTTTGCACACACAGCTTATGAGATTTCGACTGCACAAAAACCTGTGGTAATCTTGTCATGGCGACAGCTGCTCCGTCTACCTCTCCGCCCTCCGTTGCCTCGAGTTCCTCTCTCTATTCCCTCCTTCAGATGCTCTGCTCCTCACCTGCGTACCAGCTGTTGCTCTTAAGTTTCCCCCATCCTGCTCAATACCCAGCTCAGTCACCTGCTCGCCCGGTAGCTGTTGCAATCAGCTCCAGTATATATGGAGGATAGCTCGCAGTTAGCCTCTGCCAGATTGTCTGTGTTGTCATGTTGCTTTACTGTTCCAGCCTTCATTCTGTTTGCCCTGTCTGTATCTGTTTATACATGGCCATCTGGCTGGCTTTTAATTTAACGCCTATCACCCTTAGTATTTTGGATTTGTTTGCCATATCGGATTGACTTTGTTTCCAACTGTTAGTCCACACATTGCCCAAGTAAATACTGCATTATCTCCAGAGTTTTGGGTTCCATCTCTGCCATCCGGTGTTGGAATTATTTAGTAATTTCTGAATGTCGATTGTGGTCCTGTGTTTGTGTCAGGATGATTATTTTGGTATTACTTTGCTATCACTTATTTGCATTAGACAGAGTGCCAGTACTAACTTAATGATAAATCTGGGCTGATCATCATTACATTTAGAGAAATATACCATTATGTATTGATATTTGTCTTAAAGGCTATAGCAGGTGTTATCATGCTTTTTTTTTTTTTTTTACTTATTCCAGGAAATGACCCAAACCACCAATTTTTGATAGTCTGTTTCTCAGTATTTTGTGATTTCTGACCCTGTCTCTGGCACTCAGCCCCAAGCCCTCTCATTCCTGTAGTGAAGGAGTAACTCTTTAAATACAGGTGCAGATATATTGTGTAGGTTTTAACGAGACTAAGCTATTTCCTAAATCAGCTGGGCCCTGCAGCTTTTTCTCACAAATGTCACTCAAACTGGAGTAACTAGTGCATTTGTCGGAGTCTATTTTCTGTTGCAGATTAATACAAATGTGCTACCCTAGTGAGTACTTATAGCAGCGGTGCAGCGTGTGTGGGATCTACTTCGAAGTTCATTGTAATGAATAAACACACCTGGACTGGCTCATTTAGTAGTTGCTGAACAACAATTGAGTTCTTCAGCACAGAGGAATAAGAAGAATTAATAAGGCCTCCAATGTTATGGCTGCAGGATATGAACTATAGACAGTATTACGAACAGGCAGCTTTCTGCCTTGCATAGTGGCACTTTGAGGCTGAAGAATGGATCTTGTGCGTCATTCTTTTTGGTTTTTTTTCCCTCAAATTGATGAAGTGCTGTCAGCTACACCCAACAAAATACCAGGTGTTATGGCTGAGACCACGCCAAGAGCAATGACTACTGTTGCTTAGAGTTATCAGCATTCCAGTGATGGAGACAGGTGCTCACACTGATCTGATGTGTAACGTACACTTAGCTATAAAATACCACTGTGTTGCTGCTTTTGCATTTATTTATCCAAGGTTTCTTTTTCCTGTTCCTCGCCCCTCTTATTTCCTTCCTTATTTTATCCTCATGATCACTCTCATCATCACAGCAACACAGCCACCATCATCATCATCATTTACATTAAGTTAATTGGTTCTGCGAATGAGTAAACACCTACCCATATTGTCACTGGCGACATAAAAATCCTATTCTCAGTATACAAACAACCCACTTAATGTCTGTCCTTTTACTGCGTTCAAGTGGCACACCAGTGTAATCTAAATGGATTACTAAAACTCTGTAGGGAGGCATATGTATCTAAACCTACCAGCATGAATAATGCAGGTTGGAACATGGGGTGTTTCAGCACTCTGCTCACACAATTCACCCACTCCTCCCTCACTCCCTTCGCCATCCCTTGTGACTTTCCCCTGCACAAGCTTGCTGTATTTTCTGCGTTCGTATGTGGGGTGTACAGCTTCTGTGCATGTTTCCTGTTTTTCTGCTGAATCTGTTGATGAGTGTTGCAGGTTGCTGCCGAGTCTTCAGGTGGGAAAGAGGAAACCGGGTGGAGAAGACACGGCTTAATGAAAGGGTCAGAAAAATGAAACAGAGAAGTCCAGAGTGTGTGGGCTGAAAATATTTTGCCACCTAATGGCACCGCGCATCAAAGCCTAATGAATAAAGGACTTAAATAGACTGAAAATAGTAATTGTATGAGAGAACATAATCCAGCATCAGACCTGATACTTGTTCTACTGACTGTCGGGTCAGCTGGAGTTAGAGATACTGCATTGATCAAATCTGTGAATTGGACAGTGATGAGCTGAATGCAAGGAATTACACTGGGAGCATTTGATTGCTATCAAGTAATAAATTCCTAACCTACCAAATACATTGTATGACATTCATGGAAGAATCACCATATAATGAGGGATTTATTTGTTGTCCAGATTCATATGACCTATACAGTGGTCAAGCAGTACAGCAGCAGCAGAATGGATCTGATCATGGGGTTACTGAGCTCAAGCGTGGGCTAAAAGCAACACATTGCTGCTCTGGATTCATGGCCCAAACTTGCTGTTTTGGCTCAGCCTCATCGCTCCCGACAACCCTTTTTGCAACAGCAGCAGCTGTTTTCAGCCCAAAAGCTCTGATAAACCCACTGTAATACCACCTGCCCGGCACCAAACTGCAAACACAGGAAGGAAGCGACTACCTGGTGAACACAGTCGAGCATGTAGCCGCTAAAGAGGCAGAGCTTGATGAATATCAAAACAGGAACAGGAGTAAATATTGGATTTACATTCCTTGGGTGGGCAGAAACAGGGCTCCAAATGAATGCTAATGCTGTGTCTGCTGGATGTGTAATAAAGCAACTGTTTGCCAACACACTTGCTGCATCAACTTCGTCAGGTGATAAAAGGTCGGACCCTGTGTTTTCAGGTTGTTCTGCTGCCCACAAGAGGCCAAAAACAAATATCGTATACGGCTTTAAGTGTAAAGGTTTTGTCAGCATATGGTGAAAGTTATCAGTATTCATGCTTGTGCTAAACGGGTAATTAATTCAGTTTCTTCATGGCACATTTAAATGAGTGAAATTACTTGCATCCAGTCTCCGCCTCCGAGATTGCGAGATTGTTCTTGTTGTGTAACTCCTAATTGAGTAATTTCGACTGTTTTATGTTGCCGTGACAGCCGAGTCAGTGCAGTGATTGTATCAAGTTGACACTGCTAACAGGAAGGATGTGGTTAATTGGCTGTCTAATCTTAAACATAATGACAATTGTGTTCTTAACCTTTCTTGCACATGCAGTTGTTAGATATGCGGTGAGGTCCCCTCTTTAGTGCCCTTCGCCACAAGTCAACTGGTACCCTTTAATGTATTTCGAATGCTATTCAAGCCAATTTTTAATGAAATTGTCTTGGAACAGGAGCTGAGAGATGAGTCTGGATTGTCTTTTAAGTCCAATGTATCATCTGTCCTAAGCAGTGAAAATAAATCAATACTGTTATATTAGAGCCTGGCTTCCCTCATACATTGCATTCAGTCTAGCTGTCTCCATTACAGCACAGAGTGAAATCCTTGCTGAGACCTGGTGGAGTTTGACTCTGCTCTGTCCGTCACATAATTCCAACAGCTACTTTCCTGGTGGCTAATATAGCAGTTTATGAGGAAACATGACTGGAGACTAGAGGGGGGATTAGGACTTATGAATATGTGTATGTGCATGAGAGACGGAGAGAGAGAGTGTGTACATCCTCACTAGAGACATCCTAAATGTACAAGTTGTCTGCCCCATATGCTAGCAGGCTTAATATAGACCGTGGATAAGACGGAGACACTGCAAGAGTCTTTGCAAAGGACTTCAGCAGCTGAAACCTTTAATGCAGCGGTTTTGAGTAATTAGCCTTTACGGCCAACTCAAGAATTTCTGCTCTCTCTTTGCGCTGCACAATAACCAAACCAACCAACCACAGCTCTTTGAGTTGAAAAAACACTTCGAAGCTCATTAGCTTGTTCGCAGTTTAAAAGATATTTTTAACAGTTCGACAGCTCATTTTTAAACAGGATAAAAAAGTTGGAGTGCCTTCATTTCTTTTGATTTATTTCCGACCACAATCGGAAAGCGTCTCAGTCCATGAGTCTTCACACATTGCCTCTACTCTCTCGTTAGTTACCACGCAACCGTCATGCAGCAGGAGCTCGGAGATAATGTGAGAGCTGACAAAGACGGCAGCGATCGGCCCGTGTGTGTAATTTTGGTGAAGCCCGGTCAGGCAAAATCGTGCGTGAGGTGACAAAATAGTGTGACTGCGTCCCTTCAACCAAACAAAAGTTCCATTCATTATCGCCAAAGATTAATTATATCATTAAGGTGATGTTTTCCTCACCAGCACTGTTAAGTGTTTGAACACATGTCATGGAAATCTATTTGAGTCATACTGAGTCATTATTTTGGCTGATGTCAGATGCTCATCAGTTTACAGTTCTGCCTGCACAGCTGTGGAATGTAATGAAGTACATTTACTCAAGTACTGTATGTAAGTACAAATTTGAGGTACTTGTACTTTACTTGAGTATTTCCATTTTATGCAGCTTTATACTTTTACTCCACTACATCTTAGGGGTAACTATTGAACTTTTTACTCCACTACTCCACTATTTGTATGATCGATACAAATGATAAATTTAACAAATTTCCATACCCTTTCTGTCCAGTGAAAAACATGTATCTCCAAATTTGGTGATACTGAATGGTAAGTTTCTGAAGGACTAAGTGCTCCTTTAGGGGTTAAAAACATTCTCCAGCTTCTTAAGATAAGTAAACTATTTAGATTAGCTGGAAAATGCATCGTCATAAAGCTGAAGACAGGACTGTGTTTCTGAGCTCATCTCAAAAGTTGACTTTTTAGAGATAGGTGGTTCTCACAGGACAGCGACACCACAAGCATATGATAGTTAGCTCAACCTTTAACAATTACAGTAATTAAATGCAACATAAACATTTATGCCGCAGTAATATGAACCCAAAAAAATCACATATAATAGTAAAACACTGATTTTACTGCATTATAAGTGCATTGCACAAGTACATTTTGCTACGTATATACTTTCGATTACAGGACTTTTACTTGTAGTGGCGTATTTTCACAGTGTGGTATTAGTACTTTTGCTCAAGTAAAGCATCTGAATACTTTTCCACCACCGTGCCCACATCAGCAATATAATACTGAAGGCTGCTTTGAAATAGATTTGGACACAACTACAGATGCAGACTTAATATCATTTTAAAGCTCTCAGGTCCGGATGAGATATTACGCAATACCACATAAGTGCTTCCACAATCTTTCTTTCCTTTTATTATCATATGGCAAACAATAACCCCTTCGCCTTTCAGCCAACATCCATTATAATATATCACATTTGTATAATATATAGTACAGGCCTAGTTTTCAGTGCAATCTTGATGCATTTATAGCAGACATCCCATCAAAGATATCTTGTGCTGAGAGGTGGAAATAACTGGGTACTAAAATGGGGGGGGGGGCTCTGAATTTCATAGTCCCTCTCCAACAATCAATAAGCTCCTCTTGACCTTTATGTGCATCAATAATGGTATTTCTGCCTTTTGGAGGAAGATAAGAACTTTAGTTCATCCTCAGATGGGAGTATTTCTCCCCCGGTGAAAACTGTTGGCTTAGAATTCAAGTGCTGAGGAGCTCAACCAAAAGCAAACATCGAGAGTTAAATGGCAGCAGAGAGAGCGCCCAGAGAGACCTGCTGGGAGACAGAAATCAACCAATGCCTCTACGTACTCTTCATCCTTCCTTTGACCAGTGCATGAATTAAGGCTTGTGAAGCCACTGGCCTTGGGTTGAATTTCTAACATGACATTGGTATTCAGTGTGTGTGTCCCTCTCTGTATGTCCACCTCTGAGTCACGCAGAATGAACCCTCAGCAGCACTAGGTACATGACCTTCCCTCCAACACCAGCACTGCTTCTGGCTCTCCACATGGTAACTTGTTAGCGCCCCCCCACCCCCATCTATCTCCATCTCTCTCTCTCTCTGTCACACACACACACAAGGGTGAGGAATTTGACCCCTAGGTCTTACACAATCATATCCTATCCCTTTTCACCCCAGAAGGCTGGAGACTTTGGCTCCAGCACCCAAGAACAAGTGACCTTTCATGGGAATGTAATGAACACCAGCCACAGCCTCCTCATTCCACGTCTGGCTCCGGGCCTAAGTGACATGTAATGTAGTTTTCTACACGGCATACGACACAGCAAAGCCAGCTACCGGTGCACAAACTGCGTCGATACCTTTTTTTAAAGTCTTGTCTTTAATTAAGGAAAGGTAGTTTTGGGGTCCTGCAACATGCTCGAGCCCGGGTTGTGCATTTGGACATCAGAACTGCTTACGTGACAAACAGCGGGGAGGACTTCATGTCCTCTGGGCCAGTCACGCTTGAAGGCTTGCATACTTAGTTCGGTGACTCATCTAAAGCGAGCGAGAGGCCTGTGTTGTTTCTAAATGGATTTTTGCTCTGAGACATTGGTAACAAAGTGCTAAAACAGATGGTTTAAGACAAGCCTCTTTGCGGTTCCTTATTTTAATGGCCCCTCTGGAAAAATCTAATAAATACACTACGTTATCACCCGGTCATGTCTCTGCTTTTAATGTGAGGCCTTCAACAGAGAGCGGTGGTGGGTGATAGAAGAATATATTGTTAATACACACCAAAGCACGGATGTCCCGCTCTGCCATAATGGCTAATGGGACACTGTTGGATACAACCCTCAGTGACATCTCTCCATTATCCTCAACCCGGCTTCTTATCTGTTCTCTAAAGAAAGTACACAGGGTGGCTCCATCCCCGCACCAAAATAAGTGGCAGATAGAGAGCCAGATGGGGTAGAGGAAATGGAAGAAAGGAAAGTGCTTCTACACCAGCTGCTATCCTGAAAAGTGGTTACATTTATAGGAAGGGGAGCAGATCAAAGATGCCGAAACCATTACACACACATGTGGCCTCTTCTTTTCACGGGAGTCCAATGGGTCAGGTGGTAATGACTCCCCTTTCACATTAGAGGGTGTTTAGTGGGCCAAAGCTGACAAAAGGGATGGGATGATCAAAGAAGCTGCGCGGCGCTGGCTTTGTGTGTTTGGATGGAGAGTGGGATTTTGGCCATGCGTGTGGGTGTGTGTGGATAAAAACCCTGACGTACTTCTGGGTAGGAGTAATGAAGCTGGGATATAATCTACTTTTTTTTTTTTTTCTGAACGCTGTAGCCCAGAGGCCACGACAGCAGTGGAGGAAATAGCAAACAAAGCACAACAAACTTTGTCCTGTTGGCTTAGTTGCAGGACACAAACTACTGTATATCACATATTTGCAACACCATGGCTATAAATTGTGCTTGTGCCCTCTTTTCTCATTCTCGTTTGGTTTTATCTCTCTGCTCCATGCTATCTAAAAAGTGGAAATTCCCTAAATATCAACATTTATTTGTTGCCCAGGACAATTGTGTGGTCATTTAACGTAAAAGAAAATCGCTGCCTTCCTTTTTTGCTGAGAAATGCTGTGCATGAATTGGATGAAACAGCTCTAATGCATTAGGTGATTAGGTTGTAGATACAAATAGCATCTTACATAACATTTTAGCATTGGATTTCTCTAAATACATCCCATGTCCGCACTTACAATACACAAACTGCACTTACTCTTTCCCACACACACACACAAACACAATTTAAAGCAGCTTCCAAGCTCTTGCATCGGTTACACTGGGAAAGCATGCCTTTAATTAAGAATTCAGTGCCATTGTGGAGGGCTCTGCAGACCTGCGCTGTGAATGTGTGCGCTTGCATGTGCGCATGTACTGTATGTGCCTCTGGTTGTGTGGGTCTTCTGCAATAATGCATTCAAATAGACGGGGCATCATCTGTTTTCTCATCTCATCAACATAGTCTACAGGAGCACAAAGACAGCAACATGAAGAACAGCCTTTGGGTGCTGCTGCCAAAAATATTCCCACGTGTAATCAGTCCCTGACATCACTACATGACTCACATCACAGCTACTATAATGCCAAAACAACTGCAACAGCATTAATAGCAATGGCAGGAAACATGCTAACTCCCACAGTCGAGGTCAACCACAGAAAGAGACAATGTTAGAAAAAAAGATGACAGCAGACCTATCAAAATCTCACATTACCATAAATATCAATTTTTGCTCACCTTGTAGCATCATAAGTGTCAAGAGTGACCTTCCATGATGATAAAAATGCATCCTTGAGTTTTATGTCAACTGAGGCGTAGTTCTAACATCTCATCACTAGGAGGTGCACTTGTATGAAGCAAAACTTAATCTCCACTTCTCACAAGCACAGCTCTCAAGTTCTCCCACTGCCTCTGTTTCTAGTAAAGCACTCATAAAACAGCCAAAACAGACAATCTGAAACACTTCTCAAGCAGCAACATATGTGACTTTGGCCGATTCTATAACTTCCCCTGAAAGGTATGACAGAGGTGATTGGATTGGACTTGTCTCATCCCCCCCCAAAGCATTGATTTTTGTGCAGTTAGTGATGCTTGGCGGTGTACCTGCTCAGCAAACAATGCAGCCACCGGCTTATGACACCGAAAACAGAGCGTCCGTCCACGCCAATCAATTTCAAAACCCCAGAGAGGTCGACTTCATGCCATCAGCCCTCAAACAAAACGCTCATTGCTCCTGAGCTCTCAAACCCACAGGTCGATGCGAGTGATCGGGGGAAAAGAGAGACGTTTGCACAACTGCATTAGAAAGGGGTTTCCCCGGTGGTTTGGGAGGGTATTTCCCCCTGGTGTGTTCATGCAAAGCAGGGATCATTAGTCCAGAATGGCCACCCGCTGTCAAAGAAGAGGTGATAATGGCCTACTTACCATATTGACTTCTGATACCATGTCTATGCTGGCTATGTCTATATTCATTCCCACTCCAACCGGAGCACCTGGGACAGATCAAAACACAATAATAAGCAACAGAGACACTGTACATCAAGTGCAGCCTGTGTAACTCGGTGACATGTTATTAATGTGTGCGTGATGGGAGCACAGATTAACACTTGTGAATTTAGCTGTTGTCAGCCGGATAATAGTTGACAGTGTTCATTTGCGGGCGGGATTAGACGCGCTGAGCCGCGGCCAAAGTGCTGGCAGTTCCCCCGAAAAGTTGTTGACGTGAGACCCCCCCGCCCTGAGACGCGTTTGCTTCGCGGTGCACACCTGAGTCGGGACGCGGGCATCAACAATAACCGGCGCCTGATTATATGAGATTCCCACAGATGTGCGCCGACGGCCACCTCACACACCTGATCTGACAGTCGAGTGAATGAGACGGTGCGTTTTTATCGTCCACATTCAGCCACATCACTCATGTGTTCTCCCCTTTATGTCGCTTCTCCGGGTTGTTTTGACACGCTTCGCCTCGACAGCATCATGTAAAATGTCACAGCCGCAGGAGCCGATCAGAAATGTCTCCTCTACTTTGCGAATTTGCAAACTTAACTGAGTTTCCGCCGATTGTACTAGTCGTTTGAACACTGTACTATTAAGCAGGCTGACGAGGCGCAAACTCGAACAGAGTTGGTGATACAAAAAAAACGAGTTCATTTACCTCCGAAATCTGGCCTCAATCGTATATCATAACCTTTCAACAGCCTATCCACCGTTTCTTTGACCAGAGACATATTGCTAGGGTCACTGACACCGGCACTATGGAAGGAAACACAGAGAGAGGATGCACAGGAGGTTTAAACAGGAGAACCGTAAAAGTGTCCAAGTATTTTCTACGCCGCCTGTAACACAGTCACACTTAGTCAAAACGAGCGGCGCGTCCCCCCCGACCCGTTCACTTACCTTTGGGCGCACGCCACGGCCACCACGAGAGGGAACAACCAGACGCTAAAACACCTCATTCGTCTTATTCTGAAGACTGCCATACTTATGTGTGTGGGGTTTTTTTTTCTTTTACTGAAGACAGACGAGGTCCAACTTATTCTTGCCAGTGCAGTAATTCCAATGCCGGGCGCATGCGTATTCCCGACCACAACACCAAGGAGCAGCGCTGCTGCTGCTGCTGGCAGATGTAGCACCAAGCCACGGAAGGAATTTAAAGGAGAACCAAGACTGTGAGTTACTCGGGGGCAGACGGGGGTCCCCCTGGTTCCTTTACACACAGTGTGGCTGATGCAGGAGCGGTCACTGTGATGGGAGAGTTGTCGGTTCGAATCCACGAGGGAGGGGGGGGTGGAGAATGTGGGTGGGGTTGTCTCTCTCCGTGCGCTCTTCAGACACCCGTCAGCCGACTCATCCTCTCGCTGTCCTCGAGCAAGGCACTTAACCCCGCCGCTCCAACAGAGCTGCTCGGGAGTGGGGGCTCCCAGTTGAAGGCTGGACCGGGCAGCTCCCAGTGTCAGCGTGTGTCACCTCCTGTGGGTGCAGCAGAGCATAACTCCACCTCATGAACCGGAAGGTTTTCAAGTTGACCGCCAGCCCAAACTTTCACCCCATAGATGCATACGCGAGACAGTGATGGGATCCTGTTGTCTGTTATTTGTTTATTGCAAACTACAGGTATTGATCAGTGGCAGCAATCCCTCCGTGCATGGGTGGGAGCTTGCACGTGAGGCAGTTACAGAACGAGGCAGATAAAAGTGTTCTCGGGGCTTGTAGTATTGGTTAGTTCTGCCACGCGGGTCCCACGGGACAGCTGAGGGAGCAGAGCGCGTTCACTCCTTCCAAGAACGAAAGGAAGGAGCAGCCCTCGCTCTGAGTCAGAGGCTCTGTCCATGGTTCTGACATTAGTGACTCTGTCCATTGTGCTGAACCTGTCCCCCCTCCCTCCCTCCCCTCTCACTATCGCTTCCTCTCCACTCAAAAGGGGGTTCCGCGCCATAAATGCATCCCTGCACCAACAGTTGCTCACGCATCGATCTCCACGCATTCGGGCCTCTGACGAAAACGAGAAGCGCGGCTTAATGCGCTGAGAGGCGCCGTGCCAATGCAGCGCCCGGGGCTTGGACGCGGGATGCATGGAGCAGAGCAGTATGCGCTGAAGCCTACGCGCGGCACATCTCTCGCAGCCATGCGCGCTTGTGGCTCCACGCACTGCTAAGCAGGACGCGCGCCACTGTGCAAACTCGGACACGCACTATCATGGATATGGTGGGATCAGAGGCGGATGCTGAGGCAGTGAGCCCTGTGTAGGAGTCCTGCAGCGGCTCTGCTGCCTGAGAGGGGAGGGGGGACAGAAGTGATCCAGCCAGGAAGACGCTGGACTGCAAAAGCACAATTAAAAAATGATGACTGTCCCTAACATGACAGTATTCGTGCTGGGACTGTATTGCTTTGTTCGCATTCAATATTGAAATCCATTTTATTATTTAAAAACGATCTAAAACTCTGTACTCCATTTGACCTGATGGGGGCGCTGTAAAATGTGAAGAATTTCCAAGTCAAATTAAACACAGTTTGAATTGGGTAATAGTCAATGTTTTATTTTCAGCCCCATTGCACAAATTAGCAACATATCTGCAGGGGGTTGATCTGAAATTGTTGGGAGACAAAGCTGCATTCTTGGCCTTTAATTCACTTTACATGACCCACACATGTAAAAAAAAACAAAAAAAACAAATTAAATTAAAATGCAAATAATATATATTTATAGTCCTGCATCTCACGACTCAGAATTTGTGTTGCATTGAGGTAGCAACAACATCTGGGGCTCTGCACTATTCAGGAATTAAAACATATATATTCTTCAAAAAAAATATATTCTCCAAATAGCTTAATGCACATGTGCTGATTTAACCCCAGGAAGCACAGTTTTGCACTGTCTTAGCACTGGAGTTTGTCTCTGGCACAGAATATGTTGTCATGGGTTTCCGGACTGTTTTCCCTGATATATTAAGTCATTTCACAGTTTTAAATTGATTCACCCGCACAGATGGCTTGGCTCCAGCAAAAGCTTCAAAACACTCACGTGTCAAAGTGCTTAATGTCAGACCTCTTTTGTAGCAGATAATTGGCATTAAACCTAATATGGACCACCTCTGTAGCAGTGGATTTGTTCTGTTCATTGTGTTGTTGTTCCTCTCCGTAACTAGAGATTTAAAAAAAAAAAAAAAGATCTGGCTTTTGGCATTGACACACACATATATTAAGTTTCCCATCCCTCTGAACCCAGCAATAAGCTATCTGTTCAACACACTGCCATGGTTTTGCAATACTAACTGGCCCGTAGGCCGTGATGTGCATAAAACATGATGCTAATAACCAGAGTTAGCCTGTTAAGTGGTTGTGGTGCTACCTTCTTGCCCACTGGCTGGAATGCGAGAACTCTGCTGCTCTCCTGAGGAAGTGCTTGCGTTTGCTCGAGGGCACACAGGAAGATCCGCGCCACGGATTGCACTCATGACATTTGGTACATCTTTTTTCCTAATGGGCCTGCCACCATGTTTTACATCAATTATGTAATCAACCGAAAAGGCGCAGCTGTCAGAAACAACCTCTAACGTTATTGTTCTCCATGCGTGCACAGATTTTAGTGCCTGTCATGAAAAGTGGACAAGTTTGGTTTTGTGGCACATGAAGGACATGATCGCTACCAGTCAACGGTTTATGTATTGTGACCTCTTTTACTGTAGCATGCATTTTATATCTCACCAATATTCATCAGAGGGTGAACAGATGGCGGAACCATGGAGCGTTTCGGCAATCACAATATTGTGGCTATAAAAAGAAGGACTAAGTTGTATTGTAACCCTTCAATGTCAGTGGGTGGATGTTCACATCCTTTTGAAACTGGCACTGAGGCAGGCAAACAAATATTTTGACCTGCTATGCTGCTCTTAATGCCTGATTTACTGAATTGTTTAACAATCTCAAAAGGGCTGTATTCTCCTCTTTTCTCTAGCTGTGTCTTTCTGCATCTTTGCACTGAGAGGGGTATAATGGCTGCTTTTCTAAGCCCCCCCCCCCCAGTAAAACACTGTGCATTCCCGCCAGTGCAATATTCAGGTTGTCCTGTGCTGATGAATAAAAGAGGATGTCCCCGATGTTTGAAAAAAGGCATTTGTGTTGTTTCATGTCAGTAAACAGGGGTTTGTTTGCTGGCATCTTGGCAAAATGATGGAAAATGTGCATGTGTCGGAAAGAAGCTTGTGATTTCTCTGTCACTGTGTGTGTGTGTGTGTGTGAGGACTCTGTGCCTGAGTACACAGATAACACATCTCAGTCCATCGTCTGCTGTGACATTGACTTTTGTTTTTTTTGTTTGTTTGTTTTTTTTTTGCAATAAATAACCAACACGATGATAAAACTCAAATATTGGCCCACAACATCACACACTGAGTGTTTCATTGGGCGTAAAATTTGATGCCAAAAGCTTGCGTTCTTCACACATGCATACGCTCACACACATGCGCACCCTTTGCCAAGGTTTACGTTTTGCTCCCAAACGGGAATTGAGTCCCCGCATTATGACTCTATAAAAATAGAAGTAAAGACACCACACAAAGTAAAATGAATGCTCTAATGAGGATTCTTGTCAATCATAAAGTACCTTTTTATTCTTTTGGTGATCACATATTTCCAGGTTTTTGAGACTTTTTGATAGATTTTTTGATTCCTTTTCTTCTAAGTTAAAAAAAAAGCAATTTCAGTTCTTATTTATAATGATGTGGAGTGTGTCCATGTTAAGTGGTGTGCCCGTGAGTCTATCTCTACCCACCACATGTCTCATTTATGAATGTTTCCTCAATTAAATCTTGCTAAAGCCACTGCAAAACCTTGCCAAATATTGGCAAACTAATAGAGCCAACGCAATCAGCTTTTATTTATTTACACATTTCAGGCATGTCCAAGGGGAAGGTGGTGAGGGAAGAGGGTGGATTACTATGCAGTGCTTAATAAACCTCTACAGCTTGTGGTCTTACTGTGGAGTTTCCACCTGGTCTGTTCTCAGCAGGTAACACCTCCCATGGATTGACTGTCTGATATCCATCCAGCCCCGCAGAGAAGGAGCGGCAATGTGCCAACACACATGGCCAAAATGCAGTGGCATCATTTCTCCCACTTGCTGTCATGACTGTGTCTTTGAAATTGCCATCAGCACTGTGGTGATAAAATAAATATATAACAAGTGGTGTTTTTTGTACTCATGTTTTATATATCTATATGCGTACGTGTGCGCATGTGTGTATATGTATCCATTTTGCTTGGAAAGATCTCACACTGCAAAAGCATTCAAGCTTGGCCTCGTCAGATCAAATATTAGCAAACAACATGAGCTTCGACAGGTAACATACATATCATTTATAGTATAATCAACACAATTTGTCAGCCAGAGATGAAAACTGCACTCTGCCTTTCCCTGTAATTAAAACACCTCTCTGTATTTCCCTTTTATGTGTAGTGCAATTACAGCATTGACACTGCTGATTAGAGCTCCTTAACTCAGCAGGAGAGCTCTATTAGAGGCCCGTGGAAGGCACATTTAAATGATGGCCTTCTAATTATTGGGAAGGTGAGTATTCAGGTCAATGAGACACAAAGAGAATTCAGACACCAAATAAGTGAGGACCGGCAAAGTGTAGTGTGACTTTTAGCTGACTGGAAAGCGATGGATTTTATTTATTCATTGACTTTTTTCCTGGACAGGAAATACACTGAACCACTAGCAATTTTACTAGCAGTAGAAGAAGTTACTGTGAAGCATTAAAAGTAAAAGTACTCATAATGCGGAGTGGCCTCTGTCAGTGTTAAACACACAGTATGTAATTTCTGCTGTTGGGGGTCTCTCAATCAAATCAATAACAGCAGAGGGGGTTTTCTCATGCCATGGGGCATCATGGGAGTTGTTGTCTTCATTGTTAAACAACCGCCATTGCCCATGAAAATGAATAATTGTGCTCCATCATGAGTGAGGAAAACAAACAATAGTACACAACAGAGTGGCTAGCTAGCCGGCCGCCTTCCTTCCTCACTATCTGATGAATGGTGTTTCTCTTGTTTCCCCGAAAGTTACAGCAACTAGTCAACAAGGGTCTCTCTGCAGACTTTCAGTCTAGGGGTTTAGTGACTAGAAGTGACTAGAGGTCTAGTCACTTTCAGACATTTCAATGCAGAAATATTACATATTATACATTTAAATGATGATATCTAACATTATCGGATAATTGTTGCATTGCTGTGTAACTATTTCAGATTATGTTGCATAGTTCTATTGAGCAGCAATGCTTCAGAACTTATAAAGTCATATTGTTTGTATGTAAAATCCAAATTTGCAAATGAACTACTGAGTATAGTTTTCAAATAAATGTGGTGGACTACAAGGCAATAGTAAATAGTAAATAAATAGAAATAGTACTCAGATAGAACACAAGTACCTCAGAATTTAACTTAAACAACAACTGCAGTTCAATACAATTTGAGTTTTGATTCCATAGCTCAGGTAATTCTAATAAGTTTGAATGTTCATGATTGGATGTCTCAGGATGCAGTGACGTTGCTAAAAATGGATTTAATGGGGCAACAAACGAGGGTGGTCCATCAGTCAGAAAGCTTGTAAACAGCTGACAGTTTAGCCAGATTATCTAAACCACTTTATTTGGAACTAAGACAAAAAGTGATGTCCCTAATAATCCGTCTCTGCACAGGAAAACAGTGAGTGTGCACAACCATGGCCAGCACGGACGTCAGCCTATAAACTGTAATGAGTGTTTATGACAGACAGTTCGGGCCGCAATTTTGCTGTTTGCCTTCATTTTCTCTTTCAAATCAGATAAAGTATCCTGTCAGCTTGTTTACATCCTGTCTGAGCATTTCAGAGTTGTTGCCACGAGATCTGAGCAGTTACTTTGTTGAGTTGTTACAGTGACCTATAATAAAAGCCAACCCAAGTAAAGCCTCTGAAAGCTTCAAATCTTAAGTATTTCTGCATAACATTAAAGGATAACTTTCGTTTTTTACAACCTGGACTTTAATTGTAGCATTAAATACGACCATTTAGACACCCAGACAACTTTGGTGGCATTTGGAGTCGTTTTGAAGAAATTAGCCCCAGAACAGCTGCGCGTATATTCGTATAATGCGAGTAATTGGGGCACCCGTGCGTAGCCTCTATAAACGCATAATCTGCGGCGAAACTCGTTCATATTCCAATATTTTGTTATGATATGCTGGCGCTATTCCCCTCTGAGCCCGTGGTGGCATGTTATCAACATCCAGTGTCTCTAGACAACTACTTGTGACGTGGATAACGTCATTTTCGAGCGCCGCGCGCTGCGAGCAACCAGCCACAACACGGCTAACTCTGCGGCGGTCGGCTAGTTTAGCTGTAGTTTGCGACTGTTAGTTTTCACAAAATGAATGAGTTTCGCCACAGATTATGCGTTTATAGAGGCTACGCACGGGTGCCCCAATTACTCGCATTATACGGATATACGGGCCGCTCTTCTGTGGCTAATTTCTTCAAAACGACTCCAAATGCCACCAAAGTTGTCTGGGTGTCTAAATGGTCGTATATAATGCTACAAATAAAGTCCAGGTTGTAAAAAACGAAAGTTATCCTTTAAATACTCACAAGAGTAACGCTCAGAGCTAAATGTATACGTAGTACATATGTACATTTTATTCCTTTGTTATGTGATGTTACCTCATAAAAAAAATCAGAAATTGTATAATGATGTATGCTCCCACCTCTCACCATAAAAAACTGATGTGATGAAATGTGTGATTACCGTCCAACACTGCAGTGCTTTGGTATATGGTTGCAATCTAACTACCTATAATAATAAACTTTATTTATGGCAATTTTCAAAACAAAGTTACAAAGATTTTTACATGGTTGAAAAAAACTAAAATAATCTGAAATTGACCCAAAGCTCACTGAAAAATCAAAAATACCAACAAAAGGCTTCTGTTCCTGCATCACGGCTGTGATCTGACACTGTGACCAGCAATGCTGTTTATGAATTTGACACCAAAGCCCCTAGATCTGTAGTCCACCATGCCATCTACAGTGGCTGCACTCCATTCATCACTGTTAACTTTTAATAGTTGCAAACTAGCCTGTCATCATAGCCTCAAAATGCCTTTGGACATGTTCTGGACTGCAAAGTTTCCATCCCTGCAGTCCCTGGCACCACCAGAGGGCCGCTGTTGGCCAGGGTCTCCACCTGTCCCAGGCAAAATGTCATGGTGGTGGTTCCGACCTCTGAAGAGTAGATAAGCAGGACAAACGAAGTCCATCGGCCAACCTTTATGCCTCATTACCCTCCCTCTACCAGAGGAGGCGCCACCTGCTACCCCATCAAGGTTGCGCCGTCCTTCCCCGCCTCGCCACCACCAAAACAGCAGATAGTTGGCTGATTCCTTGCCTACCTTCACACACGCTCCCTTTTTTCATCTCTCTCACTCAGTCTTTTGCTATGCCCCTGACAGACGTTGGACATCACTGCCAGAACTGCTGACAGGAGTCCAGGCTGAATGTCAGCTTTAGCCACAGTTGGAACCGGTGGAAAGATGGAGGGAGTGATGGAAGGAGGGGAGGATAGGAGGATTATTTGAGGGCCTCTGCCAGAAGCCCCTCTTTTGGCATCTTGGCATCAGAAACGATGATTTAGACGGCGACACAGGATGATAACACAGCAGTTGGCCTCTTGTGTCACCGTTTCGCCATGCCACCTGCAGATTACAAACATCAAGAGCTCCTGTAACACGGCGAGGCCTACATTTGATGCCCTTCAAAGTGACACTTTAGCTTCATGGTGGGAAATCTGCAATTTAAAGCATAAAATAAAGACCTATTCTCAAATGTTTTTGCTGGACATTTAGTTTCAAAATGCTTCTTAAAAAGTTTTTTCTTAAAGTATAAACCTACCGCAGAATCAGCTGGTGCATCATTAAGGGATCATGATTATTTGAGATTTTTATTTACTTAAAGTTAACCAATCCCTGTATGAATTCAGGTAAATAAAATGCAACCTTGACAGACAACCAGCTGCTCTGACCAGGTCGAGCTTAAGCGGATCATCTCAGTTTGAAGACGGCTCCACAGAGCTGGCAAAGTACCACCTCTGCAGGCTCGCTGACTTTAACTTGACATTGATTCCATAACTACAAGTGGTAACCATAGAGACTGAATACTAACTCTATTCTTACATCTGCTGAGGGAGGAATATCATATGCATGGCTACAGAATGTGAGCACAAATTTAGCATCCGCTAAATGATCATAATGAAACAAGAAAGCAAGGACAGAACATTTAACTCAAGCAGTTTAATGGTTGGTGTGTGTGTGTGTCTGACTGTGCTTTTTGTTATTCCCACTGGCTTTGAGTTTTAGAATAAAACTAGCCATTCCAGTCATTACTTCTTCATACTTTCATATCACATTATACACTTTCATCTATCTATCTATCTATCTATCTATCTATCTATAGATAAAATAGTGTCTATATATATAGTTAATAATAATAATAATCATATAATAACAACAATATTATAATAGCTTTCAGCAAGAAATGTGCTTTACAACAAATTAATATAAAAAAGATAACATAAAAAATAAGACAGAATGAACATAAAAACAGGGATAGAAAACACTTGATAATGAGAGTAAAAAATAAGATAAAAATGAAAATAGAATAAAGCAAATGCACAAAGTAATACGGAAAATAAAAGTCACTGAATAGCAATGGCACAGACACAGGATGCATAAAATCAAGTAAAATACTCTGTTTTAAAAGAAGTGCAGCGGTGCATAAGTACGAGGCAAAGCACAAAAGTTTCTGTGCCTCTATCAGGAGGTCAAAGATAGTTAGACTAAAGTTTTAATCTTTCTTTTAAAAATATTTACTGAGCTGGCTTCGATAAAATCTACAGACAGTGTGTTCCAGAGCTTTCTGGTGTAACTGACAAAAGCTGCATCCCTGATTTTCTCTCAGCTGTTGCTGGAACCCTCCAGTAGACCAGCAGCAGACAATCGCAGTGCTCTTGAAGGCAAATAGTGAACAAGGCAGTTAGCAATGTAGCTCGGTCCAAGCCCATCAAGGGCTTTGTATACAAGGAGGAGGACCTTGAAGTCAATTGTAAATGTTACAGGAAGCCAGTGCAGAGCAGCTAAAACTGGACTTATAGGCTGTGTCCTCTTGATTCATGGTTAATAGCCGAGCTGCAAAGCTCTGAATGAGCTGAAATCTCTCGAGTCGGCTAACTATAAAGACATGAATCTGTTTTTCAGCATCTTTTTGATTTATAAGTGGTCGTACTTTAGCTATGTTTCTGAGGTGGAATAAGGTGATAAAGAGAAGTGTCATTTCAGTGGCAGCGATGCACTCATTGATGTATTTCTTTATTCTGGCAGAAAATTTTTTTGTGAGCGATGGCCTTTTTCAGGGCAGGTTTTGTGCTGCACAGTATGAATCGATGTTTTGATTGCACTTAATGTTTGGAGAACTGCAACAGCGTTTCAGAAAAAAGTGCAAATAAGCTTTTCACCCCCGGCTGAAATAGAAATGTAATGGTTATACACAAAAACATGTTTCTAAAGCGATGCATTCATACAAACACTGTTGCACCAGCAGAAATATGTAGTAATAGTTAGCACATCCACAATGGTACCCTATCTATACCCTAAACCAGATTCTATTAGAAATATGAGTTGTTTAAATGCAAGTTGTAATCTTATAGTAAATCTTTCTATTCTTTGTATTTCTCTGGGGGCTGCAGAGTTTTGCGCTGCTTAACTTTTCAGGCCTGTTTCTTTGTGTTCCGTCTTAATCTTACAGGTCAGCCGAGGCCGTTTAAGTTTTCTTAACAAATTGTCTTGCAGAGAAAATGGATCGGTTACCATAGAAATGGTGACATATTTGTTGTTCATCTTTATGTGTTTAATATGTGTCTGCGTTGGTGGTTGTACTATATGTGCAAATCTGCCGTCTGCTATTTTACAGAAAGATCTGCCCTGGGGGTTGCATTGACAGGTCTGTGTCGTTTGGAGAAAAGATCAATTATTATATGCATAAGATACATTTCAATAACAATACAAACCTTGAGGCTATAAAGTTTATTGAACCGACTTTCTGTGGGGTTTTTTTTACTGCCTTTATTCCCTCTCCCTGTGCTGCAGGCTGCTGGCAGCTGTCCAGCACAGTTCATTGTGAAGCTTGTGGCTGCAGTCAGGCGAAAGGTCAGCCGTGGCAGTGAGGACAACTGTTTTCTCAAAATCAACACTTATTTTATCTTACTATGATATGGTTTGGTCTCCATGGAAACTGCAGTGGATTTTTTTTTTTTTTTCCCCGACGTCGAATCCACTGGAGGTGGTGCAGCACATCATGTCTAAGGAGTGGAGATTTATAGAACTAGTGTTTGTGTGCGATGTGTGGCTGTGGGGGCTGTGAGAGGGCGAACATCGAGGCTTGATCCCAAAGTTATCAAAGCACTGGGTTTAATGTTGGTCGAGGTAACTGATGCAGAGGCACGTTAACGCACAAACATGTTCATCCAACCACTAAACCATCCACACAATACCATACACAATACATGGGAACCAATATCTATTTTCTGACCCCTAAATTTGGACCTTCTACCACCACCTAACCCACAACAGCATCTCTAAATTCAAGTCTTAACCCTGTACCGAGTCTTAACTCATACACTAGCCTTAAATGAATCCTAACTTTACCTTAACCCTACAGTGCGACATTATTCACGTCACTTTCACAAGCAGTGACCAGAAAATTCCCACCTTTCTATTCTTGTGAACATTTAGTTCTTAATAGTCTAGAAACACACGCACACACATTCCACCACACATGCTGAGTTTCTCCTACTGTAAGTGGTTACCATAGATACCGCATGGCGAGGCTCATGAAGTACAGTGGGTCCATCTCACGTGGGAGATATGGAGTATTTATAGAAGCACTGTGGTGTGGCCAGGAATGAGTTTAGACAATGCACTTTTTTGGGTACTAACAAGCGATAGATGCTGTGGCGCGTGAGAGGCACTGCGAGCCACGGCGTGCCGGTGCGTCTGCAGTGACTTTGAATTGTCATTGTGTCGAGCACTTCAGTGCGATAAAAAATAACGTTGGATGTTGGAGCTGTCCGTGCTGCTGAACATAAGATGTACTGTAAGGTATCAGAATATTCAGATCTGGAACGGGGGGGCTTTTCTTCTCTTCTGCTCCTCTTCTGCCGTTGTCATCTGTTTCTGTGGCTTTTTTCTCCTCCTCACAGCATGCTTTTGCGTATGTCAGTGTCAGTCTGTTTTTCCACAGAAGAAAAAATTGAATGACTGAGAAAACAGCTTAAAAAAAAGCCCTCTCTGGTTCTGCCATCTGAGAGCTCCTCTTCCTTCTAAAGGTCAGCGAGTTTCGTAAAGTTTCTTGCGGTAATCTGCTAGCTCGGCACCCAGCTGCATGTTACGGGGAATCAAACACAGAGTACATATCATGACATGTTTAATTAAATCCTATTTTGTTGAATAATGAACTAATTAACAAACTCCAACTGAAGGCTTTTTTTTTTCTTCATCAAAACACATTGGATTTTGAAGTATGTCCCCTTATCTTCCCAAAGTAATTGTACTTCCGAAATTGACATAATTGAATTGCTACCCACCCTGGCATAGGAGGTGTATTGTTCTCATGGAATGAAGCATACCTAATTGCAATCCATCATAATCACTGCGCCTTTTTCATCTCAATGCAGACCTTAAGTCTAATGAACGGTTCTGTGATTGTATTTTGTGGAAATATTGTCTGTTAGATATAATGGCCTCCCATTATTTAACATTGTGCACTTGACATGGGCTTTAAAAACTAACGACCAATTACAGAGGAGGTATGAATTGGGCCAGATGGAATAGAGAATAAGATGTCAGAATATGGTGGTTATGGCAGGATGATCAGTCAGACTGGTAAAAGGTTTGGCCCGAGCTGACGATTATCTCTTTTGACTTTCAGACTGTGGGATTAATATGTGTTTTATATAATGATCTGCATTTGCATAGCTCCCAATTTAACCAGCCTAACCATCTGCTTCTCTTCTCTCTGCGGCACTTCTTGTGGATGTTTGGCAGGTTGACTGATAGGCGTTACATTTTGATAGCTGTCTATCAGCCAGTGGGTCAGTCAGTCAGTCAGTCAGTCAGTCATCCAGCCACTTAGGAAATGCCTCTAGCTACTCAGCACAATATTCTATCAGTCGGCCATTTAGCCAGCCTGTCAGACACTTAACCAGCCAGCAAGGCTGTATATCAAGGAAAATAATCACTGACAGGAAATGGTAGGCGAGAAGGCAGACAAAACACAGGTGCATGCAAGAACACAAGTGTGGGTGCACATACAGAATCCATATTTAGGCCGTGCAATCAACTCCAATCTAAACATTATCATATGGGTGCAGACCCCTCTCAGTATCAAGCATGAATTCAGCATTGCACTGTGCTAATTGTGTGTGAATACTGAATAGACTCTTGTAATAGGTGACATGCCTCAATAGCAGAGATTAATAATGCCTTTGTGGGTGTGTCCAGTGCATGATGCCCAAAGCTGCCAGCTATAGAGGTGGATTAAAGAGTAATGGCTTCTCGTCTATGTCATGCGAGCGTGCCAGTGTGGCCTCCGCTCGCTCGTTAGAAGCCACCGCGTGGCGTGCAACGCGCATTCACACAACGAGGGACGGAGTAAGGTCGCCCTTGTCCCGGCTCGTCCGCGGCCTCATCTAGTGCCAGCAAAGTGAATCAGGTCAGGAGCCTTCATGGTCAGCGCGCTGCGGTTGGTCAAATGAGCATAGATGGGCTGACCTCACGGTTGATGAGATCAAGTTGATCACAGCATTAGGGTCAGATTAGTTTGTCTACCAGCAAGCTGACAGAGAAACAGCAACTTGTTCACAAATGTTATAAGATCGCCACAAAACTGCTACTACTCCAGTGCTACTTGAATGCATATCCAGTATCTCTGCTGCTTGCTTGCTACTATGTCTACCACATTCCTACTGCTATTCCCCTTCACTGCTATTACATAAATTAATGCCACTTCTACTCCTACTACTGCTACTACTTCCTTGCCTTCTATTGCTGCAACTCCGCATGGTGGGTTGCAGTGCAAAGACACTTGCTCCGATCCCCCAGTACCTCCAGCAAGGCTAGACGTGTCCTCGAACAACACACCATGCCAATCAGCTCCTCTGTAGCGTTGCACCACTGTAGACTTCACTGGGACTGTTTGTGGAGAACACGTGGAAATCCCAGTTGCTTAACTTGAAATCCTGCTGAACTTTCTATTTTTACTATGGCTGTGGTGCTAAATCTGCCGGCACTAACCAGAGGTTTTCAATGAAAGCCAACGTGAATCTTTTCATTCACCCAACACATTCACCTCTCATCATCTGCAACTCTTGGTGCACTTGGTCTGAAAGCGATCCCTTATTGTTTGCATATGATTAAAATCACATTTTTGAGATCATTATATAACTTGTGTTTTGAGTACAAAGAGACCAGAGTTGAAGGATTATGTTGCGTAATCAGTCTCCACATTTTAATGCTGTCAGAAGAATATCCTATATTATTTCTCCCTCACGTGAATTATTGATGCACGTAACTATGATACCACTTATAATGAAAAAGTAATGCCGCGCTGAAATAGCGGATTCTAGCTCGATGATCAACGGGGACATGATGTAGAGAAGACACTTGCTGAAGTTGGAACATCACAAAATATTGAATCTTTGATTTTTTTCCCCTCTCCTTACTGCAGGAACTGGGTTTTTTTTTTCCAGTTTGAGGGTCAAGTTGGGTTAAAGTGAGTTATGTTCAGTGCAAGGGTTATAATTAGCTTTTAAACCACTAATGGTAATGCAGCCAAAAGATCCCTCCCACCCACACACACAGTGTTTGCTTTGGTGAAAATGATGCAATTTCTGCAAGTTTTTTTTTCTTTTTTTTTCCTTCAGAAATAAACTCTTGTCCGCCTGGTAGGAATATCTGACTTTGGCTGTGCGGTATTTTCCCCTCCTTCTTGGTCTATGGGTAGTGTGAGTTTGAAGTTACACTAAATGTACCTACCACCTACTCCACTCAACCACCCAACCACTATATGAATCACAGTTCATCATGCTTTCTCTCTAGTAGCAATTTTCTGTCTTTGCATGGCCAAACCCAGTGCTTTCACGCACACGCACGCACGCGCGCGCACACACACCTACACACACACGCAAAGGTAACAAAAGCTGAGAAGGCGGCAGCAAAATGATATCATTTAAAAATGATGCTGCATTCAAAAGGTCACTGGGTATACTGTCCATTGATATTATAGTGCTGTGTGCGTGCAAGCTCTCTCCCTCTACTTCTCCCCCCCTCTCTCTCTCTTTCTATTTCTCTCCATCGCTCTTTTCTTTTCAACACCCTTCATCAAATCAGCACAGTCACCGTCATTATTTCCACAAAGCACAAATATTAAAAAAAAATCCGTGTTGCGTTTGCGAGCGGCGTGTTTCTTGTAAAAATGCCTCGTTCGATTACTGTTAGTGCCCCCCTCGTCCCTCCTCTTCACTCTCTTAAAAACTCTTCAGGTTTTTCCAACTGAGCGATTCAGGCTGAGGCGGGCGCAACCGCACTAGAGGGGAAGTCAAGTCGTGCTGGACTGGTGCGATATCCTCGCACGGTTCGCAACTAAACGGAGACCTGACCCGCGTTTAATCATGCTTTTAAAGGATGGAATATGCTGATTTTAAAAGTTGACCAGGGATTTCTAGTTGTGGGGTGTTTGCGAGGCATGGCTTTCCTTTTAACTTGCTTATTTCTGTCTTGGTGAGTATGGCAACTCTTTTCTCTGCATGTTCTCGGACTTTTACGCACGGCAGCCGGAGACTGTGGATGGATGTGCATTTGAGAAACTCTGCATTTTGAGCTGTTTTCTGTTCTGTTGAAACAAGCTTTCACGAGTGCATATGTACTTTAGTTACAGTGCGAGCAGTGTTTGGGGAAATCAGCACAGTGAGACCAGTATCTATTTGGATAACATCACGCGTATATTGGATAGATTACTGGATGGCTATGACAACAGGCTGCGACCTGGATTTGGAGGTATGCTAATGCCCGTGTCATATTGTATTTTATACGATATTGCCTCATAAATTCATGCATAGATGTTGTTTTCCTCAGAAGATAAAGTTTAACTCCAGTAGCTGTCTGTGCCACATTGTCATTTAGTTCTATGCTGTAATGCTTAAATATCACAGTCTCCTTTATCTTATACAATTAGCACAAAATTAACAACTACGAACTGGAGACTGAGTTTGAGAATCAACTTAGAACCAATGTCATGTTCTTTTTTTGCTAAACACATGAGATTTTCAGTGGCTATCTGGCTGTGTGTATAGGCTATACATGAACTGTAGCTTTGTTATCATTTTTAACTGCTTTATATTTTGAATAACATTCAAATGTCTCATCCAAAGTTGTTGTTTTTGTGTGTATCAAAGCAACCACTTATCCTTCTGCTGTAGGTCCAGTTACAGAGGTCAAAACTGACATCTTTGTCACCAGCTTTGGACCTGTTTCAGATGTTGAGATGGTATGTAAACCATTCTGACCGCTGAAACACTCGCACAAGAGGCACAGGCTAATTCACCGGCTGTCATACGCATGCATGTGTCTCACCACTTGTTCACAAATATCAGTGGCGACGTATGAGCACAAATGAGAGTGTGCACAGTTTTCCCGGGAACTCTGTGCATATAGCGTCGAAGCCACGCTTCTCCCAGCCTTCATTATTCCAGCGTTTGGGCAGGATGTCATTAGTGCAGCTTAGGATTTTAATCTGGTTGACAATCCCCCCGCCACAGTGGGAGAGAGAGAGAGATGTGGCTGATGTTGGGACGGGATAGGTTTGCTGCTCCTGACATGGGATAGGCTGAGCGCTGTATGTCTGTTGTGCTCTACACTGTTTAGGCTTTAGGCTTTAGATACTGTGTCATCTAAAGCCTACTTGAACTGCCATGTGATATGTTCTGCAGAGAGGAATGTGAAAGGCTCTCCAAGGCAGCGAGGCCATCCATTTGATTGAAAAGCTTCCAGGACGGACTCGCATTGTAGACTTTATGCTGACTTTAATCAGTTCCTCATCAGTCAAAAAGATGTTTCATGTCTTGGCATCTGTTTGAGCTGCATTGTCCTTTGAAGGATTTTAATATACACAATAAAGAAACATCATCTTGGGGCTATTTTTAGGAAATTGCAGCACGTTGCAAGTATTTAAAAACCCTATATCAAGTCTCTTAAAATAAACAGAGTTAAATTTCTTCATCAGAAAATTTATAAATAAGCACAAACTTAATCTTTTAATTTCATTAGTACTGGCAGCAACAGTCGAATAGTCCAGAAATGGAAAAAAAAAAAAAAAAAAGTAGTCACATTGCCAGTACTCTATCCAGCAGGTCCAACGAAACCATGGCTCACAAACCCATCTGCCATTCTCTCCGGGGTAGTGAAGATAGTAGCAGCAGGAGCAGAAGCAGCACCAGCAGTAGATGTGGTTGTAGTAGTAGCTGCTGTAGTAAATAAATCCTTAACCCACACTCTAACGCCCATCCAGGAATACACCATGGACGTGTTCTTCCGTCAGACATGGATCGACGAAAGGCTGAAATTCGAGGGCCCCATTGAGATCCTGCGGCTCAACAACCTGATGGTCAGCAAGATCTGGACGCCGGACACCTTTTTCCGGAATGGCAAGAGGTCGATCTCTCACAACATGACCACCCCCAACAAGCTGTTCCGCATCATGCAGAACGGAACTATCCTCTACACCATGAGGTAAACAGTGCTGGACAGTGAGCTCCAAACCCAGCCAAGACCGGAATAGAGCACAGACCTGGAAAGCAAATCAAACAAACAGGCATCCAAGAATATGCACAGACATGAAAAGAAATGAGGAGTGCCATTCCAAAAAACAAGATGTGTGCCATCTGATACTGAAAACAGGCCTGGAAAGCCATTCAAACAAACATGACTCCGGCTTTGTACCAAAACGAGATATGTAGCATGAAAAAACGAGCGACTGATGGCCCAAAAACTGATTTTTAGAATGATTGAGTGGATCAGCTTTAAAACATTTAATGATTAAGTCCAAGAGCTTTATTTGATCCATATTGTTAAGTGAGGCTCGGCTACATTTTTCTCTCAAACGGAATATGATGTACTGCTATAATATAATACGAAATCAGTGCATATTAATCTCAGTCATCCACCTTACATCAAATCTTTTGTTTCAGTGAGTGTGGAAGCCATTATGCAGCATGGCGCCACACTGACTGGATTCAGCTTAAAACAGTGCTCATTACTTAGCCAGTAACAGTCTATCAAATATAAATCAAAGACTCCTTCCGACTCTTCTCTATTCCGACAGATTAACTATAAATGCGGAGTGCCCCATGCGCCTGATGAACTTCCCGATGGACGGCCACGCCTGCCCGCTCAAGTTTGGGAGTTGTGAGTTTGTTTGTGTTTTTTTTTTTTTTTGTTAAGCCTCGCTGGTCTGACAGATGGTGTCACTCTCTAATGATCGCTCTGTCACCGAGCAGATGACTGATTGAGCAGTCTGACAGCATATATTCAATGGTTTCAATTTGAAATGGCACATGCAGTGCGTTATAAAAAAATAAGCTATGCCAGGAGTTCCTCATTCAATATGCGTCGAGTGTATAGAAGACCAGGCAAACATGTGTATGAAATCAAAATCAACTCTAAAGAGAACTCCCATCACATAACATTAGCAGTTTGCTCCTATCTCCTTGAAAGATGCTTGCATTCAGTCCATTTTTTCCCAAAAACATGCTGATTTAAGTATAAAGTTCGTATCTCAGGGTATTGAAGTTTCCCTGCACTTCATTCGAATGAAATAACTTTTAAAAAGAGCGCTTTTATGAAATGCTGGATGTCTAACAAAGCCCTCATCCGTCCTGTCCAGATGCTTACCCCATCAGCGAGATCGTGTACACTTGGAAGAAGGGTCCCCTGTCGTCTGTGGAGGTGCCGCAGGAGTCCTCCAGTCTGCTGCAGTACGACCTCATCGGTCAGACAGTTTCAAGCGAGAGGCTGAAGTCCAACACAGGTGAGCAGAGACCGGGTTCGGAGCTGCGCGAGTCCAGTCCGTGTGTTGAGATTAATGCCCTTTCAGATCACGCAAGTGGGATCTGCGGTTTCAGTTTATGACGTCATGATGAGTATTTTTACTTTGAACCAAGGTATCTTAAAAAAAGATGCAATTATGTTTTAAAATAAATTGCACGCAAGCAAAAGGTTTTAATATGATTGCAGTTATTAACAATTTTAAACAGCAATTATTGTCAGTGTCTCCTTTTTTGCACAGAATAGGTATTTTACCTTTTTGAATAGATGTTATTATGCTGTCAGTCCTAATTATGTGTCTTTGAATTGCTGATTTACCACCAATAGAAACGCAAATGTCTGGTGTTGTCAGGTGAATATGTCATCATGACCGTCCACTTCCACCTGCAAAGGAAAATGGGCTTCTTCCTGATTCAGACTTACATTCCCTGCATCATGACGGTCATCCTGGCCCAAGTCTCCTTCTGGATTAATAAGGAGTCAGTTCCAGCTCGGACTGTGTTCGGTAAGTCTCCTTTAAACTCACCTTATTCATGTGCTGCACAAACTCCGGTGTGAGTTTGAGACTTTAGTTTTTTAAAAAATCAATGTGAAAAAGGGACATTTATGCGCGCTGAAGCGAATGCAAGAGGAACACGTGCGGCACATCACTTTCATGTTGCAATGGAATGATATTGAAAAATTCAGAGCTGCTCTCGTTCTAGCTGCTAAAAAATTGCAACAAAATGGTCTCGCAGAAAATGGAGGCTTGTTTTCTCTTAAAAACCTTGTTTCCTCTGTTGTCATTTTGCATGATTACAATCACTTAAAGACTATAATGTGGGGGAAAATGTAAATCACGTCAATTCACTGAGTTGAGCAAGTCAGTACAGGATTTCTAAAGCTCTGCCTTTGATGCATTATGTCGTACTGTCTTAAGCTCTCTCATAAGTCTTACTTTTGTGCCTGTGTTGCAAGTTGCTCAAGTTTTTGTCACTAAGTTTTCAGCTCTCAAAACTTTATTTTTCCTGAAGTCTCCGAAACTCGAATGGAGACTCTCTGGATTTATCGACTCACCGCCCACTGCTTGACCCCAGTGTGACTCCAGCTCTGCAAACTTTAAGCAAGCATATTTTTCTCTTTTTACTGCACTCTGATTGGATTACACTACGCAGAGTGGTCCTTAAAATACAACCCTGCGCAGGAGAACCAAGACGGGCACAGTCGTCGCAGTATGTTTTAAACTTTCTCCATTATCTCTATTCCTCCTCCACTGTGGTGGAGCTGCATTTATTGAGAATAAATGTCCTTTTTGAAATTGGTCATGCAAGGGCCAAGAGAGGGAGGATGTTTACTTGGCCCTCTTCCGTGCACTCACAGGTTCCGCTTGCTCACATTACATTACGCTACAGTTGCCATCAAGCTCTAGCCTCAGGAGCAGAGAGGGTTAGAGACACTGAACAAAGACAGAGAGACTCCCAGAGAGAGACTGACGGGAATGAGAGAGACAAAAGGACGGAGACAAAACAAAGAGGGAGAAACGGGAAAGTGCGTGGATGTGTGCAGAAATCCTGACCCCTTTTTATTTGATTTCCCTTTAAATTTTCAACAAGCTGCAGCTGAGCGGAGTAGCACCGCTGGCCCACGGAGGCTACGGTTCCGCAGTCTTGCCTTTGGAAGCGAGCCAGTGCAACGACGAGCCTGTGCGCTCCTTCGGAGAGTAGATCCCAATCATTAGCGCTCGCGTGGAAGCCGAGGCCCCATGCGGAAAGCACATCTGCGGCAACTCATTAACCTCACTCGTCCTGCTGTTTTCATTTCACTCAATATTGGGTATAGGATAAAAAAACTGCTCGTTGTCTGGATTGGCTGTTGTTAAAAAGGACCTGTGGGTGAGCCCGGGGCACGCAGGGTATTTGAGAAGACGTTATATAGTAAAAATCAAATACCACGTATTGGATTTTTTATGACAAAAAGCCAAACTTTATCTTCAAACTGTGATAAAGTTTGCTTCTTAAATTAAAGCACCCTGCTTATGAGCTGTTAAAGTGCTTGAAGCTGCAATAGGTAGTTCCGTATATTTCTGGTGTAAAGGGCAGCAAGCAATATGTCCGAAAGAGCCATTATCGGAGTGAGTTTCATTAATGCCGTCGATGGTGCATGTGAGATAGAAGGTTGAAAATGAGGGAGAAGAGAAGACAAATTGCTGTATGGACGTGCTCCACTCTGATGATACATTAAGTCATAGTATGTTGTGTGCTGGATTGTCAACAACCTCTCTAAGAGCTGAAAGTCCCTTGAGCACAAGTCTCACAGACTTAATTGAGTGTGGCCTAATTTGTACCTTGCTTTTTTCCTTATAAAAGCACATAAATGCCCCAAGCATTTCATTTCTATCCTGTCTTTGTACTTCATCCCCCTCCCTCCTACACTCTTTCTTTCGTTCTTTCTTTCTTTCTCTTTCTCTTCCTCTTGCCTCTCCCTCCCACCCTGACAGGCTTTCTTTCTTCCCGTGTCCCTCCTCCCCTTTGCAATCATTTAACTTGTGCTTGAGACAGTCAGCGTTGGTTGGCTACCGGAGGAGGTTGCATCTGAGAGTTGTTAGCTTTCGCTGCTGAAGTGGTGTGCAGAAAATGCTTTTAAGACATTATTAGGTGCATTAAATCCCCCATAAGTTCCTATGCTGCTAATGAAATGTGCACAACTACAGCGCACGCTTGGTAAAAGCATGGACAGCAGTGTTCAATGGCCCTTTTTCCCTGCTTACTTTAGCTTGATGAAAGTGAATTAGATATGTACTTTGTTAATGGGCCATTAAAAGAGATGTTCATTGTCAGCATCTTTCTCTGACTTAATAAGGATGGAATCTGGGTGAGACAGAGGAAAATCCCTTCCCAGTGAATAAGAAGGTGTCTTTTAGAGGTAAAATTGCACTTCATGTCTATTTTTTTTTGGCATGTTTTGATAGTTTGACACTTCAAAAGTGCCTGTAAAATGCACCTGCAATGGACCTTTTGTGTGGTCCAAACTATTCTGAAACTATCATGTATCCAAGAGAATTTATGAATGCCCTCAGATCTATACAATGTTTTTTCTAAGGCTTCTGTTCTTTGAGGCTGGACTCAAAGGGATCTTTGTAGTCTGTGCTTCAATCTGGGGCAATGGCCACGAGTTTAGAGGAACTTTTGACGGACCGCACTAAGGCCGAAAAGCCTGAGTGCTGAGAAAGATATCAAGCAACATATCAACATTGCCGTCACTCTCCCACTTATCCACTGAAACATGTGTTTCTTCCCTTTATCTGTTATCTCGATCTTTCCGCTCATCCCGCCTGTTCATCTTTCAATCATCTCACCCTTAGCTTTTATTGTTAGCTACTTAACAGTTGAGCAAATATTAGCAAACGCTGTGTGGCTTGGTGTCTGGTCATCTTACTAGACGGCTTTCTCGAGAATATTTACCGACATTCGGTCTCTTTTATCGGTGTGCCAGTGCCGGGGCACGGGTTAGTCTGCTTATGGACAGATTAGCATCCACTGAAGTGACTTTTTGGCAAACCTCACTGCTCCGAAACGCCACATGGCCTGACATTCTAGTTGTACTGTGTGCCACAAAAACAGAGCGGCTGCCATGTGTCAGAGATATTCATTGAGAAAATCAATTATTTACAAGCCATGATTAATTGGCATTTTTCATTATTTTGTTAGATGAAATTACATTTAATGCGTGCCATGTTATATATGGTTTTCAACTTCAATCAAGTAAATTTTATTTTTATAGCCCAGAATCTCAAATCGCAATTTCCCTCAAGGGGTTTTACAATCTGACCACTGTGCATCCTTAGACCCTCGCTCCAGACCAGGAAAAAAAACAAAACAAGAAAAAACCTCAGAAAGAGCAGCATTATGTATAATATTACACACATATTCTGTTGCTCTATATGTCATCATATACTTTTTTAGATGCAAAACTATGGGATGGGAGGGTACGTACCCCAAAGCTTCAGTTTGTTTGTAATTAAGTTGTGCATGTTGTGGTATGTCACTGAAAGAGTGGACATGAAAACTCAAATTTGCCCATCTATACTATGAGTAAGATCACTGTGCACTATGCATGCTGTGCATTTTTATCAACAGACTGAGTGTTCAGGAAATCAAAATGTGTCTTATTAGTAAACTGGCATTAGGAATAACCAACGTTCAGTTGAGTGTTGGCTCCTGTCAGAGCTGTGTGTCCATGAACCTCTGCAGTGCATGCTAAAACCTCGCTAGGACCTAGCTTTGAATCATCTCTGCAGCATCGTGGTCGAATAAATGCTGAAGACATGAGTGCTTCAACTGCTATCATCTCTGCAATGCTGAAGTGATCACAGACGTTATTTGCCAGATGGTAGATTTTGCAAAGAGCCTTGAAATGGTAATTTCCAAAAGAGATGCTGCAGTTTTGTTTGTGACTTAAATGATAAAACAGCTTTGGTGAGATGATCTGATAGATGTGATCTATTGATTTGGAGAAAAGACTGGTAGCTATTTATCCTTAAGTTGCTTTCTAATATATGGTGTAACATTACATTTGTTTGTGTATGCGTGTGTGTGTGTGTGCACGTTTTTGTGTGTCCAATTCAAGCTGATTGCAACGGTCTCTCAAATCAAGCCTCTCCATTGTTATTCAATGAGAAAGCTTTCCAGAAGTCAGAAACAGACAGAAACACAGACATACATACCTGCTAAATCTGTGCCTGATTGTGTCACTTTTTACCGAAATGTTTATCCTAAAACATTGAAGATCACATCCAGAGAACTTTGACATTTAATTTTCCAATCAGAGAAGGCTCGCAGCAGGAGAAAACAGAAAATAGATGGACTAAAAGACAGATTTCATTGTGCCATTGAGCGCTTGATTGAGCCACTTAACAAAACAGCAATATAGGAATAGCTGGACATTTTTTGAAAAAACACTTTTTCATGTTTCTTAATAAAAGTGAGATGACGAGGTCAGTACCATTCGGATGTCTGTGCGTTAAGTATGAAGGTTAGCTTAGCTTAGCATCACACAGGGAAAACTGCTAGCAAGTAAAGCACAAGCACCTCAAAAGCTCAATGACAAACATGTCGTGTCTCGTGGGGATCTCAGAGAATGATGTTTTATATATATATATATATATTTAGATATGGATATAAGGTGTTTGTTTGTCAGTTTTACAGATGTCTGTATGAGGGCAGGCATGAGTTTAAAATTTTGAAAGAGCCATGCCATGCTACCTTTTCCCTGTGCCTCTAGTTTTTATCCAAAGCTAAGCTAACTGCCTCCTGGCTCTTGGTCCATATTTGATGCACAGCGATGAGAGTGGTAGGCCATTGATCTCACCATCTGAGATGAGAGAAGAGTAGCGCATTCCTAACATCTGTCTCCTCCCTGCATGCAGGTATCACCACTGTCTTGACCATGACGACGCTCAGTATCAGCGCCCGCCACTCCCTCCCCAAAGTTTCATACGCCACGGCCATGGATTGGTTCATCGCCGTTTGCTTTGCCTTCGTCTTCTCCGCCCTGATTGAGTTCGCGGCCGTCAACTACTTCTCCACCCTGCAGGCAAACCGGGAGCTGCGGAAGGCGGCGGCCATGAAGGCGGCAGCTCAGGAGGCGGCGGCCACAGCTGCAGCTCCGGCTGCAGCCGCGGGGACGGACGGCGAGGTTTCCTCAGTGAGTCTGCCCCACCGTTTCACACATGTTGGGTTTGCATGTCTTGACAAAGCTTTTCTGGCTCAAGCTTTAACCTCAGCAGACACACAGTTGCTTCTCACTTGTCTTATATGGCATATGCAGTCATGCTACCGTTGCATGCAGCCGGTAGCATGACTGGTGTTGTGTACAGACAGAGAGTCATTGTGATAAATGGTGATCAGAGCCGACGCTGCACTCACAGTAAAGGATAAAGGCTTCACTTGGCCTCATTACATGCCTCTACATCTCTTCATCAAACCGCTCCTGCACCTTTTTTCTCCCAAATATAAACTTAGCCGCTAAGTGACGCAACTCTTCAAAGGGCTTTTAACTCCACTCGCTGAATGTTTGTCAGTGTAACGTCAGCGCTCATTTTCTGAGCCGCTCTCCCTTATTGAACTTTGTACATATAAAGAACAGGATGTGTTTTGTCCGTTTAATGTTTCGAAACAGCTTACTAATGCGACGTATCTAAAATAGAAAAGGCACATCAAGTTCAATTTCGGCAGTGACGTACAACCGCCTTTACGTACAAATCCAGTGAAGCACAAACAGAAAGTGGTGGTTCAGTATCAGCAGTAGCTTGACACCTTAAAAGGAATTTCTCCATGCAAACGCCTGGAGCAGAGCACTTCACGTAGATCAGTCACATCTGGCTGAAGCTAAACTACATTTATTGACAATTTTGTGAAAGTGCACTGTGATGGTTCGGGTTGCACTCACTGAAAGTACTTCCTGTTTCTGTTCCCGCGGTTCTACAGATTCCAGCAGCGTGTGTGTGACTTATTATTCATTCTGTTTTGACTAAGTTAAGTGTCTGAGACGATGGGCTGCGGTTTTTGACCCAGATAGGAGAGTATAGCCTGCAGTATTCTGGATGTACACATGCAGTCTTTCTGTCACTATCATCTCTCTCAGTTCTAGTCTCTTGCTAAGCTTTTCTCTATTTCCTCCTCCTGTCTGCTCTGTTTGTCTCCCTTTCTGCCTAAATCCTCATTTCTTTGCCTGGTCATGACAATTTTAAATGTCATCGTTCTGCTCTTTTTCAATTTCAGTCAGCTTTATTGGCACAACCTGTGAACACATCTGTTTTGCAAAAGCATATGAAGTAAATAGTGGGTAAAGAAAGACAGAACAGTGGTGATTTTAATGATGAAACAACAAATAGGAACTTTAAAGCAAATCATTACATATCTTGTGCAGAATGTGTACGTTGCACATACACTGCTCTTGTTGTTTAAGACAGGCGTGTGTTGACAGGTTGCTTGTTATTTGTCTGCCTTGCCTCGCGGCGGCAGGTAATAAACTGAGCTGCTGAGTCCTGCAACAGAAAATGAAGTTTTTCATCATCAAGCGATGAGAGAGTCATAAAGCGTGGAGTAGCTTTTACAAAGCTTTTATAATGTTTATCTCCTGCGGTTTTATGTGTTGGACACTCGCAGCAGAAACCTGCTTCAGTGTTTAGGCTCTGATGGCTTTCAGCGTCTCATATAGCGACCTCTCTCAACCCCAGGTCCGTTGTTGCTTTGTTAAGATTTAGCTTCCATTCATTTTTTTTTTTTTTTTTTTTAGACACTCTGCTGGTTGAATATCTCTGCTGATGGACTGGTAATAGGTCACTTTGCTGTGTGATTTGTTTTCTTCCCTCTTTTCTGTGCTGGACTCTTTAAAATGTTATGATGGATGAGACTGGTGTGTGGCTTCAAGGCCGACTGGATCTACTGGTCGGTTGTCACGGCCAGCTGTGTCAGTGGTTTTGCAACCACGTACGTGGCACTGACTACTCAGGAGAGCGTTGCATGAAATTGGGTTTGGTTCTGCTTGGTTTACATTCTTTTTATATCACTCATGTATCATTTTTTTTCTACTTTCTGACTTGCGCTCTTCTTTCTCCGCCATCTCTTTTCCTCTCTGTTCACCCATCTCCTTCCTTTCTTCCCCCTCAAACACACAAACACGTAGCATTATCCCTCTTTTTCTGCTTCTTCTCCAGCCCCCCTGCTGTGCTCTTCATGTGAGCCCTCTATCCTCTCTTGCCACACACACTGTCCCTCTCTCTCTCATGCACTAACACACCTCTCTTGACCATCCCTCGTTTGCCTCTCTCCCTCTCGATTTGCTTGAATGTGCTGTCCGCATATCCACAGCGAAACTCCACAATCTCCACTTTATCCACGCTTGTCCTCACAGTCCCACACACGACCACACATAATCTGCAGCACGCACTCAAACGCATACACAGGCGCATATAGATGTGTGCGTGTAATCTGCAGCAAATGATGTCCCCCACATCAATACAGTTCACTCACCACTCTATACAATGTCTTATCCATCTATCCATCTACACAATATCTATCATCCATCCATCCCTCTCGCCCAGTTCTATTCTGGCCTGTAACTATGTGATAACCACAGAGAGTGACACGAGGAGACAGGCGGTAGCTCTGTGAACGATGTTGCTGCAGATTACGTAAGAGCCATAGATTAAGGGAATATCCAGCAGATCACTGCAGGCTCACAAGAAGGAGGGCAGCCACCACAATGAAGCGCAGCGGGGGCCGAGAAAGCTGGCCCGGTCCATTTCTGTGGCGCAAGATGGAGAGATGGATGTGAGGGGCCAGTGTGGTTTGTTTTTGTGTTGTGTGTGCGTGTGTGTGTGTGCATGGGAGAGAGTTACACTGAGAGAAAGAGAGAGTGGGAGGGATGCATCATGGAAAATGACTGCTTTCAACAAATATGTAGGAGGGAAGACTCTTCATTACACAGAGGAAAGGAACAAAAACAATGGTGTATCATTGGGAATAGAAATAGCCATCCACCAGTCACGATTTAAAACACTATGACCTGTTATGACTGTCAGGTAGAGCCATAACAGGAATGGAAACCTCAACAGCAACATAAGATAAATGGCCCATTTAATGAATCAAATATACAACTGTAAACACAAAGGGGAAGGGGGTGTTTATCAGTGTGTGTAAAGAGTGCTGCATGCATTGTCAGTGGCGTGTGTGAGTAGGTGGTGCAGTACGTGGTGCAGGAAATTAACAGAAAATAAAATAGTCGTGGGAGGGGAAAAAAAGGAGCAGAGGGACAGAGAGAGAGACAGAGAGGGGACCTTTATTTATAGGTCTGGCAACAGGTGATCGCTGTTTGGGTGAAAAGACACCCTCATTAAGATCGTTTCGAGTCTGAAGCGTTTATCCTGGCGTCCCAGTGTTCTGATGATTAGTTAGTTTCAAGCTCAGGAAAGATGCCGTGTCCTGAGTCTAAAGTTGCCCCATTGTGTTGTCTTGTTCACATTGTCTGTCCTACCACTACCAGCTGTGCAGCAGATCAGAGGAATAGTGCGGAACCAAGAGGCATCTTATAGAGCCCAGCTATGCCATGACAGACACTGGCAATCATTGAGATAAATGCCAGTTTGGCATTTGGCGTCTTTGTCATCTTCTTCTTCGTGTTTAATGGCTCGCATGCACTGCACATTAGCATTACTGACCTCTGCAGTCAGCAGGAAAATGTCAGCCTCTTGCTTGCGCGCTTGTGTCCTCATTTGCGTGCAAGTGGAGAGCATGACAGAAATAAAATGTAGAAATGCTCACCAATAGAAGAGATTCTTTAATTTTTATGCACGTCTAAGAGCATTTTGATTCGTGTGCACGCTTTGATTATTAGTGACACACTACGCATGGACGTCATTCATACATATTGTTGTCCGTAACCTCATTCATGACTTCAGTACTCGTATATTACTCTGTCACACAGTTTCCTGTAAAAACCTTAGGGGTATAATCATAATATAACAAGCAGTGGGTTGTACCTGCAAACGGGACACTGCATGTGACTTAGCATCTGTCCTGCAAAGGCAAGGAGTAGAGTAGAGTGGTAGAGATGTTGGACCGTGTAAGACATTTGTCTCTCCTCAGGTTTGCGCAAGGAGCGCCATGTGATGGGCTGTGCTGTTGCTACTTTTTTAAAATCACCTTCCTTTATACTTCCGGCTGGAGCGAGTCACATAGCAGGCTAGTAGCTCGCATCGCACCGGGGTTCAGGTTTGAGCGTGAACTTGTATAACTCAGAGGTGGAAGAACACGACCTGCTAGACTCAGAAGTCAGAAAACATGTTGTTTTCTCGTGTGTCTGTCCACAATCCTGTAACAGTATTACACAGTGGAGGTTAAGAAGACAGGGTAATATATAGAGAGGGTGCTGTGAAGGCAGCTGATGATCAGGTAGTCATGTGCATTTTCACTTGTCAGCTTTATTCCATCTCTCACTGCTTCAGCTTGTCTTCTTGCAGCACCTGTGATCCTGTTAGACAATGACACAGAAACAAAGGCTCACATTTAAAGCTATGTATTTTGCATTTTTCACCCCAACTGATATCCATGTTTTTTTCTCGTACTTTCTATACCAAAATAATGAAAAAGAACTGTCATAGTTTATATATACAGGGTGCTTACTGCCTTGCTTCACATGCATTAATATAAAAGGTCATTTACATACATACATCCATCTCCACTACCTCCTGATAATCATCCACAAGTGTATACACACCCACTCAACGCCCACATACATGAACCTCTGTGCGCTTAATGCCATATAGCGCACACTTAGAGTAACCTCATTTCACACACACACACACACACTTGCACAATGAACCACACTAGCTCCCACCCACCCCCACACACGAATACCCACACCCAAGCAACAACCGTACATCCATCAGTCAGTGCCCCTCCTCCCCGTGTCAAAGTGGGTCTGTTGATATCTAGAGCAGTGGATAAAGAGAAAAGGCGCTGATCCCTCTGGGATTTGACCAGGAAGGAGCCAAGCAAGCCTGTTGTCATTATCAAAAATAGCTTGTGCATCAGATCAGTGCACAGCACACACACACACACACACACTCCACACCGGCCATGCGCGCAACGTGTACACACTGCACGATCTTTTACCTCCAAAGGAAGCATTATAGTGAGAGGTAGCTGACATTTGAAGGGTGGCTGCTGTTGGAGTTTTGGACACCAGTCAGCTCTAACAAGTAGACCTTCGAGGCCAGTTTCCCATTTTGAGCGTCAATCCTCAATCCCAAATTAACCTTGACCTCTCAAATGAGGAAGCATACCTAACTCACAGACAGGGGTGCACAGTGGAATTGAGCGATGAGTGAGCTTAACGTCTGGATGACATGAACCCTCTCATACCCCTTCCCTTTCCCACTGTCATGTTGCTATAGGGTTCTACAAATCCAGATCTATTGCTTTTTTTTTATCCCCTCATACACCTCTCACAGCACCTGGCTACATTTATACTTTTGTCTCTGTCAAGAGTGAAATGCTGATAAGACTGTTTTAATACCGATTGCAGCCCCTTAAAGAAAAGTCTCGCACTAATGAAGCCTGAAGAGACTTGAAGAATTTTGAAATTCTTTGATCGCAGTGCAGCATCCTTCTTTCTCTTCCCTCTCTCTGTCACGCCGCACTACAGTGAACGATCATCTCGCGCTCTTGGGATGCCATGGATTGCACTTTTATGGTTTACCAAAAAAAAAAAAAAAGAAGGAAGGTATTCTGTGTTTGTTTCAGACCAAAGAGAAGGAGTCTGTCACTGTAATATACAGTACATTCAAGCCGAGCCAAAATCATTCAATTTTCTTAAAGGACTTACTCTGTAAAACACTCTCCATCCACAGGCCTTCAGTTCAGATATCAAAAAAGCTCCACAAAAAAGGCTTGACTGTATATGAATCTTTTCTCTGTGTTACACGTTTCCATGGTGATGCTCCTGATGTAAGACCTTCATACAGAACCGGAATGACAGGATGACTCAATTTAATCAAATCCACAGTGTTGAATAGTCATGAGTCGTTCACAATAGATAGCAGTCACACAACTGCTCATAAAGAACTGAGCATTGTTGCTAAGTCATTCTACTACTGCATTATTTAATCCTTAAAAATACATTCTGCACAGTTCTTATTGTGCATTTGCTGTTGGGTGAAACTCTTGCGTCTGCAACTGTGTCGAGTTTGGTGAAATTAATAACTCAGGGACTAATCTAGTTCTTATTTAGAGTTCGGCCACCGTGCGTTTTTGGAAGGGTTCCCCTCAGCCAGAGGATTGTAACAGTTTAATAGTTTCTCAACCTGTGGAGGAGCATGTAATCCTGTAGCCTCGCAAATCCAACCTAAATCTCACAAGTTTAGTTTTTGCTCCAAGACTGTAGTCTGGCAAAACATCCGCTGTGAACTGAATGAGTCTGACAGCTGGAGGCTGGACCGGTCAGTCAACAGCAGGGAGCTTATCGCCTGAAACTTGAGAACAACTATTCAAACTCTACACTGTGGTCAATATTGTCAGGAGTCTGCGGAAGTATGGTTTGCTTCAGAATCACAGACTTGCTTTGGTGAATCATCTAGGAAATACTCAAATGTTGTACATGAGAATAACATAAATGACCATGTTTTGTCTGTTTGAAATCAGTTTAAAATGTCCATATTTGTGATATTGGGCTATATAAATAAAACAGACTCATAATAATGTAAAGCAAGGATGTACACATTGTATGCCCCTATATGATATTATCATTTATTTATGCTCATTTCCATGATAATTCATTGGAGCCACTGGTAGGCCGTAGTCCATCAATAAGTGACTATTCTATATGATTCTTCTGGTTGATACAAGACAATTTGTAATTTTTTCTTTGGTTTTTAAAAAGGGATGTCTCTCACTCTCTCTCAGTATCTCTCTCACTCTCTCTGACTCAGGCAACGAGGTGTTTCTTGACCCATTTCCTGGATGCATTCCCCCTTTCTCTCTGCACACATACTGTAGCTGATTTACAGCTATTGGTGCAGGGAGCATGTGCTGAGATCACACTGGTTTACTGAAAGTTGATGAGGCATAGCGATAACCATGTGTCAATACACTGTGAGTCTCTTTTGTTTCCTATGTTTTGTTTGTTTCCCACAACTGCATCAATCTTCATGCAACGGGCTGATTGAAATCACATCAAATCAGAAACAAAACATCATTGATTTCCTTTGTTGGGCTTAATTATTGTGGCACTCATTGGTATTCTAGGCTTTTGCAGACATGCACAGTCCCCATAAGCACTGATCGACCCACAGCTGTGCAAATACGGCACATCAGGATGGATTTTTGTTGATTATTTTCATTGTTCCGCTTTATTTTTCATGTGTGTAATGTGTTGATGTTGTAAGATACATTCATCATTATAACATGTGCTTTAAGATACAGGATCTTAACATTCTTAGCACACAAGATAGGATCTGTTATGACTCCATGGGTACAACAGCGCAGCGCCAGCTTAATTATTGATAACCTCATATTACAACATGCAATATTCTCCTTAATGTGAATTTCCTCTTACAGATTCTATATCTTTCCTCTTATTCTCTAGGTGGATGCGAGCAGTGTGCTGAAGAAGAGGATGAACTCTGCCCCGCTGTTTGACCGCCCTGCAAAAACATTTCCCAACCCACCTGTTAACGCCCAAGCCTTCCTGCAGCAGGGCTCAGCCGTACCGGCCAACAACGTCCTGACTGGCACCAGCATCATCGACAAATACTCCCGCATCCTCTTCCCCCTTTCGTTCGGCGCCTTCAACCTGGTCTACTGGATCGTCTATCTCACCAAGGACACGATGGAGATGTCCAGGTGAGCAGATTGCATGGATTTTACAAGCAATCCCAGCACCTCCTCACTGAATATAAAGCGTTAAATCTTGCACAACGTGTTCTGTTCTCTGTATATTAAGTAGGTTGGCTATAACGTATAATAATGTGGATAAGTTTAAGACAACCAGCAAGTGAGTCGAAAAAGTTACAAGCCAGACTTTTTCTCTCTTTAAAAACCGAAATCTTGTGAACAAAATGTTGCAGTTACAGCAGTGAAAAATTCATCAAAATGGGACACTGCCTGGCCTATTTTTCACTTTAAATGTTTACAGAAAGAGATTTTTATGGGTTGCGTGAATGAATAATAACAATAATGAATAAGTGAGAGTTTCCAAAATGTGCTGACATAGTTTTCTTTGTCAGCTCGCAAAGTTGGCGCCAGCGTTGACGAGCTGCCTGACTTCCTGTTGGCTATTTGTTTCTTATTATTTAATGTGCAGAGAGGCGTGAAGTAGTTAACTGATGCATATATCACACTGCGGTTTGTACGCAAGTACTTTGTTAAAAAAAAGGCCACATCGCATAGATGAGATTGCATGTTCAGTCTATAATGTATGTGTAGTTTCTGAGCACAATAATCCATAATTAAAGCCATATTTTAAACTACAGCGCATCAGTGCAAAGAACTGCCCCAGTGCTCTTACAGCTTGTATGGTTCAGTTGTTCTTTGCTTTGTTTATCAGCTCTTCTTTGGTTGTGTGTTCGTGAGTATGTGTGTGTGGTTAGTATGGGCGCATCTGTCTCCAGTATATGTTTCCAGTATATGTTTTTTTTTTCTTTCAAATGTGTGTTTCCCAGCCTGAGAGCCCATATATTATTCATCAGCCACACAAAACTCTTACACTTTCAGCTCTAATTATTTACCATATGGCTTTTCAAATTGTGTCAGCAGAGTGGTCACAGGCTTGATGCAGTAGTTGAGTTATAATTGCAATACAAGACCACCAGGCAACACTGGCAGGCTCTGTGTTTGTCATTCAATGTTTTGCGATGTGTCTAGCACCCTGCGGTGCCAGCGGGCTGCAGTGCTCATAGCCTGTAGGTGTCTGAGCTTTACAGACACAGTGAACAGCAGCCTAAGTGATGGCAATAAAATGCAAACTAACTTCTAGTGTGTATCTGAGTGCCGTGAGAAAAAAAAGAAATGTTTCATTTCACACGTAGATTACACAAGCATGCAACAACGCTTGCAGTCTGCAAGGCTGCACAGAGGCACAGCTGAATGGAGAGGTGTTCAGCGCACGTACGAATGAATCTTCATCACCAAATTTTTAAGGGAACTGACTCGACTGAATCACTGTTGTCACTGACCCAATCTGTAGCTTTTAGTGGTGGGGCTTCCCTCGCTAGAGACTGGTGAGAGTACAGTTGTCACAGTAGGTTACCTCCTCATTGAAAGCTTATTAAAAAGACCTAGAGAGCCACAAAAATAATCGGATAGCTCAGTCAGAAATAATTGGCTGCTCAGTTGTTAACCGTATGTCCTGCACAGTGCTGTTATAGGGTACTTTTGTACTGAGCTGAACATGACAGCTGGGACTAGCAACAGTCCGAATCGGCTCTGAATGCCGGGCCGTATGAAGAGTGATGCGTTCACCTGCTGTCATGCACACAGAAGTGCCTTTGAATGATGACGCGTTCGCTGGTCATGCAACTGCACTTTTCAAGCGCCCATCCTCTCACGCAGTGAAAAATTAATTCATGACTGGCAACGTCGCGCCGTGAAAAGAGGACACGACACGACAGCGGCGCCGTGCAGCAGCGAGTCATTCAGACCATAAGGCAGAAAGTGAGAAATATTCCCAAATCTACTCTAGCCCGTAGTAATTTATTCCCATGCACGCGGCTCTTCTGGCAGCAGCAGCAGCTCCCTCTCCTCTCACACCGCTCACCCAGGCAGGAGTGAGACTGAGTTTCCATGGTTACAGAGACGCTCTGTGTCGCTGCTCTGAAACTTTCTCACATTTCCCAATAACAGGTTTTTAAGTTAGTATACTGTAAAATCAGAAATATAACTGTACCTCAATGCTGAAATCTAGTAATATAGCATTAGTTTCCGTTTTTGATTTCCATCAAGGGCTGCTTTAAGCCACTTCCTCATGAAAATATGTAATCGCATATGTTAAAAAGGCTCTTTTCACACAGTGACTTTTTTCCAAAGCACACAGTTTGTCTGGCGCACAACTATACTGCTCCAACATTAAAAATCAGTGCGTTTTGCCTCACTTTGCTCTTCACTGTCGTATCTTTGACAAATTGAAATGTTCACAAAAACTTTTAATGCGATTAAGACAGATTAGACTCACCAATAATGCGACTCTATAACCACCCCCGGAGGTGAGTTCTCCAAATCTGAAAATTAAATCATCAAATCACCATCATGCACTGGTATCTGGCTTAGCTCTCATTTATCAGGCAGTACCATTTTTTTAATAGCTTAATTTAGCTGGTGAATGAAGGTGGTGACACTGGCGCATAAACAACGCTTACACGCAGAGTGTAGAGACTCCGCTGACGATGTATTTGAATCCTCGACCTCGTTTCCTTGCGGATGGTTTCGTGTGTGATTTGATAGCTAACAGGCAATACAATTCATTTTGTTTGCAAACACTGGCACCACAGCATACACACACATCTGGCCTTGCCCCATCTTCTTCTTTTGTTGAGTTTTATGCCGTTTGGCATCTGCAAGTGTTGCATTACCTCCATCTGCTGGAGTGTCCCTTGCCCCATCTGTTGTTGTATGAAAAGGTGCAAGACGGAAATCTCCGTGAACTTTGTCGCATGTGTGAATAGTGAAATAGTGCCTGAGGTTATTGCAGTAATTTACAGGAAACTATGTATGAAAAGGGCCAAAATGATATAGACGAAAAATACGACAAATCCAAAGAACTCATTCCCTCTTTTCTCTTTCTAGGCTGGCTTCCTACTTTAGTAAAATCTAGGTTGTTTTAGTTTCACTGTCTTTGAACAACTTGTTTTTCTCCTTCCTTTACTTTTTATACAGCGTTTCTGCTACTTCTACTTACCACCCCTCAGGTTTTACAAATCACATTTTTCAATGCCCCTCTCTCACCTGTCTGACTCTACTCTTTGGCAACAAAATTACTTCATAAATTCACCAGAATGCAGGAAAACAGTCTCTGAAATGAACAGTTTTCTTGGGGAAGTTGGTTTCCCAATTTAAGATATGATGTCTGAAAGGTTCGCAAGTATGCTCATCAACCATACTTACTCATCTTTGACCAATTCCTTGGTGCTCAGGAGAGATTACCCCGACCACCCTGGTGGGTAATGTCACAGAGAGCCTCATAATTGCACTGACTTTCCTGATTCCAAATCTCTCTGCAAAATAAATCAAAAAGCTGGCAGCCCGGCCCTCTGTTGTGCTGTATGCACTGACGTGTATGAGCAGTGACTTCTTCAGTTATTTAAAAAGTCACTGACAACACATCAGTGATCTGAACTGAGCGAAGTGATTCACATCAGCGAAGTCATCTGTGAAAATTTTAGCATGTTAGCAGGATAGTATTTGCTAATCAGCACAAAACATAGTGGATAGCTGAGGTTTATGTTTTTGCAGGTATTTGGTCATAAACCAATTTACTAGCAATCTAACAAATATTTGTCGAAATAATTCAGTCTGTGCCAAAGTGACCGGCAGTGCCACATTTAGTTAGAGCCATGCTGCTAGTGTAGAAAAGCATAGAGGACTGTACTGAATTTTCAGGTAGCAAGCATCGAGCCAATCACTTGACATCACAAAGATCGCCTACACATTTTTTTTATTTTCGTTTTTTCACATTACACATCACAACAATTTCTGAAACCGGACTACAAGATTTTTTGATAGTGGATTTGATAAAACGTTCTCAAATCCCAACCCAGCTGGGTTCCAATCAGCTGTGAGCTGCTGAACATTTTTTGTACATAATAGCTGCGATCCGGTGTTCAATTTTAATCAAAACGCCTTAAAATACAAAGAACGTCACTTGAAGCAGCACATAAATAAGGCAGCTGCTGTGGTTGTCAAGGTGAACTGTGAGGGCTCAGAGGCATATTAATGTCATTTTCACAAGTCTTTCAAATATAGCTACATGATAAACTGAGAAAAAATATATATATATTCAATACACACACACATGACTCACAGCTGTTATTGATAGTAGATACGAACAACAGCAGTCCTGCCATTGTTATTGCTAAAGCAATATGTCTGCCAGCAGATGAAATCTCGCTGCAGTGTTTTGATGACATCAAGGGATGTATGTTGCTCTCATACATCACCTCTACGGATCCTGCGGGGTTTGACACTTTGACAGAGTGCTGAGGGTTATGATGGTTGACCGAGAACACTCAATTTATGATGCATGTGTGCATGCAAGTTTCTCTGTTTGATATGTCCCGACCATATGCTCTAAACAGATGCATATGCCTGGTTGTGCGTTTGTGTGCACGCTATTGATGCGCCTCATGACTCCGGGGCTTTTCAACTGTGTGGGTTCAGCTCCTTTCATTCCCTGCCTTGCTCTTCCTCTAAAAAGGGAAAAGCCCTGCAGCCTGAGCTGAGACAAGTCAAATGACATGACAGTGTTGGCAGGCATCGGGATAGCTCTGTGTGACTAACCCTCTTAGTGACACTCTCTTAACTGTTTCTATTAATTGATAGGGACTGTAAGTGAGAAGGCCGAGACTGACAAACTTCTTGTGGGAAAGCAGCAGAGTGGTGGTCTTTGGGGCCTGGGTATCAACAGGAATTAGAAATGAGGAAATAACATCGGGAACAACATCGTTTGCATGTGTGTCACTGTATAAACGTATATGTCTGCACATGCATTCAAGAGTGTATGACTGAGCAAGTGCATTGCAATAGGTTGAGTGATGAAAAGAGGAGGTGATGCCGCAGGGCTGATAACTGAAAATCCCAGCGGTGATAGAACCTGACCAGTACAACCACAGGTTGTGCTGGTCAGCTACTGTGGTCACATCTTTCTCACTGTGCTGTCACCAAACATGGTTGCTGCAGATGGTGCGGAAGGATTTACAGTTTTCATTTTAGCAAAAATGGCTGTGCACCAACACGCCTAAGACTCCAAAGTATATGTCCTTATTAGATAATGGTGATTTATATATTAAATACAGAGATGATAAAACTGGATTTTTACTTGACTTCAGACTATCTTGCCACTAGGCCTATCACAACATTACTGAGAATATTACACTGAAAGTAGCTAACGTTCTTCCAGCCACATTTAAAGTGACAGAAGGAGACTTCTCATCCTCACCAGAAAAACAACTGTATATGTCGACTGGCAATATGGCCTATATTTAGGCAGCGACCTCTAGTGGCAGTAGTAATTAAGACGGGAACAAAGAAGGTGATGTAGCATGACGTAGCCTAACCAAGCAGTTTTGTTGCTTGAACCTAAACTACAACTTTTTCACAACATTAATGATGTGAAGACAAACGTCTGGTCTGATGAAGGTTGTTGTACTGGCTTCTCGCTGGTACCCTTCAACAGTGATATGTGCTGTTTTGGGACTCATTGGGAAACAGCCCATTCAGCCTATTTAGGTATGAGGACGTGAGGCTGCAATGATTTTAACACATTACATCCGTACAGAAGGCGTAGCTTCTATCTGATCCTGGATCAATACGACCAGTGAATGATCTGTATGGATAAGGCAGTAGCGATCTGTGGGGGTGACGGAGTTGCGTGAGCAAAAACAGCTTCAGGTGCATTATCAAAGCCCCGTGGACTGCAGCATGGCTTGGCCTGATTTGTACTTAAAAACAAGATGTATTGCAGTCAAATATGAGATGTGGCTCATGGAGATGAACATGAGTGCAAATGAGAGCTGAGATTACAGCTACGCACACGGTTGAACTGAATTATGAGTCTGAACTGAGCCGCTGTCGACACCAGCTCCGGCGATAATGAAAGCGGTCCCACTCAGCGATGTGGACCACAGCTGAATCAAAAGCCGCAGCACAATGCTTCGCACTTCCACAATTAACACTACGCATTTCATTGCTATTTTTTCTTAATGCCGCACTACCCACACTGGCGACCCCTTGATTCTGAGTTACATCCACCCTAATCCAAATACACATCCATTGAATGAAAGTGGGAAATTCTTTTCACTCCAGAGAAATAAACACGCAGCTCCAGTGGCCCTAACTGAAAACAGATAGCAGCGCATGCAGCAGACCTCTTTCTCTCTTTGTGGCCTCTGCTTTTATAATAGAAAGTCCTCATGCAAAGATGAGCTGGACCTGGATAAAACTCTGTTAGTGTGAGTTTGCGTGCAGGTGGATTCGTGCGTGCGTCTACTTCTGCGAGGATGCAGGCGTACAAGTGCATAAATGTGCCGTGGCAGCAGTGCCTACCGACTGGAGGCTATTTTAATGAATAGCGCCATTCAGGGTGAGACATGAAGGAAACAAATTTGCTGAAAACACTTCCTTCCGTGAAGGGCCGCAGCTGGTTGGCTGGCTGGTTGCTGGCTGGTTGCTGGCTGGCTGGCTGGCTGGCAGGCTGATTGGTGCATGTGTGTCAGAGTGGCTACAGCAGGTGATAAGCCCTGCTCCTCCTTATTGCCCATCAGAGTGCCAAGCTTGAAAAACAACTTCCCCATTGTTGCTCATAAATCAAAACCGCTAAATGCTGTTTCCAACTCAATTCCTATTTTCGACTGCCGGGCCGTAGCCATAACTTTGGTGTAATGATCATTCAATTACAGGCCACTCAGACGGGGAGCGGAGAAGACCGATCTGAACGGCGATCCCCTATCTATCATATTTCTCTCCGCGGCCTCGTGGGAATTGCTACACCTGCCTTTTGTCACCGAGCTTGCGTTCGCTTGCATGAATGCATTCCGCACACATCTACCTGTGTTTGCATTGACGTCTGTGTGTGCGCTGAAGCGTGGAGACGCGAGCATGTACAAATCCTCACAGGGAGATCAATTGTTATAACACAAGAAAACAGCCCTTTGTCCCTGACTTTCTCCTCACATGTACGTGCTCTTGCTCTCTCTCCTACTATCCCTCACACTCAATTGCTTTCTCTATTTCTCACTTTATCTCAGTGTCACTCTCTCAGGCACGCTCTCTCCCTCTCTGTCTCTGTCCTCCCCCTCCCTCGCCTCTGATTCTCCCATGGTGAACTGCCTGTTCTGTGCTCCCTCTTTGATGAGACAGGGCAGCCCAGCAAGCTAAGCAGAGTGGTGTCCCTCTACCTCTTCCACTCGGCATTAATCACCACCGTTTCAGAGCAAAGAGGAATCCTGTCTCTGCAGGACTGCACAAATGTCTTTTCCGTCTTCTTTACCGACTGTATAGATGCATATCGGCCATATGTTTACCTGGGCAAATACAGTTAATGTAGCAGGGCAGCTTTGTCTAACGAGAAGTGGTCCAGTCACCAAAAGGTCACAAGTTCAGTCTCAGCAAGAGCCAATATGATTCTGTCAGAAGTTGCATGACCTGTAATTGTGCCCAAGACTCAGGCCACAAATCGGCCATTTTAAGCCACGGTGGATGTAATTATGAGTTATCACGTGCAAGGTAGGCATTTCTTAAATAAAAGTATTAAACGTTCAATATTTAGTGTGCCAACACTAATTGGCAAGTGCATAGTGGATATAGCAGTACAGAAGCATTATACAGTGGATTACTCGTTCCTGATTAGCTGACAAATTTCCTTTAAAATTGTCAAAAATCAGTACATAAATAAAACTGCAAATAACTATCAGCAATTCTCCTCTTTCATACTGCATCGTCAGTTAAGTCTTAGAGGTGAAACGGATTGGAGATCTGGTAAATAGTCATATACTATATAAGCACTGTGTCATGGCATTCTTTAGCTCCATTACTGCAGTGTGTTATTGTATGTATCTATTAGCGTGTATTATTTTCATGTCAGAAGGTCTTGAACTGCATTACCGCTTACGTCTAGCAGCATCAAACTGAAGCAGAGGCACAGACATTTGTATTAAAGCAGTTTTAAATGGCTTATATACATCCTGCAATTTGATTTGTACCAAACTTATTCTTATAGTGCTACAATGGCGGCACATATGGCTACATGAATCTATATACAGCATTCAGCATATGGCTACCTAATGTTGACACCATACCACAGTCAAAAACACAACTAACTAACTGTTGAATGCTTCAATGAATGCTTGAATTTAACAGTTAGTGTGAATAGACAGTGCAGTGTTGTTGGCCTGGAGCATTAAGTTTTAACTAAACTGAAATGCTGCACACACACGCACACGAACACACACGAACACACACACACACACACACACACACACACACACACACACACACACACACAGTACATCTGGATACTGCTCACATTTTAGAAATTGTTTGAATTTGCAAATCAATTGAATTTAACAGGATTTTAGCCCTGTGTTTGTCCTTTAAAGCACATGGACCGATTCTACGCCTCCTCACCGATCTACCAACCAAATACACACAGAAAGCTGACATTTTTTTTTTTTTTTTTTTTTTTTGCCAGCAGCCATGTAAGTTCTCTGGCTGAAAATGGCTCTCAGTGCTGTCAAAAGTGTCTCCTGCTTTAACACATCAGGCGGAGGAGGTGGAGGTGTGAACCACCTGGCAGAGGTTCCCAGACGAGTTTCGCGAGGTCTTTGTGAACAACTTTGGCAGCGAGGGACTGAATAAATTCAAATTTTTTTAAAATTCAGCCCGGAATGGATGCCAGCCTTCACAGCGAGACTGAACCGGAGCACGCTGTTACATCACACCAGTGTGCGCCTGTGCTTGTGTGCAGGCAGATGTGGACGGATGTGAAACGGAGTAGGTGTGCGTGTAGGTGTCTGTATGCATATATCTGTATGTTTGAATATGATAAAATAGCATATTCATAATTCGAAGAGAAAACCTTGATTTATTCTAGGCAGCGTACCAGGGTGCCCCTCTCCCTCCTTGTCTCTCCTCAACACACACACAGCGTACACAGCTGCCATTTTTTCCCACTAATTGCATCTTTATTTCTCTTCTTTCTCTCTTACAGGGACACCATCTAAGCCAAGAGTTCGTCTTCCTGGAAATCACACACTTTCACACACCTGCACACACACACACACACAGATATATATATATACACAATAAATAGATGACAGACGTTTGCCAAGCACTCTTTTATGCCGCCTCAGTGCATTGTATTTCTTTTTAAGTACTCCCTTGGAAAGTGAGCGTGTTGAGAGCAGATGAACCAGCTTCTATTGCCAACTTGACCCGGGAGCTCACAGCCTGTGGGCCCCAGGCTCTGGAACCATTTCAAACAGGTATTATATCTCTCTCTGTCTACTTCATTTCTTTATTTCCCCTCCCCGATATTAAGAAAACTCTAAAAGTTACACGTCAGGACATTTTTTTGAGTGTCTGTCCTGCCCAAGCGGTCGGGTCAAGACGCAACAGCCAGGCTAGCTAGGCTGCAGAGGCAGAGCCACTGCTTTGTTGTATGTATTTACTTCTGTATGCATGCATTTCCACACATGACAGCGATCTCGCATGTGTGTTTGAAATTGGATATTCCCCACCCTGATTCTTAGAACTTGAGGGAATGAGTGTAGCCGCCGTCCCGACCGGATCCGGTGTGACTGACTGACTTGCAGCTCTTCATTCTTTTTCCTCCACAATGCTCATTTGCGACAACACTTTTTGGTTCATTGGCTTAATTTCCCTCCGCTGATGGAGTACAGAGGATGTGAAGCAAATTCTTCGAAGGGTTTATATGGTGCGTTCCACAGATACATTGGCCTGGTTGAAAATTCTCTGTAGCGTGCACATGCAGATGGAGAAACGCTTGTAAATGTAGAAATAAAATCAGACATGCACACATGCCGCTCACACCATGTTTTTCACAGTGTTATCACAGGATCATGAGCCCTAGATTTCCTATAGGGGGGAAGAAAAACTAAAACATTAGTGCATGATTTAATGACTATCATAAAATAACTTGTTATAGCCCAAAGCCGTGATCCATCTGGTGCCGCTCTCAGGAAGAATCACACAAGTAGAGGACACAGCAAAATTGTTGGGAAAACAAAGTTTAAGTTTGCCAGATATTTAATGAAAGCCAGAGGAAAAAGTGTGAGCTGCAAAATTCATGGCATGAAACACACTTTGGTGCACTATGAATGTGAATGCAAGTGTGTGAGCCTTATGTCAAACATTCATTTAAAAAAAAAAAAAAGTGAGAAAACATGTAACCAAGTACTGCGCGTATGCTCGCTAGCATCTCGTACAGTAAGGTCTTTATGTATCCTGGCAACAAGCCATATTTCCCCAGAGATGCTTTAGGTCTTTATACGCTAACATTGTTATTAGTTTCCTTTTTATTGTTTCTATTTATTGTACTCATTTTAAGTGAAGTTAAAGGATTCCTCCACTGGGTGCCAATTATTTCCTGAGATGACAGTTTTGGCTTCTTGTTTTCATTAAGAAAGCAGCAAAAAATAGAAACCTAAACCTATCATCATCAATTATGTGGAATGCCAAAACACATTCATTAATAATCCACTTGTGTGGATTTGCATACGATTATACACCGTTTCCAGTTAAGCAGACAGTGTAACATGTTAAAGCCATGCGGTGTCTATATATAAGCTGATGTGTGTTTGCTTCCTCATGACATCCATCATCCGCGAGGATGTTCTCATTAAAGGTGTCTCTTATTAACACAGGCACCTTTTGAAATGAGAAAACCTGCACAGTGCGCCGACAGATTACAGTAGTATCCATGAGGATGCTCTCATTAAAGGAGTGTGTTATTAACACAGGCACCTTTTGAAATGAGAAGACCTGCACACTGCGCTAAAAGATTACAGTAGTCTTGAAAACTGTGCACTTCCTCCGGCTGTTTAGTTGATATTTGATTTTTCGTGCTCAAACATTATGTTAAAAGAGCTGCACAAGTGGTGTAAATTGCCCCTGTATTCTGACTCTTGCACATGCTGAGGGCCCGATCTATAGAAGTTATTGAAGACATTAATTCCTGGTTCTTTAATATTATGTTCTGATTTTTTAAATTGTTTTTTTTTATTGCGTTTACAAAGGAAGCTCCTCATTTGTTGTAATTCTGTGTGTTTCTTATGAGCACTTAAATTTGTGAACAGACCAGCATGGTAGAGCTCAGTTCAATGACACTGACATAGTAAATCAATAAACAATGCATGATTAAAACTTTGCATCATGAATATAGTTTTTCAAGAATTAAAATATGCAATGCAGTAAAAAATGCAATACAGACTCTGGTTGGACCCCCGCGGTTGGGATCCATTGCTTAAAACCATATTCTGACGTTGCAAAGCTTTCATGAACTCACAAACAAGCAACTCTATCGCCAGACAAGAACATCGATATTGGACGGTTCTGCAAAAACCTCGGATTACATCCAGTGCCAAGGATTTTAAATTGATGCTTTCTACAATATCTGCGCATTGCAACTATGGTGTGATGGCTAGGGTTAGGCTAAACTCCGGTCAGGCGTGAAAATCTGATGAGCAAGGTTTGGACTTTAAATTGGTCAGGTGACATTCAATGACGTGCAGCTGTGGCCGAGTGTTTGACACGATTTGTTGTTTTAAGGCCTGTTGTTGCATGTTTCTTTCACTTGTACACCAGAGGACTAAAAGAACAGCGGAGTCAGGCTGTACGAACTGTCTCTGTATCCACCCTTTTTCTCTACTCCATCCACCACCCTCCTCCCCTCTGTCTTGGAGGCAGAGGCCGATGAGACGGGGCATTTCGGCCCTTCTTGCCCCGTGTGTCAGGCTCTGTTGTGGGAAAACCTGACTGCCAGTGAACTCGGACTGCTCCAAGGCTGCTGGCTCAACCCCAGTGGAGCCTCAGAACATCAACAACCTCCCACCTCCAGCGGTGACTGAGCGCGCCTCTGCAGAATAAAACTTCCGTCGAGTAGTCAAACAGAAATAAGCCGGAGCGAGAGGGTGTGTGTGTGCGCGCGTGAGTGTGTGATTTATTTTTTTTTTATATATATGACTGAGCTCGTTTGCTTTTATCAGTGACCCAATTGATCTGCCCTCTGACCCCAGCCAAGCTGCTCAGCTCCACCGCACCACCACCAGAACTGTGCTTGCATGACCTCCAACCCTTTATGTGCTTGTTAGGGTTGTTGAATGTAGAAGGTTGTGAACTCCATAGAATATAGAATTCTATTGCTATGGTGACGGCGGCCATTAACTGCCCTTCAGTCATTTGTTTCATTTCACAGGCATGGGCTGTATTTATTGTTTCATTTGGCCACTGTTAATCCTTTTTTTTTTTTTTTACTTTTTTTTCATGTCATTTGCCTAGGAGTTGTGGGAACGATTAGAAGACAATGAATGCTCTACATTGTTATTTTATGTGTATATTTTGTGAATATGATTAAGTATTTCTGTAGGTTGCTATTTGTATTCCAACTGTATGACCCTGCTTGAAGATCAGCTGCACTGCATTAACCGTTTGTACTGGTTTGAGTGACAGACCACAACTTTTGTATTTTAGCAGTTTACTTCTTCCACGTTTGCTCCTTGTACACATTGCTCTCCATTAGTTTTTATTGTCATGAGGGTGGCCTGTTTTTATTGCAACAGAAAACAATATTTGCATATCCAGGTCCTTTGTCCCCTGTTAATAAATGAACCCCAACTGACTTTTCCCAAAGGATTGTATATTACTATGTTCAATAAAGCCAGATTATGTATATATATATATATATATAAAAAAATTTCTCCCTCTCTCTTTCCCACTTTGTACATAACTACCACTGTGCAGTCGTTTAAAGAAGCATTTGAGGGTCTGCTCATTGTGGGATTTTGCAAATACAATCTTTGTTGTAAGATGTAATCTCTGTAGCCCCCTCCCCACAGTTTTCATTATGTGACATGTAAGGAACTTTTTTCATCCAAACAGATGTCTAAATTTGCATTTCTGGACAATTACGATAGAGTGCAGAAGATCACAATGGTTTAATTTAGCCAGTTTCATTTGTTAGTTTTAACACAGAGTATGAAGGCAACGATTCTCATTTCACACATGAACGCTGCCGTACGCTAAATGTGCCTCCTTTACCTCTCCCAGTGATTATAGCCATGATGTGATATGAGATGTTTTGAGAGAACAGGGATGTGATTTGGTCAGTGACTCACACATTTATGTAATTCAATCTCAATATGCTCTACTGTGTGAATGGCTTACGCTACAGTAAACTACAGCGTATGAGACTGAGTGCTGGTTGACATTCAGTTATATATAAACATGCACACACGTACATGCAGTGGATTAAAAGTTGTCCAGGCACAGTAAACCTGCCACCTCACAAACCTTAAACACCACAATGTCATGCATTTAGCCCTGAAGGAAAGTGAGCCTCTAACCCCAGCAGTGTTAACTCTCCACTCATCCACCCAGAGCGGTATAACCTCCACCCTCCATCCCCAGTCACACTCTGCTCTCATCCCCTGCACTGAGAGAAGGCCGGCAGGCAGGAATAACCAGAGGACTGGGAAAAAAAAAGGAAGTTTTATCATCCAACTTCCTGTTCCGTTCGGATGCAAACGCATGTGCTTCCAGACTTGTCTTAGTCTGGGTCACCGTAGCCAATCACAAAAGGGTAGAGTGCCACCTATTGGTGCACAACCTGAATCCTCTCTCCTCTCCCTCACCACCTATTCTCTCTCCCTCCTCCCACAGACGAGCTGGCACTCAACTCCTACACACTGACTCACCATATGTTTTTACACATGCACAGAGAAAATCACAGTTTGAGTGCACGCAGTAACCACACGCACACAAAGAGAACGCACACAGATGCTCATGCATGCACAAATATATACAGAATGACAGCAAATAGAGCCATACCAGCGCAACAACTGACAAAGAATCACAGAAAAAGTCGTCAAAAGCGTCACAGGCACAGTTAATTTGAGCCAATCAGTGCTTAGATGATGTTACACAGCTGAATAGTTAAACAAGAAGATTGTTTTTGTATGATTGTCTCAAAGGGGGTTGAAACCTTTGTTGCATGTCCTTCCTCAGCCCTCTCACCCTCTTATTTCCCACAATTGCTCTTCTGCTAAATCTATGATAAAGGCATGAAAATATCCCGCAAAACACACACACACACACACACACATACATAAGATTGTCTCAATAATGTTTATTAATCATGCAAGGATAAACACATTCAGCATGTAAGACCTCTACTTATAAAAGAGTATTTATTTAATTAAATTCTATAAAATAATAGGAAGTTAGTATGGTTTAAAGGGTCTATTATAGTGATGTTCAGGGGAAAATGTTTTTTTAAATAGTTATTTGTTCTTCATAGAATTTAATAAAAGAGAATAGTTCATGGGATTCAAATTTATCAAGCTAAAAAAAGCTTAGCAAATTAAAAAAAGTTCCACCTGGAGGTTTGTTATGCCCGAAGCAACAAAGGCAAGAAAGGGTGTGTGTCACTTTGAATCAAATATCAGTTTAAGGTGCAGAGTAGAGCTTGAATAATGAAGATGGAGGCAGGCTTAGTGTTTTTGGCATGCAAACATGCATGTAGAAATTATCTTAACCTCAATAAGTCGTCATGTAGCATGAGTTTTGTGAGCTCCGACTTTGTTTCCTGTGAGCCCGACACTGCGATGAGAGGCGGATGTGAGTATCCGGTGAAGCTCCTTGGCATTCACTGTCATGGTGATGTGAACTCTGGAAGGAACAGCGGGATTATACGTGTAGGCAGAGAAAAATGAAGGCGGCTTATTCTGATGACCTTTGACCCCCTGCAAAACTCTTTATACACACACCAGTATGCACGCATACACACACACACACACACGCCCACACACACACAGGTAAACACATGCTCCCCCTCCACACACACACACTCACAGCAGGGTGATGGAGGGTAGCTGGGCCAGAGTGTAGCCGTGTCTCAGTGCTCCACCGCTGTGAAGGATTTCCACAGCGCTGTCAGCAGGCACCATATTAACCACATCAGATTCACTCGCATGCCAGACTGTCACATGCGGTCTGATTCATCAACTTTCCACACTGCCGACCAGGAGAGAAGAAGATAGAGAGACAGAAGGAGGGAGGAGGGGGGGGCAGAGAGGAAACAGAAAGAGAACGTTTAGAGGAAAGATGCAAAGATGGAGAGGTGAGCGGACAGTGAGGCATACACCGGGGAGAGAACCAGAGGGAGTGAGATGTGATGAGTGGGAGGGGGGGGGGGGGGGGGGGGGGGGGGCTCCAGATAAAAGGTGAATAAATAAAAGGGGCGCACAAGCAGAACTGCGGCTCTCTCGTGCCTGACACTGGCGTTCGTGGAGAAACCAGCCGCTAACCCGGAACGCTGAGTGTCTCACAGATGTGAAACATACTCTGACTCTGTCTCTTCCTGCCTCTCCCTGTGCGACAGAGCCGCAGAAACACTCGCCGGGGTGCTCCGTGTGGAGGTGCAGGCTGTATCTCATTTCATTCCGTTCCATCTCCTTTTCCTCTGAAGGATGTAATATGATGTCATGCACACAGATCTCCAATTCCAGTTGCTGCTTGGTGGCGGTACGGTACTTGAAACAATGCTTAGGAGGTTTCTCTCCACGTAGAGTATCTTGAATGGAGCTATCACCAGGCACATCACATCTGAGCTGTTGAATATATGGAAAAATATGAGCCTGAAGTGCTTTGAAGAGCATCGATCCAGTAAGAATTTTGTGGTCCTCCTTCCATCTTTTATCGACCCAGGCGGAAAATCCACCGTGTTTAGCGATATTATGCAATGTGTCACTGTTGGATATGCAAATGAGGCCTGAAGAAGCTCATTACAGCTGGAGTGACTTTCTAACTCACACTTGTTGCAAAATAATTTCGAGATTGCTCTTTAGGTGGATGACAACATAAATGATGTGCCATTTCTTTTTTACCTGTTTGCTTCACAAGGATGAGGATTTTACTGCTCTTAGGGTGCTGCGAGAAGAAAACACTGCTTACACACCAGCAGGGGGGATGCCTGCTAAATATGATTACAGTGGCAGTTATATATTGAAAGTAAAACTTAAAAGGCAGAACAGAAATGATGCCATAGTCTTATTTCTTAAGAGGAGAGCAGTTTGCTAAAAATTCACTACTGCAACTGTCATAAATACACCTGAAATGCAGTGATTGTGGTAGAATTAGCTTAACTTTTGCGGTTTGCAGCTGTTTTTGCATGTATGCTTCCACGACAGGATCACTGCATGCTGGAATTCATGTCGATCCCAGTGTGGTACACAACTTTACACACAAACATTCAGCCTTGTCCATCCAGAGCAGGGGGGCTCTGCAGGCTACTGTTTAATAATTATTACTGAATTTCAAAAATTAAACAGGAAAGCATTTTGTCTGCAAGTCAGTATTTAAAAGTCAAATTTACGGTATGGAGAGAATTCATACTGAAATATGTTTTTTAGGTATTGATATACTGCATTACAATAAAGTAATGATTTTAAAGCTATGAGAAAACATTCAGCTTTAGTCTTGACTCCATCATGATAAACAGTTAACTTTACTGTCATAATATGGAATAGAATTTAAGACTGAGCTCTTAAGCAAAAAGTCTTTTTTTCCCGACTTTTTTATACAATTTTTCATTTGTTTCAATAAAAAGGAGAAAAAAAATGAACATAGACTTGTCATAAATTTTAAATATGACTGTGTCTGTGGGTTATTGCCCCATTATGGAGTAAATAACACGCTTAACCTTGATTCTGTGCCATTAGTGGAGAAATTGCAAAACCTTGATAAGCATTTAGCCCGAGCAACCCTGCTGTGTAATTGACCTCAGTCTGTACATCATGGTAGGTTATATGTACAGACCCGGTCTCGTTTCTTGAAAATATATTTCCTGGTTAATTTGATGAGGAACATCCTGTTCTGATTAGACCTGCACATGGGGGACGGTTAAAAATAACCACAGAATCAGTGACAAACGACCTCCTTCGATACACTCCGGCGCTCCACACGCTCTCGAAATGGAAGCGCCACACTGGGCAGATGAGGAGCTTCGATGAGCATTTTAATGTAAGATCAAAAACAGAGTCTCAACACAAAATACAAAATGTTCTTGGTCTCTTTGAGCACAAAACACACACACACACACACACACACACACACACACACACAGTTGGGCAAATGTAGTTTCGAATTTGAACTTCAAAAAGATCCAAATCCTTGGAAATCTCTAATAAGAAAGCAGAAAAAGATCATAAAGATATCGTGCTTCCCCATGATTTTGAACGCTTGTTGCCTTTGTCCTCTTTTCAGGCAAATACTCAGAAAAAGGAAATATAATGGAAACTATCTGTGTCTGTTTTAGTTCTCAAACTACAAGATCTGAAGTCGTAAGGAATCCCTATAATCATGAAAAAGCCTCTTACTCCAAAAAACATCCGTATAGGCTATTTGTGCAAGCAACAAGTCCTGGTAGGTCGTTTGCCAACTCCTAAAACAACATATATGACCATTCTCCAAAGCAACATCAGTGAAAGATGTATTTGACAAACATGTGGTTTATGTCAGCAAAGCTGCCAACAAACCTACTTGGCTAGGTTTAGAAAAGCTCATGGTTAGGGTTAAAATAAGTATATCAGTTATGTACGTAATTTAACTTACATACACGGCTTATATGTTTTGTGAGATAACTCATGTATGTAGTTAAAATAAGTCAGTGTTGACTTTTGGTCGAAGAACAGCAGTCTCCTGGGTGAAAGTCCGGCGTTCAACCCATCCATTCACCCCGACCTCCTGCCTCTGCCGACTTTGTTGCTCTTTATACTACGTCACCTGACATCCGCCTTTGCTCCCGTCTTAATTATGATTTAAGATAAGATAAGAAAAGATCCCACACTGGGAATTTCACTTGTTACAACAGAAAGAATAAAATAGGGAGAGATAAAAAAGAACAATGAAGAATATATAAAATAAAATCAAATATAGAGACTTGCATTTGAAACAAAAGAGTCTAAAAAAAATAGTGCCTTGTGAAGGCTCAATTTTACAGTGGATTTTGGGATATGTTGCACAAATGTAATGAATATTAGCGTGATAACATAAGTAATTAAGTATTTCTAAATTGATTTATTAACTTTATCCCCACTAGACATCTCCGATGCTTCCACTATTGTAAAGAATGTGTTCGATGATTCTAGCCGTGTGTGTGTTCTGATCCGACCGAGTTACGCCTCGCAGTGGTGCAACGTTACCGGCAAATTGTGTCACTTGGATGTCGGGGGGAAAAATATATCGAAGAAATTGGGATGCTGTTCACAGAGCACAATCCCTCAAATTCCAGTTTTTATGAAAATGTGTATAACGCTCTGCAATAAAACCAGTGTTGAAATATATTGTCCCAAATTCATTTGTCTTAATCAGCTTATGTGCATGGATAAATGGTGTTCTGTGCAATATCCACACAAAATGGCAAGAAACATGCTCCACCACCTGGGCCCCACTTAAAACAAAGCATTATTCTAATCACTTTTGGCAGTTCAAATAACCTACTGCCATTGTACGCATGGAGATATTGTGCACTCTTTGGCAGCATTAAACTGGTCTCTATGAAGCCTCTACATAGCAACTCCTCCAAGCATATCATTAAAATTCCTCTTGATACCATAGCAACCAAGTTTTTCTTATTGCAGGAGGTCAGTTGGAGCTTGTAGAGAAGATGGCAGGGTACCAACAGCTGGGTCTCCCACGCCGGCAGGTGAAAGGTCACATCTCAACTTCTGCATCAGGCTGCAACAAAATTACTCATGACTACACATCTGTTTGGTTCTAGGTGTTACTCACGTCCCGGCCATTTTTCCCAGGCAGTCAATGGCTCTCGTTGTATGCAACGCTCAGGCTTGCTATTTTGGTTCTCGCAGTGTTTCTCACCATCTTCACAAGCATCTTTTGCACAAGACTCGTGGAGGAGATGAGGAATGTATTTATCTGCTCCCTGCAGTTTCATACATTTCACTCACAAATATCAGATTAGCAAGTTCCTCCAGTTAATTAAAGCTAAAGTACACACGGAGCCTGTGCACGCCAGGGTAACAAAATAGCATTTGGTTACAGAGTGTAACAAAATTACCTGTCACAGTTGTAGGCTACACTTTAATAATGAAGTTGCTGCAGTTTGTACAACCAGTTATTATGAGGGGAAATTAATAGATGTGATTCTGTGGCCCGGGCGGCTGGCCAACTACAATCTAATCACAATCATCGTATTTAAACAAAGCACGACAGATGAACACATCTTGGCTCCAGACACATCTGTCTGTGTTTGTTCTTCGGTGTGCATACAAAACAAAATAACTGAAACACCTCCCTTTTTTTTCATTCAAAATGAATAGAAATGTCATTTTAAATGAAGGTGCATAAAAGAATAAAAAAGGCTAAAGGCTGATTTAAAAGTTAGGACTAAATTACTGTTGGTTTGCTGTAAAATGTGATGAATCAGTCAGTGAGGGCGCTGGACGTATGTGCATGCGTGTGCGTATTAATCACATTAAGGCAATAAAATTTTGTCACACCCCACCTCATCAGCACAGTGAAGCCTGCGCTGTCAGATAAATGTCCTCGGATGTGCATTATAGCGACAAACAATTGCGCTTTTGTGGTTGGGAAATGGCATCGTGGTTGTTTACTTCTCCGACTCAACAATGCAAAAACACTTAAAGTGGAGGAAAGTCTGATTGTGAGGCGAGGGCGTCCTTCCTCTCTGTGATATATCATAAACATGCTACACGAGAGACTCAGCCACTTCGAGAGCACAGAGCCAGGTTAAAAGGTCGAGGGGGAGTGCTCGGAGCTTGATGGGTCATATTGATGATGTGTCTAATGTCACCCAAAACAGTGCAGATGGTTGACTCCCTTGTTGGTTTTTTAATGGGGAAAATCACAGAGGTACAGAGGATAGGAACATTTTAGCCCTGATTGCTTTTATCGATTCTCGAGGACTGTAATACCAGTAATTGTAGTCTCAGTGTTAAATGTTGGTTTTCATCTATTTATTTATTTATTTATTTTATTTAACACATTAAGAACAATTGCGACTTCCAACTGTTTGTATTGGTTACAGTTCAGGACGCTGAAGTTGTTTATCAGTCACATTTTTTAAATAAAATAATCAAGGAGGGCACTGATTGGCTGACATTTTCATTGGTGGGCGAATAAACAGGCAGGCCTGATAATAATGCAATCTATTACTCTACTGCAACAGACTTTGGATTACAAATTGACCGCATAATTGATTCAACAAGTCTAAAAAAGTGAATAATTAAATATTTATCATAATAATTTTTCTTTGCAATGTGTAATATGGTGTTGTTACAATTCACTGTTGCAGGGCTATTGTGGTAGCATTGCACTAAAGTTTCCTTATTAATTCGTCCACTGCCTGTTTTTATGGCATATACTCACAAATGCCTCTAAATGGCTGAATGAATGGGCTGAACAGCGCCGCTGGTTGCTCAGCTGTCCCGTGATGTACGTTTTAACTCTGCTCCTGTCCACGACCTGGTACACCTAAATCCCACATTCATTCGGAGCGTGAAGCGCAGTGTTACTCCTGACACTGCACTTTAGGCAAAAGACATTCATTGTGAGGATTACAGCAGGGGGTGGAGAGAGTGACAGACAGACAGAGAGAGAGAGAGAGAGAGAGAGAGAGAGAGAGAGAGCATGCTGGGTGATGGGAAAAGCTCATCTGTACTTACAGAGGAACCACTGCTATTAAGCAGCTTGGTGTGACCTCGACACATAGATTATACTGTAGATATAGCACTGTGGAAGCACTCGGCCATTAATCCACATAACATGAAATAAGAAACAAGCTGATGAGAATGTAAAGTATTGCAGAACGGCGCAGATATATTAACGTGCACAGCGGGAAAAAAAGACAGAGATGTTGATAAACACACATCCTCTAACCTGTCCAGCTATTGTGAAGCAGAATACAAACCACTATACAAGCAATTTATAGCATCCAACAGTACATTAGGCACCATGATTTTTGCATTAAAGCATCTCTATACATCAACTGGGCTTCCTGGCTCCATGCACTCAAGAGGGGGGAAAAAAACGTTTTATTGGCAGCTTAATAGCAGTGAGAACTCCTCACTCAACTCAATGCATTAAGTTTTTTTTCTTTTTGTTCTTGTTATTTTGGTATCGGCTATAGAGAAGGCAGGTTGAGACTGTGAGGAGGACTGCAGGGAAGATATCAGTAGCCAGGAAAGGATGAATTCAATCAAAGTTAAGCAGATTTAAGGTGGCTGAAGGCTCATTGTACAACAGCAGTAGTACAATTTGTCTAAATACACTTGCTCAGCTTGATTCATAAGCTGTAGTGGACACACAAATCATTTATGCTTGTAAAGAATAGCACTAAGTGACTCCTTTATGGATTTATGAGGCATTTTTTTTTTTTGCCATGCATACTGTGGCTACCCGCGCAGAAGTGACAGGGTAAACATTTTTTTCGATGCAACCAGCTCATCCCTCGGTTTACACGTAGCCACAAAACCCTGTGGACTATATAAAACCTTAAGTAGCCGAAAACATAGAAAATGAAATGTGATTAAATGGAATCATGGAAATTCACAAAGTACACAAATCCATTCTGCCAGCTTGCATTATATTGCACTGTGAAATACAGTCTTCTGTCGCCCGTTTTTTTCTGTTCCTTTTTTTTTTTTTTTTTTTTTTTTGCTCCAACTTTGCATATCTTAAGTGGAAGATTGATGACAGGCTGCGTGCTGTGGACAGAACCTATGCTAATGAGGAACACAGGAGACCTCCCCTGGGTTTAGAAAGCAAGTTGAATGAGAGGAGGCAACGGTGACTCCAAGCACAGCGGGCGCTGCCTGATTCTGCTGGAAATAGGTGTGCACGTATGCGTGTGGGCAAGTGGCTATAAATGTGTGTTTTGTTTGTTGATGGCAAGACAATGTGTGTTTAAGTGGATATCCATATGAGCACACGTATGCTAACATGGACATATATGCCTATGGATTTGGTGTGGTGGTGAAAGTGGGGGGGAGCATAGAAATATTAGACACAAATAAGGTCAAATCCACATTACCATGGAAACCCACCAGAAGAGACCAGCTGGTCCATCTGTTCCTCGGCTAACTTTGAGTCGGTTCTCCCACACCTCACACCAGCTGCTGTTGTTATAGTCGTGCAGGATCTGCATGTTCACTCAAGAAGCAACATCCTGTGCTACGAAGCCTCGCTGGAATCCAAGTCTGAAGACATTCACAAGAAGCCAAAAGAGACATTTGTGCTCAGGATTCATTCCACTAACTATATCTCCTATATACAACAAACAAATAATGCTTCCTCATGGCGATAGCATAGGTCAGAAAAAAGGGAGAGCAGAGGAGGGTTTTTGTGCCATGGGTCATAAAGGTCAATAATCCTTTCTGTGTATCAGACCTTTATGTTCCTCAGTTAGAAGGACCAATATGTCCATTTTAAGAAATGCACTACACATCGATCTGATTAGTGATTGAATATTATCTATTATCTGAGCAGATTTTTTTTTTACTAGCCAAGACTATACTCTGCATCCCAGCAGAATCTGCAGCATCCTGGTCTCAACGGTCTTGAACTGAAACCTCTTTATATGCAGCACAGTCCTCAGCTTAGCTATATAAAGGAAATATTTCTCTATGACTCTTCAGCTGCAAGACATGCCTGGTAAACATGCCTGCTTATCAGCCTGAATCATGTCGTCTGATCGGTTTAATTATGAGGCAGCAAACCTCATATGAGGTAACACATCAGATATAATTACAGTTTAGTTTTATTATTCAGAATCTAAGGGTGAGGGCAAAATAAATGTTTAAATTTGGATCTGAATTATTAATGCTTTTCCCTCTTTTAGTTAATAATGGATAAAGAAGTTGCCTTAACTCAATGCTGTCATATGATTTTGAGATATTGGAGGGGAGAGTGGTGCATGTTTCTAAGTTAAGGGGAGGGGTTGAATATTAATAATGCTGGTGAGGGCCTTGCTTTTTTAAAAAGGGAAAAATAAGGTTCAAATCCCAGCAATTAAGATAAAGTTCCTCAACATTTCCTCTAATCTGCTATTCAAAACAGAGTCTGACATAAATAAATGAAACACAGTCATGGAAGAATTATTCAGATCCCTTAAGTAAAAGCAGCAACATTACACCATGCGAGTGCTGCATCACAAATAAACTTCCTGAGTATAAAATCAAACGTAACAGTGCTCATAATGCAGAAAAACAAGCTAATTACACCTACGTTATATACCATGGGTGGTACAGTGCATCATATTTTATAAGATCACATGTTATGTATGCAAAATCTGCAAAGTAACTGGTAACTTAATAGATGTGGAGGTGTAAAAAGTACAATATTTGCTTCTGAGTTTTAATGAGGTGGAGGTATTAAGTTGCATGACATGGAAGTACTCACATAAAGTACAAGCACTTTGAATTTGGACTTAAGTACAGCACTTGAGTTAATGTACTCAGCTACATTCCACTCTTAGTTTTAGTGCTATAAGCTTAACTTATAGTTTATCTTATGAGTTAATAGCTGAGAAGATTCATACCTGATTTTTCACCGATACAATAACTTATTAATTTTTCAACGCCTACAAAAAGCATTTCTTATCTTCAACATAAAAAGTAGCGGATGCTTTTCTATGAAGCATCGTGCTGCCACAGTAAGTGCACTCAGTGTAAACATTCCCATAACACAGGCACTTTCAGCGACATACACTCCATTCAGCCACAACTGCTCCATTGCTTATCACAGCAAGTGTCAGGTGAGGGACTGAGCAGGCCTCTGTTGTGGATTTAATTGCATCATAACACAGCGCAGGTTTCCCAAACCTGAGTTTAGGAGGTGCCTCTTGTGCAAAAAGTGCTGGTTGAAAAGGGCAGTGAAATAAAGCCCTTTTAATTAGTCCCTTTAATCAACGTACCGGCCTTTTCTGCCCCACAGTGCCATCAGTCCTGCAGCGCAACGAGACCAGGGTCACAGTTGCGTAACGCGTCCGGCTGGAGTGTTTTCAGTCTGTATGTCAAATGGATATTTTTCTGGGTAATTTCTCACCATGGCGGCCACTCTTATTATCATGTGAGCGCGGGGGGTCCACAGCCGAGAAGCTAATGAACTGCTTACATAAAGTCTTCTGCCAAGGTTGTCGCTCTCCGTCAGGATGTCTGGGGAAAAAGCTCACTGCTCACTGGAGCGGGGCGTTCATATCATGGATGGGCTTCGGGAGGGAGAGAGAAAGCAAGAGAGAGTAGATGAGAGAGGGAGAGCAGGGAGCAAGGGAAAAAAAACTGAGAAAATAACAGATGGCTAGCTATAGCTGGCTGGTTGGCTAGGTGGGTGGATGGATGAAGGGATGAACGGGGGATGGATGCATGGATGGACGGCTGGATGAATGGATTTAAACATTGTTGGATGTATGGTTGGGTGGTTTTAGCTCAGAGATGTGGGAAAACCAAAATGTCACGGACATTTTTTCTTGTTGCTGTCACATTTTACTGTCCCCTACAAGTAATAAAGGCAGCAGTCGATCTGAAAAGTCTGAGCCCAACACCAAAACACGGGAGCAAATCCAGCTGAATAACAAGTCTTCATGTGAATGATGAGCTCTGATCAGACAGTTGTGTCACAGGGGTCAAGGCATGGTTGTTATGGTTGAATGGTCCTTGTCAGCCAGGGCACTTTAAGCTTTTCTTGAATGCTTTATTGTGGTGATGAAAAAAAAACAGCTATAGAACAGAAAATCTCAAGAAAAACAAACTCCAGCATGTTTGACATGTAACAGACGTTTGAGTCGCTGTATCATGTAAGCTTCCCGTGGAAGATGTCGGCTATTTTCTTTATATTTTTCTACTGTATCAGGTATAGCAGAAACACACACACACAAAAAAAACTGTGGTCGACAGTGTTAATATATTTAAATCACAGCAAATAAAGTGTCTCACATGACTGCAGCACTGCAAGTCTTTGTTTGGAAAGTATTATGGCCCTTAAAGGATTAGTCAGGGGATCCAGCAAACAAATATTAATCCTCAACTGAAAATAGTTCCCAACAAAATCCACTATTTACTACTGTTTGAGCAGCGTTTGCTAAAAACTACAGTGCCCAGCTGTTCAAGGAAGTTACTGCGCCTTTAAAAAGATAATAATAATATGTGTTATAGATTTATGTATATATATATTTGTGACCCGTGTTTAAAAATGTAAGGTACAAAATGGTGAAGATCATGCACAAAAAGCCTTTTCACAATAAACTAAGCTTACAGAGTAGAACAAATCCACAGATCATTTTTAATTTTTATATCACCTTGTTTTCATTTTAATCAAATTTAATCAACTTTCACTGCATATCAGAGTTGCCATTTTCATTTTTATGAATAAGAAAAAAGTGTGTTCACTTCAAACAACAGTCAGCTGTCATCTTTTTGACAGAATATCACACAAATTTGGAGACTGTCACAGAGGCAGGTTGTGAAGTGCTTACTGTGTCGCTCTGCCTACACCAAATGGTGCTATGCAAACCTAACACACTGGCAACACAGCTCACAAAGTGAAAACAGCACGTGAGCGAAGCAGCAGCAGCAGAGTGTAGATTGATTAAAACAGAGGCGTACTTGATCCATCAGACGAGTGTGAGCGCAAACTGGAAGGTTAAATTTATATAACTGAAAATTGGTATTATTTATATGTTTCAGCTTAAGTACTTTGTGTAATTAATGTGTTTTCTTGTACCACCCACGATGCATTAGAGAAACAGTAAGCTAATTTGTCACCTATGGAAGCAAAACGGGCTCCTGACTCGCAGTAACTCTTCTCTTAGACTTCATGTGATTAAAGTTTATGCACAAGGAATGTTACCATAATGTAAGTCAGTGAGTTAAGCTGAATCAATATCACCACTGATTCCTGAATATTTGCTGCAGGCCATACAGTCGATCTTATGTAAAAGCTGTGTGTTTCCCAATGGTGGGCGGTTTTGCTTGACCAAGCTGGAAGCAAAACCTAAATAATCCTCCGTTGAGCTTCTAATATGAGTAAGATTGATTTTTTTCCACATTAATTTAACAGCTTGTGTTGTGACTTGTGTCATAATCTTTCCCAACTGCGTAAGAGGCTAGGGCATAATGTGGCTTGATACGCAGGCAAAAACATTTGGCGATAGTCTTTTGCAATCGTCAACATCAGTTTTGCCTAAAAAAAGAGTCTTCATGAATAATTCCCTAACTGGCTGCTTGAAGACAAACCAGTGTACATATAAGCCTAAATCATTTCTAGACTTTATTTGCAGACTTGAAACTTGCTGCTCTACTAATATTACATGAAAATAAGATCTGTAAATAATCTAACGGCTCCAAATGAGACTGTCGAGTGCACACTAGGGGGCATGTCAGATTGGAGGAGGAGGAGAGGAACGAGGGAGATGTTTGAGTCCATTATATTGAAGGAGAGAGGCTCTTAGTGGTATAAAAAAAGCAGAGGAGGGAGAGAGAGGATGATGCGGAATGATGAAGACAGACATGTGGAAGATGGAAGCATGGGCGATGTTAAAGGTGAATGCAATGGCAGGGAAAAGGGGCCAAAAGAAGCAAAGGGAGGAACAAAAAGGAGGGCAGAAGAGATGGGGAAAAACAAAGTCAAAGAGGATGTAAGTGACAGTAGTGGGAGAAAAAAATCCGGCCTTCGATGAGGGGAGGGAATGTGGGAAAAGGGGATCAAGGAAGGGGCAGAGGTAAGGAGAGTGGTTAAGGAGAAACTGAGGAGGAAGAGGAGAGGAGGAGAGGCAGTATAGGAAAGTTGTAAGAGTGGCAATAGGGTGAAAAACATCATGTTCCTGGTGCGAAGAAGACAAGATGAGTGAAGAATAGAAAACAAATAATGGAGCCAGAGTAATTTAGTGAGGCAGGGGGCTGAGCGAGAAGTGAATTGGAAGAAGATAAATTAGCGCGGGGGGGTAAAGGAGGAAGCAGAAGGATGAGAGACATATAACAGTACAGGTGAACTCAGGATAAGGGATGAAGGGTGGATGTAATGGACACTGTAGGAGGAAGATAAGGGATAGGCCGGATGGAGAGATGAATGTCTACGGGTGACTAAATGGATGGATGGATGATGGCTGTGCGGATGGATGGATGAAGGTTGGAAATGAGAAAAGAGGGAGTTGCCAGAGAAAAATAAATGAGAAGGCAGGCATCTGAACATGGTCAGTGTGCTGAGTAGATAAGTGAAAGTGGAGAGGGAAGCGAGCATTAAATGATGAGGGAAAATGATTAGGGCAGAGACGCGTGACAAAAAAATGAGTATAGAGATGCGCTTCATTTATGGTAGACAACAATAACAATGATGATGATGATGATGATGATGCTGTGCCTCATAAAGCGCATGGACGGCCTGCTTGTCGGAGAAATGCACGTCAGCCGTAGTCTACATCAACCGATTTATAGCCTGGTCCAATATGCTGACAGTGCTCAAGTAAATACCGGCTCCAAGGAGAACCTTCAGGCCAGTGTTGAGTTGACATATTTCACATCAGCGTATATCATTTTAGGCCTGACGCTCAACCCAAACAAGAAAAAACATTCCTCTTCCCACAGCCTGCAGGAGCACAGCTGTCGTCCCACAAAACCTCAGCCAACAATGGATCCCTTGAAAATGATTACTTCCAGGCAATTTAACATAAGCAGACTACCCGCGAACATAAAGGTCACAGGTTTGGTGCATTCAGCATGAGCTGGAGCTCTGGTTAAACGCTCTTTTAGAGGTGGACTTAATGGTCAAAGAGAAGCTGGGAGGTACGGTAGGTCGACGCAAGCAGGGAACCTCAGGCTGTGATGGCAACATAAACTGGTGGTGTGGTGGTGAGGTGAACAGACCGAACTGACCAGCTTTTCAACAAACTCCTCAATTCAAGACAATGTAGATGAAACCCTGTGCAAATTGCTCTTGGAAAACGGGAAAAAGAAAACCCACACGGCATTCAAGACACTCCAAATTTACAAAAATGTGCCAAAGGAGGAAGGAAATATTAAAAATCCTTTATTACAGTGGCTAAATCCTAAAAAGAATGGCAAATCATTAAAATGCCAGGATGCTTCGACCACTGGGTCTTCATCAGGGCTCCCAAAAAAACACTGATTTTCTAACTCTAATCTGAACCCATTCGCAGAAACATTGGACGACATTAACTTATTTCAACTTAGTAAGTTAACTTACATAACATCAGATATGTAATTTCCTAACTTTACCTCAAACTATGATCTTGTCCTAAACTTATCTAAGTGGTTCTGGTGCTTAAACTTAACCAAACTGGCCATTTCACAGCGTTAACAGAATGGTTGAAGGGCACCTTGTGCGTATGTATGAGATGCTGAGGGGAGCAACAAGAGAAAGGGTTTCAACTTAAGTACAAGCAAAACAAAAAAGGACAATTAGTCTGTCAGTTTGGTGCAGTCTTATTGGCCACTTGCTCGAGCCTGATAAGATCTCCCCCTTGCAGCAGCAACCAGCATCCTCAGCACCGGCAAGTCACAAGAAATAAACAGATAAAAAGATAAACCTCACAAAAGAGAAATCAAAGTAGGACTTGACGGACGTAAGCGTGCACAGAATGCACTGCCAGCAATAAACTATGAGTATGACGTATGAAGCAACCTGTCTGCTGGTGTACGACATGGAAATAATGTGCATATGTTGAAAAGATCGGCACACTAAATGAGGAGAGAATGAAATGCTAAGTGCAGCTATAAAGAAAGCTAAGGTGCTGCCATCACAGCCTCGTCCTCTGCCCCGATAGGCTCTGACTGTGTGACAGAGAGCCAGCAAGCACAACACCAGGACCCCGAAGCTTCAGCAGCTAAATGGAATTCAGCCATTGCTAATTTCATTATTTACACCAGTGCTTCTCCTACTGTGACATGTCAAAATATCTTTCATTAAAAAGACCTATGGAAGTTCACAAAGAGCGAGCAAAGATTGAACAGCCTTTTTATTTCTTTTATTTCATTTCCTGTCGCTCCAGCTGTGAGTTGCGCCTCCATTTTATTTGTTCATTGCATTTTGGGACAACGGCTCACATCAGCAGCACAGTCGAGTGTTTGTACTGAGCGAGCTGGCTTTTCCGAGAGTATTAAAGTTTGTCACGTGTAGGTGTGAACGCTCTGCCCACTCAAAACCTGTTTTCAATGGACACGTAGCGAGGAACTCGCACAAAAACGGCGCCGGGAAAACTTTCATTATTCTGTTTGTTGAGGTTTGACCTCCGGGGCGGCTCCGTCTCCAGGAAATAGTTTGTAGAGCTGAAACTCCAATCTGCCGTCTCGGTAGCTGATGTGCCATTTAAAAGAGCTCTGGGTGAGACCATCGGCTGCATGCCAACATGTAAATAAATATGGGCGACCGCCCCTGCAGTGAAGTCCTAGATACAGGGGTCGATCCTCACCTTATCACAGCAATGCCAGAGGGGTTGGAAGTAAAAAAAGGTTTTAATCTCTGTCTTAAAACATGCCTTTGCTCGAATAAAATGTGGAAAGCAAAAGAGAGAAAACAGAAACCAAACACTCCTGAGAAAAATATAATCATCATACCCATTGTGTAGATTCCACCAACACTGCCTCAGCGCACTGACCATCAACTGGGAGGCTAAACGAAGCCCCATCCTGGAGTTTACCACCCACTTTGACACCATCACCATAAAGCGGATAGGTCATCTTAGCAGAGTGAATGGCTCCAGGTGTCCAACACAATTCTATTCCCGCTTCAGAGATTGATGTCTCGACCCTGGAGGTCAGAAAAAGCATTAATATGACAATTCCAAATCATAGCCTGAGAAACGCCACAGGTGCAGGTACCACACAGGACACAGGGGACTAAACTGAGGAGGATTACAGCGTGGGCTTCTGGGCAGCTGTGATGCACGGTGAGTCCGTCACCCTCTAAAACAGGAGTACACACAAAAAAAAAAAAAAAAAAAATTAGACTCTGCATTTTTTCTACAGGAAAATAGAAAAACAAACCTTTTTTTTTTCCCAACCAGTTCATACATGAGCACACACACATATACACACACACACATCTTTTCTGGCTTCCCTGTAAGTCACATACTGCTGCGAGCCCTAGCATTAACCTTACCTAACCGTAAATTAATTAAATAAACTAATTGACCCTGATCTTCAAACCGATACCAAGACCTGCTTTCTGTGCTTGGCCTGATCCTGAGCAGCGTCCTCGATCTGGCGGTTCTTCCTGAGATCACTGTAAATGCAACATTTGACTGCACAAAGACAGAAACACAGGCGTGGACAAACGTGCACACACACACACACACACACACAAACTCATGCATTTAATATCAGTGTTCCTTCATGTAATGATTTTGGCTATTGTCACAGTTGCACTTTGGTGCAGTAATCAAGCTACGGCCTCTTTCTTATCCTGTTCATCAGTGCATTAAAATATTGCCACAGTGGAAAATATACATTTGAACTCTCAGTCTTAGATTATAAAAAAAGTGTCTGTTTAAAGGTCCAGTGTGTAGGATTATTGGGATCTTTTGGCAGAAATAAGACATAGTATTCATAATTATCATTAATTAGTGCATAATCACCTGAAAATAAGAAATGTCTTGTTGTTACCTGAGAATGGGTTAGGGTTATATCTACAGACGAAGCAGGTCCTCTTCTACCGCCATGTTGCGTTTCTACGGCAGACCAGACACTGGTTCTAGAGAGCGCTTTTTGATTTTTTCACATTTTTAGTGGTCGCTGCCGAGGAGGGTGAGGTGAAGGGTGGTCAGCTGGTTGCAATCTGCAACCTCACAGCTAGATTTCACTAAATCCTGCACGCTGGCCCTTTAATATCTTGCTGTTATATATGTTATGTGCTGTTATAGCTTGACCACGTATTGAAAATGTATGTTCCACAGTGTGTCACGAACACAGCAAAGTGCACAAACACCCGACAGCAATGTTAATATGGCCACTGATCCAGACTCCTGATGAAACATGGCTTTATGGGATTTACATGTGCTGGATTTTCAGCTGTCAAACTGTTATAACCACTCAGGTCTTTCCAGCCAGAGTGTTTTTTCCCAAAATGGGATTGATGCTTAAGTGAATGTGAACCTACCTTCTACTGTATGTGGCACTAATACATCCACCGTATCCATCTCAGAAACCATCACACCTTATTACCTCTGTAAGCTCCAGTGGTCATCTCTCCCTCACCAATGTGGTCTAGTGCCTCTCATCAATCATAGTCAACTAGCTACAGAGGCTGAGTGGAGGCTTGGCGGGCGCTGAAAAGCGTTTGGGACAAGCTAATGTAGCCTAGACATACGGCCTGCAAGCACGGTTTACAGATATGTGACATTTGATCTGAATATTATTCACACTTCTGATACGATTTCTCAATGATATAACCACGCACGAGGGCTGCTTTTAACGTGCTTGTCTTCCACTCTCACTTTCCAGATTTTCCTCGTGCATGCTTACACGCCAACACACCCATGCACACACAATGCCGCACTGTCACTGCTGTCAATTTAGGTTCACATCACACCAGCATCAATCTTCATTAAGCACTTGACCTTGGATGTGACCGGCAAAGCATGGATGATACCCCCTCGCACGGAGCTAGAGGGCTGTTGTGCAATTGGACGTGTGTGTGTGGGGGTGTTAGTGAGGATGTGTTTGTGTTAGCAGGTGTTATTGTAGAAGGGTGTGAACAGAGATGTGTACGTACAGTATAGTATTGAGAGTCTGCTGTGCAGCATTTTTATGTCACGGCAGCAGAACTTGTTTCCCTGCATATTTCCTACAGAACAGAACGAAAATCTTGTTTACAAGGCTATTACTCCGGTAATGCATGTCAACGCCGAAATAAGGGCCGCAGCGTGTGTCTATACAATCAGGAAATCATTTACAGCAGCGACGAGGAGTTTTTGTTTATGTAACAGACTCAATTTATTTTTGATGCCTCTATTTAACTGGCACGAGCAGGAGCACTTGTGAGTCCGTATGCCTGGTCAGCAGCAGATCGGCCCTCGCGTTCTCATAAATTCAAATTAGGGAGCCAAAGCTGTTGTTTCTATGCCAGCGACGGTTGTATTAGAACGTTTATGGGAGACACGTTTCGCAAGTTATCGATCCCACCGCAATTAGAGGCGCTGCGGCGCGCCTCGTCAGTAGACGGACCATCGTGCAAGCTGTTCATCCGACGCGCCGCTGCCTCCTTCTCCTGCTCTTCAAAAGAACGGCGTGGCTGAAGGTCATTGACGACAGCAGCTCGTTCTGCCTGGCGGCAACAGCGCCTGTGCTAATCTCTATGTTTTTTTGTCCACAGCAGACTTGGAGCCAAAACCACAAGTGCGAGCGTGGAACTGTTGCCCGCTGTAATGGAATCCCTGGTTTGTTGACCATCCAATGAGACATCTCGGACTCAGCCTCTCCAAATCACAAGAGCGAGAGTCCAGTCCAGTCTCATAAATTAGCTCCATAATTCCAATTAGTGCTCCAGATTGCTCTGATGGGGCTGGATTCAGGCTACCTCACTGTGGCTTTCGGAGACTCAAAATTCAAAACTCATTCCATCATCTGACCCAATAATTCCTGTCACAAGTTAATTAGCTCTTGTTGCTGTAGATAACTGAACACATTAGCTCACTCGGCAGACTCACGTGGAAAGGATTATAATACAAAAGTGGAATTTGTGCAGAGTTGATATTTGGCGGCTGGGCTTTTTATCACTCTCCACAAGGAAATACCACAGCAGTGAGCATGGAGCAACATTAACAGCTTCCATCTCAGGGAGAATGTAGACTCGGGGCCTACAGGTGGATGTAAGGGTGGAGGTGGGGCTTTTGTAACAAAAGCAGGCAGCAGGAGCTGAAAGTGAGAGCGTAGCTTTTAGCATTTTGCTCTTTAAAAATGCGCAGCGAGCAGCTTTCATGCGCTGAAACGGAAAGGAAGTGACGCATTAATAAAACGGTGTCAATAAAAATCAATTAGCACATCACATTGGTCAAATGAGTCTAATGATCCTGTTCTTTGAGGTTTATGTTAAACGTTTTCTGGCATGCAGAATCCAAGTAAAGCTCACGCCCAGTCAATAAGTAACAATGAGAGGGGAAGGAACTCATGGAAAAGGAGCCATGTTGGATTAAGCAAAAGTCAGCATGATAGGCTCAGCAAAGTTAGATTAATTCAACTCCATACTTTCCCGCTGGTCACACCTCTGTGTCTATGCCCCCCAGGGCCCACCTCACAGTTGCCTCTGAATTTTTCTCTCCCCTCGTTATGCTGTTTACCCTCACTTTAACGACACGTAAGCAGCGCTGCTAAAGGCCGGCAGCTGTATTTGACAGCGATAAGCTGAGAGACGGACACACCAGCAGACTCTTACTTTACCGTTATTCCAAATACGTCTCTCTTTCTCTCTCGCCTTTCTTTTTCGCTCCCTCTAATGTCCCCCGAGTGGGAGCAGCTCAGGCTGAACGAGCGCAAGAAGATCGAAAACAAAAACAGCCGTCAAGTTTTTTCCGCTCGTGTTCCTGCCAGGCTCTGATCAAGGAGCGGTAATTGTTGGTCCGTGCCTGTTTGAATTGCTCGTGCCGGCAACGGGCGATGGAAGCGCGGGTGCCTGATGCTCGGCAAAACTAAAGCCAGGTAGTGAGATAATCTGAAGTTTTGGCCGGGTGGTTACGACATCATGCTGCTTACGCCTGTACGTCTTTTTCATTACCAGCTGTCTCAAAATAAGCCAACAATTGCACATAGTACCTTCAGAAGTGTTGCTATTACAGCTTTGTTATTACACTTTGGCTTTTATTCTATTGTAGGCAGGTTTTTATCACATTTCTAATTACACTATCCACATTTATTACTTTATGTTTCTACAGTTGCATACTTCAATACAGTATGGAAGCTTTTTCTTTTCTTTCTCCACAGAGATCTAACTTCAAAGTGTACTGCAGTGCACGACTGCGAACGCACCATCACTTATTCCACACGCTTTAACCAGAGAGTCAACTGGGAGGAAACCTGTGCGTGTTTCAAAGCACTGAAGCACAGCGCAGTGATCTTCAGGAAGACGTAGATGTAATTGGAGAATATACCGGAGTTTTTTTTGCAGCCTATGCTTTCATCATTTGACTCACGAGTGCGTGCAGCAGGTCATTGTTGTCTATATCTCACCTTTTACACATGCTAACAGCATCTCTTAAAGCATTAATTGCAATATGATTCAAAAATAAGTGTTCTCAGTTTGGCTGCATGGTGGGAATTGGAGAACAATTTTTTTTTTTTTTTTTGTGGCTGCAACCTAGAATAGCACCTCAATACAAATTCACAGTTTTGCTGAATGACTGAATGATGGGCTCTAATGAGGTAGGAGATGTGTGAAAAATCTTTCTTTTCGCTCTGTTCCCACCCTCTCACTGTTGTCTTATTCTGTCACTTTCTCTCTTTCACACACACACACACACACACACACACACAATCTGACACCATCGGTTTCTCTCTCAATCACACACACACGCGCACACACACGCATACACAAATACTCCTACACCTCCAGAAATAGAGGCAGCAACAGTCTCACTGAATATCTCAGCCCACATGTTGATAATGTCACCTTTTCAGCGTTTCATTACCTTGTGCTAACAATCAGAGAACACCTCTCTCTCTCTCTCTCTCTCTCTCTCCTCTCTGTCCACCTCTCTCTCCCCTCTCTCTCTGTTTGTTTCTCTCTTTGTCTTTATTTTTGGATCAGTTGGATGTTTGAGAGGAACTGTCATTCCATATAATTGCCATAGCTACAGTAATGGTGCCGCACTCCAATTTCTCCGTCGCATCTGGAGAGCGAGGAGAGTTTATGACCCATCAGTGTCTGTGCTCCAACTTGTGAATTGCACTCACAGGAAATATTGAACAAAGGGAGGGAAGTACGGAAGCGAGGTCCATCGCAGAGGAGGCTGAGTCATATTTACACATGAAGAGGACAAATGACCGCTGACATAATATCTCGGAGAAGCACAGCCGAGGCGTTGGCCTTATTGTCGTGACCTTTGCAACAGTTTGATCTCATAAACACGGATGTCTGCAGTTGACTCGTGTCTCCTGAGGAGACAAAATAAGGTAGACAAACTGAGGTTAGATGGGTTTACGACTAACTGCCCTGTCCACAGTTTCTCATAAGACCTCATGAAGACATGGTCACTGAAGGGTCAGGCAACAATGCAGTGCAACTCACGATAATAAGTTACTCAATAACACCTGAAGGTATGAAATTAACAGTCAGGAATCTGTGTTGTGACGTGTGTTAACTGCTAATGGTTCATTTTGTGTGAATGGGATACAGATGGAGGAGCAGGCATTAGAAACGTTTGCCAAATGAGAACATAAATGAAGAGAGGAGAGGAAAACAGAAGCATCCATTCTAGCATGTATACGATATAAAGACAGTTTGCCATTCTCAATGAGCATGTTTGTATATCTGTTTTCAATCAATCAGTGAGTCAATCAACCTGAGTGCAGCCATCTTCATATCGACAACCTGTTACTTTCTAATGGGTTTTTGAACACAGACCTGGTCTGCCCAAAGCTGTTTGTCTCCTCTGCTCATGCGGCTCCTGATTCATTGAATATCTGCCCTGCAATTCAACTTCGACATGAATTGATTAAGAATAGCAACCTGCCTCTTTATAGGAAATCTTTTAGGTTATGTCAAACATTCGCTGTCAGGAAGAAGCTTGTGGCAAGGCTGTTTTTCTTTTCAACTGCATATATTTCATTGAAAATTAAGTTGCCTTAACCTCTAAAAACAACACATTTGTAGGCCTGCTTTGCAGTGTTTGACAGTGAAATATTGACAGCTTAACAAGTGCAAAAAGTAGAAGAATGTGTACTCTCATCATGTATTTCCACATTTATTTACTTTGATCATGATGAATAGTAGTTATACAAGAGATGTTCACTAGCTCAAAACTAGAGCTCAGAAAACTAAAACAAGGAAAGTCACCTCTTTGCTCCTTGATGCCCGAGTGGCGGCAGTGCACAGTTTCACTAGGTAGAATCAGTCCAGGAAAAGTATTTGAAGGAAAGCAACTAAGCAGTGGAACAGATGGTCAGTGAGATTTTAATGCCCAGGCCAAACTAAACTGTTGCGCGTCGGTTGGCTAAATCTCAGGGTTATAATCAGTGTTATGTAAACTGACGAGTGAGAGCGCTGCTGCTGCTGTGCGGTCTGCCTCCGCGCCGTGGCCCTACTCGCTCACATCCACAGCACCGTTTGTGTGTGTGTGTATGTTTAGAGTGTATTTTTCGCGGGCAGGCGTCGATGTTTTTGAGAGGGAAAGGGAGAGAGGAGCCAGCACGGACGCAAACCGAGGAGAGGGATCGAGGCCGGCGAGAAAATTCAGACCTTCAGTGAGACTGAAATAGTTTTTGTATAGCAGAGGCATTTGAGCGACACCTACGAGTCTGAAAAGGACGTCGGTTCTCGGAGCACACAGCAACCACCGCAGCTGAATGCAGAAGTCAGTGCAGGTCCATAGAAGCACTTCCTCTGATGGCCACTAGAGGCTGGGTCCAATAAACTGTGTTGAAGTGACTGGGAAACCCCAACACATCAAAGAGAGGTATAAAGTACGTTTTTAAAATGAGTCAAAATGTGTTATGACTGACATTTAAAGGCCCAGTTCTTCTCAATAATAAAAGTACACATTATTAATCGTTATACTGTTTATTCTGTGTGATAAATGAATGCCAAATAAACAAAACTGGGTCCAACTGCTCCTACATATGAGCAAGACCCCCCCACACTTAAACAGACACGAAACGGCTGCATTGACTGTGGTCCTTCTGTTCTCTTTGTGGTTGTATTACATCTCTTTGAGGTTGTCTGCCTTTGTATCCAGTCATTTTGTGTCACTTCAAGGTCATTTTGTGTGTCTTCGAGGTCGTTTCGCCTCTCTTTGTAGCCGTTTTGCATTTGTTTGTAGTCACTTTGCCTCTCGTTTGCATCTCTCTGTAGTCCTGTTCTGTCTCTTTGTGGTCGCATTGTGTGTCTCTGAGGTTGCTTTGCATCTCTTTGTAGTGGCTTTGCATCTCACTTTGTGTCTCATTGACCTTCGAACAAGAAATGTAAACAGTTACTTCATATACCTTGAGGTTCAGTCTAGGGGAACCCGGGCCTGTACCCGGTAGGCAGGTTTAGTAATCCAGACATAATACTGACGAACAAAAGGGTTTCTGACCACTCCTCAGGCCCAGCACCTGGATCTAGAGCTGTATTTTTGTGTGCTGCACCAAATACAGCTCAACTTAGCTCCCTTTTTAAATTTTTGACCATACACACATCTCATAAATCCCCTGCTGCTGTTCACATTGGCACTGGACCTAATTTTACTTAACTTCGCATTCTTATATATTATTCGCAAGATTTGGAATCATTTAAAAAATGTTTGACTATGTGAAAACACTGCAAAACAAAAGCTTATTACTCATAAAGAGTTTACACACATGCATCTCATGTGTATACATGCATGCATGTATGCCCACACCCACACAGTTCACACACCTTGAAGTGCACCAAAATTATCCAATGGGTTTTTTTTTTTATAATGTAAAGAAAATCAATGGTATGCGTTTTGTACTTGGAGGAACAAAGATGTAGCAGAGAGGCTTCTGAGTTCTTTATCTCCTGTTAGCACACTGATAGCATATATTTTTAAACACAGAGCTGAACTGTGTCCGTCTTTTGATGTTCATGCACTCATTCACTTCATTGGAAATCGCGTGTATTTGAATGTGAGCAAATCAACTAATCTTTGCACAGTTGTCTGCAAAGCTTCAAAGAATATCTCTTTATCTTTGGATTTACCTCCTTATTCTGTCCTGCATTGTGTTGCACATATGTCTGTGTGTATGTGTGTCTGTGTTTCTGTGTGTATGTGTGTGAGTAGACGGATGTCGCCGTGTGTCCGCTTGTAGCTAATTCACAAGCCTTTACCACAGCATACATTTGTGGGATATAGATGGATAATTGTGGACAACTCTTATGTATGCATGTACATGTCTGCTAATGTGCACACACACAGGATTTGCTCGTCTGTGCTCTTGCAAACACAGACTGTATCTTTGCTGAAGCATTTGCAATATTACTGTAGTTACTGCGCAAATTACGTCTAGAATTCCTTTAATTACTTGAGTTTATCTTAGTCATTTTAAGCTGCACAATACACTCTGCTAAATAATTTATTTTTTGCAGGGATATTATTTTGGAAAGTTGCAGAATTAAGCTTTACAATCCTCAAAATAACATAAACTAATACAGTTTATGACAGCTGACATTGGAGTCAGAGAGTCTAATGTGAACCTCAGGATAGTGAATTCATGTGTTTACTTTCTTACCGTCTTGGCAGTGATTTAAGATTTATCCAAGAGCGACTTGTTAGCCACGGCTCACCGTGACAGAACACTACCCATCAAGATTCAGGATTACACTGTTTTAAGTGTAAACAGATGAAGTATGAATAGGGATGATGTATTTGTATATGTGAGTCATATATGTAAATATAATGTATGTGTTTGAATGTGTTGATTTGCGTCTACTGGGAGGATTTTACTTATTTCGTTCATTTATTTGCAAAATGATATGGCTCCAGGGTCCAGTGTAATCTGCTACTGAAAATATCCTAAACAATTTCATGATGTTCACAGCCCAAAGAGAGACAAAGCCGCACACTGTAACGGAGGAGAGAACAGGTTATTCAAAACACACTTTCAGTTAAGACAATGTGCAATTGTCAGAACTCAAAAGATTGTTTCTCGGATGGAGTGCACTGCCGCAGCGGTGAAACTGAGGAGGCTTTTTATTTGAGCTCTCCACAAGTACAATCTGAAATCCCACCCACCAAACTTTTAAGCACAGGTGTGGAAACTACAAACACTTGAAGTGATTGACAGGTCTCTTTTATACAAAACTAAACAACGCCTAAACCTATGGTATTTGTGTGCTGATAAATGTTTGTTTACTGCAGTCATGGTTTCTCCAGCCTGCTGGTAGGTTTTAAGCATGTGGGAAAGGATCAAGGGATTCATAAATGCTGAATATTGGCAGTAAAAAGAATCCATGTTTGTATAAAATGTGCTAAGCTGAACTTCAGTGTACTTTAATTCTATTTTAGCTTTATCTTTTTTTCATTAATAATTGTGCCGGTCCTTCTCCCCCTCTGCATAAACAACCATCTTAAGTCATTTTGATAAAAATTCCTATTTTAAGACACAACTGATTAAATCACTGAGCAATCGTTGCCATGGATGTTGTAAGATTATCATGGCAGCTGTCTGTATTTGTGTTGAATTCATGTGTGCACATACAGTCTGTGTATGTATGTGTGTGCACTGTGTGCACTTCTGCACGAAAGCATGCATGCGTATCAACATCTGTCTGAAACAGTCACAGAACTGAATCTCTAAATTTGCGTACATAGACACGAATGTTTCACTTTTTTTAATGACACGTCGTCAGAGGCCTGGACTTTTATGCTGGAACATCGAGTGGCTCAGCCCTGCTGTTTCAATCAGTGAGAGAGGAATGAAAGAAATCCTGGATGTATTTTACAAGCTTCCTTCGCAAAGAAGATCGACTATGCGTCATGGTCAAGCACAGGGGAAAAGACTACTAACGTTACATTAAGTAAGACAAGAAGTTATGTTTTGACAACTTGTAAACTAACATTAACTTGTTAATAGCAATCACTGTTAAATCAGTGCTGATCAGGTCTCTGTCTCCCTGCTGGGGTCAAGTTCGACATCAGTTCTGCACAGGTCTGAGCCCCAGCTTTCAGATAGTATGGTCACTGTTCTGCTCCAGGTAGTCCTTTTTCTGGGTTTTGGGTTAGGGAATGAACATTTTTGAACTCCTGAAGACCTCTTCTCAGCAAGAATTTTAAACTGATGAAGACAAACGTGGTATAAAGGGCAACATTAGTCCACTTATGGAGGAGGATGTGATGGAAGGATCAAATATAGTCAGCATTGACTGCTTTAAGGAAGTGCTGGTCTTAACCCAAACTATGTTCTTTTCCTAAACTGATCCAGGAGTTTTGGTGCCTGAACGTAACCAAAATACAGCGTTCACCTGAAATGTTTCTCAGCAAGCTTTATTTTGAAAGTGTAACTGGACTCTGCATTTTTATTATTGCTAACTTGACCTGAGAACGATGGCGCACGTGGTGTAAGCACGAAAAAGTTCATGTGACTAATTCATGAACTGCTGTAGGTATGTTTGTATGTGACGAGGTGTGAATTTCCATATGTGTGTGCACCTGTGTGTGTCTGTGTGTGTGTGTGTCACATGGGATTCTGCCTGAAACAGCGAGTCAGAGGAGGTGTCAGCTTATGGCTGATTGCAGAGAGTGGCTCACAGAGGGGAAGCAATCTTTTGTCTTCACCCACAGCCTGATTTATTCCTCGGGACGACTGATTGAGGCAAGTCGCTCTTAATGCTCAGCAGAAAGGGAACCACAGGCTACGTGTGTCACAGTAAAACTGCTACCAGGGCAGGTACCCGGCAGTTTTGCAGCATCAACCTCTGACAGTGCGTCCTGGTCCAATCCGGTGCCAACATTCCTTCATTCTTGTTTGTTGGAGGAGCTCTACAGCAACACTGATTTTGATTTCCTTTTGATTTACTGTGCGTGTTTCTCTTCTCCTTGATGGCACATGTGGATAGTGCCTCACTGAATAGATGTCCACTGATTCATCCACACCTGTGGAGAGTCTCAATTAACCTGCTCCAGCCAGATTGGGCAGACTAGGGGCAGAACAATGATCCAGGAGCCGGGCAGGAGGGAAATCAGACGCTGTTAAGCAGCATATACTGAGTCTGGGTTCAAGAGCCAGAGCAGTAGCAGAATTTCAACCCGCTGGCACTGTGAAATGCACCAGCCCAAGGGGCAAAAAAGGCAAGCACAAATCAAGCTTTGCTGCAGTAATTGAACTGAAGGACTGCACTTGGGTTTATCTCTCTCTCCCTCTCTCTCCTGCTAGTTGGAGGCAGCCAGATGGGAGCCCTGGCTGCTGTAGCCCACTGGACAGAGAGTGGTCTTGAGCGACCTCTTCATCGAGGAGCAGCCCTGACCTAAGCGGAGCTACAACATGCCGCCGGCCATGAGCAGAGAGACTCAGGAATCTCCTTTCGAGTGACATCACATGCCAAATTGGGACGAGAGTGCTCTGGTCCACTCCAGAGAAGAAAAGCTGAAAAGCCCTCTACTACCTGTCCTGGTTTTATCTCTTTACTGCCTACAAATCAGGCTGAAACTGAGACCTCACCTGCTGTTGTCTGCGGACCAGGACTGGAAAAGAATCTGGGGCTGCTGCGATTGTGTCACAGTCATTAAAAAGTCGGCATTCACTAAACCAAAGAGGTCAACGAAACCTTTCAGGGCCACGAGGGCCACTTTTCCTTTCAGAGGCAGCAATCCTGGTGCTTTAAGTGCGGCACAAAAGGCTCCACGGGACACCCGAAGGAGCAAATCCTTGTGCACTTGCATGTGTGCGCACGCCCACGTGCACGGACACACAGTGATGAACCGCAGTGTGAGTGACTTCACTTCAAAAAAGGTCAAACTGACAAGTGAAATGCTCTGACATGTTCAAGACCGAGCAACACGAGCAACACATGGGCACCAAACGAACATGCTGTGCTGTGGGTCACTTTTCATGATACCTCTGCAACACGCTGATTCTGATGATCATTTCTTTAAGTTTGTGTGTATTATCAGCATCACGGTGGATTGGGGGGGGGGGGGGGGTAACCCGTCCATATCTCTTCTTTTTAAAAAAAATTCAAAGCACTGTTCACAGCGAGTGATTATTTCCCCATAACCTGCACATATCTCACCTAAATTACCGTCATCCATCTCCCTCCGTTTAGCCCTGCGCACGCACGCACGCACACACTTCACTATCCGTTCCCATCACCTGCCCAGAGATGGAGCTGTAAGTAGGCAAGTCGCCTTCGATCGTCGTTATTGCCCGAGCGGCGTCGCCGGGATTTCGCCTTAATTCATCACTCGCGTTGTTGTGAAGAAGCTGTCAATCCTTGACCGCGAAGAAATTCGCACACACGTGTGCGTGTGCACGCGCGTGTGAGGAGAAACGACAGTCGCACAGACCCCCCCCCCCCACTATCCGTCTCGGGCGTGCACGGCGGGCACGTGTTGGTTATGCATGCTCGCACGTGCACGCGCGCGCAGAGGCAAAACGAGTCACATGCAGCGGTGGCGTCTGTCTTTGAGGGAAGGGAAGCAGCTTGAAATGGTACTCCACTCGCCTCGCAGCGGCATTAACTCTGCGGGAAGGAGCTCGATGGGGTTGTGGAGCTTTTTTTCCCCCTTTCCTTTTTGTTTTCTTGTTATCATTATTAAAACAGGCGCGTGCACCTGCCGCACCAGGTTGTGAGGACAAAACGCGAGAGAAAACAAGGCGAAGAAGTCCACGCATCCAAATTATTTTGGATTATCATAACTTAGTTGTGCACAGAGGGTTTTAAAATGACGTTCGTGTGACATGTCTATCCAAAAAACGTCGACCGGGCTGACTGCGGATGCGCGCATCTCTCATTGAATACAGTGACTACAGAGGCACATAAGCCCGTGACGTCCCTCATAACTAATCACGCACATGCACTACTTTAACCACGCGTGAGGAGGCTACACACACGCGCGCGCACACACACACTCACAGAGGAAACGTTGCACTGCAGACCAGACTGACGTGACTCCACTGCCAGCTCACTCTGCCCGCTCCAATGAAAATAAACCCCGAGTCAAAACTGAGGGCGAAAAATGAGTTGCTCCTCCGTCAGAAGCGTTCCGAAATCAACAGCTGGGGTTTGTGTGAGGCTTATGCAACCGTGAATTACCCCGGCATGATCACAAACTGCCCATAACAATGCCCTTGTTCCCCTCTTTCCACCTCTCTCACGCCTCCCGCTGTAGTCCTTGCTGATGAAAATGTCCTCTGATTTGTAGTTTAACTTGAAATACGCAGACGACTACAAAAATACACGCCGGGTATCATCAGCCCGTTTTTTTTTTCTTTCCTCCCTTCCCTCCCTTGCAGATGCGCGCAGCTCGGCGCTCCTCGCCGTTCCGAGCTCAGTCTTGAGCGGCGCGGCAGCAGCGGCAGAATATTTGGGCTGGAAACGGAGACGCAGCGCTGCCGCCTCGATGCCAAACGCAGGCTTTTAAGAGTCGGCGAGCGATTCGAGGGGGGGATTTCTTTTTTTTTTTTTTATTGCGGAGAGGCTCGTCTCGTCGGTGCAAGCTGGTGAGGGAACACGATTATCTTAACATTTTGGAGGTGTCTTTTCCGCCGCTTGTGTGCGCGCGTATCCGAGCCGTGTCATCCATCCGTCTTTAATTCTCTCCCTCTCTCTCCCCCCACCCCCCCTTCCTTCATCGTAAGTACTTACTGTCGCTTTTTATGACTGCTACTCTTGTCCATAAGATGCCCTAGCTGTCTTCGCCGCGAGACGGTCTTGTGATAAATGTCAATTTTATCCCCGTGGAAATCATCACGTAGGAGTCAGGGAGAGCGCGATGGGTGGAAAAAAAACCGAGGGATCCCGGCTGAAAATGTAAGAGGATTTTTATTTAGCGGCCGCCGAAAAGAGATTAGCGCGATGGCAGTGGAAGTTAAATTGTGCTGCATATAAAATGGGCGGGCTGGTCTTTATATTAGGTTGGCACAGCCTATCCTAAAATGAAACGCTCTGCGCTTGGACGCAGTCTGTTCGCTATGCACTTTATTTACTGAGCTAAATGGATAGAGAGCTGGGTCACGCAGAGCGCATTTGTTAGTTTAGTAGAACATCTTTTTTCTTGTTGTTGTTGTTATTGTTGTTGCTGACAGACTGAGAGAGTTCAACTCACTACAGCACCGCCAGTGAACAGTGAGAGAGACCTGCACATATCGTCAGCAGCCGCTTCTCCAGCCTCAAGCTAAAATTCGTCAGATCTGAGATCACAGAGGATTTTTCTCATTCAGTCCGGCTGGGGAAAAGATATTCTCAAAAAGTTTGAGGATATAGCCAGCGGACACCGAATATACCCCGACTCATCTGCTGTAAGTGATTTTCTCAATTTTTTTTCCTCTCGCCTTTTTTTTTTTGTCAGGCAGAAGAAGGGGAGAGGGGAGTAACGCTCGGAATTAGAAAGGGATGGTTTGCGTTGCTGGACGCCGCTAGAATCGAAGACGAGTTTCACCGGGGAGAAGGGGGAGCCTGCCGTCGAATTTGGGACCGTTTGCGGGGTATTTTATGGCGAACGAGAGCCGCTCGGTGGTTTCAGCACCGCGGACAGCGCGCCGAACAAAACGGCATCAACGCACATTCGCTTAATTACTCCGCCGCGCACGAACTGGATCGCCGTGCACGTATTTAGACCAGCCTCGCAGGGATGCCAGTTGCATGCAGAATTTCCACCCAGCTGAAACGCGTTCATGTGTCGTCGTTGGAGAGGGTGACATTTCCTCTGAATAACTTAGAAAGTGTGCCTGTGCGGGATTTTCTCCTCCATTCGCTAATCTGCATCATCCCCGCTCTGTCAAATCCTTGTCAACCGGAGGATTTATTTGATTTTTATTTCGTTTTAAGAGGGCATTGTGCGTCCCCCGACTCGCAACCGCTCGCGGTGCACCTTGGAGCATCACAAGCAAGTATAACAGGGGCATTGTCTTCTATGTGGGCTGTGTTTCGGTGGCAGGATTTTGTGCTCGTTTGTCAAACACTGGTTTTGCGCTTTCCTGCAAGTAAGTAATTGGTCCTCTCGCGGACACGAAGATTATGGCTTCAAAAATGGACCGTGATTCGGAGCATTGTGTTTTGCATGCGCAATAGCGCAGGCTAATTGCTTACATACTTTATGACCCGGCTGACATCATAGCTTAATGATTGAGGAGGACGCAAATGCTCTTATTTTGGGGGGATTTGGTTTGATATTGCGGTACCGCCGCGTTTCACATTGCAGGGTATTAGAGGAGGCTGTGCACAGGTGCTACACGCTCACACTGGGTGTTATGTGGTCGATGGTGTGTTGCCTTGTTATTTATTCTTAATCATTATGCGCTACAGATGCAGACACGCCGTATGCGTGTGTATCAGTTGCGAGGGTCGTATTCACACTGGGTCTTTATCTGATCATCGAAAATGTTGAGCAGCTATTTTGAGTCCGGTCTCACACATAGTTCGGGTGTAGAATATGTCTCAGCCAATGTGACATAATTCAAAATGATGTAAAGCGCGTGTGTCATGTGATGGCCCAATGCATGTGGCAGGGCCGTTTGGTTTGATCCATGTGCTGTCAGTGAATCTGTGAGAGACGTTAAGAAGCAGCACCAAAAAAAGAAAAAGAAAAGAAAAAAAACCCTCACATAAAGCATCTCTATAGGAACAAGGTCTCCCTCACAGCCTCCACCTCCACGTTGGCTGCTTGTCTTAGAGCGTCTACATGTTTGCTGACACCTGATGTGATGAACTGTTGGAGCTGAAGCTGGACCACTGGCTCATGTGACTTGGTAATGATGTTCACTCTCTGTCTCTTTGACCTCCAGCAGTGAAAGGTCCTCATATTGCAACTATGTGTGGACGGAGCAGGGCGGCCTTTCTGTGTCTGGGGGCTTGCTTGCTTGCTGCCAACAGCGTACTGGGTGCGAAAAGGTAAGAGCAAACTTTGACTCGCAAATGCATGTAGCACCAATGTATTACACTGGATCGTTGGGTAATTCTAAATGTGTGAAAGCCACAACTAATCTGCTCATATCATGCATGCTGCTTATATGACTGGGATTTGAAGCCTGGAACACTTTAATTGCATATATGACATTTGGAGGACAAACTGTGAAGACCACACTGCATTGGGCCAAATATGGAATGCTTTTTTCCCTTTTTTTTCTTTTGTAAAGGACAATTACCTTTTAATGCTGGTCTCAGTGCTTGCCAAATGGTCAACCAGCTAGTAAATTTGTCAGTAAATCAGTCAGGCAGTCAGCCAAGGGGGCAGCCAGTGGTGCACCTGCTGGGCTGATATTCTGCCCTGCCTATTGCTTGGTTTATTGGGTTACACCCTTACAGAGCAGATCCTCTGTGGTTGTAACTGGGGCATCCCCACAGGACACCTCCATGCTTATAATTGCATCGTGGTAATAAGAAATGCAACCTAGAGAGAGGAGATGAGGAGCCAGAGTAGCCACTATCCATGTTACCATAGTGTCACGCTTATTTTGGTTGACTAGCCTTGTGGGCCTACATGTGCACGTTCAGTTTGGAGACCCTGGCTATGTCCGGGAGATGATGCGTGTTGCAGCGTGATGCTTGGCACAGATTTGTGCACACGTGTTTTTGACAGCGGCTGCAGAGATGGTGGGCTCAATGTACAGACACACTTCTCAATGTCAACACCGAGGTGTTGGGTGTCACAGAAACCAGGGGCAGACAGAGGCAGAAAGAGAGAGAATGACTGGATGAGAGATGACAGCAATGAGATCCACTGTCATGTGACAGCAACTGCATTAATTCCCACATGATTTAAACGCTGGGCAGCCACTCATGTGTAGCATACCTCAAGGCATCATAATCTGACTCCACTCCTTGGATTAACGTCGATAACTTTGACGTTGAACACTACAGTAAATAAAACCTGCAGAGCAGTCAAATACTCGAGGCGACAAATAAAACTACAGCACCGCGAGCACGACCCATCAGCTGTTGCAACTGCACGAGATCGTTCGAGCTCTCATCCGGCTGTGGTTCTTCTGGAGAACCCCGGAGAGACTGAAGGGATCAGGCTTTTCTGCATGGTTGAATAATTCAGCAGAACTGTCGCAGGCAGTTGACTTGAACAGTGATGCCTTGAGATGGTCCAGCTTGCTTCTCCCTTCAGTGACAACAGCAACGCCACGAAAACACACATCCATACAGTACACAGAACATGTCTCTGCCGTCACGCCCGGAGCACATGCAGAACACAGATGGAACGTGCCCTACTTGAAATATATGATGCACTGCCATACGTCAGCGAGTTGATCTAACTGATTAATCACGGCTGTGGCTTAGGTTTGAGATGCACTGACTCGCCAGCGGAGGGTCTGATTTACTGGGCTTGATGTGCTGTGTGTTGAGCACATTAGAGAAAATGTAAAAGTACTGATTACTTCACTGAGGAACTGTCACCGCAAACTGCAAAGCAATTATCACCCAAAGATTTACTGTATAGTCCAGTCCCCGTTTTGAAGTCAAATACAGAGTCACACACTCACACGTACACACACACCTTGGGGGATTTCAACGAGACACGGTAATCAGGAAGACCTAGCACTCCGCTACAGTATGTTGCCAACGCAAGAAATTGCCTTATAATTAGATATCCGAGAGAGTGGAGAGAGAGAGAGGGAGGTACAGTAACGTGGAGAAGGAGAGAAGAAGAGGGAGACGTTGGCAGAGTGAGAGCGGCACTGTTGCTGTTCAGATGACCTGTAGATGGGGATGGTGTACAATGTTTTATGAGGAAGTGGCCCCTGGCTGATAAACATGTGTATTCTTCCACAGCACCTTTCTCCCTCTCCATTTTCTTTTCCTTGACATACAACCTTAAACTCCCCACCGCCCGAAGTTTCCCACACGTCACTGTAAAAAATGCGTGGCGTGAAAAGAATGAAAGATGTGTGCCATATGAGGCTGTGTGTGTGGAAAATTTGGGATGTCTACTGGGTTGGGATGATGAATCTTACTCGTCTGCGTCTTGAATCGAGGCACAATGGAACAGCGTGCCCTTTCATTGATATGTTCTTTCATTTTACCAAAAAAATCATTTACACCATTGCTTCCACTGATTACTAATGACTTAAAAAATTTTTTCCTTGTATGTCTCCTATTAAGTGATTTCTAATTGTTGGTGAACTTGAATGAGCTCAGGGGCGTCCTGGCTTGTTTTCTCTGACTATAACAAGAGGACGTTAACCCTTGGGGCAGTTTCAGCACCTTGCTCTGATTCGGCATATCGGAAATGCCTAGATAAATGCAGAAAGTAGGAATATTAAGAAGGTGGGGAAGAGGAGGTTGTGTGTTATTTCAGCTTCAGCTGACGTCCCATGGATGCAATTCATGCTTCCTGTATTTATATATAATTGGCTTCCCAGACCTGAACAAAACAGATTAATTATTGTTTTGAATTTGAGTATTTCAAAGCTGTTACCTTCAAGACTGACACAAAACAAAATTGCTCATCGCAGTTTCTACAGTTTTAATGCTGGCTTTGGTTTTCAGAGGGTTCTCTTTTTGGCAGATAGAGAGACGCTTGCGAATTAAGGGAAATTGGTGGCAGGGAGATGCGCATTAACCCTTTTATACAAATCCATGTGTGACGCGGATGCCGCATCCTTATTTAGAAAGCAAAATGTTTAGCCGCTCACATTCAAAGCTGTAAGATCTGCCTCAATCCCACAGCTTTGAATGTGAGCCGTGTCTCTCTGAAACGCCACTCCCCTGTTTCACTTAGCGGCATTCTCACCTTTTCCCAACCCTTGCTCTCCTGCCTTTTATCTCCGCCTCCCTCCTCCATCTCCGCTACCTCCGTCTTATTTTTCCTCTTCTTTGTCTTTTCTTCAGAGCTTTCCTCGCATGTTTCTCCAAATGCCACTCTCCCTCCCTCCCACTGCAGGTCCCTGCTAACTGATCTTGATGACCTCTCCCTCTCCTTGGAGCCATTCAGCTAGCAGAGCTTGTTTCCAAACACTTGCTGTTTATTTAGCATGCAATCAAACCACACGCTATTGGCATAAAAAGCGGGAGAGGATGATTGCTTAGCGGCATATAGTACATTGTTAGAGACTTTCATCTGATTATTACCAGCACCAACACACGTGCAAACATATGCATATGTACATAAGCTTGCATGTGTGCACAGACGCTGAGCCTGCGGTACATTCACGCGTTGACTCAGGTATGCAAACACATTCGTGCACACACATCCTCTCTAAACATTTCTGCCGCATCCTGCGTTTATGAGACTCAATGTAATTAGGGGCTGTATTCCTGATTATGAGTGTCTTGAAATATTTATGCGTGGAGATGCTGCAAACTCCGCTCTCACAGTCACTGATTTCGACTGTTTTTTGGCGTTGCTATAAGCATTTTGTTTCATGTTCAAAGAGCACATTCAGCAAGGCCTTTGTGGTCTAAAGGACCATATTAAGGTATAAATAATGGATCGAGATTTCTTTCTCTCCGTGAGATCGTGCCTATGTGTGGGTGTGTGTGCGTGTGTGTGTGCATGCACATGTATGCTCTGCATGCCCAGCTTTACAACCCGCAGATGACAGCAACTTCAACACTTGCAAACATGCCTTTATTAATATACAGTTTTTCTAAAGCAATAATAGGGGAGATATTGGCCGAATGAGATATTTTCCTTTCCTGTTCACTTCTGAACAAACACTCGGTTCTAATTCATCTCATATCAGTATGATGAAAAACCTCATGGTCACACATTGTGAACTGTAAACTGGCAACAACGTGCAAGCATCATATAAGATGCAAGCTATTCACGATGCGATCTCTCCTGCTCACGTACTTCGCCAGCGCTGTCTCGATAGCTACAGAGCAGAGACTCACTTTTTGTTTTGTTTTTTTTTGTCTTTGATATATGATTCATATCAGAGTTTGTTCTTACTCTTTTGGCAGTTTTGACTCTGGTTTTGGACTCAAACTGTGACGATTTTAAATCTTCTTCTTTGCTTTGCCAGCTCTGGGCAGAACGGCATGACAGATGAACAGAAAGATAACACTACAGTGTTCACCAAGATCTTAGACAGCCTTCTGGATGGCTATGACAATCGCCTCAGGCCAGGACTGGGAGGTCAGTAAACCCAAGTCATTGAATGTATTTTGTCCCTCGTGGTGACTGTTTGAAACATTGTGTTTTTTTGTGGTTGTTGTCTTTCTATTTATACATATGCAAATATCACCCAAAGGGCTCCTACAAATAGCTTACTTTCCACATAACTACACATAGTAATATATGACTAAATCTTATGGAGGTGGTTTGCTTTTAGTGTCAGATTCTGTGTGTGATAATTAAAAAAAAAAACAACAATTGGAGACTCATTCTTCACCTGCTGCTTTTGTGAAACTGTGAATTGTCATAAAGCCAGCACTTCTAATAGAGCACACAGCGGATGTCATTTTATTGTGTGGGCTCCTCTTCACTCTATTGTCTACTGTCCATTGTGAGAGAGCGAAACAAAATGGCAGAAAGACCGAGAGCCAAATCCAGAAGCAGAAAACGAGAGGAATGGAGAAATAGAAAGAAACAGCGAGTTAAAGAGGAAAGAGGGAGACAGATAGTGTGAGAATTGGTGTGTGAAGGACGCCGAGGATCGCACAGTGTGATGCAGCAGACATCAAACAGACAGGCGAGTAAAAGCAGGCCTGCTAGAAGTTCAGCAGCCAAGGGGAAGAAATTATGGATTATGATGGGTATCATTCATAAATCAAGCTGTCATATTTCAGTTTCAGAATCACAAGGAACGAACACGCACACATACACACACACACACACAGCCCCCCCTCCAACTGAATCCCCACTGGACCCATTTTGGTTATCAGTATTATGGGACCAGAGTGGCATATTTTCAGTAGTACAGCAATGCGTGAATTTATTAAGAGATTGAACCACTGTCCGGGTAATGGAGCTGACACTGAAACCAATACCAGCAGAAATGGTTATCGACATCCAAAATGGGCATTTTTATGGTGGTGTTTTTTCCCCGATGTGTGTGTGTGTGTGTGTGTGTGTGTGCGTGTGTTAAAAATAATCTCGAATAGATTGAATGGATCAGAGGCTATAGCCAGGTGGTCTTGTATTAACAGGTAGTTAGGGGCTAATGAATGCCACTGATAGTCACTCACTCTGGCAATTTCCTGCTTCAACAGAGCGTGTAACTGAAGTCAAGACTGACATTTTCGTGACTAGTATTGGGCCAGTTTCGGACCATGACATGGTAAGACTCTTTTCGCCTCTGTAAATGTCACCAGCTTCCCCGTATCCCTGTCCCTCCACCCTCCACCCGCTCCTCCAACCTCTCTGGACACTGTGGTCTCTGAGCTGTAAGATAATTATTAATTTGATGATTCATTCCATTAACTCCTGATGTGTTAATAAAACTGTCACACGTGTGAAAACGTATTTTCTGCTGCACGGTTCGTAATCCCACTCTGCATAAATGCCACCCTGACTCATAAATATGGCTGCATGTGACTTTTACGTGCATGTCGTAGTAATCTGTGAACTCTGACCCCCTGCGTATTTGTTATTAAAGATAATAATATTAAAGATAGCAAGTCAGATATTCTGTTGGTTTAGCTTGTAGAGGGAGTATTTATATTTCAGATCTATCTCCATGCCGAGCTCTCTTTAATGAAACATCTGGAGCTAATAAATATGTGGATATTGAGGTTCAAGGACCAAAATGTAACGAACAATAATCAGTTAATTAAATGAATAAATAAAGATCATCAGACCAAAGCAAAAACAAATGCATCACAGCATCACAGATTAAGGTGCTGATCCCTCTTTCACTCCTGAAATGTAATTAAATTGCAGCAAACGTAGCCATAGTTTGCGTTACGTGCTGCTGTGATTTGGAAGGCCAAGCTGTCGTTAAATCCCATTTTGAGATTACCGACAAACACTGCAGCATGATGACAGTAGGTGGCAACAAGAAAGATCAAAAAAATTTCACAATCTAATAAAAATGCAACATCAAAATATGAATCATCACTTTTGTGATTTCTTCAATGTGCTATCTGAAAAAAAAAAAAAAAAAAAAAGCTGTGGGCTGTTCAAACACGAGCATCTGCTCTTTGCACTGTGCACCGGAAACCAATTAATCTCATCCAAATGTCTCCCTGCCTCTCCTTTACCACTTGAAAGAAAAAAAGAAAGAAAGAAAGACTCTTGTTATCTGCACGTGAAGTGTGTGTACTCTATTTGACATAATCTCAGTTAATTGCACTGGCTGACATGCAGCCCAGGACTACTTTGCAGCCGTGTTAAAGCCAGAAGGAAGAGCTAAGGAACATTTTCTCCATCTCCAGTCTTTCCCTATCCCCCTCTATTACCTTGAAGCTCTGTTTCAGTTCATACTAATGATCTTACGCGGGCCGAGTGGAAAGGAGGAGGGTGGGGGGTGGGCACGGGAACAAAAAACAGGCTGAACTGTAATTTTTAGAGGCTCCCTTTACTCTGCCGGGCAGTCATGTGGAACCATTAAAATCTGCTCACAGCTATAGTCATTAGCTGCCTCCAAAATGAAATGTCCTCCTAATTTTGTGTCCACTTCTTCCTGTTTGCGTCCAGTGTAATTTAGATTACCGAGAAAAGAAGTTTCCCTAAAGATAAATGCTAACAATGATCATTCCTGGCACTTACCTAACAATGCAATACCAAACGACTAAATACCAAATGACCCACCATTTACATGAAGCGCGTTAAGCTGTCCAGACCGTAATTATGTAAATGATGAAATGACAGAAAATGGGAAGGCAACCGCAGGGAGAACAGTTGCTATGCTCTAACTGTGAAGGCCGTTTTTTAAAAGGTACCAGCCAGAAAACCATCCACTAGATCTTCCCTCGGTTCGGCAAAGCCTTTAACTTGAAGAGACAGTTACCAGCAGGGAAACTAGGCCAAGACTACCGGAAGAAAGTCAAAGTGACACCGGGGAGAGAAAAAGAGAGAAGTGAGAATATGAGAAAGGATAAGAAATTGGAAAAAGAGGGTCGGATTACTCAGCATCTTCCCCAAACCAGCTGTTGTAGATAGATAGACAGAACAGCTATGAGGTTGGGGTTTTGGCTATTCCTTTTTTTTTTTTTTTTTTTATCGTCCACTTCTTCATGACTTCTGTTTTCCTCCACCTCTCACCGTCCACCTGTAGGAGTACACCATTGATGTCTTCTTCAGACAGAGCTGGAAGGATGAAAGGTTAAAGTTCAAGGGCCCCATGGCCGTGCTGCGTCTCAACAACCTGATGGCCAGCAAGATCTGGACCCCCGATACCTTCTTCCACAATGGCAAGAAGTCGGTGGCCCACAACATGACCATGCCGAACAAGCTGCTGCGAATCACAGAGGAGGGCACGCTGCTGTACACCATGAGGTAGGCCGACACGTTCTGCCACGACGGCGCAAGAAATGATTTTAGAGCAAGCCAGGGACTGAAATGTTTTTGAGCTTGAAGAAAAAGCAGAGATCAGAGACCAAAGTGTTTTTTCACCCCTGTCACATTTTTTTACTGTGGGCTCGTCTTTCACTGCAATATGTAAGTCCTGCACCTGCATTGGAACAGCACATTCATGCCTGGAAGTATGGGAGACTCTTCTGTCTGTCTTTTGTGCAGTGTAACACAGGCATACTGTCATAAGTCATAAGAAAAGAGGAATACACAAGTTGCTTTGATTATTTATTTTGAAAAAAAGGAATCTATATATGCTGCCCACAGGTGTTAACAGTACTGGGAAAAAAGGGGGGGGCGCTGCTCCACATACTGTATTTACATTTTTACAACCTCAGCAAAGTAGGCGGTTTCAGCTGCTCCTCTCTGCTCTGTGTACACACAGTTCTGTCGACTTTCACTGAATTTCTGTCGTTCAACTCATTCAAGGATTCCCAGCTGCACTGATTAGCGAAGAATTTCACGTTTTTTACAAGCTGTGGTTAGTGCAAACAGTTTGTCATTGGTGAAAATTTTAATTAGAATAAGCAATTTTGATGAAATATCTCTCTTTTTAGCTTAAATTTACTATTTTTTTCCGACGGAAGCATTCACGAATGCGCAGTTTGTTCAACGACAGTCAGAAATGGAAAAATCTGAGAATTAATATTCTGGCTGTGATAAATGGTGGCATTTTGGCGACCTTTGAAAGAAAACAAGCCTTTCAAACCCACCGGCGGGTTCTGTGATTCTGAGGGCTGATATCAGCGCACACTTCATTTATTCAAGAGGACTGAGGGGGGCTAAGGGCTCTGAATCTATATTACCTGATTTGAAAAGAGGGTGAGTGATGTAATTTTATGTGAAAACACGACTGGTGACAGTTCCAGTGATTCCAGCTCAAAGGATAAGGCCGGCCTTATTTATTTTCACCAAATCCCATCAAACAACCAAAACCAACAATATGTTAACCGTCTCTCAGTGCCATCTGACTTCCCTACACTATCTGTAGCGTGCAGCCTCAAGACCATTTGTAAACACAAACAGTTTCTCAGTCATTTCCTAAAACGGCTCTGCGCTGACACATTACTCAAACTGGGTAAATAGTGCATTTGCTGGGGACCATTTTCAGCTGCAGATTAATACACATTTGGTGAACTAGAAAGCATTTATGGCGCCAGAATGATGTATGTAAGATTGGCTCATTATAAATGACAGTATCCACGTTTGTGGTAATGAAGGACAATGATGGAGATCTCTGGCACGTAGGATAAGCCTCTATTAGATAGATAACACTTAGTAAGATCAATTTATTTTGGTTTTTGGTGATGCCATCATTTTTCAAGCTGTAACATGAAATATTTTTTGATATTAAAGATTATTCACTGCACTATTTTTTATTTTTATATATTTACAGATTATAGTCAGCCATTTATAAGCTCTGTGTACCACATGAATTTCTTCTGCAATTTGTCTTTTTTTTTCCGTTGTAGTGCTCACCAGGAAAAATAAAATAGTTTTACCCTGTCATGATTTATCACTCTGGGGATGGTACCTGACAGTTGTGAGCAGGAAGATAAGGTGTGTGACCAGCTGAGCTGAGTTTAGAGCCACTCGTGGCAGCTCAGTAGCCTTCAGCGGGAGAAGGAGCTAAATAAAAGCTCAAAGACAGTACAAACCTTGATGCACACCGCGGGGCAATGCTAATGTGAGATGTCTAAGGCGAGGATCGTAAAACATTTGTTTTAGCATGTTTACAACTAGCAGGGGGGAGGGGAGAGGCGGAGCCCATATTGCTGTCACAGATGAGCGAGATGAGGGATGGATGGGAGATTAGTGTGTCACGGGTGGCCTGACATGCTGTTTTTCACCAAGCTGTCAGGAAATAGAAACCCACAGCTCAGGGAACTGGAGCGTTTTCTGTCGGTTTCGGGGAAAGTATCTGCAGCTTGACAGCGTTTGGTGCTGAGAGACTGGAGGGGGAAAAAATTACTCCACATGTTCCTCGTGCCTCACTACTGAAATATCACTCTTGTGCCATAATTCTTCCACTCCTCTTCCTCACCCCTCCACCGGCACTGCCACCATGCTTTTCTCCATCCTGACTTTCCCGCATGCTGTGTTCTTCCTTTTCTTTTTTTTTTTTTTTTTTTTGCTACTTTTCTAACTCACTATCCCTGTCTGTGTGGATCTCTCTAGGCTTACAGTAAGAGCAGAATGTCCCATGCACCTGGAAGACTTCCCTATGGATGCCCATGCTTGTCCGCTGAAGTTTGGCAGCTGTAAGTGGCCTCTGTGCTCACACGCAACCTCACCCGCATGCACATAAACACACACGAATACTGCAAGCAGACACACACATGCCTCTTTGACACGCTGTCGCTGCCTCTTCCAACTGGAAGCACGACCCCGGCACCAGTCCCTGATAAGGGATGACAGTGTGGTAACAGCTGTTCTCCCAGAGGAACTGTCTGCCAAGGCCCCTCTGGTCCCCCCCGTTCAACCCTGCCAGGCCTTGCAAGACCCTGCAAGACCCTGGCAGGCATGTAGCGCTCAGACCTGTGTTTATCCAAGGCAGCACTCTCTGTAATATTTCCAGAGCATCACACCAGCTGCTCACCGCTGACAGCTACCCCTGCTCTGCATCATCCTTGAGAAGACATAACGAGAGATAGAATGATGGAGGCTGGAGACGAGAATAGAAAAACTAAAGGGGAGAAAGGCATAGGGGTGGTGGTTGGGAAAGTAAAAGTGAGACAGATAGAGAAGGGAACATCACACTGTCTCTGTGCCATTCTTCAGACAGATGCGCAGCGTGAGTGAAAGGGCCGAGCCTTAACCCCCTTTAAATTGAACTCACTCCCTAAATATTTCAGTGATGAGCTCTCTTCCTTATGCTGCAGTCTGCAGTAGAGCCATCCCTTCCTCTGCAGTGGTCGAGCCACACTGCAGCTTTGACAGGTCGGGTGGCCGGAGGGAAGGAAAGACTGACTTGGCTGTTTTAAGGTCATGCCGTCCTGCTGGGATGTTGTTTGTTTGTTTTCTTGTAAGTTCAGGGATGACATGATGTGATACGACATCGCCCAAAAAATGGCAAAACGTCGGAGACGAGACAACGACATACGAGACGGGATGAGCTTGGATAATAAAAAAGAAAAGATTAGATGAAACGGTGGAGACGAGGTTAGCAGGCACTCTAACAAGGTGAAAGAAAAGGATAATGTGCTTAAATAGCAAATGAGACAAGACAGGCAGAATTGAGATGAGAGGAGCGTAGACAGGATGAGAGAAGACAAGATGAAACAAAATGCGATGAGGTAAGACAAAACTAGGGGACCTCGTTTCAGATTTGTCTTTTTTTTTCCACCTGGCATCCCCTGCAGAAAAAAAAAAAAAAAAAAAAAAAAAAAACCCTGCAAGGCAATACGTGACAACAGACAACCAGCAGCGGAATAATTCATAACCTCTCACTCTGTCCGTCCCCGTCAGATGCCTACACTCGAGCAGAGGTGGTGTACGTGTGGACCAGAGGGGCTGCCCAGTCTGTGGTGGTGGCAGAGGATGGATCCAGATTAAACCAGTACGATCTGATGGGGCAGAGTGTGGATTCTGGTGTGGTGCAGTCCAGCACAGGTAGGTTTCAGCTGAGTTACAAACCGTTTACTGAGAAATAAATACAGGTTTTGAGGGGTAGTTTTGCAAGACTAAAGGTCGACACACACACAGTTACATTTACCTTCTCATCTGTCACCCGACAAACTAATGATCTGAAACTGCAAATTATGCATCAGTTCGTCAGCGGCATCAGTTTGTCGCTTCACGTATGACAGGCCATGTCCCAGATTCATAATTTCCCTACTGGCCATTTCCACCTCCTCCTTCCTCAATTGATACTGGCAAAAAATTAGTGACAGCATAAAATGGGTGACCTGTTTGCAGTGACGCGAGCTGCAGGCGGAAAGAACTGCTTAATACGGCCCGATCCCCCAGGCCACACTTTGCTTTATTAGCAACAAGCTCCCAAGCGACTGTGTCCACCAAGCTTGAGTGGATAAGCTATGTTGGTATATAAATGCATTCAGTTGCTTTTGCTGCAGTTATTTATGTCTGTGCTAAACTCAAAATCAACATATTGTTCTAACCAAATAAAACCTCAGTGCTGTTCTTGTAACTGTTGTCCTCTCTGCGGCTGGGGCCGAATGCGCTGATGAAATGGATTATGCCTGCGTATTGAGTTTGTTGACAAATGAAGCCCATAACTGTTCCAATAAATCCAACTACAATAAAACTGAAGGCCAAAACACACCAAACCATTTAGGAGAAAAACGCTTTAGACTATAGGGACAGGGAGAATAGATCTTCTAAATATATATTTCAGAAGTAAAGCACAAAGTTTGTCTGTGCTTTCTCTCTGACTTCTCCGTGTCTTTTGTCCGCTGACCGCAGGCGAGTATGTTGTGATGACAACCCACTTCCACCTGAAGAGGAAAATTGGTTACTTTGTGATCCAGACATATCTACCCTGCATCATGACGGTCATCCTGTCCCAAGTGTCTTTCTGGCTCAACAGAGAGTCCGTCCCTGCCAGGACTGTCTTCGGTGAGTCGTCTGCTCTCCTCTCTTCCAAACATCTGTGGGTAGAGAAATGTGTCCGTCAGCAGAAGGTTTCAAATCTGTTCTTGGAGAATCCACACGGAGGATGCGATGACAGGACATTAGGCACTCTACAGAAACTACAGTGCTAAACAAACCTGGCTTCTTAACAATATAATACATCGCCTTTTAGAGTTATTACTATACCACAATATGACATTATGTAGGGATTTTAACTTGCAAACATAGTTGACTACTGATTCATATAATCTTAATAACTATCACATGCTTTAAAGAAATACTACCTGTGATTTGAAAATGATGCTTCACCCATCATTACGTAATTATCACTGGTTAACATATTAATGAGGTGGTATTACACTGCGCAGGATTTATTATGTCAGCAGAAGACATTATCACATGTTCCGTACATGATATTGCTTGAGCTGTTTCACTCTAACCACACCACTTATTGCATTTGCTTACCTGGTTAACTTAACTGATGAGCGTGTTTGGATTTTTATCCTGATATAAATGAGTGTAACACCATCTGATTGAATGCTAAAATAAAAGACTCTTGGCTTTAGACTGAATAGAGGCAACTGCGAGGCACACTGCCTTTCCACATGCAGCTGTCAATGGCCCTGGAGTGCAGCTTTATTTTTGCACCACATTTTTTTGCTGTCAATGTTTTCTACTGTGTGAATAGCGCGTCCTTATTTTCACAAGACAAGACCTCAGTGTCCAAAAAATGAAGGAGAGGGTCCCTCGATCTATTGGCTCATGACACTACAGAATGTGGATTGAGTTTAACGGCTGTCTGATTGCCAATCAAAGTGAAGCAAAGTGTGTGATGGCTTCACTTGACCTGGACAAAAATCATCATTTAAAGGCATGTGTGTGTAGTGTGTAATTGTTTTTGTCGATGAGAGTCAGATGAGAGCCGGAACTGGACGGCTGTTAGCCTAGCTTAGCATAGCTCTGTCCAGATTTCAGAAATCTACATGGTGTATCTGTACACAAACAGAAATTAACAGAACAAGCACAAAAAAGGAACAACATGCTTTAATAATTTCTAGGTAAACAGTGGCCCGGTGCACGGTGTCTCTGCTGGTTGCCTGGCAACCTCACAGTGATGACAGAGTGGCATCAATCTTTTCATTTAATTCTCAATAAGAAAGCTAATAAGTGAACTACTCTTTTGAAGGATATGAAATGTTAAAAATACTGATTGAACAATTGCAGTCAAAAATCCATTGTACAATATTTCTATTCTATTCTATTCTATTCTATTCTGTCTCTGCACAACTGAGGTGAACGCGAGCTTTAATCAGTTGTGGCTGGCTGCAGTAGAATTTCAAGCACAAGGCTGAGTGTGAATTTAGATTTACGTGCTCTGAATGTGTGTCCACAACTGTGTGTGTGTGAGTGTGGTTGTGCCTCGCTGTGTGTGATGTAAGTGTTCGTCTGTGTGTGTTGTGTGCATGTGTCTGGGCATGTGTATGGGAGTGTTTGTATGTGTGTGTGTGTGTGTGTGTGTGTGTGTATCTGTCTGTCTGTCACACTGAGGTCTTACATAATACTGCCCAAAAGGAAAGCTCTTGCTAGTCTGCAGCATGCTCTGTAGCAGCAAAGCACAGCAGCAGGCAGAATGTCCTTGAGTTACCTCGCCCTGTACACTATCTTCTTCTTCTTCTTCTCCCTCTCTCTCTCTCTCTCTCTCTCTCTCTCTCTCTGTTTTTTCTCGTGGATGTCAGTGTCTCCCCTGGCCCACTACTTAAAGAGCTTTCACAGAAACATTATACATGCAACAGATTTTGCAGCTCTGCAGTCTCTGGCAGGTTTTTGTACTCTTTCTGCGGATGTTTTGGTGTCTTCGGCTGCATATGCATGCGCGCTGCCACAGCTAGCTACCTGCGGTGCTTGTCACGTGTCAAGGGGAAATGAGGATGGCCTAGATTAGATTCAAACAACTATCTAGGGCATGTGTGTGTCCCTCATGCTCTCGCTGCTGGTTCTGCTCCACGAGATTACATGCATGCAGCACACATGTGCACAAACACGCATACGCAGTCGAATATGAACACATGTGCACGCTTTCATGAAGACGCAGAGCAGCACAGCATCCCTCTATGCTAGGTAGGTCATTCATGTGATTAATATGCATAATTTGAGACAGCGGATGAATGAGCCTGTTCTTCAAAGAGGTTACAATGTCAATATCGCTGTAAATGAATCATTAAAAAGACATAGCAGACAATCAGGATCTTTCATTGCCTTCCTAATCCTTTGGTTATCATCTAAGTCAAGGATTTATGTGGTGTATCAAACCGTTGTGCATGTGTCTAGTGCTATTAGGATGAAAGAGTACACCGAGCAGAAGCTTTTATATGCTCTGTGTGTACATACAACTGCTGAGGGCTTGACAGGAACAGTTGTAAATGCTGATAAACACAAGCTTAACACTTGATGTATTGTAGTTTTGAGGCCCCTTTCAGAAATGCACCCCGTTATGTGATATGCGATTGCAATTTCACAGTGTGTCTCATGTCTAAAACAGTGCCTAAGTCACTTCAAGTCCGAACGGTACTTGTACCAGGTTTAACATCCCCAACACAGTCTAAACTAAATGCCATCACATTGTCATAACGTCTAACGCGGCATAAATTAACGACAAAGAGAGTTATTAAATGCACACAATGTTCTGCCTTATTAAGAGCACTGCAATAAATGTGTCACTTGATTATTACCTCTTATGCGAAAGGGAAATAAAATGGGTCTCAACAATCCAGACAACCAAAATGACAATCATACCTGCATGTATGAATAATTGAATATTCTGCAAAACGCTTCACAAAAAACATGTAGGCAGATTGGAGTTAAATGAGAGCCCCGGTTTAATGTCTCTATGCTTGTGCACTGTTGGATATTAGAAAGTAGGCAACACAATTCTCCAACAAATGATGAAATTAATGAGAATTTTGATTAGGGGGATCCAGCGTGTGAAGTGGGAAGAGCATCATTCATTCACCACGATGGTCATTAATTAAATCTTCAAAAGGCGGAGCAAGTTTTAAAATCCACTGTTGATGCAGCCTGTGAGGGAGCAGAAAACGCTGTCCGCCTTCATACCGGATTACGACCTTTCAGTTCACCGCAGTTCGTTCCCTCATGCAAACCAGGGGTGGAACACTACGCAAGTGTTGTGGTTCTTTCCGCAATGGTCACGGCTGATTAAAGCGGGAAGGAACATGAATGTAAAAACACACATATGTCTGATTGACATAATGGCATTATTTTAAAAAACATGTCCTCGGAGCCAGCGATGTTATGCATTCCAAGGCTCTCGGAATACAGCAAAGAAAATATGGTGTTTTTAATATTATATTTAATGTGGGAGGAATGACTAAAGTGCACAAATGCACTTTAGTCATTCCTCCTGTAGACTCCTATTCACAGCTTGATTTCTCTCTGTTTTCATTTCAGGACAGAATTACAATGTATCACATGATGCACCGACGCTACGAATAAAAACAAACAGCTACTGTAATGCTGTATGTGTTCTCGTGCCACCACAGATGTGATCGAGTTTGTGTTTCCGACGCGGATGTCCAAAGCTGACACAGAAACCATATTAACAAATGCAGCATTGAAAACGCTGTTCAAATTACATTGTGTCCATGAAGCACAGCCTCCCTGCTCTAAATCTTCTTCCTAAAGCCTGCCTTGTAGATGAATAGGCAATTTGAAAACACAGCAGTGGGTAGAGTTATCTTATTCATCATTGTGCAGATTAAGAGGTTGATTAGTTTATGGCTAGTTCGGTATGGTGGAAAACTGCTGGCAATTTATTTATTTGCAGTCCAAATGAAAACCAAAAGGAAACAGCCTCTGATGGTGCTGATATGCTCTCCCTCCTTCCTCTCTCTCTGTATCTAAGCTGTCAGGGACAGCAGCGCTCAGAAGATTAGCTCGCTTCCTTCTCTCGTCTTTCGGAGCGATTGGCTGGGTATTTATTGGTTCTCCCATAAAGCTGTTTAATGTATCTGCTCATTAAGGAATAACTCCCTCTGTGTCTGTCTGCATGTGTGTGTGTGTGTGTACTGGAGTTTGGTTGTGTATATGTGCACAAGTGAGTGTGTGTATATATGTATGTATGTGCATGTGTTTGTTCGCTATATGTGCACATGCTGATTGTGTGGCAGTGGGAGCTCATAAATTCATGATTACTAGCTGATAGCATTGTGTGTGTGTGTGTGTGTGTGTGGCACAAGTCCCACAGCTGTGGCGCTGGCACAGTCATTTAACTCACCCGCCAATCAACATGTCAATTTGTTTCTTCATTTCTGTAAACGGGAGGTGACGTTGTGATGCTGAAGGTAATGTGTTTCTGAGTCAGGCCCCCCTGAGGCTTCGGTTATTGATAAGGCATGAATAAATGAGGGGCTGCAGCACAGGGGGGATGTTGATAGACGTTCCACACAGGCAGCTTCACTCCCGGGACTGGTTGAGGGAATGTAGAAAGTTGTTTGACAACTCCTTACACAACAATCATGATCATTCATCAAGTTACACAGCAGCAACCAGTTCACTAATTCATTAATGTAAGATCCAGCTCACCATCTATATGTTTCTATAAGCAGTGTTGGGGGCAACACATTACCGTAGCATATTACCTTTTTGCATTAACAAAGTAATCTAACACATAAATAATAACATTTCAGAAGTATTATTACTATTAGTATGTGTAACGTGTAACTACCTGCTCAGAAACATGACGTTACATAAAGCTGACATCAAGAAACATAACAGCCACAAACATTTAAAACTATAAACCGGCACAAAAATGACAATTAGCAACAGAAACCACTATATTGAACCATAAACCACAATGAACAGACTCATTACAACCACAAACACTAATGTGCCAAGTCACATTTCCACTACAAACTACTCAGTCCAGCACGGCATGATGGGAAATGTGGGCTGAGCTCCAGCTTTCAGCAAACTTGGTTCAAAAGGAGGTGTGTGTGTCTGTGTGTGTGTGCAGACAGGAGCATATTCTGCTCTGCAGAGGTTGCAAATGTAGATAGTTATATTTATTCAGTGGCTCTTTATCGTGCATAAACCTGCCGCGTACGAGCGTATTGTTGAAAAACAGACTTAAAGCGGAAACAAATGGTTCAGCTGAGAGGCGAGCCTGCACAGAGCCGGTGCAGACAGCTGCACAGATTAACATGAGAGTGTATCTGTTTCCTGAGACACGCGAATAGAAGAAACAGGTTTGGTAAAGTTTGCCAGCAAATTTCCTATCAAAACCAATCATAAGGTCAGCTAACATCACCATAGAGACCAGGTTATGGCGACCCTATAGCAGCGATAGCGCTATTATCACAATCTGTGATATAACCATAATATATAGACAAATGTAATGCTAGCTTTACTTCTACTTTGGTGAAAGTAAAACAAAAGTAGTGTGATCAGTGATGCATTACACTACACAGACAGTCATACTGTAAAGCAACTTATTACTTTCTAATGAAAGTAACTTGTTTGTGTAATATATTACATCCAAAAATTTGTTTATTTGCGATTCATTTGGATCAGCATTTCTTTTTTGTCAAAACCTGCACTTTTCAACATAGTGAGGAAACATTTCAATTGATCTTGAACTGTTCAGTGCCAACACAAAATGTCAACTGTATTTCATCTGTTTTCAATATAATAATAACAGCTAAATCAAACAAAGAAAAAAGTGATTTATGTTTTTATGGTTACATTTAGGCAGCTAAAAGCACTTGATTAAGTTTTTGGACAGAGAAAGTTGTTGGTCCAATACTGAAAGACTCAGTGCTGACATCTTTATAAATCTTGAACATCTTTCCCCAACCAGAGCCGAGTGTTCACCCCTGATGTCGAAGTCCTTTCACCAGAGCTTTTAAGAGTCTTTTAAACAGCTTCTTAAAGGCTCAAAGACAAAAACAGTATTTTTCCTCTTTGCAAATGCCTGACAAGTACCGTCCTTGTTCGGGTGTAGTTGTGCCAGTAAACAGTTTGCAAAACAGTTCATGAACAGCATCTTTATTGCAGGGCCCCCTTTAGCACCCGGCCTGGACACGGCCTTTAAGCCACACATGAGGGACGATGTGCTCTTTGAGTGAGCTGCCTTCTCACTTCACAGTGTACTTTTGACCTCGTCCCACATTTCGATTGTCATGTTTGATTGGTTGCCTACTCAGTCAAAACATTGTCAGGGGCACATTTCTGCCTGGAACCAGAGAGCGTAAGAGGAAAGAGAGAGAGAGAGAGAGAGAGATTACTGATCTGTGGCGTGGCTGTGATCCAATGGCTGAGCGGCACATTTCACTCACTGGCTTGAGATTGGTCAGATTATCTGACGCACGTCATTCAAGTGTTGTCAATCAAGCGGCAAAGTTGGAACCAACACAGCAAACAATAAAGTGTAAAAAAGATCAAGAATAAAAACAGTAATAATAAGCAATGACTTTGCACCTTATGCTGAATAAATCGTTTGACCTTAAGGGACAAACAAAGTTGAGCTCAGATTTTTTTTTAGCCACACCTGGAGCAATTTATTTTCCGATCCGCAGCTTCTTACAGGCGGTCGAGCAATAAAAGTCTATCAGACTGATTACCCTGATAGACATTAAATCAAATTTCAATAAGCTTTACCTTGCTGTGTGAGAAACCCATTAACCAAGTGGACATTATTTGCCCCACATTCTCCAGAAATGCACATTTGGGCCTTCCCACCTTGAAATAGTCTGCATCACCTTGTCATTCACCGCCTTAAATAAATCTAGTTTCTGCAAATTTGCTTTCTCGCACCATCTTTCTCTATATCTTGACTTTTTTTTTCTCCCAACACCCTGAATGTGTGTGTGTGTGTGTGGAAGCGAGTCTGCAAGCAGAAGCAAAAACCTTGTTAGAAGATATGTATCATATAAATCAAGTGTCAGTGCCTGTTCACACTGAGCTAAATTGAGTGGAAGGAACTCTCAAGAATTGAGTTACGCCACTATTAATCCAGTTAGAACTTTCCAGATCAGTGACTTTGTTCATTAACAGCCTTCAAAGCCTCAAGTCTATTAGTTACAACATGTCAAATGGAGTCATTTAAAACCAGCTCTGGAGTCATGTTCTAATGAATCAACTTAGTTGTTCTAAATTATTCCTAAGAAGGCCTATCGCTAAACAGACACAGAGGCGAATGGTTCTTCCTGGAGGTGGGAAACCTGTCCACCCTGTTAGCACAATCACACATGCACACGCGCACACACACACACACACACACACACACACACACACACACACACACACACACACGAGCAACGGAGCAAACCAACTCTTAATGGTCGTCAAATTCACGCGTCGTTCGAAAATTTTAAAACCGAGTGTTTTTCTCTTTTCTTTTCCTTTTTTTCGTTTTCTCTTGTGGTATTGAGACGTTGGAGGAGTTGGAAGACTTGTTTCCATGACAACGGAGCTTGTCAAACTCAGTAAAGTATATATGATTCCAAGCATCGGGGCGCTTTTTTGTGAGGACTTGTGTAATACCCAGTGGTGCTGCCTTCATCCGCCCGCACAAAATTAACTGATTTACTGGCAAACAAAATAGCTGACAGATTGACACCGCCCATCTTTCAATCCACCTTCTCTTACCTGCCTCCATCCCTTCTTCTGCTGCACCATAAGTAACTCTAAATATGCATACAGGCCTTATTTGTCCCTTCTCTCTTGTATTTGGGCTATCTAGCTGTTCCTCATAACAGATATCCCTTTGAACACTCATCTGCCCTCACTCCATCTTACCTCCGTAGCTCTCAGAACACGAGCAATGGATGCGAGGTGGGTGCTGCGCTTTTGTGTTCCAGCACCTGCTGAGGCCATGAGTTCACATGACTGTTGGCAGAATCACCTCACACTGGCCGTTCTCCAATGGAGAAAATTCTGGCACCCACCTCATAAGCAGTGACACCTTGATGTTAGAGTCACTAGTTCACTGGAAGACTCAAGACGCCGTTCTCAATCCAAGACTGGTTTAAACTGGAACACCAAACTGGTGCATCCAGTTAAATAATGCCTGTGAGGTGAGAGGTGTAGCACAAAATTCTGGACCCTGTACATGCACATTCACTATAGCTTTATTCTAGTATGTTTGTGGACCCTGTATACTTAGTCCCCTGCTTAGTCCCCTCCCCTGAAAATCTATGCATATTTCCTGCCGCCATGCATTCCCATAACAAACCATTCAATGCACGGCTTAGCAGCGAGTACAGCGCAGAGCATGGTCATGTGTGGATTTTATAACACCACATAGCTCTCATAATACACTTACTGTAGTATAAAAAATGGCTTTTATACACATCTCAGTGCATTCAGCTGTGGCCACCTTTATGATCCTTGTTTTCTCTTTCTGCGTACATCTCATATGTATGCGCCTGAGTTGCGTCCTTCCTTACATCAGACTGGACTTGAATATTACCGCTCTCATGTGAAGCCGTTGGTTTTTCGTTTGTTCAAGATGTGCTCATGCCAAGTGCAACTAAACCACATGCGATGATGAGGCAGCTGTGTGTACTTTTTAATCTGTTTAAACAAATGATCTATGCGGGACGGTTGATTAAAGGACAGGCAGTGAAAAGCTCTGAAACAAACTTCAACAATAAATTACATCAGGATAAATAACTTTGGTCGACTTATTTGTTGTTCTCATCGGAGCCACAGTGAACAACAGAAATGTGTGACCACACGCCCCGTGCACCTACTACGCGGATCCAGCGAATCCATCAGAGGTGTCTTGCTCAGTTATGGCTAGTGACCAATCATTTATTTGGCTCTGACTAATGAGAACATAATAATCATCCTTTATGCTTCATGTCACAGCACCAAGTCAGCAATGCCAAAAGCATGTGAAAAGAGAGTGGGAGGATGAGGAATCGGTGATTCATCACTTAACACTTCATCAGAGCCGAGGAGGAAGACGAAGAAGAAGAATTCATGATTCTGAAGGGAACCAGTAACATTGTAGGACACGTGCAGTAACTGGGTTTAGCAGCTTGGAGGTGGTGGACACTTTAACAGAAACACTACAGTACAATATAACGTAATCCAATACAAATTCTAACTTTATTAAGCTTTGTTTCTTGAAGATGTGTTCGAAAGGAGTTGGTTAAATTCAATTCAGCCATGATCAACAAAGGTTTTACTTATTTATTTATTTTTGTAGTTATGAAAAGTCAATAACAGATTGCAGCAGAGTACCAGATGTTTGCTCAGCATTTTGGAAACATTTCCAAAAAGACAGTTTATCATTTTTTTAAGTTTAAAATAAAGCTACAGGGGATCTTAGGAGGCGGATGGACATGTCGGTGGATCTTCTACACATGGAAGTGTGTCTGTAACTCTGGGTATCATGTGCATTTTTCCGTAAACATGTGTGGGAGGGTCCTCTTTGCATATTTCATAATTCCTGTGCGGGCCAGCTGTTCGTCGGCTCCCTTCGCGATAGCCCGGGCTGAATTTGCGGCTTGTTTGCTGCTCTGGCTGATGTTATTTGGTGTGTAAACATCTGCAGTAGCCTGTTCTGTGATGAGCGCCGCATTGTTAGATATGCTCTGACCTAGTTCTTCTCCCTCAGTGTTCAGCCGCTGATGTCGTAGTTTAGCGATTTGGTTTTCCAGGGTTGACATGTGCTCTTTAATATGACGCCCTTTGTTAAAAAACATGCCTCAACTGTGTTCATTTATATATTTTTTTTACTGTTCATTTTATTATAATGGCCTGTGCATTGGTGTGCAGGTCAGAAAGCCTATTTTGCCTGCTATTAGTCAGCAGCAGCAGTATCTCTGAGGCCAACTGCATCTTCCAGCTGCCTCTGTGAAAGTCTACCTTTCTGAGTCTATTAAAAGCACAAGCTGCAAGAATGCATCAGCTGCTCACATAGATTAATGTGAAAGAACTGCTTGCTTGTTTGATTTAAGGCAAATAAAAAAAAAACCTTGCCCTGCAATTGCCCTCTAGGATGGTACCTTAAGATCGTACTCGTAAGAAAATTAAGAAATGAATGAAGGTGGTTGTTTCCAGCTATTAACTTGACAATGACTTGATTCTTCTTGCTTGATATCATTTATAACACCAACATGCTTTACATATTTTCTTTTAATGAAATGACTGCAAGTGAACTGAGATACCACCGGATTTCACATATCCATCCTGTCTGTGTATCTCCCTGCAGGGGTGACCACTGTCCTGACCATGACCACGCTCAGTATCAGCGCCAGGAACTCTCTCCCCAAAGTGGCCTACGCCACAGCCATGGACTGGTTCATTGCTGTCTGCTATGCCTTCGTCTTCTCGGCTCTCATTGAGTTTGCCACAGTCAACTACTTCACCAAGAGGGGTTATGCCTGGGACGGAAAAAGCGTGGTGCCAGAGAAGGTATTTGAAGCCTCCTTTTTTTATATTTGGTAGAGAGAAAATAGAGATGATATGACTGCATTAATTATACCTATTTCTTCAGTTACAATGCTGGTGTCTTTACTAAAACAAAATGCAAAATATCTCCTGGCAAAATGAGGACAAATCTATGCACCTAGCAAAGGGAAGCCCCATGATCAAATCTAATTATAGAAATTATATATATGGACTTTCAAAGAGCCATTCAGCAGGACATTTAGCACTTAACTGTTGAGGGAACGAGGCACGGGACATTTACTTGTCACCACCTCATCTAATAGAAAATGCAATTTGAGTAACATGACATGAACATTAATAGTTTAGTGTTCATCTTGTGCTTTCTGCTCCACTTGTCTCAGTGCTGCAGTTAGCAGCACCGTGCTCTTTAATCTCCTCCCTGATGTTATAAAAACAACAAAAACAAATAGAGCCCAATATTAATTCTTAGACTGCCGAGTTTAATGCTTCTATTTGGAAATTTGCACATGTGAGGAATTTATATTTCTTGACTGAAAATTCCCCCCGGCTCCTGAATGACACATTCGCATCAGTAATGTAGCAAAAAGACATAAAATGCATCTTGGAAAAAAAAAAAAAACTGAACTCTATCCTTCTCGCTTCTCCCAATGCTCTCCCCCAACAAACAAAATCAGCAAAAGAAGAAGAAGGAGTCCCTCCTCAAGAAGAACAACACCACAGCCTACCCAGCTGCCACTGCTACAGCCTTCGCCCCCAATATTGCCAGGGACCCTGGATTGGCCACTATTGCCAAAAGCGCCCCACCACCCCCAACTGAGCCCAAGGAGGAGCCAAAGCCCAAGCCTCCAGAGGCCAAGAAGACCTTTAACAGTGTGAGCAAGATAGACAGGATTGCCAGAATAGCCTTCCCTCTGCTCTTTGGAACCTTTAACTTGGTCTACTGGGCGACCTACTTGAATAAGAAGCCCAAATTGCAGGGGATGACTCCACACTAATCCATGTTTCATTCCTTTTAAATTATAACTGTAATATTACTATTATTTTTTTGTTCCATTTTCTTTCTTATTCCTCCTAAAACAGGTGTTTATTTTCAGACAAACATGGTGTCCATGCTGGTTTGAATTCCCAGTTGTTGCATTGCTTCTATGTTTACCTAAAGTTTGAAGATTTTGAAAAAACAAAATAGAGAAAAAAAAGAACGATAACGATACAGACTTTTGAAAGGGTGTTGTTCAGGTCTCGGATGATGCTACTAAGAAAATGCTACTATAAACATATAGCCAAGAGAATGCTATTCTACAACTGCACATAGCCCAAAATTGTCAAGGGGCTTTTGTTTCTACATTTGTTTTTTTTTTCTTTTTTTTAAATTTTATTTAAACATGGAATCACGGACACGGTAAAAGGCACTTGTGTATATGCATGGGCAGGGCATCTTCTCATTTCTGTTTATTTATTCAAAATACAGATCAACATTGACTGATAGCTTAGTTTATTTGATATCAGCAGCGAAATGCTACTCTCAGTCTCTGTCAAAATATCTTCAATTCCTCTGTAGATGTTTCATGAGATTAATTATGTCATTCTTCAAAATACGTTAGGGTTTCTGCAATAGCAATAAAACATGTCTCAGTGGACACACCGTTTATTTAGGAATAAAAAAATACAAAAATTCAATCATCTCTGTGCTCAGCATTGAAAATATTGATTTCCTTTCACAGCGTTGTAAATATTATCAAGTGTTAGAGATGTCAATATTATGTTTCAGCTTTGCAAAGTGTAACTAAAGGGTATGTTTATTGAATACATGGAAAAAGTAAACTTTTTTTTAATTTCATTTATTTTTGTTCCTGTTTATGATACTTTCTATGAAAAGAGTATATACTGGTCTAATTCACGCTTAAGTGACTGTTTCTTGCCGAGTTCGCGTTCCATTCGAAGCTGCTTTCACACCGAAGTAAAATATTATTCAAGTGTGTGTGTGTTTGTGTACACACTGACGGCAACAACAACAGCAACAACAACAACAACATCAACGGTTTAATCTGAGATTGGCTAGAGTGAGAATGTAAAAATCATCTCGAATCCTGGAGTGCATTTCACATTTAGTATTTAAAAAAACATTATTTACATATTTTGTTTGTTTTATTTATGGTGGGGCCTCGTTGGCCAAAACGTCATTTATAGCAAAGTACAGTTAGCATCGCTTAAAGAGGGGCGGGGCACACTGAGAAGGAGGAGAAGTGCCTTTTCCATTTCCAGAGTTGAAGCTGTGATGGCTACTACTTTGTTGATCGATGGCGCGTCTGTATTTTCCATCCCACTGTGTCCCCTGACACTGTTTCCCATAGTTCCCATCTCCTTTCAGTTGAAAATTGAGACGTAACACTCAGAAAGTACCAGCTACACTGCCTTCAGTATCACATGCCCGTTTGGACTCATTTGTTGCTGCTTGTTGGTGAGCAACAGCGAGAGACAGGGACAGAGACAGAAAGAGACAAAAGAGAGGAAGGAGACGTTGAGTTGAAGTGGCACTGTAATCTTGCTTTAGCCGGCGCTGTGTTTCGCACAGAGGACTTGTCTTGTAGTTCTACGATAGTGACGAAGATGAATATATTTTTGTAGCATGATGTCAATCCCTCTTCCGAGAAAAACCAACAGAAACTAACGCTAATGTGAAAAGAATGCTTTTTTTTTGTCTTGAACATTGCTTGCTCTTTTTTTCTTTTTACTTATAAAAAAACACACTTTAACAAAATGCTTCTTCTCTGATGTGGCACGTTGAGGTTTCAGAACAGTCCATTTTAAATTATGTTAATGTAGCAATATTAATTAGCAAGGGCTTTTCTTAGGACCTGAACCTGACACTCAGTCTGGGGGTAATATCCATTGTAGCTTTACATTGACCCCTCTCTACTTGTAGTCTCATCTGTATACTGCACATGGACATCTAGGATCCACTTAGGTTTGGTCGAAGAGAAAAGGCTCTCCATTGTGTGTCCATCTTTGGTTCTGAAGCTTTCGGCTCCCACTTTAATCTTGATTTACAAAACCTCCACGTTTCATGTCAGCGAGTGGGGGTGTATTGCATTGCATTATGGGTTCTGGCTATGCTTTTTCTTGAATATGTTTTACAGGGCACTGAACAGGCCAAAAGGCATGTAAAAACCCTCAGAATTCTCTGTGTGTTTGTGCGCTGGGGTGAAGAGATCACACTATTGCCAGAGGGAAACGAAAAGGAGATTGATGGTTGTTGCTATTGTTATTATTTGCATTATCATTTTGACCAATACTGAACCTATCCCCTAATGGCAGACGTCTTTGCAAGCATATGCAAGCGGTCTGCTGTTAACAGCCACTTAACCTACAAGCAGAGGGTCAAGGAACTGCAAAGTTCAGGGTGAAGAGTTGTATAAAGATATTTGAATTCTAAACTATTGTATGTATGTTTATTATCATGAAGAAAAAATATATATACATATGTAAAATACATAATGCATACAGTATTTGATTCTATTAATGAAGATATTAGCTGAGATGATGATGAATATTGTTTGTATTATCAACCTATTGTTATGCATTTTGCACATTTAGAAGAACAATAACATTACATTTATGTAGTCAGCTTCGTGCTATGCAAGGACAGCTTTGAACCACATCATTGACCTTCTCTCCCTGACCATTGTGTTTCAAATTTACAAGCTATTTAAAAAACAACAAAAAAAAAAGAAATAAAAAAAGCTTAGCTTTTATATCAGCTGCGCACCCATTAGCTTTTTTTCTTTCAACCATGGCTACACAGGGTGACATCAAAGAAAACAGTGGATTATCGCTTTTGTTTGCGCTTTGGATTTGTCGGTGGTTGAAGGGAAAACGGCTTTCATTGTTGATTGCACTTTTTCTCCAGAGAAATGCAATAAAGCGATTGAACCGAAAAAAAAAAAAAAAAAAAAGGAGCAAAACTGTAACAAGATCACCTCGTTAATATCATTTCTGTTCACTTCTTGAGCTTGTTTGTCATTACAAAGATGGAGGCAGGTGAAAATGTTATTTTGCTAAAGGGATCATTGCGTTTATCTCTCGCTTTCCAAAGCTCGGCGATATTACAGCGAGCGCCGGAGAGTTTTTGACTTTGAGCAAAAGTGAGTTTTTTACACTTGTCTGTTGGGAATACCTTTGCTAAGCCCCTCTCTTGTACTCCAAGCAGGATCAAACAAATGCTACCGACCATTCACAAGTATTTTTGAGCCAGGTCTGGTTTTGCTACATTTAATGCTCCAGAGAGAGAATGTGAAATATGAGGCACAGTGCAATCATGAGCTTCCAACTTTTACCCTCACACTCATATGCAGAGCGTACATGTAAATATCACATTTGTAGGCACGTCAGTCATTTATTTCATTACGTTTGATGCAAGGTACATTGCAGTTCTCAGCAGCACTTGCTTTTCAACATTGAGTCTTTGGTTATTCCTAGATACCTACTGGAGTTTTTTCTTGTATTTTTATCAAGCAAAATATGTTCTGATTTTCACTGAAATGTAAAAAAAAAAACTAATTTTCTAAAGCACAAAAGTTGATTAGGGTAAGAGAAATTAGTGTGAGACTGTATACATACCGACATCGACAAACACGCTTTCAAAACGCACACAAACACACATGCCCACACACAGTACACAGGAATGTGTTGGTAGTTCAGTGATACTGACAAAGGGTTCTGGTGGATGTAGATGAAATGGTGAACCTTCTGTAAATGTTTTCTTTTGTTTCTTTTGGTTATGATATGGCCCTGTAGAATCTGATTCTCTGCATTAGTCTTTAAATAAAAAGAAAACCAATGAAAGTCGTGGCTACACCTCTGTCCTTGTGCTGTGGATTACCAGACAAAGACTTAAGACACACGCACTAGAGCGCTGTCCAAGCATGAAGCTAGAACTCATATTACATCTTAAAAGATGTGTCATTTTCAGGGTGTGTGTCCGTTTTAACGCTGCACACAGTGTTTAATGTGCCATGGGTGTACATTTCTGTACGAGCTTCGATGGACACGTTTCGCTGGATAGATGAAGGAACAGAAATAAATAAATAAGCAGCCTTTGTGAACAGTCAATAGCTGCATTTATGTAAAACTGTGGCGCCATTTGGAATAAGAAGAGTCACCCTGAACCATGCCAGAGCAGGGTTTAGAGAGACCCAGCTGAGGTCCAAATTAGCAGCAGCCTCGACATGTCTTATGTCTCTCCGGTAACTGACAGTAACTGATGAGTCAGAATGAAACTGGCCCAAGTCAACTGGTCCAAATGTCCACGGCAATTAAAGAGATGCTGCAAATCCTCTATCCTATTTTGACCGAAATTCTGTTTGGTTTAGCACAACTTTATGCTATATGGAGAAATATCTCAGCATCTATTAGATGGATTTCCGTGACATTTTGGATGCAGGATTAATCCTTCTGTTTCTGGCGATTACCAACCTTTCCTCCAGCACCACAAACAGGTCGAAGTTTGCATTTGTCCTGTAAAATATCAGAACATTTATCAGGTATATTACCACAAGATTTTGTACAAACATTCATGGCTACCAGACAAGGAATCCTGCTGACTTTGGTGAGCCCCTCACATTACCTCTAGTCACGTTTTCACTTATACTATGAAATATTTCAACATATGCTTAGTAAAAATTGTATTTGTTCAGCACTCTGCATCCCATCAGCCTCTGCTGTACATGTCTGTCTATTACTAATAAGTAACTGTTAGCATGCTAACACACTAAACTAAAATTGTTCTTGAGGGCTTACTAGCATACTGATGTTAGCATTTAGCTCAAAGCAGCGCTGTGTAAAAGTACAGCTTCACATTCCGCTAGCACTAGCTTTTTTTGCCCTGTGGACGTCCAGTTTGATATACTGCACATGTCAGAGCATTTTTTTTATAATATTTCAAATTAAGATGGACAACTGTCCCGACTTTCCCCTCATCCCAAACCCTTAAGCCATGCAGCCCCAAAGTCCAAACTTTCCCAACCATTCAAATTTTTTAAATCACTGTAATCGGTTTTCCAACCTCAGATTCATTCAATCACAATGCATCAGCGTATTTTGCTGGAAATCAGTCACGCTCAAATCAGACACTTTCTCCTGATCTGTTTTATTCTGCTAACTAAATTCATGCACATACAGTATGATGCTCTCCTTCTTCGCTGTAAAGCAGCTGAAACCGGCTCCAAGTTACAGGGATTAATTTGCAGGCCAACAGTGTTGCAAAGCCACTGCAAGGCCTTTTTCCTTTGATATTCCAACAATGAATCTGGATATTGACGTATTATTTGTCGTCTATTTTAAACAAACTGCTGTCATTCAGTACCGCTGTAGTATAAAACCTCATATTTCCCTTACACCCCTCGATTTACAGACAAATGAGTTCTAACTAACACAAAGCATTAATTAAAGCAAAGGTATGACAAGTTAAAGCTAATTGATTCCTCCATCCCTCAGCTGACGTCTGTATTTTGTTCCTGGTCGCTTTCCGCCTCGCTCGTCTTCTCTCGCCGCCCCTGCTCTCAAGCCTCCACCTCGTCCCCATCTTCTCCCACCCTGCCATGAGATTTCAGGTGCAGGGGAACGTGTGCTTCTTCCTTAAAAGCATGTGAGCTGCCAAGCCCTGAGACTGTTATGTAATAAAGCTGTTTCTCCCTGGCAGAGGAGCAAAGAGAAGAGGCTTTTTTCTCTTTCTCTCTGCCTGCTTCTCCTCCTCTCTCTCTCTCTCTCTCTCTCTCTCTCTCTCTCTCTCTCTTTCTGTCTGTCACTTTTTCCCTCATAGGCACAGATTTTTTTTTTTTTTTTTTTTTTTTGGCGGGGTGGAGGAATGGGGGTGGGGACGTGTCCCACTCAGTCCTGGGCGCAAGATGAATTGTACTCCAGTTGTTTCTGCCTCAAACACGTACACTGTGTTTTTCTCTTGATCTGGGTTTTTAGACACGCATTTGAATTTCACAAAAGCGCCGTGTGGATGGCTATTGTCACAAGCACAAACCCTCCTCTCCCTTTTAAGAAAGCACGGCGCTTTTTCCCATCTCCTAGCTTCCCGAGGACCCTCATTTAGAAAGGCACTGAACAGCCTGTCTGTGAATCTTGTTTTTGCAGGGACGATTGTAAATTCAAGCAATCCCCACGTTGTACAAAAGGACTTGTAGTTCTGTCAAAACGCAGCAATAGCTAGGCAAATCAGAAAGACGCTTAACAGGGATCGCCCCTCTGAACACAAAACAATCCATCTCTCAACCGTTTTCTTTGACTATCAGTGGCCGGTGGAATCTACTGTGACTGAACCAAATCTGAATAAAGCTGACGCCTCCGAGCTCCAATCTTGTCAGAGCCACCTCTCAGTGAGTACTTGACAGGTCTTTTGGGGGATACTTCTTGGACAATGGCCAACAATTAGTTATTCTCAGCTGAATTTTGCTAATGAAGAGAGGAAAAATATTGCCGCATTTAGCCTGTTATACCGCACTGAGAGTATTTGATCGTAAATGTGAGATTTCTCCGACCACTATTTCTAATGGAAGTTGAAGATGGAGGCTCCACATCGCTCCTTCCCGCACACAGACAAAGCACCTTTGTCCAATTCTCCAGGCTCTAAATTCTCAAGCAGAAGCCACATCAGGGACTAACATCTCCTGAGATTTCTATTAGTTCTCTCCCTGCTTGCTCATTTTTCTGTCCCTTTGCTTCAGTGGCTCACTCTCTTCCAGTGCCCGCTGTCTTCCCCCAATTATCCTTTGGAAGACTCCATAGATTACTTGGCCAGGTATCAGGATCTGTGATTTGTTTTTCTCCTTCAATTGAAATGAATAAATGAATACATAAACAGCAAGGAAAAAGCAATTGGAGCAAAAGATAATTACTTTACATTCTGCACCCACTGAAAGTAAATGCTTCTGTTATAAAGGTTTTGTGCCCAAGGAAAAGCATTGTTTTTATTTTTAACAATACTTTCCATCTGTGCATGTGCTGCAAACTGTTTATGCACAACAGAAACTCCCTGTGCCGGGGTGGTTGTTTTATAAAAATTCAAATCAGTCATTTATTTTCCTCAACAGGGCTTAAGGAGTCAATATTGAATTGCCCTGCCTTGGAGGCTGCCATTTCCATTGTGAATTCCCTCCATTGTCCAAAAAGCTCTTCCTGAATAGAAGCTAGAATAAAATTTAAATGTCCAGTCCATAACAGCAAAATGTTCAGCAGTAACGTGAGAGTATTATGACACAAAGCGCTAACCTTTTCATGGTGACTCAGTGAGACAGGATGGAGAAAGAGGAAAACCTCTGCAGTTTGCAGGTATGTGCTGTTTGTACAGAGATGAATGCAGCAAAGTACAATAGCTCAAGTACTTCACTTCAACGGAATTTTGACGTACTTTACTTCTACATCAAGTACAATTTGCTGATAATACTTGTATACTTTATAGGTATTGTGCAGTCGTTTTATCAAACCACTTTCACTGAAATAACTGCTTGCTGAGGACAGTGAAAGTGAAGCACAACTGTAAAATTACAGGTCCTAAAGTCAAAACAATAAGGTGAAAGATGCCAGAAAATGGGCAGAGTTGATAATGGAGGTTCGTCAGAGTGACTCCTTTTACATCACATATAGTCACTTGATCCATATAAAACTATTGTTTGGTGAATATTTAAGCAAAGGATCTGAAAACCTTTATTATTCTTCTATAAAAGATGTGCTTTTTTAAGTATGAGAACATATGGTATCCAAATAAATGCAAATCTGAGGTGCTGCAGTGAAATAAAATGCCATCACTGACTACTCCGTTGGGGATGACAAGCTTTGGCTGGTGTCGCCACACAAGTAACTTCTCCACCAAGGAAAAGCAACAGTTCACAGAAGTGAAGTTATCACATCCATCAAGCACTTCTGAATTGGCTCCATGTGCTGCGTTTTCTGTCCATGATGCTCTACCCCAAACTGAACTCGAGAACTGTGGCTTGTTCATTTCAGCCAAATTGGAAGACGACACGGTTTCCCTGAGGGGTCTCTGTCGCACTGCATGAGATTTCCACAAATTACCAAGACACAAAGCAGCCCCATGTAACGACAGCATCAACCTCAAATGCGCTGAGATGCAAATACCACCAAAAAAAAAAAAGAAGTCCCTCTTGGGCGATGTTGTAGCCATAATGTTGCACAGAGCACAGAAAATGACTTGCTAAACTTGGCCGGGCCACAGCGACGCAGACTTTAGCCCACGAGCTGTTCCTTTGCAATAAGGATAATGTTAGTCATATAACACGACATTTGCAGAGCCACCACAGTGACAGGTTTATCTAAACGAGCTAGTCGTTAAGTCTTGTTTGAACGCGGCAGAGCGCTGGGCATCGGCTAATGATGGCGGAGGCAGCCGAAGGCGAGACTCGTCAGTTCAGAGGAAAGACTGGGCCATATTCTCCAGGCTATCATGATATCATCAGCATATTGTCTGTCTTCCCGAGGTTCTCATTAGAACACAAACATCTTCTTTAGCGTTCATGTATATTTATTTTCTAAGACAAGAGTGATGCTCATAGTTTGTTGCCACAGTTTTTATTTTCTCTCTCCTTGTCCACTGAACCCCTATTCAACCATCTCATCCCTGTGTAGCCAAACATGCAACATGCACACATACACACACACAGGCCCTGCCACACCTGGGATTCGAACCCACAACCTCCTAATTGTGGGGCGATGTTGCAAACCATGCTGCTCCAACCCACTGCAGTTGCTTTTACAGCTCTCCCGGAGTGAACTTGTGCCAAGATTGAAATGATGTACGGCAGACAGAGAGCACAAGTAACGAAAGGTGAAATGAGAGAATAGGAGCCTGATGGAAAGGGGTGGGAGGAGAGCAGGGTGTGCAAGGGCATGTAAGATGATAGATCAAGGGATGAGGGGAGATGATCAACAAATATGAGCGAGGGTCCAGAGGCAGAAACAGTCATAGGAGGAAGGAAGAATGAGAAAAGCGCAGGAGTGAGAGGCAGACAGAATGGATGGCAAAGAGAGAAAACAGGGGTAATTACTGAGTAAAGTGAAGTCGGGGACAGTGGAAGGGAATATAGTGATTTGGGAGGAGGCGGTGGAGAGAAAAAAAATAGTCCAAGAAGGAGAAAAAGATGACAATAAGTTGAGAGAAGAGCACAGAAAAGCCCGGGAACAATTAGAGCAGAGAGATGAAGCAGAGAATAAAAACAGTCAAAGCAGCCACACTGAAAATATTTGAGTTATTATTGATGGCTGATCGTATTCTGTGCTGGTCTCTTATCTGTTCTCTCACCTGTTCATCTCACCTTCCCTCACAGGCGTCCCTCAACTTTTTCCTCTCATTCTCTCGTGTCCCATTCTTTTAGACTCACCCCTCCAAATCGCAAGTATCCTCCTCCTCCTCCTCCACCTCTACATATGCACGCTGGACTTTAATAAGACAAAAGCCGCTTTGTCATCTATGGAATTGCTTTCCTCATTCGTGGGATACACATTCAATTTGTCTGTAGGGTTGACTTATATAATGGCAGTTATGTAACATAATTAAAAGTTGTTGTTTTACCATCATTGGATTACATTTGTGTGCTTTCCACTTGCCAGCCAAGCATCCTGAATCAAGAGAGGTCTTAAGCTTGTTGCAATCCGCGGTTATATTTAATACCAGACAACAGAGGGGTAATTTGTTTGGCTTACATCACCGAATGCATCCTGTTCCATTAAATTGCAAGTGAGGGCTTTCATGTGGAATTAACTGGTTTCCTTGCTGCTTACAGAAACACCACTTCAACTCCACCAGTTAATAAGAGTCACAGACGTAGTACGTTATAGAGGCATATGGACCCCCTTGTTATTTTTGGACCACTATAGTAAAACACAATTAGTTTCGCTGTTATGAAATAATGGAACTTTGATAATTACATTTGTTAACTGCGGCGAGCACAATCTCTCAAGCCGCATCAATAGGTATGCTCATTACAATTATATGTATGACTTGTATTTGCAGTGTGCTCCCTCATTTTTCTGCAGCAGCAAGGTGGTGCTTTTGCATTCAGTGACCATATCTGCAGCACACAATCCACTCTTTGTGGTAATACAACTGGATTTATGTGGAACAAATTCGACCCGTTTGCGGTTTTGAATTCTTTTATTCCAAACAATGGCCCTTGCTTCAGTTTTGCTGCAGTAAGCTGGTTGGCTACACACTCAGTAAACACTGGCTAATTCTTGAAGGTCAAAGCATAAATACGCTTGGATCCAATGGGGACAATATGTTTGCCCGGTTCAGTGCGAGGCTGTTTGGATCTACTCTTTTGCTCGGAAATGATTTTCTTCACAGGGTATTATCAGAATGTGTGTGCTGTCAGCTGTCTCGTATTAAGCTCCAGTAGGCATGTTCAGTATTGACCCGACGCAGCTACAGTGCTGCACCTGTCACAGCCAGAAGGCCCGTTGAACGCCAGGCACGCACACATTTGCCCATAGATATGTATAGAGCTGGGGAAAACTAATTTAGAGCTTCACCTTGGCCGGTTTCATGGCATGAATTCGTATCTAGTGTTTTCTGTGTGTGAGTGCCTGTGTGTACACACAGTCCTGTCCTCATACATGCTTCATGCACATATGTGTATGAGTGTGCGCGGGCTTATGTGTGTTCCGCCTTGAGCTGCGTTTCACTCCTATAAATCACAGTGTAAACCCACCGTCAGCACAAGCATCACCTGGTTACGGTTCATCTTCGTCTTCTGCTCTGTCCAACCCGAGCACCTTTCCTCCCTTCGGGGATTCAGAAAGGATCACTTGTGTTCATTCTTCTTTTGTAATATTATTTTACGCTCCCCACTTTTTTCTCCCCCTCCTTTCTCTCCATCTGTTCCCATCCCTCCCAATTTTCCTTCTCTCTCCAAGGCCTCCCGGATGTTCTTTGTCAAAACCAATAGTTTCCATGCGCATCACTAACAAGCTCTGCAGTTCAAAAAGGCTACGAAGCTCACTTCTGCTCAGCCACACATTCCCATTCAATCATATCTTGTTACCATGACACGCCCCTTCGAAACCATCTATTCTGGGATGAAAAAATAGCCACTCAAAGGGCACAAGTTATATTGAATTCAATCATAAGAGCATAACATTTTTTCTTCCTATCACATTTTCTTATTCCAAGTCATTTCTCCGCGGACTTTCAGGGAGAGCTTTGCTCTGCTTTCCACCGGGGATTACCCTGCAAAACTGACTTCCTGAAAGTATGACACAGCGCTGCCTCCAACCTCAATAAATGCATTGGCTTGTGCAGGTTACAAACTATGATTTCCTCTGGAGGCCAGTGCTTTTCTCGTCTCAAGAGCATAAATCAATAAGGAACTTACAGGATAGCGCGGCGTGTGACAAAGGAAGCACAGTGTGGAACATTAATTGGATGTTTTGTTACGATATGTCATGCTTTCGCGACGCAGTTACGAGGGGAATCATCTGAAGACAGCCAGATTTGAGGAGGGCGTGCTTCTCGGCTTCCATTTCAATTGTCGTGTTTTCACATCACAGCCCCTCGTCACCGACACGCGCCTGCTAAGAGCCTCTTATCTTTCGCAGTATGGTTTGGCTCTGGATCTGCTGCTCCGTGCATGGTAGGCAGCACATATTACAGCGTGTCGAACCATAAATCAAGCCTCGATAGACTGTGTACACCGACTCGACACGTCCCGAGGGATGTACGGGATGCTAAAGCATTCATCAGGTAGCAGGTTAAATGCAAATAGAGGGGAGGGCAAACAGATCCTGATCAGACTAGAGGCAAATCAAAACATATGGAGCTCTCTCTCAGCCCGAATAGCTGTTGTTACAAAGCATACTCAAAAGATGTTGCGTGCAGGGTAAAACTTGCAGCCTGTTAACAGAGACAAGGCTAAATATGAAAAACATAATCTGTAGGTTCACCACAAAGCAGACTTGAGACTTGGCCTGCAGTGAGGCTTGACTTCCACGACACTCAACCTTAAGGCTTTTTACTTGTGCTTTAAATGTGAATGTAAAAACGTTCATTTTTAAAAACAGTTCCACATGATTCCCTGATCCGATGGGTTGCTTAACGCTCACAATGCCTCTAAAAAAGTCAGTTTGGCTGTAATAGCCAGGTGTCAGCAGGTATGTAATGATTTGAGATAAAGATGTTTTAGCCATCAGCCTGAGGAGTAGCTGTGTGTCAAAATGAACTAAAAATGGGTTAAAACCAGTGAAGGACTGGACATTAACATTGTTACAGGTCAATTTTCTGCTGATCACTGACCACTGCTGATAATAACACCACACCATGTTATAGTTCTCCTCCTTGGCTCCTGATACTGGTCTCAGCTGAGTAAAAACGCTACTTGTCACTGTTTTGACAGAAAAAATGTATAAATGTGACATTGCTTTAATGGTCAAGAGACCTGAAATTACAACCTGCAATTTGACTGAAGACGTGCACTCAAGGACTTACCAACTGACCCCAAACACTCAAAACAACTGCGCTGTGAATAGCCACGTTTTACACTGATTACATGGAACAGTGGGGAAATATATTTTAATGCAAATGAGGTGAATTGGTTCGTGAGTGTGTACATGGAATAATGGAAAAATATTCAGTCCTGTAACTGTGTTGGCCAAGACACCAGGCTGAAGAAAGACAGAGACTTTGCTCTTTTGCAGTATTGTGCCGTGTCATTGTTTTGCTTTTAACTCACTTATCTATTTATTTTATTGCTTCTTTTATCAGCTCTCCTGGGCAGTTGGCTTGTTTGAAGTTCTTCAGAAATTCAGAGATTTCAAAACACAGTGGGCCATAGAGGAAAAGACGGAAAAAAACATAGCATGCTGTCATAAAATACAGATGTACTACTGTTGTTTTTTGGGCAACATTTGCATATTACATGAGGGTGTGCCTGAGGCGCTCTCTCTCTCCTGAAACCCTGCAGATTTCCTTCTCAAACACAAAAGATCTGTAGGATTTTAAATCTCTTCCTCTGTCGTGTTATGGCAAGAACAGAAACAGGAAAGCAACCACAGCAAACCGAGCTCTGTGCGTGGCGTGCATGCTGTACATGGACCTATATGCCTCACACACGCACACACACACACACACACACACACAATCGCCTTGAGGGCAAACACATCCATCATAATTGATCTAGTATGTAATTGTGTGGTTGGTTACCGTAAACACTGCCACATATTTAAAAATCCTTAAGGAACACACATTGAAATCACTTGTTTGTGTGTAACCCCCCCACTCTCTCACACTCAAACCCTGAGGTACATACACACACACAAAAACACACACACACACACACAAACTCACACAGCTAATGCTGATGTAATTTCTTCATGTTGACATTTGTTCCACCCTCAGGCAATACATTTTTCCTCTTCATCCACCCCTTATTGTTTCACATTGTGTCATCCGGCATTCTGACCCCACCCACCAAGTAAACAACAACAGGGATAGATAGATAGATAGATAGATAGATAGATAGATAGATAGATAGATAGATAGATAGATATGAGACTAAGAAGGCAGAGTGAGCTTATGAGGGTAAGAGAGTAAGAGACTGAAAGAATAAGAGAGAGAGAGAGAGCACCTACATTATTCATCTGCTCATCTCACTGCAGTAGATCCAGCAGGGGGAGGTGTTGCAATATTTGGTTGGTTGCTGCCTGTCTGTTGCAAAAACCCAGCTAAATACACGATCACATTCATACTTACATACACAATGAATACACCCAAGCTTTTCTCCACGCTTGAGACGCTTTTCCCTAAACAGAGATGCACAACAGTGCAGAGAGTCCTTGACACAGCCTTTCGTTGCTGAATAGAGGGCTGATGTGTGTTTTTGTAGGCTTTCTCTCTTTTTGTATACCTATATATGTCACTTTCGCTCCACTCTTTCTCCCCTCCTTTAGTGTTCAAGTCCGACTCACTTTGCTGGAGGAAAGGTACGAGTGGTGCAGGACGGTGAAATAGCTGTTCAAAACCATGAAATGTCTCCCCTCACTTGGGAAGTTCTGACGTTGTGTGTGTGTGTGTGTGTGTGTGTGTGGGTGGGTGTGTGTGTGTGTGTGTGAGAGAGAGAGAGAGAGAGAGAGAGAGAGCCCAGTGGCAAAGACAGGATCGTATCTCTCTGTCACACCCGATGCGATTGCTTCATTCAGTAGGTACTCATTATCAGTGTCACTGTCACGCTGAATCTCCTCATTTGATTTCACGGGCCTCTTGACGATGTGTGTGTGTCTACAACCTGGATTCCAAAAAAGTTGGGATGCTGTGTAACACATACAACAGATACAACAGAAAGTGATCATTTGCTAATCGTTTTTGACATGCAACTAATTGAAAACAGCACAAAGACAGAAGAGTTCATGTTTTATTTCATTAACGAATCCTTGAGTAATCCGCGAGTATACCTGAAGTGTAAATAGTTGCTAACTTGGCACAACCCTTTACAAACTTTAAGTGTACTGAAGTCCACCAGAGAAATCCATGATTCAAAAGCATTCAAAACACACTTGCAGTACAATTATATTATATCACCAATGTGTTGGAAATATGCTTCAAATGAAATTAAATTAAAATAAAGTTAAATTAAGCATGCTAGTAGTGTATCACAAAGGACAGGAAACTAAGTATACTTTTCATAAGTACATTTAGCACATTTATTACTATTAAAAGTATTTGTAATTTTGTACAATTTATAAAAGTAGACTTTTTATAAGTAATTTGTGATACCACTTTAAATATTGCAGAATAAATTAATTAATTTTAATACATTTAAGTAGAACTTAATGACATCGTTAGAAGTATATGTCAAACATACTTTGAATGTAGCACAAAAAGTAAAAGTGTACTTGCAATGACTTTTCTATACTTAAATCATGTTTTTTAATTCACTAAAGCACTCTACTTTTTGACCTGGGCAAGGATGGAGGGGGGTTCACCACTTTGTGAAACATGTGATTTTGTAAAGGATCTAACAGCAGGGGTTCGGGAACACTTTGTAAAACCGTTGTCAGTAAACACAGTTTGGAGGAATCGCAGCGGTAGTTTAAAAACCAGTGATATGTTTGACACTGATTGGCCCAAGTTGTTCCACTTCCCTGTTTGTTTTCAAGACTTCACGTCTGCTTATGTTGTGACTGAGGATGTGAATTTAAGCGAATAAGCGCACACACACGAAAACATGTTGTCAGGAGACGCTCAGCCCATCACCAATAGAAACTTCTTTAATGGGTAAAAGAAGTTAGACTTGCCTTTTTCTATGTCATGAAGTCAAAATCACATCAAAAAAGAGGCAGAATTTTTGCCAATTTTGAAATGATGTGAAGTCTCATTTTGTGCTGCATTATTAAAACACTGCCCTGGCGCACACACAGCCAGGCCGTGACATGCCTCGGGAGCCAGCTATTACTCATTCTGAGACCGGCCACGTGCATGATCTTGATTTTTTAGCACTAAATAAATCATTTTTGTATTCCAAACCTGACCGCTGACAAATCTCCCTCCCTTTATTTCTGCGCAGGCCTCCAGCCCTCCGCTGCCTTTTGTGTTCCAAATGACGTCTCGAAGCCAAACTCATAAGATTCTTGCGTTTGAATTTTTCATAAGTTGGTGTTTCGTTCTGAGAGGGCCGGCTCCCTCTGACTGAAATTCAATCAGGCAAATCAAGCAAATTGTGTTTCATAAACATGCCGGGCAGCCAAATGTCTAAGCAGATGCACGTGTGTCAACATAATCAGATTTTTATTAATTCAAAGTTAACTTAACTTCCACTGAAGGTGACAGATTCGGTCTACGGTCCTGGAAGGCCGCTAAACCATCTTTTCCTTACTTTTTTCTTGCTTTAATACAGTGTTTAGGTTTCTTATCACTTAACTCCATCATGTAAGTCAATTAAAAATGTATTTATGTGCAAGATGTAAAAAAAAGTCTCCTGTGAGGAAAGGGAGCTCATTACTTTTGCGAGTAAAAAGCGTTTTTTTTTTTTTCATTTTTATTTAAAAAAAAAATTAAAAACTTCTCAACATTTGCTCAGAAATGAAAATATATACAAGGTCTGAACTAATTATTTTAAAAACACGGTCAACATGATGCAGCACAGGTCAAATCATTGTTCAACATTATATGTTGTACAATAAATTAAGACCCCTTTATAACCCTTAACCTTATTCCCTTTACTGTCATGGCAACAACCGCTTTCCTCCATTGATTTTTTGTTTTTTGCTTCAAAGACTATGGCACTTTCGCGAATGAGCACTACAAGCACCAGCTTGTAAAACAACAAAAGGTGTTGTGCTCCCAAGACTCTGGTTCCACTGGTGTCTACAAAGAGAATACTTTCACAAGAAAATAAACAACTGTCTCTCTCAACACGGACCATCAAATCAGAAGCTCACAGCTGCAGTCATAAAACTGAAAACGCCGTAAAATTGATCAAATATTTGAGTCAGCCTGTTTACTACTCCATATATCGCCTGTCATTCACACACCCCCACAACACGGCTGCATTTCCAACACTCTCCCATTCCAAGTTGGTCACCTAGTGCAGTTACACTACATGTGGTTTCACTTCTTCAGCCTCTGCATATTTTCTCACAGTTAATTAGCCCAAACCGCGGAAGCATTTTTTTTCTCTTCGCTGGGAACGAGAAGGACAATATTGCGAGCAGAGCACTCTCTGCATTGCCTACTTGTGTGAATGTTCTGCAAAGCTTTCTGTTTGATTGATAGTTGAGTGAAGAGTGGAGAGAACTGTGTGAGGAGGAGCAGAAATCACTAAAACTGCAGTCTTGGCAGAAGTGCATCAAATCAATGGAGAAAAACTGTGGTATCTCCTTAAGCCCTGCCCTTGAGGCATTGCTCTCTGCCAAATTGTCTGTTGTGCCATCCCAGCTGTAGCGGTTCATCCCTCTTGTCATGTTATTCCTCCTGGCCTTCTTGGACTTTTTTGCCTCCGTGCTTCGCTCCTCTGGATGTGGCTGCCGGTTCCGACCAAGAGCCGGTTGACGTTGCATAACCAAAACTGTTTGCATGTAGATAAAGGAGAAGAAAAATCTACTTCGATGTAAATATAAAAAAACCAAACTGAACCAAACTCAAGCTGAAATCTATTGTATTCTGTTTTGAAAGATAGGTTGCTCAAACATAGGTTGTAAGAGAGTTTGGTATTTGGTCCCCTTATTTTTTCTAATTGTGCACTTGGTTGGGTTTTTTTGGGGGGATCTGACCTGTCTTAGTAAGAGTCTGGGCTCTGTGGTGGCTTTGTAATTTCACCATTGCACATATTCCAGTACATGCATAAGCAGTGTACAGCATTTGTTTCTTGGGTTTGACAAAATGGGGGTGGACAAGCACTATTTTGTCAAAACCCAGCTCAAGCCAGGACAAAGAGAGGGGGAACACGCAAGAATAGCGACTAAAAATAAGTGAATTTTACATAACTAAAAGGAAAATGACAAACAAAATATAACAAAAGCAAATAGGGTGGAAGTGAGGGGAGAGAGCAGCTGGCTCACTGCCACCAGCTTGTATGTCTCTGGGCCAGAACTGGTGACGTGCATCTCCCCAACGACCGGATTCTGCACATCAGGCTCCAGGATTGAGAGGCCTGCTCAAAGGGGTGTCACAGAAGGTACAGTACTGTATGTACTGAATGTCAAGTGAGGGTCCACGGTAGGTGAGCATGTGACTGACAGGGCATCAGATACACCACTGGCAGGGCACGGCGAGACCACCGTTATCGCATATACCCTTTCTCTCTGCCTCTCTAGTGACACTTCCACGCTGTCTCGCAGCTGTCCAAGCGAGTTTCATATTCAACCCAACTGGCCTGAGACCAGGAGCAAAGCAGGGGCGGAGCGAGGGACAAAGAGACAGAGGAAGAGATACAGCGTGAAGAATGATGGAGGGAATGGTGGAGGCAGCAGAAAGGTGTGTGTACGTGTGTGTGTGTGTGTGTGTGTGGGGGGGGGGGGGGGGTTATAGAGGTTTTGAATGCTCTCCAGAAAAGGCATTAAGAAGTTACTTAGCTGAATCCATTACGCTTCACAGGATGTGGCTGTCTCTCTGCTCTAAATCAAATCATGTATCCAGGTTATTGTTCTCACATTAGAAAAAACTACATCCTACTTCCATCCTCCTGAATGCTCCCATACCCTGCTCCACCCATCTGAGATGAGAGATGGTTGAAAGTGCAGGGCTGAGCATGAAGTTTGAAACAGATGATGATGGTTACGGTGTCGATGATGCAGTAAACGCTACGAGGACGGTGTCGCCGAGATTGTGTTGATGAGACGGAATGAAGTATAATGAAGCAGCAGCAACATCAGAGACAGAGATGACAACACTGGGGTTGATGATGATGATGATGTGATTACCTCTCTTCATGGAGGCAGGATTTAGTGATTGTGCCTGTGATTTTTCAGCAGCAGAGTTTCTCAGTTACATGCAGTTATGCGTGCAAGCTTTCCAATACGATGCCATGCAGGATGGTGCTGCCGAAGGATAGCCACCTTTCTCAAAGTTAGCATGATGCGTGTTTGAAAAACTGTTGAATATGAAACCTGAGACAGGTTCCGAAATCTCCAAAATGACCAAAAAAAAAAAAGATGTCAACAACTCCTTTAGTTATAGGCAAACTCAAGGTTTTCCATAAACCAGCAACCAGCAAAATACAAATGTTGAATATTAACAGTGAAATATTGTGCAGAGGGAAAATAGGTGATAAATCAGTTCATCCATTGTGCATATGTCTCTTTTAACATTTCATTGCTGTTTTTATTGCTTTCAAGGTCCACTTACTAGCTTTTTGAGGAGCTTTCGGGTGTTTATCAGTGGATTTAAGTAGCGCATTGTGCTTCCACCTGGAATGAAATGTATTAATAAAGCTTTGTTTGCTTAAGTATGGGACACATTTAACATAACTGTTGACATAAAAGTGTCTCTTCTATACAAATAATTTCATCTTAATAAAAAGTTTGCTAATATGGTCTCATGCATAATTTAGAAAGTCATATAGGCTGTAACACACTAGCACACAAATCAGAATTTACAACACACTGCAGGCGAACCACATTAGTCCTCATTCGTTCTGCTGCAAGTAAGAAAAATGACTGTGCCACAGCAAATAAATTACTCAAACCTTCAATGTGTAGAGCCCAAATTGACCTTTACATAGTGCCTATCAAAGGGGTGCATTGCATAATTGAAAATCTTTAAAATATAAATGGACACTGAATCTCATCAACTTTCAATGTAGAACATCAGCAGGAGTGGACTCTTGTTCCTCCTCTGTGTTCTGAGTTCAGTCCAGTTTTTTGACTTGGTAGGTTTTTGTACTCCACCCAGGAAAATGTTCATTTCAGTATCAATTACTCTCACACCACACACACACACACACACACACACCATCTTTCTTTAGCCAGGAGATTGAATATTCCTCTAAGACTTTTAAAAGTGTTTACAACTGCAACACAAGTTAAATGAATCTCTCTCTCCTTTTCTACAGTGTCTTGCCCATTCATTATTTTCCACTGCATTACGCTGTAAATCAAGCGACTTAGAAGATGCTTTCCAGGATGCACACTTTTACAGATCTAATCAGCTGCAGTCAGTTATACAAAAAAAAAAATAAAATCACGGTCTGACCTTAAATACTTTGATGTCCTTTGTAGCTTTCAAAAGCATTCCTGAATCCAACGAAACGCTGCTCAAGTCAAAGCGAACGCAATGTCCCCATGACCTTGGCTCATTCGGTCTGATTCTGCAAACATGAAAACCTCTCTGGAAGTCACACACAAGAGAGTGAAGACTAATCTTTGAAGCCGTCAGGCTACACCTCCTGGAGCCGTTCCATTTGCTCTGGATGGGCCAACTTTTTGAATAGTGTGACAGCGCTCGAGGCTATTTTCTGGGGATATAGGCTCATCTTTTGGTTCGGAGCGTTTTTATGAAATAAAACTCATTTGGGTGTAAAAGACCTGCCAGTTATTCTACTATTAGAGTCGGACTGCTCGGTCCCCCATTATTTGACATGAGAGCAGCTGTAGAAATGTGATGCTGATCACATAGTTGTGGTTGTCTAGATTTTAGCTTAGGGGTTCACTTGTTCATGTTCATAAATATTAATTGAACTGTCCAGGATGACTGTTTTCTTTCACACTCAAATATTATACCTGGTCCCAGTATAAATTAACATCAAATTGTATGATTTGCTGATGATTTGAGTGTAATAATAATGAGAATGTGTTTTATGAATTGCACAATTTTGCAGAATTTAATGCATAGCAGCACAGGAACAGTAACAACTGGGACAGATGTATACCAGCAGGTCTGTATAATGCAAGTTTGTAGATGTTTTTAATTATAATATTTAATTATTCCTGAGTACATAGATTTATTTTATAGATATAGTTTAAGAAAAAGGAAGACAAATACATTAATTTCCTTTTGTAGAGTTTTACATAAGAGGAGTAGTGCTGGCACGGGCGACACTTGTTCTGCTCAGAAGCTTTAAAATTTGTGTCAAGCAAACTTCAGCATTAAGAGTGAAATGTTGCCAAATTAACCGCAACACTTTGGAGGCTCTGTGAATGCAGCAGCTCATCACCTAAAGCCTGTAAAAATAAAACATAACCAGGGGTATTACTGGTGAACTCAAGTGCACTCCCAACGCGGAGTCCTACACACTGCAATTTTACCAAATGCATCGCTTTCAGCCCAAGGCACTCTATTCTCTCCCTAAATTAGACACAAAGCATGTTTCAGTTCCCCAGGTAAGAGCAAATGGCCTTAGGTTAGGCAACAGGCATGAAGACACTCCCACTGATCCAGAATACATTAGGCTGCTTTATAAACAAAGCACTCCTGCTAAACTCTGTGATGTGTCAGAGGAGCCTCACTACAAAATTTGTGCAAATCCTGATGTGATTTCTTGTCGCCAGGAGGTCTTGTTTGTTTGCACTTCCTGCATATCATCACCTCCTCTTATTTTACCTATTCTCTGTTCTCTCCGTCTGTTATTTTCCAGTGACTGTGGCTGCTGACAGATTTCCTGTCATTCATGTCTCAAAAACTACAGCGCTGTCCTTGATGTGTCTCCAAAAATCAGCCCAGCAGTGCGCTTTACCTCTGGCACTGGTCGCATTTCTGCGTGAGGAGCCCAAGGATCCAAACCCGTAGAGGCATACAACACACGGTTATAGCTCGCTGTCTGAGCTCATACAGCAAGCCAGGCCGGTACTGGGGCTCCAGTCATGGCCTTTAAAGGCTGCTGACCAGAGGAGCAGAAAGGTTTCCACAGATGCCCCACTGCCCAGTGGAGAGGGATAAAAGACACAGCTGCAGGCAGACGACCTGCATTTACCAAGATTTACAGCCACATCGCAGAGTATACAAATACAAGTGGGTGCAGAGGCGCTAACAGGTTGTACAAACACAGGAGGTCATTCTGCAGGCAGCATGAAGACAAGCAGCAGCTTAACCATAAAACAGTGATGGTAGCCAAAAACATTAGCCTTAAAGCTGCACAAATCAATATTGTGACTTTGACTATGTGTAGTGTGAAAGGTGTTGCTCATAGTGACAAACCCACTGAGATTTATCACCCATCTCTGAAGTTTTCCTCAGCTCCAGTGCCTTTCAGCACGTTGTTTGGATTTCACAGGCTGAAACCTTTCTGTTTCGGCTCCCTCTCAGTGCTCTCATCAACTTCATTTCTAAGCCAAAGCAGACAGCTCCGGAGCACCCACCCTACGCGACCTGCCCACCAGCAAACAGCAGCCGCTTAGGTTCTACAACCCCGCCTCCAAAACAGGTGGGACGCTGTGTAAAACACAGAAAAACAAAATGCAATCATTTAAAATAAACTCTGTTCACTGACAACAGTTTTACGACGTGTTCCTGAGCCCATGTAGTAACATCCTTTATACAATCATGTGTTCACAAAGTGGTGAACCTCGCTCCATCCTTGCTTCTGAACAACTGAGCCTTTCCAGGATGCTCCTTTCATACCCAATCATGATACTATCACCTGTTACCAATCAACCTGTTTACCTGTGGAATGTTCCAAACAGGTGTTTTTGGAGCATTCCTCAATTTTCCCAGTCTTTTGTTGCTCCTGTCCCATTTTGTTTGAAACATGTTGCTAAACTATCTTGGATTTTGGTTAAGCTGGCCCTTCCAAAAGGAACATAGGTGTTATAGGTGCTGCTAATCGTTAGCTAAAATCTTTGTCCTAACATGGTGAAAATCTGAGTTTTTGGAACGCACCAAACACGAAGATGGATTTTCTTTCCCCCGTGAACCCAAGTCGCTGTTTGAATCAGTTTTAAGTGTTGTGAATCCAAGATGACTACAGCTGCCGTCCTCCATGAAGGAGCGAGCAACACATTTTTTTTTTTTTTTTACAGCTGGCTGTCAGGCCTACAGGGGAAGAGCTTTTGAGGTTTTGATGGAGATTTTTCTTTTATTCTTTTTGTAGCTCTGATCTCAGGCAGTCCATACAGGTTGTGGACAATTTCGGTGTGCACTCTTTCATACAGAACTCGTTTAAACAATAGTTTTCTTTTGTTGCTTGTCATGAAAGCTTAAAAACTACATTTTCGGTTCCAGTTTAAGGTGTTTTCAGGGAGCTAAAGGCCCTGGACTATTTGGATACATCAGCCCTGGCAGTTGGCGTCCTCTTAGTCATAGACAAAATGTGAGGCACCCCTCCACCATGAGCACAACAAGGCCGTAAATTATCAACTGCTGTTGTGAGTAACCAATATGCCAGCTATGCACAATGGGACAGAGTGCTATGGCCTTGGGTTGAACAAGATGTTATGTAAGCATCCTGATGGAGGCACAGAAAAGAGTGATGAGCTCCGGATAAAGCCCTCTCCTACGCAGTGAATTTAAATCAAAGGCATTAAAAACCACTGAGGTGTGTGAAGATGCACTGCACTGATTAGTTGAGGCTGGCCCCATATTCATAAAAATAAAACCGCTGTGCTGAATTAGAGGTTTTTTTTTTTCATCTCGCGTCCTTTCGAATGTCCCCCTAAAGTGAAAGTGATGTGTTGCTCTGCCCTGTAAAAATAATGTTTCCAGTGTAAGCCACAGTCAAGCTTTCATCTTCACCCTCACAGGTAACACTGCATGATGAACAGCATTTCATAGTAAATGTTAAACAGTCATTATGTGGGCTCAGAGATTCAGTTTCACATGATAGTCACCACATTTTACACATCATCCATACACACTTTTCCCACAGTTATCATCCAATCCCGTTGGCTTACTGCATGACATCACCGTGTTGCTAATGAATTACAGAGATGCAGTTGTGCTCGGCTCTCCCATCTGCAGTGGTGTGAGTCACAGCCTTTGGCCACCATTAGGAAACCCTTTTAATATTATTAAAATGAGACATGAAAGAAATATTGCCTTGAGAATCGATTCCCCTGCTGTTTTCTTAATGACTTAGGTGACATGCTCTAATCTGAAGGGGTGTTGAATTCATAGCGGTGCAGGCCAGAGTAAATGGGCTAAATGGCTCCTCCTCTACTGTGGTGCTTTGGATGCCATTAAAACACGGAGACATAAAGTTTATAGCTGATGGTCGATGTGATGGTGAAGAGTTCCCTGGGGATTGTCCATTTAGCCACAACGGGTGCCAGCAGCCTGTCCTCTTTCTGACACGTGCATTAGGCTACATTACAGCTTTTTCTATTATCTGTGATCAAAGTAAATATGTGCCTTTATAGAACAGGATTGTAATATGGATTCTCAAGTCTTTTTTGGAAACTTGAGGCTGTGATGAATGGGGGATGGCAGAGCATTAGAGTTCTTCAGATGACAAAGTTGGCCTCTGGCACGTCTTCAACTACAAAAAAAAAAAGGCAAATGGAAACAGAGAGGCCACCTTGAAGGTGAAAGTACCAGCAGCACTTGCGGTGTTGTGGAGAACAGCTTTATTTTGGAAACATCAGGGTGCGATGAAGGCCACAGGCAGAAATGTTTTTTCACTGTGAAGCGGTTCTCTGCGGCGCTGCAAGCATTGCTGGAATTTTCAAGGCATTAGCATTCCGCAAGCGGAGCCGCTAATCTTGATGGCAACTGTTGTGTAATGATAGGGAGATTTGCTTTTGATAGAAAAATGCATCATACTGTAAGTACATCCCAAAGCAGATAAATATTTTGGCATCTGCATCCAGTACGTGTGTGTGTTTGTGTGGAGGCATTTCTGTGTTGCAGCTTTCTCACACTTCAGTTTTTTTTCTTTACAAAGAGGCTTTAGAAAACAAAGTAGACAAACTCCTTAGGTTTAAATGTGGAAATACTCTAAAACACACTCATACATTCAAGCATCCCTCTCTTTTCACTTGCTTGGCAGTATCCTGCCTGCAACTTGCACCATTCTTCCATTTTGGCATATTTTCCCCCTCATTTGTAATCTGTAGTATCTGCATCAGTGACTTTGGGCTCGATTGTGGTTTGTGCTTGATAAAGCCGTGACCCTGAAGAGAACATAAAAGCCTCAGAAATAATACCAGAGCTGAAAGCAGAAACTCCCTGTGATCTACCTTTGGGAGTGGAGATTATACCTGCTTAACGTCAAGCAGACCAAATACCATATAAAGAGGCTATGAAATCAGCCAGCTGAATTTCCCCCTAATCACAGTGGAGAGGTTCGATGCTGGCAGGCGCCTCACGAGCCACAGTTCAGGAGCGTGTGCAAGCCTCGTGGAAAGCAGATGACTGAGCTTCACTGTCACAGGCTTAGAGCAAACTGAATTTCTATATAATCTTTATGGTTTGTTCAATCCATATACAATGGATGGTTTACTGGATCAGAACAATTTAGACAGAGGCAGCATATTGTCTTGTTGAACTTCCTTTCAACCCAGTGAACATCTGAAAACCTAAGACATTGTTAGATTTCTCCGCCTAGTTGATGAACCTTCACTTTGATTTCTTTAGGTAATTTGTCAAATTCAAATGGACTGGAAGAGAGCACCTTATGCTAGATTTAAATTTCCTATGTGCACTATGTTGAAGGTATTGTTTAACTGTAAGTGCAACCTCAGTTCTAAAAAAGTTGGGATGCTGTGTAGAACATAAATAAAAACAGAATGTGATAACTTGCTGATGCTTTTTAATATATACTTAATTAAAAACAGTACAAAGACAATATATTTAATGTTTGGCCTCATCAACTTCATTGATTTTTGTAAATATCTGCTCATTCTGAATTTGATGCAGCAACATGTTTCAAACAAAATGGGACAGGAGCAACAAAACCTGGGAAAGTTGTGGAACGCTCCAAAAACACCTGTTTGGAACATTCCAAAGGTAAACAGGTTGATTGGTAACAGGTGATAGTATCATGATCGGGTATGAAAGGAACATCATTGAAAAAAAACAACAAACAAGGTTTTAGACCATGAAAAACATTACAATGTGCAGTATGTCCCAAACTTATTTTCAAGAAAATGAAATCTATTATTTCAATAATCTGAAGCAATAGCTTCTAAACCCTCAAATTACAGATCGGCTGATGGTAGTTAGATTACTGTCAATTAGACTGAATTTTATTGCCGGATTCCTGCAGAAATTGTCTTGTAGCTCAAGACAACTCTGTTTCACATGCAACGAAAACACAATCATATAGAACAATATTATATTGTATGTATATAAACATCATGTATTTCACTGCTTAAATGAAGTTACCCTAATATGTCAATCATTCATCACATCCGCTCACTCAGAGAGTAATTTTTCCTCAAAGGCCAGTATTTAAAGTGAGATCCACCCACCATCCAAACACAGTCCACACACTCTGCCAGGCTAAATGCAAACAGCGTGAGGGTAAAACCCTGTTTAGGCGTGCCATCGTGCCTGAGAGGTGATTGATTCGGTGGACTGTGCCCCCTTCAGTTTGACAGATCTGAATGCCCACAAATCTGAGAACAGTTCACACCCTCTGCAGCTGTCCACAGCTGGGGGACTGTTGGCCTGTTCTAGTGGTATAATCCTCCGTGGTGATATCATGGTGTTCGGCAGCTGCAAACCTCCAGGCTTTACTTAACATAACTTGAGATTTTGAAAATGAATTTCATTAAAAATGCAATAATAATATATATATGATAATATGATGTAGCTTTAGGTACTTTAGATTGGACTTATGGGCCCAGTGTTTTCGGGAGAGGCAGCAATAGTAGCAAAGAAGTATGTTTGAGACCAAGGAATTGCCTACATGTTCCGCTCATATACACTTAATATACAGCACATTTAACCCCTTAACACTGATTTTTGCAAATTCGCATCATACCGCTTTAATCACAGATTGCAGCCGAATCGCACATGCATTCCTCTAATGCCAGTTTGTGCATATTCAACACACACCTAGGAACCTTTTGCAAGCACTGGTTTCTCGTCGGACCGGTCAAAGTAAAAACTACATCCGTTGTTTTGTTGTTATAATGTAATAGTTGTAAGCCAATTTTGTGGCTGTTTTGATGAAATAAATGAATTTTGAATGGCTTTTATGATGCACAATTATGAATTTTGAAAAAAAAGTATTTTTGATTGCATTTAAGCATGAACGCCTGTTGTCGCTAATTTGCATCATACCTAAATTTATATCTATTGTATGTGCGACAGAAAAATTAACAAACTCCTCTTAATTTAGGATCAATTCAGGCATCAACGGGGGTTAATATTCTGCATTGAGGTTGCTTCAATCTAAATGCAGCAAAGTTCCACTGAGTAAATAGTGATACGCTTATTTTCAGGGCCGCTTCTGAGAATGTCCACTTGGTTGTTCCGGTAATCAGATTGTGCTTCTAGTTAACATGATGTATAAAGTATGAGTGAAAGAAACCATTATGAAAGTAAAAGCAAAGTACAGAAATCCAAGAGACACAGAGATGTAACTCTTAATGGTGGCCCTCTTTAATCAGCAGAAAGCACCAAATGACACAGCGTGACATGTTGGTAGATTAAGGAGCTATTTCTAAATGGAGCCTAATAAAGACTATATAAGAGGCAAGGAAAATAAAAAAGCAGAGCCAGCTGGACTGAGACAACTTAGAGACAATGTGGATTCCAGTCTGCCGGCATTTCAGATGTGGTTTAAAAATTTTAGCAACATGAGACCAGAGAGAGTGCTTTCTCATGTTCACGTCCGAAAGCTCTCAGTAAGGAGGAAATGTGTTGGGCGCATTTTCTGAGTTTAATAGACAGACCACCTGGCTTCATACTGCACCTGTCCTACAGTTTCAGCGCTCGTTAGTTTGTATTTATTTATTTATTTATTTTGTCATCGCTTGAGCAGAATCACAGCAAAATCTCCTGGCGAAACAAGTTTTAAATTTGGTCGCGTATGTTTTTCTCCCACTGTTTTCGGACGTCTGATGTTACATCACTTCGGCCTGAGTGCCAGATTGCTTCTCATATCCAGTAATGCCTACCGTAGATCATTCTGCTCCCACAGCTTGATGCTAACCGAGTGGGGCTGTGACAGCATATGTGTGGGTTGTAAAACTGGAATGATAGTGGAACTGGGCATCTGTGTGTCCAATGATGCCATTATAGAAGACTACACCTCCCCCAGCTCTTATCTAAAGATGACACAACATATCGTCGCGGCCAGACTCACACATGCCACACTGTCTGCGGAGAGAATGGGTGCCGTGCAAGATGAAATCATTATTGAATGGGTTTTTTTTTTTAAGCAGTCACGTCACTAAACTAAGCCTTCACATGCCAGCACTGTCATTGCCCACAGTGCACCCAATCTTTTTGAACATTGAAGTGAAAGCCCTGCATGCTCCGTAACAGACTTCTGTAATTTATATTATGCCGCATTCTAATATACTCAATACATTTCATGCACTTCAGCATGACACTACAGTCAGACATGCTCGCTTTTGCTTACTGCAGATATTTGGACCAGGTTTGTGTAATACATCTGTAATTTCATGTGGAGGTCCTGTTAGATAGATAAAGGTAACTATCTGCATGTACAGTATCTTGTCAGTGTTATAAGCACAAGCAGACGAATAGCTCTCTGGAGGTAGGTCAGTGCATGAGAGCCCAGGTGCATCAATGATATGGGGAGGCGCCAATTTGGCTCAAATTTGCGCTGTGACTATTGAACCGAGTGGATGTAACCTGACATCTCTCTCGCTTTCTCTCTGTTAGTGTGTGTGTGTGTGTATGAGAGTGTGTGTGTGTGCAAGAGAGAGTCTGAAAAAGAGAAGCAGAGGCAGATTCTACCAGGGATATTAACTGGCTGCCTTGTATAATCAGAATAAATGTTCAAAACAAGCCATATAGACTAAAATCAAACATCCAGCCACATGTTGTAATCGGCAATAAGCAAACAACAGCCTCCTCCCTCCGCACCTCCACCCATCCTTTCATTCAGGTATCTAAATATCAGCCATCCGTGAATGCCTCACTTCCACATGGGTTAATTAGGCGTTGCAATTTAGTGGCCATTGGATATATCAGCATTTATCTAAATTGCCTCCTCCATCTCTGCCGGATCAATACCTCTGACCGCTAACCAGCAGCTCTGACGCTGAAGTTTGGGTCATGACCTGCATGGCCAGAGTCTCTAGACGGCTGCGGTGACATGGCCGCAGGGCAGAGAGAGATATCCGGCCCTGGGGACCGAATGATATAGGCCATACATGTATGTGTGTGTGTGTGTGTGTGTGTGTGTGTGTGCCTCTGTTTAATTTACAGTATATGATGAGTACGGCCTAAATTTACATTTCCAAGGCTGTAGCTATGTAGAATATTTATACAGGCAGCATGTGAGGATAATGGAGATTACGCTTTGTTGCTTTTTATTCAGTTCATAGCCATGTTTTAGCAAAACAAATCCAGTGGCTTTTCAAGGATAGCCATATTTTAAAGCAGAAAACAAGTGTCAGAATGACCTAAATATGTCCCCCGTTTGGCTTGTGAAACCTTTGATCACAGTAAACGAAGTGTTGAGGTACAGTATGGCCAAGGAATGTGAACTGCAAGCTGTTTATAGGAGTATGTGTTAAATATTTCAAGAGACACCCTCCCTTTATCTCATCTTTATTCGGGAGTGGCTGCTAGCTTACTCCGCTTTGAGGAGTGCTGCATGGCTGATGAAGCATCTGTCAATTTCCTTAAGATGATTAACCTACGCTGAGCCTCACTTGCCACAAATAAACACACGATGGTGTTTTCAAATCAGACACACCTAATCTTCCATGCATGTCACACTTAGGCGGCAACAGCTGCAATCAAGTCTGATTGCCAGAGTCAAACCTTAATGAATAATGTTGAAAAACAGAAAGCAGACAATGGCTGGTTGTCATTCTCGGTGAACTGAAGTATAAAAGTCCACAAACGTATGAAAAAACAGCCTTGTGGGACCAAAAAGTGACGTGTGCGGCATGTTCACGGCCTGTGCGCCTGTGGAATAAACGTTCAGAGGGGAACTTGGGCTAATGCGCCATGGCAACATGACGGCTCTGCGAGCACCTGCTTGTTTTCACTGCACCTGCCACTCTGCTGAGTTCTCACCGGTCTCCCCGCTTCAGGTAGGTTTCACTTTAATTTAGATCAATTAAGTGTGCTTTTGTTTGTTTTTGTGCGTCACTGACCAACAACTTGCTACTGGACGGGGACAAAATATAGAAGAAGAAAACACTGCTTTTTCACACTTTAGTCATTTTGTGTTGATAGACTGTATATGAAGACAAGCTGTTCTTCACATCTGTCAGTGACTAAAACGATTTATACAAGAAATGCAGTTCAGGTGAGCTCAGGTATATAAACACAAATGTGTCCTTGGGTCAGTCAAAACAGAAGGAAGAACAACTCTGCCGAAGACGCGTGACCAGCTCTGCTCATGCCATTCACATCACGCACACGGCCCTAACAAGAACCAATTGTTTCATTTATTTATCTGTTTATTTCTGCTCATTTCCCTCTCGTTCTCCTCCGAAGTGAGATTTTAAACTCTCCATTCAAGCTGTGTGTGTGTGTGTGTCCAGAGGGAGAGAGAGGGCGGGAGAGGGGGAGCGGAGGGGGGGAGATATTGTGAAGTGTAACAGTGGTATCAAAGTAATTTATGAGACAGCGCGGGACAGGCTACCGTTTTGTATTTTAGATTATGAACACATATTTTTTTCCTCAAACATCCCCTCAAGGAGTCCTTGGAAATAAGTTACACCCTACCAAAGCAGGAGCATTAGCATACTTATATAAGGATTTTTTTATTTTTATTTTTATTTTTTAAATGGGTACTGGAGCACCTTACAAAGGACAATGCAAACCTCAGGACACTCTCCCCGGATTGCTATGGAAAGATATGTCCGAAGACCTGGAAAACCAGATATATCACAGAAGAATTGTGCAAGTTGTCCAAATGTAAATGCGCCCTCTGGCACTTTCCTACTTAACTTCATTCAGTCAAACCATCAATTAATTACAAAATCAAAACAGGGAAGCAAACTAAACGGATTTCTGGGCCCCAATTTCGGGGGATGTCAGCATTTATTTATTTATTTCCCGCTAGATCAAGCAGCATCCCTCTGATTTAAGCCGCTACAAACTGACTGGAAGCTGTCCTTGGTGCTGATTGGTGGTTTGTAACGCAGATGAAACTAATGGAGCTGTCCAAGGTGCTGAAAGCGTGACCGGACCGGACCCGCGCCTGCAGCTCATTTAGGGATCCCAAGCTGAGCCATGGACGCACGCATGCACGCGCACGCACACACTCAGACACGCTCCTCCACCTGACAGGACTCGTGTCATTACTTACAAAAAGAGTTTCTGTGCCAGCGAAGCATGATGACAACTTCCTGTCCTCTACACACGCTCATCGGGGCCACACATGCTGCATAAAATTTGGGACCTGTCAGGGACCCCAAGAAGTCACCTTTGATCTCATTTTTTGGAGCCCCCTCACTGACTTTTGCTAATTGCTGACTCACATTAATTGGCAATAATTATCAAGTTTTCCACTCGCACCAGAAGCCATGTAATTTTCTGATGCTGAAAATATAAGCATCACGTGATATGCACCCGTAGTGTGCTGGCAGTAAGAAATAAAACCACCATTTGTTTTTCTTTTTCCTGTAGCATCAAGCTAAGGCTCTTCTCCCCTCTTCTGTGCTCCCCTGCTTCCGCTCGGCGAAACCACGCATGTGTTGATCCGCGCTGCAGCAACGTGCATCAGCTCCTCTCTGACCCCAGTGTTAATCTGCATTCAGACCGAGGCTCCACCGGTTTTCTCAGCTGCTCCATATCAGTGGAGCTCATTACAAGAGAGGAGGGGGGGGGGAGGCTTCGCCGTCTGTGGCAGTTTTTGAGGGCCCCTGTTAGGCTGTCGATTCGGCAACAGACACGGAAAAGAGAGAGGAGGGAGAAAAAAAAAAACGAGCGATACGAAATCAAGCTTTCGACTCGCATCGATTTTGTTTTGGCTGATCCGACTCCACCGCACGTCCGCCTCGGGTCTAGATTTGCAGACCCGCTGCCGCAAACGTGCGTAATGTATCGTGGAGAGGGAACCCAGTAAATAGACGGACACGTCCATCTGCAATAAAGAGGAAACGAAGATGGTGATGATGGCTTCGCCAAATTTAGCCTCCAAGTGCTCGACAGCAATGGCGAAGCCTTCCCTGCCCCTGAAGCTGCTTCTCTGGGCGTTTATTGTCGTTAATCTCCCGACAAGGTAAGACATGAATGCGGGATATTTCCTCTGCGAAGCGTCATTCTGTGTCGCCTCTGTTGGGGTTGCATTTTTTTTCCCATTTATTTTACATCCTTTTTCTTGCGGTGCCTCGCATCCGATGGCAACACAGCCCTGTTATTTGAGCGCCGAGGCGGCTGAAGGGGGATGTATAGTTTTGGGTGAAACGAGCAAAGCGCGTAGTGTGTGCGCATATATCGCTTTATTATCGCTGTGGTTCGACACGGAGGTGTAATGGGCATTTTTCGGACACGGCGACACATGTATCGCGCTTCTGGGGAGGTTTCTCGCCTCTTTGTGTTTTTATTTACGGGCAACAAAAGCGACAAGCAGCTGTGGAGGCGCGTCGGGTGATTTGGCGATTTAAAACGGCGCATTTGTACAGATGCAGACGCCTGTGAGGGGGACAGTTTGCCCCATGTCTCCCACAATCTGCCCGCCGTTAGAAATAGCACGGTGGCAGGCTAATTCGCTCGAAGCTAAGGCTACATATAGTCTGTGCTAAGCTACCTTTAAGGATCAAGTCTATTCTAAGAGCCAAAGCCTCATTACTGAACGCATGCGGCCGACATGGCCCAACTGGAATAATGAGCAAAGAGTCGTTTGTGTTAAAGACAACTTGAGGATGAATGAGCGCGTTTCATCCCACGTATTTGCAATGAGAAGGGGAGAAAAAAAAGCAATTCAAAATGGCAGACAATCACAGAGTATACAAGTGTAAAGGCACAATAAGGACAAGGGGACCACATATGGACTGATCCTTGTCTTGCAGGCGGTGGAGGACTGCCATTTCTGCTTTCACAGAGGTGCACATTTGAGTTTGTGGAAGGAAGCTGCATCGGTCGTCCCTGTCAAGGCATCATTCCCGAGCACTGAGATAAGAGTAGTCAAGAGGAGGGATGGTCGGGCTCCTCGCACCGCTTTCGTCTTGTGTTGCCGGAGGGTGAAAAATGGAGGCAGATAAATCAGTCGACGTTCAATCGCCGTCAAGCCCGATCGCAACCCAAGGGCTCCCTGCCCAGCCTGCACCGTCAGGCCTGTGTGTTGCTGTGTGTGTTTTGTAATTGCATGCACAAGTAGTGCTCACAGCACGCTTGAGTAAACACTACACCTTGTCCAGTCTTGCACCCAGAGCGGGATATGGATTTTATAAGTTGTGCATGAGTGGTTGAAACATAATGAACTGAGGCAGGATCACACGCAGGTGACATTTCCCCCCCTCGCTTCTGGAGTAATCACAGGGCCAAGCGCGAGCTCTCCGGGTAAACACATGCGCGAAGGTAGCGTCTGCGGATCGGACGTCATCGCGACAGCAACAGGTCTGCCGTTCGATAATTAAAAGGGAGCTGCTGCTCGGGAAGTTGCATTGGAAGTCGTTTGTGATTCATGTATGAGACCTCTTACATAAGACATCTCTCAAGGCCCCGGGCATGCTTTCAGTAATCTATGCTACTTTGTGACTCATTGTGACAGTTACTATGTGTAGTGATGTCTGATGGCTATCAGCACACATTAACCCCAGCGTAAAGCCGGATGCTGTTTCGCATCAAAAGGTATGGCGGCGTCCAGGTTTGGCACAAAAGCCTCTAGTAGAAGCAGAGGGAATGTCATCGCAAATGTTTTGCCATCGATCAGTCGTTGGGTAAGCTTCAGATGTGGTTCCCAGGATCCACTGGGACGGGCCGTGACAGGAGGAAGTGATGTCACAGCGAGGAAGCCCTACTCAGGTTTTCTGTTTGGGTCAGGTGATGTTTGCTGTTCTGCAGACTCACCTCAAGCATTTGAGAGGTGGTGGCTGATGAAAATCATTACGTAACCACAATTTGGGACACGCTGCAATTATTATTATTTTATTTTCTATTTTTAGTTTCTAACCTTAACAGCACTAGGACATATCGTAATGCTAATTTGCTCCCCTCACTGGGCAACAAGAGCCTAAATTGGCTTGATGGACATTATACACGGGACGTTGGCCATTATAGCAAATCACACTTCAGGAGTGTCATTACGTTTAATTTTCTGTTAACTTGCGTTTAATAATAAGTAAATTTGCCTCTATTGCCTTCCAACTAGTGACACATTTCTTACATTTTACATATTATATGAAAAATGACCAAAAACAAAGCTTTTGGTCCTTTCAGCAGGATAATATTGGCCGTCTAGTATTACATCATTGGTCCTTGGTACACCCATCATTTGTTTCTCATTGTGTTAATGTATATGGCCTGTTTTTACATACATTTCCAGAGAGTTGAAAGCACCACAATTTAAAGGCGCCTCAAACCTTAAACCACAGAAGTGGACTCTGCTATCACTCTCTTATTGATTGACAGGGTTTTAAATCCACCAACACTAGACAGCGTATTTTATGTTTACATCATCTTTAAGTCAAACATTCCAGCTGTGCACGTCAGTATGACCTCACATTTAAATAGTCTCAGAATTTAATGATTGAGCCTTTAACTTTGGGGAAACAACATTGGGAACATCACAAACTGGCCTAATTTTCCTTACCATTGCACGCCAGTGGTAGCTAATCGATGCCAACTGTTTTCCACTGGAGTGAAAGCCTGCAGATTCACTGCAGTTAAGTAGAGATGTATATTATTGGTCCTTTCCCCATAGAAAGTATTGAAAAGTCTCTATACTGCATATTTTATCTTAATCTTTTTACAACATCACACCTTAATAGTTCCCTGGTGTGAAAATGTTGAGCTGCTCATGTAACTGCATCCCTCCACACCTATAATGTCGATGCTATATAAGATAACAAAAGCAGTACAATGCTACATGTAGCTGTGGCCAAACAAAAGATCCTTGCTAAACAAGTAACAAATAACAAACAGATAACTTGCCAACAACATACGCGCCCACACATTTGTTTGCAGTTGCCATAATGTTATATAAAACAAATGACAATAAAGCCGCTTAAATTAAATCAGTCATCCGTTGTTTAAATTTCTGGCTAATAGTTAGCAGGAACATGCTTTAAACACAATGAATGTAGGTTTGGAGTCTTCTGCTAGCGTGGATGAAATTTCACAAGAGAAGACGTTTTACGCCAGTTTCGTGACTGCAGTCCTGAGTCCAACCTGCCACCTGTTGCATTCAAGTCTAGCGATTAGCATCAGTTCTCAGCAAAAGGCATTTAAAAATCCATCCCTTTAAATGGGAAACCTGCAGTGTATTGAACTCGGTCGAGCCATTATACACTATCTGCCTCTCGTCATCGCTTGGAAACAGTTACAACGGAGAATTCTGACAAACTGTCAATCTGTCATGTCTCCCATTAATGACTATCATGTGTGTTCGTGTCTCAGAATTCCTAAAATGTAGCTGATAGCATGACTATGTCAGTCTTCTTCTTTTCCCATATCGATGTTAAGACAGTTTGAGGAGCAGATGACAGAGCTCATAGCTGCCTCTTGCTTACAGTTTCTGTCATATTCATCACCCAGGAGGTATTAAGGTCAGAGCGATTTCAGATTTCTGGGATAGATTTGGATGGCGGTGTGAAATAGCAGCGGTGGTGATTAGTCTCTTTTCCGTAGCTCAATAAGCATCACAGTAAACGTGAAGCAGGGTCATGGATTTTGGCACATGACACGCCTAAGACAGTGTTCTATCTAAAGTTTTTCACTATAGCCGCCCCTGCTGCCTCAGCCCTGTGAGCTCTATCTTTGTCCGAAGAGATCCTGTGGATAAATATAGGTCTTTTCTGGCTACCCTTATTCCAAAAGGGTTCGTGCATTTCTATTTTAAGGCCACAAGTACACAGAAGGTGAATTTAGGATACTTTTAAAACTAGTCCGCCGATATTTTGTTTCTCCTTGTGTTAATATGGCCTGTTTTTACGTGCATTTCCAGAAAGTTAACAGCACTGCAATTTATGTGCAGACGGAAAGCTCATCCTGCAGCCTCAAACCTGAAAACACAGACTCTCTTATTGATTGACAGGGTTTTAATCCACTAACTAACACAAGACAGCTTTATTGTTGATGTCAAAGAGTTTGTTTACGTCAAGCATTCCAGCTGTGCACATCAGTATAACCTCACATATTGGGAACATCACAAACTGGCCTATTTTTCCTGAGTGTACCACTGAGAGAAACAAGTCAACCTGGCATGCCAATGGTAGCTAATCTATGTGATCTGGTCTGAGTGAAGCCTGCAAATTCACTGCCAGAGGTCAGTTAAGTAGGGCGTGCTGACACAGTCCAGGTGATTGGCCGTTAGCAGTCCAGCATGTGAGCTCCACAAGTGCAAATGTTTATTTTTGCAATCTGACAGCCTGAATTATTAACCAGAAGCATTCACATACACTTTCAATTATTAGGTTGTAATTGTTATTGTATTTTTTGTTTTGTTTAATTAAGAGTAGAGCTTGTTGAGGGAGGTTTCTAGCAAGAACTCGATGTGCACGAGCGGCTCGCAGTGTTGTTGCCATAGGTGCAGGGCCAATTTCATGTGGGTTGATAATAAGCATGGAGGTTCATTAGATGTGGGGTTCTTTATTAGATTGAATGTAAAACATGCAAAGATGATAGTTCAAGGGAACTTGATGTGGATGCTAATGGTAGGCACATAGCTGTTTCCATAGCTGCTGTTACCCTCCTTAGAACTTCTTTGAACATGTAAAACTGCAGAGGACAGGGCACTTCCCTGCTGCTTTACATGCAACCTGAGATGAAATGTTAATTGAGATCTGCTCAGTAGTAGGGGCACGTTCTGACTGCTGCATATAGAGCAGAGTGACGATGGCACTAAATGTGAAGAGGAAGAATGCACGAAACTGTCAGATTGTCCTCAGCGAGGGTGGCTGTGAACACAACACTTAACTGCAGTACTCTCCATCATTACGTACGCAGCCGCGGATATGCATATGCATGAAAGAAAAAAACAAACAAACACGAGTACACACACAAACATGTAACAGCAGGCGCGCACACACAGGCGCAGACCTCTGTGGATCTTCAGGTACCGAATTAGCAGGCAAAACCTCAGATCTGCCTGCAGTGGAGAACACATGGCATCTCCTTTGATGTGCTCGTCTTTGGAGCATTTCCATAAACACAGAGATGCTCTGAGAGATGAATATAGATGATAAGATTTCAGCAACCTGAAAAACACCAGATATTTTCAAGTTCTCACACCCTGCTCTGCCCCATCTTTGCATCCGTCCATCCATCCATCTATTGAGTCTGTGCCAGAGACAGGTACTTCCTCACATAAAGCAAGGCATGTCTAAAAGGGTCCACCTGAGTGACATAATTAAGATTTAATGTTTTAGGTACTAGTGTTATGGTGGAGATGGATGGCACTTAATGCCATCTAAGGAAGAGTGCTGGTCAAAACATTATTCCTTGCACCCAGCCGGAAAACACGAGAAAGCTATCAGAGCTTCCATCCTTGTCCTTTACCATGGAAACAGTGTCTTTTTTTCCTCACCATTACTGATTCTTTATTATTTCATTCAGAAGTCTATTTTCTTCTCATTGCTCTACAGCCTTGTTGAAAGCTCACAGCTGTTTTCAAGGTTGCTCTTTTATGCTGTTGGCCATCTCCCTGAGCTGCTCCAATGGTTACTGGAAGTGCACAAGTTGTCCAGAACTTTGACGCCACAACTTAAAAATACCTCGCCACTCTCTGTTTGTTTCTATGTATCCATCTATCACTTTTCTCCTTGTCTCTTGTCTCTCTGCCTTTATTTCTGATGCATTATGCATCTAAATCAATCTGTGCTAATCATCTAACAGCCGCAAATGCAAGTTGTTTTCCGTCATCTGAGGCACAACTTGCATGTAATCAGTGAAGTAGGCCTCTCTCTAATGCATATGCATACAAGGAAGATGGCACGGATAGCAGGAGATGTAAAATGTGTGTTTGATTGCACATTTCATTGGATGTTACGCAGGCTCTTGAATGTTCAGTCTCCTTCCAAAGCGTGTGCAAATTTACACTGTCGTATTCAGAGAAAATTTACTGGGAAGAATACATTTTAATGATGCTGCATTCTACAGAAATTTCAACAATGGACAGCATCTGTCCATTTTCTAACACTAAGCACAGTGGGGATTGGGAGTTGTGGCTTTTTCATGGAAAGAAGTTGAGCTTGACATTCAGTGAGTTGCTGCAGTTCAGAGATACTGATTGCACTCCTGATAAGGTAAGCCAAGGCAAGTTGTCGCCTTGTTGTTGAATAGCGTTCTGTCATTTAAAGTTCTGTACATAAGATGAAAAAAGCATGATATAAAAAACAATAAGAATATTACTGTAAATGATGCACATAAATGCATAAAAGAGTACAGTAACAAAGTGGAGCAGATTAAACAGCATAATAAAAATCACAGTGCAGTTAGAATATACTGCAAGATATGAAAGGATAGCTGCAGATTTGATTTGCTAAAGGCAATAGCAAGCAGCAAAATCTGAGCAGTGATTTAAAAGAACTGAGATTTGGAGCAGACCTCATGTTTTCAGGGTGTTTTTTTCCAGACATGTGGTGCAAAGAAAAACTTCTCCATCTTTAGTCAAGATACATTTAGTCTTTTGCACCTTTTTTTTTTGTTCCATAGTTTTTTTCAGTTCCGCAGTACTATTTGCAAACCTTTTGCGAGGTTAATATAATGATTAAAGCTTAATCAGAAGTGGTTGCCTACATAATGTTCTCCCCTAACCCCAACCCTCCCACCACCAAACTGCACTTTTTGAACTCCCCCTTCACGTACGAAACACGTCTAGAAGGCAGTCCCAGACACTGATTGCGTAATGAACTGCTGCCTCAGTAAATCACACACTAATTACACACAGACAGTGCTAGCACAAATTGAATGAAAAGATGCAGCACAGATTCGCCCCGTGCTTTTATGCACATAAGTCTGGCCCACAGTCTCTTTCGCACACATCACGTATGTGTTTTTCTGTCCACTTGTCTCTTCCCGTCAGGCGCACAGAGCGTCTCGCCCCCGCCCACTGGTGCTGCCAACCTCCCCTCCTATTATCAGACAGCATTGCGTTGCGCTGAGTCTTTAAAGCGACCCACTCCATGGCAGCTTGTTGTTGTCAGCATATAAATTCGCCCTCATGCATTATCATCGAGGATCACATCTTTAATTCAGGCGTCAAACCTGAAAAAAAGATTTGTTTTCACAAAGGGTAAACCTTCATTCCAGACATATAATTCACCAAGAGAGAGCGGGAGAAACATTTACAGCTCCGCCATGGCTGTATTTGTGGTCGGGGGCTCTTGAGACGTCATTATCCCTTCAGTTTGAGACGTCTGGGGCGAGGAAGTAAACTGAGGAAAATTGGCTCTCTCACAAACTTGGGGGCCCTAAAAACCTTCTTTATGATACAACAAGCAATTCTGCCGTCAAGGTCCTCAACTTTGCCATCTTGGAATTCGTTCATTATTTTTGTAGAATCGCTGAGCTGAAAATTGATGGAGAATTTCAGCTGTTATTAAAGGTCATTGTGGAGGTTTTTATTCAAACTCAGGACCAGACAGTAAGAGTATGAAATTCTTACATGTCCTTACATTTCTTTTGTCATGTTTATATAAAATGAAGGCCATTTTGAGAAGCAACAGGAAGACTTTGAAATTAGATTTTGTTTCTTCAGTTTTATGCTAACTTTGACTTTTTGCAGTATTAAAACGTAAAAGTAAAATACTTTGAGTTCATGTCTTGATTTTAATAGTCCGTCATGACAAGCATGTCTCATTGGTCAATCAACACTTAGTCACAAGAAGCGTAAATTGAAATATTTATTGGTGTGTCCATTCTTGTGATATGAAAGAAATGGTCACGCGAAAGAGGTTGACGCTGATCGACTTGCTGGCCTGCCGATTTTATCTAATTCCAACAGCTATTGAGTGAAAATTGCCTTAAATTGCCCTCCTTTCTTCAGAGGCTTTGCCAAACAACTTTTTTTGGGGCGAGGTGTTCACCTGGATGGAAGCAAACAAAAGGCAAAACATGTCACTTTGAGAGAGTGACTGTTATTGGACTTGTTTCAGTCTGAACAGAAGAAGTTACGGTGAATCTGTCCAGGTGGGACTGTAATGCTGGATCCAATTTAACTTGACATTAATGCTAAAACCAGGTGCCTAAATGATGCTGAGTTTGCATGACTGATGCTGACAAAGTAATGCAAACATTAGCAACACCCCTCTATGGGGGGAAAGTGCACATAAGACTTTCAGGTGGACAAAATTAATGAAGAGAGCTGTGTCACAACACTCAACTAGTGTGGTGGTGCACAGAGCACTGATGTAGCTTCCAATGAAAATAAACAAAAAAACCGAAAACTGAGATAATGAATTAGCTCATCCCCTTAGAGACAACATAATTCCCATCAGCCAAAAGGTCTCTATATACCTATTTTATATTCTCTTAGATGAGCTTGTATGTGTGAGCCTCGTGCTATTTTTAGGCTACGATTGCTTTGTGCTTTTGCAATTTTCGCATATCGTTCAAGCGTATGTGGCACAAAGGTGTCATCTTCGTGCAGGGAATGCAAAGATCTGAAGCAAATAAGTTCAGTCCTTTCATCTCGTTTTCACATCGAACATCAGACAGCACACAGGTTGCTTTTACTCTCTCTTATCTGGTTGGGTCTGAATGCATCGTGGATACTAGACGAAATACTTCCGGGTTCTTCACCGAAACACCCTGCCCCTGAGTGGTCCTAGACGTGGAATAAGGAGTATCTCAATCTCAATCGAACTATGCTTTTTTAAATTGGAAAGTGTACAAGGTGAAGAGAACTTATGCATCTCACAGTGAAAAAATGATATTGTTTAGTGCAAAAAGGCTTTGCAGGGCAAACCAGAACCACATGAATATTACATTCTTATATGCATGTTCTGCGTCACATGTGTTGCACTGAATGTGAATCATATGTGAATCCTGCATAACGATCACTTTATTTCACTATTTTCAGTAACTCAAAAGTTTAAATACCTAGAAATAATAGAAACCAAATGGAGAGAGAGGATTAATCACACGTTTTTCAGTGTGTCTACAGTGGCACTGACGTGGCGATGAAGCGTCCTGAAAATGTTCTCAAGTTCATCTCCTGACCTTGGATCGAGAACTTGTCTCTCGCTGTGTCTCACATCTTTCAATATTTTATAATATAAAGTGAACAGAGCGCATGCGGAAAAACACTGCTTGCTCCCCTATTGAAAGAAACGACTGATTGCAATGCGTTTTCTCTCCCCTCCCCCACCCCACAGCTCCTTCCAGACTGATGACGATGATGAGGTGTCCAACAAGACGTGGGTGCTGACTCCCAAAGTGTACGAGAGTGACGTCACGCACATCCTGAACAGCCTTCTCGATGGATACGACAACAAACTCAGACCTGACATCGGAGGTGGGCGCTGATTTTTCACGGATGATACGTTTAGTCAGAGAATCACATAGACATGCACCCACGTCTCTGGTTAAATTTGCAGTCAAACGCATACATGCGCGCATTAACTGACATGCATGCTTATAGCCGAGCGCTTTGCCCATTAGCTGCAGGAAAATAGAGACATAGCATCTGTGATGTGATGCAGTGATTTTTAGAAGGGACACTTTGAAGCCTGGAGCATAGCATTTTCTCACTTGTTGTCGACAGCTAATCCATGCTTTTGCAACTGCGCGAAGCCTGAAACACTATATATACCCCTCTTTAATCTTTTATCTCTATGATACAGCAATGATTCTCAACATTGTCACCAAGAAATGTACATTAGATGAAGGGAATACTTCTCTTAGACTTCCTTTCTCCTTTTTTTGGAGATGGCAATTAGAGGAAACACATCCTAAATCCATTGTGATGCTCATTAATTTTTAATACTACCGTGTGTATGAAGACTCATATTGAGAGAAGACACTTGCATAGCATAAAAACACATCCAGTGACACTTATACTTTCTGTTCGCATACTTACAGAGACCTTTTTTTTTTTTAAATAGAAAACACATCAGCTTTTAAGGAGCTGAAAAACAGCCTCACTCTTTTGTCGTTATTCGGAGGGCTGACTTTAGCCAGCGAGGTCATACAATTCCCTCCACAAGAAGAAGAGGATGTGAGAATGAATTAAAATCACCATTACTGGAGTCATGAGCTTCTCACGCAGCAACAGTGTTTGAGTCACGAATCTGTTGACAATTTGACTTTAACACCAGTGACTCGTTACTTTACATTTGGACTCCGGCCTGATTAGAATCACTTGATGTAGTCTCAAGGCCCAAAGATGAATTATTATGATATAAGAAGTACTTTCCCCCCCCCTGACAACAGAAATACTTTGAATGAATCCAGCAGCAGCCAGTCACACACACACACACACACAGAAGGGAAAGGTGCTTTTGGTGGGCTTTGCATTGTTAGCCGCAGTGGACCGCCTCTTTTTTCTGCTGATAATAGCACATTGCCAGTTACAGACTCTATCACCTGTAGGTAGGTAACAATTGTACTGCTAGTAAATCGTCATCAGGCTGAATTAGAACTTGGCTCTTGTCTGGACTTGAAACTGGATTCAAATTTGATAAAATGCCAACAAACTCCAACCCAACAGAAATATTGCCATAAAATACCTGATCCATTTCTTTGATGGTAGTGAATTCTAATTTTAAAAAGCATGCATTATTTCTGTAAACTGACGACTCAGAACACAAAGTTTAGGACTTGGACTGGACTTGAGACTTGAGATCTGCTTATGACTTGCCTCACTGAGGGAGCAGGTGATGATGGTATAATATTAGTCATGCTACCTAATGTATTTTTGAATCTGCTGAAAATTGTAAAACATTAAGAATTATTGACCTTTAAATGGCATAAATTAAAGAGTAGGGTAGGCCAGTTGCACCTGGATGGCCTGTTCTGCACTCAGGCTCTAGAAACTGAACACAAAGAGCATTTAATATGCGCAGCATACAGTTTATTGTTGCACCATGCCTGGCAGCACAAGGTGTCTTTGTGCATTTGCCCGTGTCCTTTCTATGAGTGTGTTTGTGTTGTGTCTTGACAAGCGGACGGGCTGACTATAAAGTATGCGTGCATGTGTTTATGGACACGCATGTGTTATGGCGAAGATAGCAGTCCGTCATGGTCCTGCACGCCTTGTCCTGTCAGTGTGAGAAGTGGACAAGCAGCTTACTCCCTTCACTTTGACAGGCAGTTGGGCAGGTCTCTCTTGTCTACACAAGTGCACATATATCCTAAAGCCTGTCACGTCCATCTGCAGGAGCTGAATAGGGAGATCTTCAGTACCCTTGAACACTTTATTCGTGGGTCAGTATTCCTGGGAAAACTGTCACATGCAGTCTGTCACATACACTTATAGAATGATAAAGATACACCACTCTATATGCTAGTCATGAACTGCTTCTCCTCCCACTGCAGGGGCAGTGGGTAGTTCTGTTTTTGAGGCCGCAAAAGGCAAGAATAGAATGGCAAGCCCCAGTCCAGTTATCAGTCTATGTCACAGAGTTACATTTGAGACACTTTTTCTGTGTCTTGTAGTGGAGTACACCAGCAGGAAGGGGGAGGCAGCAACTGAAATAAGCGAAAGAGCGCTCCTTCCGAAGAGGAAAAGTGATGAGCCAGCGTTAAATGATCAAATTCTGTGCACTTAATCAGTTATTTTATGCAATATTACATGCTTTCCTGGGATTAAATAACACGTTTTCAGTTAGGTTTTAATACTACTTGGAGCCACACATTTAAACGTGCCTAATAAACTTTTTTTTTTTTTTTGCCCAGTAGGCATCCCTAGTGCAACGAAAAGGGAAATATCTCTCATCAGCTTCCCGACTAGCTAATTCCTAATGGCTATTTGTTTTAACTGGAAAAAAAAAAAAAAAAAAAACCCAAGCCGGAGGTGCCACTGCTGCGAATTGATCTAATCCAGCTTTAAAGCATGACAAATGAATTGCCTGAAATGATGGCACAAGATGAAAGCAGCGGATGTGTACTGTAAATCTGCTGCACTGAGCTGCTTTCATGGTCTTGCCCATACGCCGCACGATGTGTACAATGCTGCATTTAATGTGCACATTTCACGAAGGGCATCATCTTTAGTCTTAAGACCTCAGAAGTGGGCTCGTGTTATAAATTGAAGAGCAGCTCAGATCTGCTTTGAGGCGCGGCTTCAACCCAGAGAGCCGCTGCGTAGCCGCGCGGCTGGCTGCCACCGCCTTAACCATCATCTTCAAACGCGCTATGATCTCGCTCTCCCATCGTTGGTCTTCCAGCTGCTGCCAAGTTACACAGCCACAGAGAGGGTTATAATTAGCTGGCTGTACTGTCATCTGATCCACCAACCAATCAACCAACGAACCACACCACGGCAAAGCGAAGTTTCTCCTCCGCTCCTCAGAGCACTGGAATGCTGTGGATTTAGATTCATCGCTGATTGTGCCACGGCTTCGTCTTTGAAGTCCATTGTGATGCTCATTTAATTTTAATGCCCCTGGAGTCTACTGTGCGTATGAAAACTGAAGCAAATAGGACAGACACACAGAGAGAGAGAGAGCTCGAGCGAGAGAGGGGAAATTTGAAAATCCTTAATTCATAACACATCCACGCCACCGATCAAGGTCATTGCCTTCTAGAAAATAGATTGTTTCGTAGCATTCACAAATACGGAGCGCAACGGCAAGGACATAAAGTCATTGTACAGCGAGGTTAATGGATTTAATTAACAAGCCTTAATGATTGGTAATGCGCGGCGATGCATTTGGTCAGAGTCTATAAGCTAATTCGATCAGCCTTTGGATGCCTGAGGTGGGTGTATTGGCATGTGTCGTCTCACACACCAAGTTAGAAATCTTTGAAGAGCCACTTTAAGTCCACTGGCATCTCAGAATAATATTTCTTGGCGTCTGTTTGTGCATTTACTGAAGACGTCCACTTTCCAGTTGGCTGCGTAAAACAAGGCAACTTTGTTTTTATTTATTAAAATTCCAGTAATGTCATGCCTGTAACATTTAATGTGATTTCACTATTAACCCAGTCCAGGGTTACATGTTTTGTGCACCACACTTCAGTATACAGAAATTCTAATCATGCCAATGCAATAAGATCCCCAGTATTCATAGCCACTCACTGATATAACTGGCCAAAAGCAACTCTTAGTGCTTCATGCGGGATAAAGCAGAAACCAGTAAGAGCTGTGTGCGTCTGATTGCGTGTGTGTGTGCTAGAGTTTGTTCATGCATGTCAAAGTGTGCGCGGAGGGATGGGGCTGCAGCGCACACTCATGTATGCCTGCGAGTGACATGAGGAGTGGATGCAAACCTGCACTCCCTCCCTCTGTCTCTCACACTCGCTACGGTTCCCACATCAAGCCTCGAGTCTGGTTGAGTCCCTCCTCTCGGATGCAGCATCCAGTCATCCATAAACATACGCATTAGATGGCGAAGTGGCAAAGCGGATCCAGGCTGACTTAGGGGGTCTGACAGAGCGTGGACGTCCATTTGACACCAAGCTGTCCTGTTTCCTGAGCCATAGTTTCTCTGACGTCCATCTGTCCATCTCAGTAAACCACTGTAGGCAGTAAAGAGGTGTAATGCATGGCCTTCAGTTGTTTCCAGTGTACAGTTCTAGGGCTAAGACTTGTAATCTTCCCTCAAAATCTTGTCAAGTCAAAATATTTATGAGGAACTTCTGACCTAAAAGTGTATCTCTGTGGGAGCGCCGGTGCACCAGCAGGTCTTTGAGAAAAGAGAGTAACTGACTGGCTATCAAGACGAGCCCGGAGCACAGGTGGACAGAAGAAGGGATGGATGGGATGTTGCAGAGGGCACAAAGGTATCCTGGTAAATGGGTCAGGAGTTTGGCCATAAATACAGTGTGCGGTTCTCTGACTCTGGCAGGAAGCCTGTTTGAAGATGAAATTGGTCCTGCAGGCTCCGCTGCAGTCTCTTTGCAGACAGAGGAGCCAGGGTTTCGATTTCATCAGCACTATCCGACGAATCTTAGATCTGCTAAAACCCTGATAATGTAATATAGTCTCGTAAAAGTAAAGTGGGATCATTTGATTTACGTAAATTACTGGATATGCTTGAAGTGATTGAGCTGAATCTCATTAGCGAGTGGATCTAAAAGGAAGTGAAGACTCATAAACACCACACAGCTAGAAGTCTTAAGCCAAAAAGATTAAAATTGCTGTGTCTGTATTCTGATGATGAATGTAAATATTTCATTAGTGGAAGCAGTAGAGTTATAGTAGTTGTGGTAGTAAAACTAAACACTGCAATAAGAAAACTAACGAAGAATCATAAACAGTTATCACCCCAACTATTCACTGCTAGATTTGTGAAGACGGTGCATTTTGGCTATTGTTTTCTTTCATTTTCAATTTCAAGCCATTTTCAGGCCAGAAACTCACAGTCTGAAATCTCCAGCAGCTTCATGCTTGAGTCGCAGGCTGCAACAACCAATCAAAAAGCAAACAGCAAATTACACCTACACCACACCTGAGACAACTGAAAAACATCCCTGAAATGAGACAAACTTCATATGTCTCAAGATCAAAATCTCAAATTGTTCTTTTTGACATTTGTCTTCGTTAGGAGTAATATTGGCCCCTGAATTTAGTGTGAACAGTATGCAAGAATCTCAAACTTTCTTTTGCATGATTTCATCCTCTGCACCTGTCTATGTTTTCCAGCAGCTTCGTGTCCACACATTCACAACGGGGAGATTATTTCCCTCTTTTACTTCACTGATGATGACGATTTCTATAACAACCGATAAACAGCATCCTGAAAACTGTTGTGCATGATGTGCTGAATCATTTCTCTAAAATGGATTTTTCCTTTGCTTCTTCTCAGTCAAACCGACAGTGATCCACACAGACATGTTTGTCAACAGCATCGGCCCAGTAAATGCCATCAATATGGTGAGTAACACTAGAATACAGTGTGAGTGTGTCATTATTATTATTAATTATCAACCTGAAACTGCATGTATGACTAAATGAGAATATTAATTCCCAATTTTTTGTTCAGCCGCCTCCGTCTTATAGGAGGTGAGTGAATAACGACCGAGAGAGTAGCTCTCTTCTCTGGAGCTGGCAGAGATTCTTGCTCAAGCACCCTTCAGCAGGTCAGATGCTCGCTGTCATGGAGGATTGGTTAGTCCAGCTAATCACTATGCTGCCCCACTGCCCTTGTAGTGTAGCAACACAATGCAGGTGTCAATCAGCTACTTAGCTGCTGCACTGGCCTTTGCACCACAGTGGATAAACGTGGTCCATTTAACGCATCTGACAGCATTACACACCTCTTGTTTTGAATCTGAAACACCGGATAACGGTCGACCAGTTGTGTTGCTAGAAACACAGGCCAGATCTCAAAGCAGCATATTTGCAAATGGCTGCGTGCGTTGGCAAGTCCCAAGATGTTCTCTGTCTTGTTGTTGCCAGGAATCGCATCAGCTGCAATCCGAGGTGTCACCTGTTCAAACTCTTTGTGGTTTGTTCAAATAAATATACCAATTTGTGGTTTTCCTTGGATGTGGTTTGTAGACAAGGTTTTTTTAGGCTTTTGATCATTTCTGTTTGCTGTTATAGTTGGAGCGACACATTCAAATTGTGTTCTGGTTGCTCTCTGCATGTATTTGTGATCACCAGCTGCAATGCTGTTTATTTTCTATAGACTTCTCTTCAACAAAAATGCTTTCTTTGTATTACTATTCCAGTAATCGGTATAAGGACAATGAAATAACCCTGCAGTCATGTGATGTGTAGCTTAACCTTGCTATAAACAACATGCCCCAATATATTACCATCCATTTTATAATTATCAGTGTTGGATCTTATTACTTTAAGATGTAAGAAGCTTATGGCTGCAAAGCCAAGTCGGTGTAGCATTTGTTATGTTACTCTCACTGATGCATGTCAGTTTCAGCCAATATGACTGGGAGAGCCGGTTATTTGCACAGTATCAGCTTCCAAAAATTAAAAGAACTGTTTTAAGTGTGCACAATAACACAGCACATGAGCTTTAAATTTGAAAACTGAGTAATGGTAATGGGATACATATATAGCTGTCATACTGCAGTGATGTCCAAAATAGGGCAGAACAGGTCATCTGATAGTGGAGAGGAAGAAGGATTGGAAAACCCTCGCATCAACGTGGCTTTACGTGTTGTTTTCTGGTGCACGTTCCCGTCAAGAACCCACTTCTGTTGTGATTCTGCAGAGCGGTCTGCTCTACATGATGGTGGTGGAGTTCCAGTTCACTTGGTCTTAGCTAAAACACCCACTCTCAATAACTGCAGTGAGGCTGGAGGAGAAGCATCGGTGGGATCGGTTAGAAAATGTGTTTGTGCTCTCATTAGGGAATCTGTGTGTGTGTGTGTGTGTGTGTGTGTGTGTGTGTGACGAAAGCATTCTGCTGACATGAAACGCTGACTGATTGCTTCACATTCATATGTAATGAGCGTGGCTGGGCCTGTGTGTTCACACTACGACATGACAAATGTGGTGAGGTGGGTAGATTTTTCCTAAGAGCATCTCAACATGAACACAATGTGACTTTTTTCTTCTTCTTCTTTTTTTTTTTAAATTAGGCTTCAGGAGTCGTAGAAATATCGCAAAGTTGCAACTCATGAGAGAGAGGAAGAAGAGATGGGACAGGCCGAGAGAAAGGCTTGAAGAAGAAAGAGAATCATAAATTGATGCTTTGTGGCCACTGGAGACGAGCAGTTCATAGCTGTTCTGAGATGCGTGCAGCGGTTTGAATTGAAATTATTCTGTGAAAGATCCCGCAGTGTATATAGGTTGAAGGGAGAGGGGGAAAAAAAAGAAGTTTATCCCACTCAGCAGGGCCCAGATGAAGATCCTCAGGCATTCAATCTTTCTCTCATCACTGGATTTGAACTGTCTGTCCTTTGTGGGAAAACGGATGCTGAAAGGATGGGAATGTTGCCTGGTGAAAATGTTATTTCTCAAATCTCGTTTAGGACTCTTTGGCGTGGATTTAGGCTTTATTGTTGGGCTAAGCTTTGTCAGGAAGTTAAAGCCTCTATGCCCTCTTGCACACAAATCCCCAGATTTTTTTTTCCTCTCCTGCTGTACTTCACTTTGAACCTCGGGGCTCAACCATTCCAAATAACAAAATAAATAAGAAAAACTGATAGCTCGCTCTCACTCACTGCCGCTCCTTTCCCTCTCACACCTTTTAGCTCTTCAGCTCTGCCCATGCCTCTATCGCCTGTGTTTTCATCCCTCGTGCGTATGTTCTAACACGGCTCTCGAAGCGGCTGAATAGGAGGCGGAGGGTTTTGTCAGGCTCAGGACAAAGTGCTGCCAAGGCGGCAGGTTATGAGGTTAGATAATACTTGAGCCAAACAAGGGGAATTATTAATTGCCCCGTTGAACATTTAATTTTCAGGTTGAGGGCGTCAAGATGGTCTTTTTCAGCAGCGCTCTTTAGTGGGGACAAAAGGACTTCTTGGCCTGAATAGACACCATCTACCATCTTGTCTGAGGGAGAATGTGCCTGCGAATGTGCTCCAGCGTTAAGTTTCCACTGGCATAGAAAAGTTCCCCTCAGACAGAAGAAACGGTGCTTTTGCAGCCCACATTTGGATTTGATCTCAATGCGTCTCACAGTTAAAAGCTACACATCGGTGACAGCGCTGGCTGCAAACAGTACGGTTTGCGAGGCTTTCCTGAGAAACGGGGACTTTTATCTCGTGTGTTACATAAAGCATTTGAAGTTAAACATAACAGTTCCAGTAAAGCTGTGTTTTGTCTGTCTTCAGGAATACACAATCGACATCTTTTTCGCTCAGACCTGGTACGACAGGAGGTTAAAATTCAACAGCACGATGAAGGTGCTGCGCCTCAACAGCAACATGGTCGGGAAGATCTGGATCCCGGACACTTTTTTCCGCAACTCCAAGAAGGCCGACGCCCACTGGATCACCACGCCCAACCGTATGCTTCGGATCTGGAACGATGGTCGGATACTCTACACCCTCAGGTAGCGCGCCACATGAGATATTAGTAATAGACCTGCTTTGGGTATTTCTCATTGATCCGAGACCCACCGCTTGATTGATTGTGTGACAGAATTATTCGACCTATCAGTTATCATTATCATTTTATCACATCGGAAGGTTAAATTGTCAGTCATCATTATCTCTGCCATAGTAGTCAGTTTTTCTGCTTGTGTGTCTAAACCAAAAGATTAAAGTGCTTTTAATTACAGATTCAATGGGGAAAAAAAGCACAAACGATTCATTCCAGCACTCTCAGCTGAATAAAGCAGAAAACAATGGATAACAATGAAAACACGTGGTAATTAGTCTTGTCTCAACAATTTGAGCATTAAAGGTGGACTAAGAACGAATAACATGTGTGCAGCATTTAATTTTGTATCTGTATTATTATCAATTTGCTACCACTGAGGCTCTCCCTGCCATCCACCACCAGCAGCCAGCAGAAGGTGTACTTGGAGTACGTAACAATTTACAGCCTCTCTGCATAAATGATTCATGGTGCGGATGATCCTGGACAGGCCCCGGGCAATTTTAAATTTCAGCATTTTAAATTTGACATTAATTAGCGTGGAGGAACTCTGTCCTCTGAATGAGGCAGGTCATTGTCAGTGATAGGGGAACACAGGGACTGCATTGTCTAAACTGATGCTTTTAGACACCCTTGCATTGAGTATATGGCTTAAAAGGGAGCACTTTAATTTCCATACAGGTTTTCATTGAGTTTGAGTTTCTTAAATGCTTGGGGAGATTTTTTTTTTTTTTTTGAATAATATAAATATAATGCTAATTATAAATATTGCTACATTATCTAATGACCCATTTTTGCCTGAAGAGCTTAAGGCTGGACAAATGCACAGTAGTGGCCAGGAATTTACTGCTCTGATTTACAAGACGATGTTTGCCTTTTAGCCCCCGCATTGTAGCTCAATAATAACACGGCTGCAGACTGTTTGTGAGTGTAAAACAAGAAACAACAAGAAACCGACAAGAAACATGTGAAGTGTGTAAAACAGGGGGATCAATTGAAGGGAAATATTAATTGTGCTTATTTTCATGTTTTTGCGCTCCATCATAAATACAGCGGACGGTTATATTGACACCACAATACATCATCAGTAATAATAAGAGAGAGAGTGAACTCTTCTGGACTCCATCACGCTGTGATGGATGTTCTGCTTTGCAGACCACTACCCCTCCACTTCATTAATTTGTTAAGGAACTCAGAATTTAACCAGTGGTTAATTAGGATGACCGCTGTGATTGGGAGGACAATGATACATGACAATGGCGAGTGCATGGATGGGTAAAGTCATTTAAGGTCTTTCTCTCATTAAGAGGAAGTTTAATGACTTTGCCTTCAAACTCCCTCAAGTGTGAAACGGAGAGACGGGTGTGTTGCTGTGAAAAAACATCAATTTAGTTTAGTGAAATTTTAATTAATAATTCCTTGTGTTAATACAGATAAGGGCAGGGGTTTAATGCTCACGTTTGCACACTCCCAAATGTAAACTATTGTGTTGTGATCGATTGGTATGTCATTTGAAACTATATTCAATTCATCAATTTGAATATATAGATATATATTATTTGTATTTTACTATCAAATATCTGTGTGCATCCAAATATTGTGTCTCTGCAGGTTGACCATCGATGCCGAGTGCCAGCTTAAACTGAACAACTTCCCAATGGATGAGCACTCATGTCCCCTGGAGTTTTCAAGCTGTAAGTCTGGCCATATGCTGATACCCTACTGTCTTACCCCGCCCTCTCTTCCTCTGCTTTATCTCAAACACACAGGCATGCACACACACACACGCACGCACACACACCCACACACATACACAGACTACACTATGGCCATATGAGCCTAACAAAGACATCATCATTTAAGGATAACTATACAACAGGAACAGGATCACACAGGGTCACAGGATGTGCAGAATATCTTGCTCTCTTTGCTGACCAAAACACTATCTAAGGGCTCTGTAATAGATTTAACAATGTGCATTTATGTGTTACAATGTTCTGTTTTGCGCATGAAAACTATATGTATACATCGGTATCAACTAAATTATAATACAGAGACTACAAAAGAGCAGAGGTGCACAAAGAATACAGAAATGAGCTTTTAGCTGTCTCTGGTAGAGTACATGTATTGTGCAAAGTCCCCGCTCAGTATACAAATGAAATGAAACTAAATCAACAAGTTCAAGGACAACAACATGGGAGATAACATCAATTCAAATAAAACACCTACATTCACACTGCTCCACGTCTATCAGAGGAGATCTCCATTGATTCAAAGGGATCAGCTTGTCTAGTTTAAGAGATTCTGCAGGTTGTTCCAGTTGGGTGGTGCACAGTATTTCAGAGCCAGTTTCCCCGTCTCAGTAAGAAGACGGTGATCCTCCAGGACCAAAAAGCGTTGGGACCTAGTACACTGTGAGCTTGAGTTATAGTTAAGAAGACATGACAGATACTCAGGTAGTTTGCCAAGACGTGCTTTTTTTGATAAACAGAGAGCAGTGCCGCTCTCTTCTGGCTGCTAACAACTGCCACCCAATCTTTTTTTCAGTAAAGGGATTTAATAATAGATGTCTCATTGCCAACTCGACCAGAGGCAAAGCACTGATTGATTTTCCTGCACTTTGTCAATACTGCTCTAAAAGACATTTCAAAAAGTGACACGAGTCCAAATGAGTCACCCCGCCCCCCGTGTGAGGAGCGTATGGGGGGTAAGCTATGCTAATGAGGCCACTATGGATCTACAGAGAGATGCACCATGGGATATTCTCGAGGGAGAATTCTTCCTAAATAACTCCAGAGCAACAAGAAAGAAAAAACCAGGGGGGCATCGGGCCTAAAAATGGAACAGAAGCCTTCATTTAAATTTGATGAAAGCCATGGATGTTTTCAGAACTTTGAAAATCGCTTGATGTACAGTACATGAGCTCAATCTCAGAGGCAGCAGGCGGAGCAGTGTGTGCAGCAATTCATCACGCGGCATATTTTTCTCAACACGTGCCACAAAGCAACAGCGGCATTGTAGAATTTCCAATGCAACCTCCTTCGCGCTGGTTGTGACTATGGCCAGAAGGATCAGATCACACTGTAACGAGGTGGAGAATGATAAGGCGTGTTGTTTCCGTTCAGCTCGGACTGCATGTTCATTTTAATATTTTAATGTCGACAACAACGAGACAGCTAGTTCCAAAGTGAAGTTGTGTTATTGAGCTCCAGGAGCATTGTTGTTCTAACTTCCCAAAAGGACACTGAATCAATCATTTGTCCTGGATGCATTGCCAGTGGAGCAGCAGACTGCCTGCCTGGATGTCTCTAATGTGGCAAGCGGGGCAGATCCTTCCATCCCCTGCTCCTCCGAGGTCCAGCATCACTGAATTTCTGAGAGCACTTTAGTCACAAAGCCATTTCAAGTTTGCACCGAGGAAGCTCTGCGTGCATTATTAAAGCCACTCCCTCGTCGGCCGCACACGGCTCATCACCAGACCGAAGACAACGCTCGACCCAAATCGAAAGAGAATTGGCCGAAGATGATTACATTCAGACTTTAGCACCTGTTTACATCCTGTCACCGGACAAGGAGCCCAACTCCAAACTGAACTCGCTATTCATTTTAAAAACGCTTTTTTTTTTCTCCCGAAATTTGAACACCAGATATAAATTCAATACTAACAAGTATGATCTGATTAGGAAAATGCATCTGCTCGTCTAAGTGAATCAGTGCCAGACAAGTAAGACTGTTATTGTGATTCTCACAACCGGAGAGCATCCTCTTGAGGTAATGAAATTACTGAAGACCAACTCGTAGCCGTCCATGGATCGATCTCGTAACGCTTGCTTTTACGTCAGCTCAGTGCTTCAGAAAGAGAACTTTCCTCCCCGCAGATGGACTGCGTATCTCGTCAACATGTTGTGCAGGAGTCTGTTATATAATGGTTGCTTCATGAAACAGTTTATTTGCAAGCCAGCTGACTTAGTGGGTATGGATTACTCTGAAATAAAACAGACTGTGCTCTGTGGTGTAGTCTTCAATTGAACGGCGCTGGAACACATTGTTTTATATAGCAGAGAGCTTATGGAAGGAGTCAAGTCTTAAGATATTTCCTGAAAGGGATGAATGTTAGTCTTTGAAAAACATTGTGTCATTTTTGCGCCGAGCTCCTCTCCTCAGTTTAACAAAGCTCCTTTAACTCTGTTCTCTCCTGTTCAGATGGCTACCCCAGGGAGGAGATTGTGTACAAGTGGAAGAGGAGCTCAGTTGAGGTTGGGGACATCCGCTCCTGGAGGCTCTACCAGTTCTCCTTCGTGGGCCTGAGAAACACCTCTGAGATCGTCAGGACCGTCTCAGGTAAGAAAACAATCAATTCTTTTTGCTAACAAGCCCCGTCTTTGTTATTCAGTGAAGGCTCACTGAACACACGTTCTGTGCAAGCGCCGTCCTGCTTTCGCCGGACGGTCGTGTGTGTCGGAAGCGATTTCTCGAACGTGTGACGGCTGCGGCGGAATAGCGATTCCACGGGTGCTGCACGGCACCACGTTCACGTCGGGCATGGTGCATTTAATCTGATGGAGGCAGGATGGTGCAGGCAGCTCACCCTAACGTGATGATATGGTGGAGTTTAATATCTGAATGTATGAGAGGCATTATTACTGCTATCAGGCGGAACCGTGCATGCCAGTGACTCTAAATATTTTATAAAATTAAGTCAATCTCTCTCTGACTCTCTCAAAATTGGTATTCGTTGTCCAGGTCTGATCTGTATACTGATCTGGTTTCTGTCTGTTGCTAGGGGTTACAACATGAACCAGTAGAGAAACAGGGACATGACTTGTAATGTTAATTTCCCACTGCCTCTAGTATAATCCATAAGGGGTACCTACTGTCCATATCATATCCTGTGGGATGGGCAGACGGGTGTACAGATTTTCATGGTGGGGCGGCACAGGTGGAGGAGCCGTGGATGTATTGTAGGAGCTGGATGACTGTTCCAAAATGGTGTCCCAGTCATTCATTCAGTGCATGCGCTGACATAACAGCTTGTCTGTGGCTTGTCCTGACTGTCTTTCCCACACACCAGTGACACTTTTAGCACTTTTTTGGCTTTTAATTTTATACCGCACATTGTGGTTCAAATTGTGACACTTAAGATGGCGTTCTGAATACGTGTGAAATCTTCTGCGTACCACAGCCTCTTCTGTCATTAAGAATGTGGATTTAACTCTTTCTGAGCCAGAACGCAACATAAGCTACAGTACACTTTGTGGCCGCTACTCACTAATCATAGAGATGCCTGTTAGAAGGTTTTTACAACCCTGATTCCAAACAAGTTGGGACGCTGTGCAAGAATAAAACAGAATGAAATAATTTGCTAATCCTTCTTGATGTATACTCAACTGCTAACAGTACAAAGGCAATATATTTAATGTCTGACCTCATCAGCTTCATTGATTTTTGTAAATATCTGCTTATTCTGAATTTGATGCAGCAACACGTTTCAAACAAGTTGGGACAAAAGCAACAAAAGACTGAGAAAGTTGTGGAACGCTCCAAAAATACCTGTTTGGAACATTCCACAGGTAAACAGGTTGATTGGTAACAGGTGATAGCATCATGATTGGGTATGAAAGGAGCACTCTGGAAAGGCTCAGTCGTTCACAAACGAGGATGGAGCGAGGTTCACCACTTTGTGAACACAACACAATTTCTGACACCTAACATGTTTGCATGTATTTCCATATTGCTTATTGGAACCTAAAATGGCAAAGAAGACACTGAAAAGTGGACTAATAATTATAATTGCATTTAATAATATAATAATCTGTTACATGTAGATCTCGTATTCTGCTCCATATTTTATTACATTCATTTTTTGATAGAATTATTATTAAGGATCATGGTCCAGAACAAAATGCACGGTGAGGATTTGTTATATATGTTATAATGTTTAAATTATACATTTAAAAAGCCTTTCTTTGTTAAATAGAATTGCTGTTTGCCAGTAAAACTTTGAAATATTGACTCTCTCATGTACATTAGTGAACCGTCCTTCATGGTACGCTGTAAGAAGGTTGGATGAGTTTAAAGAGTGCGGAGCCATTAAATAACACAGAGAAGGAAACTGTGCATCATTCACGCAGTGTTTTTATGACACGCTGGCTGGATTCCATTCAGAATGATGCAGGAATGTGAATGTTTGCTTGAGGGAAAAACAGCTGCTTTTCCTGGACAGTGTTGACATTTTAGAGAAGAGCCAAAACTGCATTTTCATGCATATGCTTTTGTCTGTTTATGTTTATATTCATGAGATGTCAGTAAGTAATATATGTAATGTTCTGCAAGGAAGCGTTTGTATTCTTTGCACTTGTCTGTGGTGTGAATGAAAGAGAGCCTGCCGCAGAGATTAACTTTGGCCAGAGGAGAGTTCATTCTCATTAGATCAGCTGCATTATCCAGAGGAAGTGACTGAACGTTTAAAATAAGGGTCTATTATACATGCACAAGCAAAAGATCCCCTCATAAATCCTACTGTTAAATGGCTTAGAAGGAAGCGCAGCCGCTTCAGCACTTATTTGGCCAAACTTGCAACTTTAGAAATGATTACAAAAAGAAAGGATGTCACACATCTCCCTAATAACACCAACATAAAGGTCGCAGTCTTTTCTTTTTCAGCTTCAACTCAAGCTCCTTTTTACGAGACATTCATCCTAGTCTATCTGTTATGTGGGTATTGATCAGGGAGAATGGATGTTTTTTGGCTGGACTCCATCTGTTTAGAATGTACTGCTGGCTGGAAGGCTACAGGAAGTAAAGTCATTGTATCAGACGTGTGGCAGCGGGGCCATTATTCTTGCTCATCATATACAGCTCAGTACGTCGAGTCAGTTAGAGCACTGTGTCCCTTTCACAATAAAAGCCCAGCCTGTCTTATGAGAAGCATGTACTGTAGCTAATTACATCGGGAAAGAAGTACTCCATAAAATTTTTAATGCATTTTTAAAATTGTATTTGTTTTTAAACACGAGTTCTGTTTCTGATGCAGGTGTAGTTTCACTGCATGAGTGTCCAGCTTCCTTTCAACGTATTGCCGGTTGGTAGCGGTGGAACCCATGAACAATGCCTTCCTATGATGAACAATTAAGTTGTGTTTGGAGTGTTTGTGGAGGGTGTTAATAGCTGCTATCCCTGTTAGGTAAGCCAGTGCTCTATAATCGTGACAAACAAAACTGTGAGCATGAGTCATCAGCGTTAACAGAAAACACTGTTTAGAAATGTTTGATCACGGTGCAATTTCGATGTAGTGACATAAATTAAAAATTGGCATTGGCCCCTTTCATGTACGTTATTGTTTTAAACATTTCAATAGAGTCATGTATTCAGCGGCGGACAGCAAATCAAACATTGCGTACACATGCAGCCACGGGAGTAACTGAATTCACCTGGTCGTTCTGCAGTTCAGTTCAACAGAGCGTCACTGCGACGCAATGCACACACACACCTATACACACACATTTGCAAGACCAAATGCTCAAACTACTGTGGTGCAAGTTGATTAAAAAAAGAGCTAAAAACTTGCATATAAATTTTCTGTTTTAATCAAAACATTTTTTCAAGTGACAACGTGAAAAGGCAATCTGCGTAGGAGGATGAGCTGTAGTGGAGAATCTGCAGCGTCCTCTGACTCGCTCTCTCTCTCTGATCTGGTTTGTTATTTCCACAAACAGCCATCTGCTCTTTTGTCAGAGCAGAGAACTTTGACTGTGGCTGAGAGACCTCTTGTCTCATTTTGCAGTCTGTTTGGGTATCTGACCTGCTTCAAGATTCATGAGCGCAACATCTGTCTGAAAAAGCAGTCAGTTAGGACTTTATAATTACCCAGTCATCTCAAGTACTCGCCATGCGGCAGGGAGTGCTCCTGAAAGGTGTGCTGGAAATGTAGCAATGTTCCTTAATACCCTGCATCATTATCAGCTCCGTTAGTGCAGTTTAAGTACAGCTAAACATCCTTGTCATGAACAGTTGTACTAGTGATTTGGACGTTTTATTTCTTTGATCACTCAGATGGTAAATCCACATTTTTGACAGTAGAATTCAGGTTGCTTTCAAACTGCAAAACCCTGATTCCAAAAAAACAGAATGCAGTCATTTACAAATGAGCTATGTTTACCGACAACAGTTTAACAAAGTGTTCCTGAGCCCATGTAGTAACATCCTTTATACAATCATGTGTTTACAAAGTGGTGAACCTCGCTCCATCCTGAGCCTTTCACATCCAATTATGATACTATCACCTGTTACCAATCAACCTGTTTACCTGTGGAATGATCCAAACAGGTGTTTTTGGAGCATTCCACAACTTTCCCAGTCTTTTGTTGCTTCTTTCCCAACTTGTTTGAAATACATTAAATTGAGAATAAGCAGATATCTACAAAAATCAATGAAGCTGATGAAGTCAAACATTCAATATATTGTCTTTGGACTGTATGCAGTTGAGTATGTCAAGAAGGATGAAGCAAATTATTTCATTCTGTTGAATTCCAAGTGTCCCAACGTGGAATTGAGGTTGTAACTGCATATTGACACTATCTACTCTTTCTGCTCTTCTTCTCTTTCATCCCCTAGTGCAAAGTGAAATATGCATTCAAATGCATAGAAATATGTTAGATTGCTAGCAAGTATTTTATTGATTGTTAAAATTTATTACGTCTAGTCCTATGATAGCTGAGTTTCCTTATTTTAGTCACGTTATGTGAAGCAATTCTGGCTGCATATTTGCATGAAAGGTGTCATACAAGCAGTACAACTATTAGGGTTTTTCTTTATAAGAAACACAAACACTATAATGATTTTTTTGTTGTTGTTGCTGTTTTATATTCACCGGGAGTGTAGCTTAAACACTGCTGCTTTGTTGAGCGATGCATTTTCCAATCTCGACTGAAGGTGTTGGTGACAGGAGCCTGTAGACTATAGAGCAATAAGTAGGGAGACTGTCCTTCAACCAGACGACCCTGAACTCAAACTCTCGTTTCAGCATCTGCTGGTGTGCACCACAATATGCTCTCCAACACGCTGAATCCCTGCCAGCAAAAGGGTTCTGTGTGTTTGACCTGCACAGAAGGTTATATTTAGTTACATGTTCTTAAAAAAAAACATTTTCACAGCATTGCAGTTCAAGCGCTGTGCTGCATCACCGTCAGTTAAACAGAGTTGAAATGGGTCAGGTGAGGCAACAGAGGGACGTATAATGGTAAGCTAAGCAGACAGGTGAATTGGCCTGATCCAGACAATGGTGACTGCAGCAAATAGTCAGAGGAAGAGATTCCCTCTCATTCTGTGAGACAAGCCAACCTCTCCCAGGCTCAACATGTCACAGTACAGCCATCCAGCATTATCTCATATTCAGAGTATCTCTTTAAAATACAGAACGATAAAAAAAGTGATGCAAGATTAAAGAACGATTGAGTGATATTGTAATGAAAGGGGGCTGGGGCGGTGACATGCCATCTGCTGCCCTGATGCAGTTGTGTTGTAGCTTTTTATAAAGGCTATGTCTGTTTTTATTTGTTGCCTCTTTCCTCCCTCAGCCAGTGTCCAAAGGCTTGGTCTCTTAACATGTCACTTCACATCAGGGCCGGCTGTACTGCCTGGAAGCCTATACCTGCTTCTACAAACACACACACACACACACATTTGCATGCACGCACACTATCTCAGGCCAAGAATTAAAAAGAAAAAAAAAACATTTACTGCTGCTTATGACAAGCAAGGACCTTTGAAAAGACACCAGTGGACAGAAAGAGAGGCGCTAGAAGAGATACAGAGGATCTGAATGCGGGACGGCCAAGGCGCTAACTAGGTACACAGCCAACGTTGCTGTTAACCTCAAAGTTAACCCCTCGATGACTGGGTTAAGCTCGACGCTGGGAGCTGTGTTCTCACCCATCTGCCACGCTGGAGTTCAGGGATGAACATCACAGTGCAGACGAGGACAGAGAGGAAAGAAAGAGAGAGCAGGGGGAAGAGGAGCAGCGGGAAAGGGATGGTAGTCGTGGCACTTCATCTGTCCTGCAAAGCGAAATTACTGAGCAGCATCCATGTTGCCAGTTGACAGAGGTCAAGTGTGTAAGGATGTGAAAAAATATGTGCATTTACTGTGTCTGAGGCTGTACTTTGGGAATTCTCAGCAACAACATAAGGAAGATTATATAAACATGTAGTCCCATTGGATTATTAGTAGGTTTTTTTTGCAAGCAAAGAGTCAGAAAGTTAGAATCACTGGTCACCGCATTTGCATTAACAGTTGTGTTAATACATTATATATGCAAGTGTTTGATAGAGAGGAGATAAAAGAAGATGGGAGGAGAACCAAGATGAATGAATGTTTCGTTTCATCAAGAAATGGGTGATTTATTCTTTTTGTCTGAGGCCGCTCGATAATGTAGCCAGTGTGGTGCATTTACATTAGCTATCAAATACTATCAAAGGGGTCCCTTTGCAGCTGTTAACCATCTTCCCAGCACATTAACGGAATAAATGAGTTTAAAAAAAGAAGAAGCATTGCTTCGATGGGCAAGAAGCTTTTTTTCAAGCATAAAAGGTCGATGCCATTTGCTTTCTTCCTTGTTTTGCAACCAGGCTCACTTTCCTGGGCAGTGAATCACGGGATGGATTCAGCAGGACGTGAGGTGGTTAATTTGCTGCGCTTTTAGCTGAGCACAAATGTGCGCTATGTGCATCAGCCAGTGGAACATATCTGTGCGTGTTCGACAGAATTCAGAGTGCTTTGGTCTGCGTCTGTGTCCATGAAATAATGCATGCTCCTATGTGTCCATTTGCTTGCATGCACATTTCAGTGTGTGCTCTCCACTGGATCTGGTCCTTTTTTTTTTATGTATTGAAAGCTATTCTTAGAGTGACCTTCCAAAAGCCATGGCGTGCAGCCCTGTTGTCTGTGTGCGGCCGCCTGTGTGATTCAGTTTGAGTGGAGAAAGCCCAGGGACACATCAGTGGCCCTCTCCCGATTACGGAGCTCCACGGTTTGCAGATGATTCTTTGATGGGGCGAATCTGGAGGCTTTGTGGATGAAAGGAAGTGACCCGGCGAGAGGAAACAGTCAACGAGACAAACACATGAACGCCCATGCGCGCAGTAAGCACAGTCATTCTCTGGCAAGCCAAAGGATTCCCCTTATAGCATGGCAGAGTGCATCGTTGTTCTATCTATAAGCCTTGGGTGCTGCGAATGGGGACCTCGACCATAATTTAATCCTTAACTACACTCCTACACACTCTCACATACAACTGGAATAGATACAGTTCTTCTGCAGCAACATAACAGGAGGTGAAGTATAGTGTCATCACGATACTAGAAACTGTAACTTTAAGAAAATACCTTGAAAAGTAGCAATATTCAACACCATTTTCGGTATCACAGTGAAAAAAATGACACAACTGAGGGCATAAAATTTTAGAGTTGGATTGAAAGAGAAATATAACATAAAATATGATGCATGTCTGTACAGCATCCAAGCTCATTTACTTTAGATCATAGTCAAAGTATTTTTCTATCAACTGAAATGCTGCAGTCCGAGATTCCTCAGGCGTGATAGCTCTGAGGGGGATTAGCTTAGCTTTGAGCATTACAAATGCATTACAAACACACTTTATAGAGGTCGACGTGCGTGTCCTTCAGATGCTTCGCTAAATTTGTTGTGCTAACACCTTTCGTTAGCATTGCTCTGTAGCATCACTTGCACATGAGCTCGCGAGAAAGTGCAGCTGGTGCCAATGAACCGACACTGCGGAAAAACGAGCATTGAAACAGTTTCAAGATATTCAGAATCGATATGTATCGGAAAAAAAAAACACTACTGAAGAATGAGATGGGGTCCTTAAATATTTCATGCCATAAGAGGGGTCTTTGCAGAGGAAAATCATTGGTTGTGAGTCCTTGGACAACATTTGAGTTTCGTGTCAGGAGAACGTAATGACTAGGGGGGTTTCATGGAGGCTGTGTTGCGTTATTATTGCACTGCCAAATAGAAATCCTGTTCCTTTAAGGAAATCCACTTAAAAGAGATGTGGGACAATATTGCTTTGGCGTCAGGAGGTTTGTGAAATCCCCCAGCGGTGGTGTGGTAACAGCCACGTCACATATGGGTTCAATAGCAGAAATCCAAAGCAAATTAAAGGGAAAATGTAATCAGATTCCTTGATAGAAAAAAAACAAAAAACAATGCCACAGAGACAAGGACGCTTGTCACCACCTGCCTGGTTTAATCAAGGAAAGATGGAGGGAGACAAAAAGCAATAAAAACACAACACCAATAGTTTTTTTATTATTGTTACTGAGACATTGCATCCCTGATCAAATAAAACACCTGTGAAAGCATATTGTGTGAAATTATTCCAGTTTCCGACGCATAAATTGCCTTGATGAGTAACACTTCATGCTCGGAATAATTCGCCAAAATGTGAAAAAAGGTGGCGCAGAATGAGATCGAGGAACATGCCGATACACACGGAGCAGGAAAACGCTCAAACATGACTTCATGGTTTTATAGTAGGTTTCCTGTCATGCTCACGCAAAGCGTTTCGGTGATGCTCTGTTGTGAGTGATAAAGTATTGAATTAACGGTGAAAAGTAGAGGTGAAACTTCACTTCATTTTAGGAAAGTATTTAATCAGACGTACGTGGACAGGTTGAAATGCTGCACAATCAGTTGCACAGTATGTTACCCATGGCTGTATATGAAAACAGTCATTTATTCACAGTAATAACACCTCGCTGCTTTTTATCAGATGACGACCGCTCTGTCTTTGCTGGAGGAAAAAGGTTAAGAAGTGCTGAAACAATGCATTAGCCGTGGTCGCTCTGTTGCTATAATAGCTGCTGTCTCTAATCTCTCCCTCCCTCCCTCCCCTCCTCTGTCTCTCTCTCTCTCTCTCTGTGCGTTCTCCCTCTTGCTTCTGGGTGATAGTTGTGATGGGCAGGAGTGGGAGGAAAAATGCTCTGACTCAGCCAGAATCCTCCCTTTGTGAAGTTAAATACCAATTTACACTCCTCCCCATCCTCCATGCACACATCCTAACCCACCCCATACACTAACAGCATTCACATGTACAGGCGTCTGCTCCGCACAGCCCAACCCCAACCCTCCTTCCCTGCTCACTCTCGCAAAACAGACCATTTTTTTTAGTTTGCGCCCGGTGTATTCCTGTGTCCTACTTTTTTGCAGCCCCCCTCCTGCTCTCTCCCTCTCTTTCTCTCCCTCTGCCTTTCTCAGTTGACAGTCTAATAAGCCAGTAATTAAAACCTGAAAACAGGGACTGGTGATAGGCCAAAGGAGAAGAGATTGCTTTGGGAAAATAAAGCTCTTGTTTTCCTCCCCATCGACCACCACCTGCATATAAAAGGGCGCCTGTGGTGCAAAAACAGAGGAGCACAGATTTAGAGGAATAGATTTTTTTTTTTTTTTTTTTGTGCCATGTTAGATTGTCAGTCCTCTCAGCGCTCTGTGGTGTTTGTTCTTTTTTGGCCGACAGACCATGAAGCACACAGGAATATGGATTGAAGGCAGTGGGTGAAGCTCGAGAAATAGAATAATATTCGGTATCGAAGGCAGCCCATTGCTCCACTCATCATATTTAAGCCTCTGCCACTTCTACCTCAATGTGTGAATATAAATGTCCTCATGATGCATGTTTGTTCGTCTACTTTAAGGGCACCGAACCTCTCCGCAGCACAACTGCATTTGCAGCACGAGTTTCAGGGCAATAAACTAGGACGCTGGAATACATCGACTACAAAATTAAAGTCATCTCATTTGCAAGAGGGAGAAAGATGGGGAAAGCAAGTGGACGTAAATAAGTGAGGGTGCTGTTGGTTTCTTTTTCAGTTGAGATGCCGGTAGGCAAAGATGGAGGTCATGGGGCGGAGAGATGCATGGATGGAAAAAAAAAAAAAAAGGATGCAAGGGAAAAAAAGAGGAGGATGTTCAGCCAATACCAAAGCAGGTCAAAGCTGTCAGAGATGCTGTTTTTGGAGGTTTGCGTTCTTCTTGACTTCTGCCGGTGCAGCCGTCATTCTGAAAGACGTTTGTCGCTGCACCAGCATGAAGCAGCGGAAGGTCAGGCTTCGGTTGATGGGGTTGCTCTTAGATTTTGACAAAAGGAGAGTGAGAGACTCTGTAAGCCTGAAGGTGCAGGAAGAGAGAAGATCACAGGTATATACTGTAATTCAGATGAGTACTTGCTGGTGCTACAAGGGACTTAATTGCTACTGTTACCACTGTAATAAACAGTAATTTTATTCACTGTTTATTTTTTTAGGTTATTTGATTTTTGGTCTAAGAGGAAAAGCAGTGTGAATTTGTCCCTACTGTGTACTAAAAACAGACCAATGGTGGAACAAGTAAAAATATTGCAATAATATCTAATAATAATAATTCTATACTAATAATTAGCTAATTCTTTTTGACATTTCCATACCAATTGTTTTCAACAATTTTCAAACCCAGATAAATCCATCATTTTATCTGAGGTAACGTTTCATTCAGTCGCCTGTTAGTGGTGACACGGGAAACACGAGACAATACAGTCACAGAGCGCAGGCGGAGGTCGGCGAACATGAACATTACAACTCCCATGAACCCGTGTTGGTTCACAACGTCATCAAACTTCTTTTGTTTTTTCATCATTGCCAACCTATTTATAACAATGTGTCATATTTTATTAACTGACAATATTTTCTATGAAAAATCTCTGCTAACTAACCAGTAAGCACAGCTATTAATCAATGTAAGAATACTCAAGCAAAGCACATGTACCTCAAAACTGTACAAGAGTACAGTATTTGATTTAGTCTACTCAGCTACATTCCACCACTGAAACGTACATAATACAAGGCTAGAAGGTACGTGAATAACAAATGTATGTAAGTAGTTGGTGTGTAGCTCTGAGAAAGTACACACACAGTATTTCTGTGAAACGTGTGACTGTAAAGTAGAACAGTAGGGCTCATTATTTCAGAGTGACGTGCAGAATATGCGATTTTAGAAAACGTGTGTCGCAACAACTATTACGATAGCATATAAATGGAGTCTGTATATGTGCTGTGTGTGCTCACATATGCATGCACACACAAAAAACAGTCTCATCTTGCTACCCGGTCGAGACTGGTTTAGATCCTAAAAGCAGTCCAAAGTTGATGCGACTCTGTGGAGCAATTGTTCCAAGACCGAGCCCTCACTGCTCAATAAATTGTTATAAAGTTCCATGCTTGGGTGCTGGTTACTATTCTCAGTCAGCTTATTGGCCTTACATAATATTCTGCAACCCAGGGCTTCAAAGTAATTAGCCATAAGAAATAAGGAGAGAGCAGTGGTGGAACATCCTGTGTCTGGTTGGTTAATACATTTCATAAGAGGATAAATCTCAGAATTGCTATTAAAACAGAAGTTTCTCATGAATCATAATGACAGTGTGCAGCACATGAATTCTAGGGAAGCACTTAACAAAGTTAAAGGCTTTTTCCTGTTATTGTGGTATCAGAACACTGCAGAATCAATATTTATATGCCATATGTGACATATTCTATTACCTATATAAGCCTTGAAAAGAGCACAATATGTCCCATCTGCGCATATTATGCTAATGAATGTCACAGTTACTATAATCTATCAGAGGCCTATTACCAGTATGTCTAGCAAAGGCTACAGTGAAATTAAATCCTAAAACTGTCCATGAATCTGTATGAGGGGATGCATTGTTAATATTCAGGATTGTCGGGATCATGTATGAACCTCAGCGCAATGAGCCTATAATGCGTGTTGCATTGAAAATACCAGTTTGTTTAAGTGTGCATGCTGTGCTTTTCTGGGAGTGTTGGCAAGGCTTTGTGATTATTAAGAGACTTAAAAGAAAATGCTACTTAGTCTGAGTGTGCACAGGCATAAATCAGTGCTGTAGTTTTGGGCTATTCAGTCAGTATGTTGGGGATGATTAATTAGATTTCAAAGCTTTAAACCAGGGATCCAAAAACTCTAATCTGTAATAGCACAAAGCCATTGGCAATGAAGTGGGGATTGATTGTCTAGGCTTATACAGTGTTTGTCTGAGCTTATCCATCGAATTTAAATTTAAATTATATTGTTGCTATTGTAAAGGCCGGTACATTGTCCCACTGTGACTGGAAAATCATCCTGAAGACATCCTGTAATACATAGTTTTCACTTTTCTTTTCTCTGACAGCACCTAATGATTTATGGAAGTAGACATTACAGTAAAATGAGGTGTAGTAAATGTTAACAGATTCCTCTTGTTGTGCAAAATCTTTATTTATCTGACTCCTGCTAATCAACCTAAAATGGCAAACATCTAAGTTTTGATTGCGCTCATTGACACAGTAACTGGCTTTAATCTGCACAGCTCAATGAGTCAGCACAGTGCGTTTAAAAGTTAAACAATGTCCTGGAAAGTCGCATCATAAAATTACAAAGTTTCTATTTTGTTGTTGTGGTTCCTAAAGAGGGCATGTGGGAGGTACTCGAGGACTTTTTAACAGCATCTTTGCGTAACGATCCTGTGCAAAAACACCACTACAGAAACAGTTTATCATCGGTTATAAAAAATATGGCCGACGCTGTGACACCCCTGCCCTTCGATTTTCTGTTGGAGGCTGTGCAGGCTTTTCAGCCACAGCGGTTATTACGACTGAAGCTAACTACCCACTGCTCCTGCCATTTATTGAAAACAAATTGCTGTTCCTGCTGTAACTCTCCTTTTTGTTCAGCGCTTCTTTTTCTTTTTTTTGTCTGGAAAAAGACAATCAGTATTCTGCACCGGGTGTGTAGGGCAGAACTGCGTGAAGGTAAAAGCTAAAACCTCAAATGGCCATCGTTGAATCACTGAAAAAGATGCAAATAGCAGATATTGTCCATCTATCTCCCTCTGACAGCTTGCCTTGAAATATCAGGGCACCTGTCCATCCATCTGTGTTTTTAGGTTTGCCATTTTATTTCTCTAAGCTGAACAAATCCTCCACCAAGTGGTCCCTGGAAAGCTTTGTCTTGTGTTTTTCTGCAGTTCTCTATCACTGTCATAGCATCACATTCTCTCCCCTCTTCTCGTTGCTTTTACGAAATTAGCTGTATTTATGTTGAGCTGCAGCTCGTTCGTCCTTTTTAAAGAAGCACAAGTGGGACTAGTCACCTGGCCAAAATAGTTAGAACAGAAAATAAGACCAGAGAGGTGATATATTAAACATGGGGAGAAAGCAGAGTGAGCGCTGAATTTTAGAACTTGGAGCTTATGTAATGAGTGTGAATCGCATCTTTCCTCAGCGTGTGAATAAGAAATAACGAAGCCATTTTTAGCAGAGGTAAGCTGGAGCATGGATAAACCGGTGAGAGACTGAGAACAAAGTGAGAGAGGTGGCTCGTGATGGTGGTGGTTGTTTTTAATTATATGACTTGATGGAAATAAACTCTCTGGTGGAGCTTGGATTGCCTTAAAATTCAGCAAATTGTAGGTGAGAACAAGAAATAAACTTGTTATTTGCCTGAAACAGAATAGAAGGGTGGTATTTTTGGAGATGGCAGCCAAGGCTTGATTACCAACTGGGCCGAGGGGGCAGTCGGTCTGCGTGGTAATTACTTTGTGGTGATTTGATTAATTACAAATTCGTTGGTAATACAAGGTTGCAACTGCAGTTGTAGCCTGAGGCCTTGTCTTGTAAAGGACGCCTGTGCCAGAATCTAGTTTTAATACGTCAAATAATTCAGATATCTCTAATATTTCATATCATCCGTACTTGGCACAAAATCATTACTGATAAGAGTTTAATCAAATTATCACTGACTACGTTGCAGCAAACTTCAGACACTGGTGTCTGTGAGTCTGAACATTGGCAGAACATGTGTGATTGTTTCTAACGTAGGCTCATTTCAGGGACGCATTCCATGCTAAACACCAGGTAACTGGGGACGGCTTGTCCAACTGGGGACAAAAGCTGAGCCCCCATTTGTGGAAAAGCTGATTTCTGGGTCAGAGGTTAAGGTTAAAGTGAGGCAAGTAGCGGTTAGTCACCAGGAAATGAATGTTGGTCTGTATACTGTCCCCAAAAGTGACTAAAGTGTGTGTGTGTGTGTGTAAGGGTGGGTGTTAAGAGGTTGAGGTTAGCTGAGCCGTGATAGACCTGACCCTGACAATATAGGAGGCCATAGATAACTGTATCCCGCGGGCCCGCAGCATGTTAATCCAGCCCTGATGACAGGATGTGACATCATCATCTTAAAAATAAAAAATGCTTATCTAACTTCTCCGCTTCCTCCTAAACTCTCCAAATGATGATAAGGAAAACCGTTCCGGCAGCTTCTTACTACCTGTCATAAATCCTATAAACAGCCCCGCTCTCAATAATTTGAGAGCTATTAGTGCGTCTGAGAGGGGGATAATCATCTGTCTCTGTCACATTCACTACAATGTTAACAACAAGGCAATCAAACTCTGCAGACTCCTGTCTGCTGTTTAATCACGCCGCTGTGTTGCCGCAGTTACTCACCATGACAATGCCGTGACATCATCGTGCCAGCCACCGTCGGCTACAAAAAAGCTGCGGCGGCCTGTGGAGGCAAGAAGTGAGGCCATTTTAACTGGTTAATCGCCAGGCCTCTGGTCATGTCGCAGGAAGTGGTGAGTTAACGTCCTCTCTCAGCATTGCCGACCCCGGCAACCAGCCGTGGTGCAACCCCGGTCATTAGCAAAAACTCCTGTCGTCGCCACAAACACGCACGCACAACAACACCCGCTGTCGCCTCTGATGTAGACGACCCCTGACAGGAGAGGAGCTCAGTGAAACAGCCTGTCAGCAGCTCTGCAATGTGTCTGGCTTGTCTACCTTCATAGGATGGCCAGCATGTGCCTCAGGTCTCTCCTGCCCGTCCATATCCACACCAATTTACAGCCCGGCTGCCAGCAGAATGATATTCTCATGTGACACTCCCCCCCCCCTCCCCTTCGTGTCAGCAATCCTCAATTACCATGTTATATTCTGATGAACTCCCCTGTGGCTGTTGTGCAAAAATGTGCAGCCACGCTGGGCTCAGCGTTCCCTCTCGCAGGTTCGGTACTCTCCCAAAAAATGCGGAACGTTAGAATGATTTCTGTTTTCCAACAGTCATGAAACATCCATCTTTTTTTTTTTTTTTTTTTTGGCGGTAGAGGGCTCATATGGAAGAGTGATCCGTTTTTACCCCCTCTGCTGTTTGTGTGTGCGTCTAATTCTGTTGAGTGTGTCGTCTCTGCAGCCTCTAACAACAAAGTAGCTCTGTTTTCTGATGAATGATCATCCCCGCCAAGTTTTTATTGCTTTCCGTAGATTACATCAGCTTGTAGTAAATAGCTTTTGCCAGGGAAATTTGTGATCCTAATAAAAATACTTCAAACCATATCTTAATACAAACAATAGTTGTGAGCTGTTGTCTGCGTAGTTGGTTTTTCACACAGCTGTCATCAGCGTTTTTCATTCAGGAATTACAAGCAGGAGGGAATGGAGAGCAATGTAATTATAGCAATAAGATGATAGGATTGGAGAAATTTGAACTTTGGGGGAATTTTAAAGCAAAGACGCAAAGGAGGGATCTGAACTCTGAGTGTGTTCTTGTTTCTGTAATTACACATGAAGATGAACTGATGATTATGAGGTCAGGGGTGAAGCTGCCTGTAGGATCATTGTTTTGTTGGATGCCTATGAAAGACTGGGAGATCATACAAGTCTCTCACGTATGAGAGCCTCTTCATTTTCATTGTTGATCCACAGAAGGAGGTACATTCGACCTTAGCCGCAACAGCCTTGAAGAAGGGATCTTTATATAGACCCTGTGAAGATAGAGTGTGAATGCTCTTGTGAACACACCCTCGTCTGTTGGCGTTGACAGATGCGCAGTTCTAGCTGAGGTTAGTTTGAGGGCCCCCATTAGGAGGAACGCAGGCACAACGGCTTGGGTGCTTTGATATCCCAGCTGCAGTCTTATGAGAAATAAACACACTTCTGTCTTCCCACACAGGCAGGCAGACATGTGACCATGTTTTTTAATCTAGCTAAAATGGAAGGAGCCTCTGTCTCTCTGTCTGCTGGTCTGTCCTTCGATTTTCTCTACAACCGCTCATCCAATGGACTTCACATTTAGCGGATGTACAGCTGAGGATCCAGGAAACTGCAGCGCACCAGACACATTAATTAGTAGTGTGTTACAGCAACCTAAAGTACACACTGTGCAGTGTATTGAGAGGGGACCCCCAACCCTCTGAGGCCTGTCAGACACGTCTGAGGTGGCTTGACATGCCTTGACATTTTTATATATTTCACCTTCCTCCAAGAGCACAACATTTTCTTACATTCAGCACAAGCTCGACACTCCTAATCTGAGAGCAGTATGAATGTCATTAATCAGTTTTTTCATGTAAATCAACTGTGAACAAACACATGTGCTGAGACGCTCTGAAAAAAACGAATTTCCGGCCAAGACTTTCTGAGCTCTGAACCTTCTAAACATAGATGTTGGCCCCTGTGATTAAATCATGCAGAAATTTCATGTGTTAATGAGGTAGGTGTCAACACGCAGTTAATAGTGCCCCTCCCCACTCTCAAAGGTCGTGACCTAGGAGCTGAATTGGGCATTTTCACACGTTTTCCTGCCTCGTTATGACCTAATAATGACTGCCGAATTACTGAATTATCATATGAATAGCTCAGTTTGCAAATGGATGGGGCATCGTGAGCTGCCGTCTGACTCAGAGGCTGAAATGTGCATGCTGTTATTTTTAATTCCCCTGACATAGTTCCACAAATACATTCGCTTTCTAACTATATACATTCTAAAGTGCATCCATCCATACATGCCGTGACAGAGTTTTCTAAGCGGTTTGCTGAAACTTCAGTGGGATTGTTGACCCCAGTTAACTGTTACACTGCCGAACGGCATGCTGGGTACAGCTCGCTCTCCGTCTCTCGCTACACTCCATTCAAGAACAGGTGTGTTGCTCATGACCCGAGGAAGCGCTGTGACAAGAAAAGTAACAAGAAAGCTGCAAGCAGCAATACCAGCACTTCACGAGTTAAACAAACAACAATAACAAGATAAGAACAAAATTAGTTTGCTTGTAAGCTTGCTGAGGTGCTGCAAGACAAGCAAGACAGGGCTCAGTGTGGGGGGGAGGGGGCACTATTATCCACCAATAACGGTGGATAAAGTTGATGTGATTTTCGTCCGAAGTGGAGACACAGAGGGACAGGTTCATAAACTGCTTTTTGCAATTGGGGTAAAATTAATATTTAAAGTCCCTCGTGTGTAGGATTCTGAATTATCATTGGGAACTCCTCGTGGTAGCAACACTCATTATCTCATACAGCTACGCCCCCACCCACCGCACACATAGACCGCACCAGCTTTCACCAGGAGTGCACGCTAAACATGTCATCAGAATACTTTAAAATTGAGTCAAGCAGGCAATCAAGTAAAAATGCAAAACAAAACTGTGTCAAATGTTCACACAGTCCACTAATGGTGCAGAGGCTGTTTATCTGGAGCAAGGAACTGTTTGCTCCCCATACGGCAATGTTGTGAAATCCCAGACAAGCACTTAAACCAGTGAGGGAACTGGAAACCATTTTGATTTTGAGCAGAATGAGGAAGTCATTAACAAACTGATGCATTACTATGGAGTTATAATGGCAGGAGGGCTGATGCAGATACATCAGGCTGCCAGAATGGAGGGCACCGGTCGATAGCACCTCCTCAAAGTGTCTTCCTGCCAAGCGCTGTGGCCTGTAATGAAACTGGCGGAACAGAAGACGAGAGGCGTATGGCAGCAGGGTCTCACACCAGCCGACCTCACCCCGGTGGTGGAAATCCCATTATCATTAAGAGTCTGAGGTAATGTGAAGGAGGCTTTGCGCTGCTGACCAAGCTGGAATAAGTGTATTAACCGGCAGTTTCTCAGCTGTCAGGGGTCTCCGTTTTGGGCCCCTGTTAATGTAGTGTTAATAAAAACAAAATAGTGGGCTGCGGGACCCCTGAGAGCAGCCTTCATGTGTCTCCCGTACTCCGACAAAGCGAGGCGGTGCACTGTAATATACCATGCACCTGCCTGCATCAGCAGAAAACACACGTGGCGATATGAACAGTTATGGTTGTGCTGCTGGGGATATTGCGCTTGGTTTATTTAATGATGCTATCAATGGCTGGGTGAGTAGAGGTGCATGCTGGGATAAATCCCGAAGACTTGGTCCCTGTCCAGACACTGCGAGGACTCGCTCGCGCGGGGTGCACGCGTTCGCAGACATAACAAACACTGACAGCCTCATCTCTTTCTCTCTCTGCCTTCCATTAACACACAAATACACAGATGTTGGCTGTTTTTCGCTAAACTGCAGTATGTGTTGTCGCCCTTTCTCCTGAGGAAAATTATTAGCCAGCTGTTCAGTCCCCAGCTGCAGAGACTGCTCCATGAGCTGTGGGTGCTTAAACACACACACACATGCTCACACACACACACATACACAGTGCCCTGCAGGTTACAAACCGCAGCGAGAGGCCAGGGGAGGTTTCCGACACTGTTAGCAGTCTGATGTTAATCAATTAGCAGACAACTGACTGAGCTGGAGGCCAGCAGTGAACTCCCATTAAACCCAGGGAAACAGACAGACAGGTACATGGATAGACAGCTACAGAGGACAGTAACTGTTGGCAAGCATCGCTGCATTTTCAAGCTGCCACAGATGCGACTGCAATGTGTACGTTTGTTCTCTTCCATGCCCGTCTTTCTCTGTTTGGTCCTGCTTCAACTCGCCCTCCTTGCAAGGGTGTTGGAAGCACACTCGTGCGCACAGGCATGTATGCATCTGTGTGTGTGTGTGTGTGTGCGTGCACAAGGCTTCGCATGCATTTTAAGCAGGCGGGGCCAGATGATCCATATTGTCAGGGTCAGGTCTATCAGGGCTCAGCTAACCTCAACCCCTTAACACCCAACATCTGCTGGGGTCGGGCAGCCAGCACAGGGATGGCTCATCATCAGCTGCGTGCTGGTGTTCATGTTCCAGCTAACTACTGGCAGGATGACGAGGGTGTGTGCGTGTGTTTATCCAAGCAAGTCCAGCTCTCTGATTCACTCGGTTTCATTTTAGATCTCCAGTTGCCCTGGGCAAACATGCAGTGAAGACTTAGGTTGCACAACACGATGTATTGATCAGGTCATGGACTTTACCGGTTTGTTTTAATCCATGCCTGCCGTTTCTGTGTCGACAACCTTCTTTGATCATAGTGAGACAATGTGAAGAGATTTAATAAACTGGGCATACTGTCCGCCAGCATATAATCTGTCCACCCCATATGTTTTAAAATTCCACAGCGCCCTCACTCCTTCTCTCCTTTCTCCTGTCATGTGTCTCTCTGCAGGAGACTATGTGGTGCTGACCGTCTTCTTTGACCTGAGCAGGAGAATGGGCTACTTCACCATTCAGACCTACATCCCGTGCACCCTGATTGTCGTCCTCTCCTGGGTCTCATTCTGGATCAACAAGGATGCGGTACCTGCCAGGACATCACTGGGTAAAAATAGAATTGAAAATTGTTTCAGCCACAGCAGCGTTTGTTGGACATATTGACGTCACGTTAAAAAGCCAAAAGTCCATCAGCAGAACTTTGACTGCGCAACATCTCCTCTGTATCTTCTCATCAAGCCTTGACTGAGCCTTTAGTTCATTCTTGCAGTCAGTCCAAACACACATATGCTGCTCTTATGCCAGTGTGGTTCAGTAGTCATCCTGGCCTTAATTACTCCCTCTTGTGAAGCCCATCAACAACCCTGTGTTGGTCGCACCGCCTCAGACTGAAAAGAAGTCCACCTGCCGTTCTCCCCTTTCCTTTTGTCCTCTCATCCCTCTCTCTCTTTTCCCCTCTGAGAGAGAGGCAGCTACTTAGGAATCTGGTCCATCTTGATTAGAAGAGCCTATCCTGCCACATATGTTTTCATGCATGCCTTAATGAGGCATTAATTATGCAGTACAGCAGGGGAGGATGCAGAGATGCAGCCTCAGCACAATAATAATGCAGGTGGCCTCTTCAAAGCATGTAATAGGGGGACACGGAGTGAAAGCAAAAAGAGGGCAAACGAGAGGATTTCAAGGAAATTTGTCAACTTTTGAACTTGCCCTTGGTGTCCAGGGGACATCATCAAAAGTTCACTTGTGATGCAGTTATGCGCATATTCCTTAGTCAGCTTTCCATTTGGCCCCTTAAGGCTCTAAATCCTGACCTCAAGCTCACGTGATGTGATCATTAGCGAGCACAACTGAACGTAAAAACAATCCCTGCAGCCAGAAACCCTCATTCTACCTCACTATCATCATTACTTTGTCCATCATTAATCTCTCTAAAAATAGGTTGTTTTGTTTTCTCCTGCTTCTGCAGCTCCAGACGTGTTCTGCGGTAGGAATAAGAACGCTATTAATTCCCTGCTAAAATTGTACCAGGAGTCAAGTATCTTAATTTCTTTTGAAAGATGATGCGGGAGGTACAGGAAGCCAGGTGGTTAGGAAGCGGATTAACGCAGATGACATAATTCTTAATCCTTCAGTACCATCCAGAAATATATCAATTCACTCACAATGCTGCAATGTTAATCTTGACGCAGACTGAATGTCTTTTAGGCCACATTAAATATAGAAATAAATCATCTTCTATATACGAGGCCTCGGCTTGGCTCTATTTATAGCAAGGCGACGGCCTTCTTAGTTGTTTGTTTGTTGTTGCTCGGGAGTTGTGACGCTGCTGTCGGTAATCTGTTCTATCAGTGCACTTATAAATGGATTTTCTCGTCATGTGGAATCACCCCGCCTCCATCGACATCGTCGTGAGAGGCAGAGACAGCGGGTGAAAAGGAGAGAGGGTTGCCAGATAGGGGAATGCAGCATGCCAGTGTGGTGGTCAATGGCAGCTGAACCACTGAAGTATGTGGATCAAGGGGACAGTAAAACAGCTGTTCACTCCTCCCATATGGACTGTTAAGATTTGCAATTAAAACGTCAATCCTCTTTCATATGTGTCTATATATGCTACAGATATGCAACTTCAGTTTTATTAATTCTCTTGTGATTTTCTTTCTTTCCCACTAGGCAGTAAATGTGATGCTAAAGTGAAAGATTTCCCTCCCACACTGAAACATTTAGGAGCACATGTGTTCCTAAGCTGAACAATGTGTGAGCACATGCTTGAACTGTACGCATAAAATAAACGCATTAACACGTTGAAAACCTGGTCCGCAATCTGTGAAAATGATTAGAAAGACGTCCACTTGAGCTCATCTCAGCTTCCCTCCAGCTGTGGAGCTATTTCCGGGAGACTGCTCTGTTAGTAACACGTGCAACCGTTTTAATGAATTCTTCTTTAAGTTCCCGAATAAATGTTTGAATAAAGCTGTGAGCATCATGCGCGCCGTGTGCTTGACAGATTTAAGAGCACATTAAGTACAGCAAGATTACAGTGTGGCAAGCTACTTCTAACAACAGATAAAACACAATACAAGACAGGCAGCATTTTAATGTACGGAAATTGCTTTTATGATGCATAGTAACTAAATTATAGAGCATTCTTTAGATGAAATAGGAATGCAGTGTAAAAAGACACATAGCAATGAGCTCTATGTGGCGGTGCAGTATAACTGAACTTACAGGTTCCTGTTTTGTCTTTTTTTGTCTTATTTTCCCTCTGATCTCACTACCAGGCATCACCACTGTGCTGACCATGACCACGCTGAGTACCATAGCCAGGAAATCCCTTCCAAAAGTTTCCTATGTGACTGCCATGGACCTGTTTGTGTCCGTCTGCTTCATCTTCGTCTTCGCCGCGCTTATAGAGTACGGCACACTGCACTATTTTGTCAGCAACAGGAAGCCGAGTGCCAAAAAGGACAAGAAGAAGAAAAACCCGGTGAGCATCTTTCTAAAACCAACTGAAGTGAACTTTATGATACGTACAGTATATTTATAATTTCCTTAAGTTTCAGTTTTTGATCGTGCTCAATTCAACAAACATTATTTTCATTTATGTAATATATCTTTATGTAATGTCTTTCCAGTGTTTACAGTATCCTTTATTCAGGAGAAAGGTCAAGTTCTCCCTACGCTCTCTGTCCCTCCCCCACTGCATTACAGTACCGGGATAAGCCGTGGAAAAAAAGCTATACGCTGCTTAGTATCGCTAAGGGAGCATCTTCCCAAGGGCCACCACGTCAAATTACTCAATGAGCGAGGCGTGCAGCCTGAACCTTTTCCTAATCCGCCACACATCTGTTACAGTTGTAATTTAGACCTGTGTCACATGACAGGAGAGTTGCCCTCATGTGAGCCTTAAATCCCTCAAAAGATCATGGCAGCTCGGTTGAAGGGCTGTGAACCCGCGGCGAAACATACTATACGAGCACTTATGAAGCCGAGTATGTTTACCCTCGACGGCAGGACTAGCGCTTCTTCCCCATCAGCTACAGCCAGTTTATGGTTCCAGAAATGAAGAGTTTGAATGAAAATTAGCTCAAATCGAGCACTTAAAGTCTATTTATGAGAGAAAGTTAATGTTTTCATGCTAAGCAATGTTTTTGTAAAGGGTTGTTTGTAGGTAATGGAAATCCATCGTTGAAGTCGTGGCTTTTTTTGGGAGGGAATCAGACTTGAAAGATATTAAATCTCAAAGCTCTAAGCACACTGTGCTTGGGTGAACAGGAGTATCGAACTGGAACTTGGGGGGGAAAGTGGGGCGCTCTAGTTTCAGCCTCGGTAACTAAGGTTTTGCACATGGTCTCGTGGGCAAATGAATGACTAATAAAGTGGAAGGTGCAATGCCAGTTTGCCATCTCAGAGGGACTTTTCTAGGTTCTGCACGACTTGCCAAGATGCTCGAATGAGGAAGCGTGCAAGAAAAGGAGGTCTTTGACCGAACTTCTTTTGATGCTCATGAATTGTTAAAAATATGGAAATAATAGGAAATCGAGGAAAAATAAATAAATAAAGAACCTGAAAAGTTTCTTTTACTACTTGTGAGACGTTTTGGTTGCATGGGATTTAAGTCTTCTTCTTAAAATGCAGAGGGATTTAGATTTACTCCTGTCAGTTTATCATCTTTTTTTTATTTATTTATCTTGGAATACTGACATACATTACCACAACATGTTAGATTTCACATACTGGAACTGACAAGGAAGCTTGATGGAGTGTGAGAGAGATGCTTCCAACTTCATGTGAAACTGTAATGATGCCACGCTCACAGGGAGTATGTGAACTTATGAACAGTGTTTACTTAATCTGTGTAGTTTTGCAATACGTATGCATTGTAATAATTTTCCTAAGGTGATGCTGGCATAAGAAGCATGTGAGATACATATATCCCACCATGCATCTCCCCCTGTGTCTGTTCGTAACATGTACGTCTCTCTACAGTATATTTCTTCTCTTTCCATTTTGAGTTAGACAGTACAGTGCTTGTAATTTTCACACGTTATCTCGTGTCTCTGTTTATTTTTTTCCTTTTATTGATGTCTTTTGTTCTCTGTTTACATGTATTCTTTGTTTTTTTGTTGCTCTCTTTCAATTCCACATTTTCTTTGTTTCCTGTCTGGACAAAAGCTCCTCCGGCTCTTTTCCTCAAAGGTATATTGCCTGTGTCTGACTGCATGTGTCTGATGCATTTTGGCTCTTTGAGCCCCCAGCACCTCACTGCTTTTCTGTCTGTTCTACGGCAGATACGCCTCTCTCTATTCCCTCTTTATCTACCTGCATTCTTGCTGTACTCCTCATAAGTTACTAAATAGGTATCACAGATAACATTAAAAAGGGGCACTCTGCAGTGCACAGTGCGGAGGCAGCCAGCCAGACGTACTTATGCAGTTTTTAAAATTCAAATAAGCATCCCACACATCCCGTGTCCAGAGGAATGTAATAGTCCAGGCCCGGTGTGGACTCATTCTGGCTCCCTCTGTCCTGTTTCACTCTTTGTTGTTGTTGTAACCGCAGTGAACTAGCAGCTGCTGCAATAGCTTCCTCTTCTTTCCCTTCTCCTGCCAGTAAATCTATACCTGTGTGTTTGTTGGGCTTCTCAACCTGACGCTTCCTACAGAGTCAGCAGAGCCTTAACAGACTGAAACAGACAACCCCTGTACTGTGTTAAGTCTAATTAGAGTTGGAGGTCCATTCAGAAGATTAACACGTGCTAATCTTTAAACACCCAAAAAGCATCCTGGGCGGGTGGGAGCGAGCAAAGGTCTAAATTTAGCCTAACACACAAGTCAAGACAAGATAATCTGCTTTTACCACACAGAGGTCCACAATATTTATTTTTTTACAGTCGGTGTTTGACTAACGGGGATATTTTTCCAGGTCAGCTCCTTTAGATTGACAGACTACACATTAGTATAAATGCACAGCTGAAAAATCCACCCGCAGTATTTAAACACTACCATCAAATATTCCACTTAAACCAGATGAGCACGGGATCCTCCAGCAGCGATCCAGAATGCTTCCGCCTTTTGTCTTCTCTGAGAGGTTGTCTACTTTCAGCCAGTTAAAGTTGCCAATGCCACTGTGTTGTATCTTTGTTGTTTTTCTTTGTTTTTCTTTTTTTTTTTTTTCGCTAACACCAACTCAGCACAGCCCAGCTTGACCAGGCCATGCGGCAGGATGCTGTTAATGCTCCTTCTGCTTGAGCTTCCACTGCGCTTCCTCCAGTGCAACCAATCCCCTTTGAGAACTGAGTCATAACCTGTTCCGCTAATCCCCTCCTTAATTCAACATACTGTCCGTCAAATGAGGACAAAATTGCTGAAACTAACCCGTATGTTGCTTTGTTTGTGGTTATGTATGGTTTTCAAAGGGACCGCAGGTTTGTGCACTAGTGCTGGGCAAGATGAGAAGTTGTAGGGAATGAACAGTTCAATCAAGTTTAAGTATTTTAAGCTTGTTTGAGGATGCATGCTTACGGCAGATCTTGTTATGTCCAAACTAAAACTGCAACAACCTATTTTATTTGCAGCAAGCATGATTATAGATACATAGAAATGACCGCGAAGACATTAATGTGGCAAGAGGGGAAAAAAAGCATTTGCTGTTTTGTGATTTTTGCTGCAATTAAGAGCTGATTAACACAGAGCATAAATCAATGCTGTAAAACATATTTGGTGCTGCTGCAGTCATTTCTGGATTACTGTTCCTATGTTGTAAGGACAACACATAAAGAACAACCTAAATGACAGCTACTGGCACTTTTGTGGTGATGTAAAATTCTTAGAAGCTGAACTTTGGAGTGTGCACGACTCACTGCGTCTTTTTTAAATGGTGAGCTTGACACCCTAGTTTATCAGCAAGGTCAAGGAACCTTCCATTTCTGCCAAAGGGGTGGGTAGGACATTTAATCTGCCATACAGCCAGAATTCCAATTTGTGCAAAGGTGGCATGGTGTTTCAAGATAAAAGCTGATGAAAACAGTCTGTTTGAATACTAATTTTCTCCCTTTAGAGTGACAGGGCCACAGACTCACTGATGTCACTGTCCTATTTTGGGAATCTTCACAAACGAAAGGCATGTGCCCTCCAGTGGTGAGCACAGTTTGAAAAGGAGGTTTATTTTAACCTGTTTAGTGACAGAAAGAGTGGGCTGCAGAAATACTGAGCCGTGTGCTGCACATCTGCCAACACATGCTCCTCCCTAAGCTTAGCTTTATGATGCATCATAAGCCAGTTACAACATATCTTAGAAATGTATTTCTGAAAAAAAAAGGCTTGCAACATCCACGTAGGTCCAAATTCTGACATTATGTTGAGTCACTGGGAATTCAACACATTTAAAAAAAAAAAAAAAAAACGCTTAGAATAAATGATGCTCAGCCATCTGTTTGCTACGGTATTTCACAGAATTTTTCCACGTGTACAATCGCAATTCCAAAAAAGTTGGGACGCTGTGTACAACGTAAATACGACTGAACCTTTCGATGCCCCAATCATGATACTATCACCTGTTACCAGTTAAATTCAGAATAAGCAGATATTTACAAAAATCAGTGACGCTGATGAGGTCAGACGTCAAATATATTGTCTTTGTACTGTTTGCAGTTGAGCACATGTCAAGAAAGATTAGCAAGTTATCACATTCTGTTATATTTATGTTTCACACAGCGTCACAAATTTCCTGGAATCGAGGGGATCAGTAGCACAATCAGAAGTAAAAATAGAGGGGCATTGCCCAGCACTAGCTTAACTTAGCTGCTAAATGAAGCAATATGGACTACTCCAGTACGAATCATATGATTTCCTCAGCTGCCAGCTATACCCCAGCTCAAACGTGTAATTTGCATCATGGGTTCCACTGGGACTGACCCTTTGTCACTATAAGCCTCACTAATTACAACCACAGGTGGCAGATAAGCGTCGATTTGACATTAAAAGGGTCCATTGGACAGTTGAAGGTGCAAATTACATTTTGCTGACTAATGACAGAAAACGGCAGCTCAAATTAGGTCCCCCGTTACGTCAGTGAGGTCTTGATTGTGGCGCTCTGAGGCTCCTGTGGCTGACTGTGTCATTCTGTCCTGTTAAAAGCAGACACCCACGGTAGACATCCGTCCACGCTCGGCCACTGCCATTCAGATGAACAACGCCACGCACATGCAGGAGCGAGACGAGGAGTACGGCTACGAGTGTCTGGACGGGAAGGACTGCACCAGCTTCTTCTGCTGTTTCGAAGACTGCCGCTCCGGAGCCTGGCGGCACGGCAGGTTGCACATCCGCATCGCCAAGATAGACTCGTATGCACGCATCTTCTTCCCCACTGCATTTGGTCTCTTCAACCTGGTCTACTGGGTCTCCTATCTCTATCTCTAGGCCTGGGTGTGCATCCAGCCTTATCATACAGTTCATTGCATTCTACATATGCTCTGTGCCAGCGCGGGACATTTTGAAGGAGGGGACCCACTGAAATATCCATTAATTTGATTTAAAGCACTCGCTTTAATTCCCTAGTTTTAATCTCTTTGAACTTTACTCGTTTCATTTGATAACTCTGACAGACACTGCAAATGTTGTAGCATTACATTTAAATGGAATGAGGAGGTCTGTAGGTGTGTTGTGAAAACACTGATTGTGTGAGCAATTACAGTAACAAGAGTCTTAGTTTGATTTTTGTTTTCATGGTTTCATTTTGGACTTTTTATTTGGAATTTCCTGTTGATTTCTCTCAATTGGGTTTTTATTTCGACAAGTACGTTCCTTCCACATTTAAAGAGCTGAATTAAATAGCAGTTCAGATCCCAGCAGACATCCATCAGAAAGATCTAAATGACGTGAACAGTCTTATTTATTTTCACTTGTTTTTTTTTTTCATTTAACACACTACGACACAAAATCTGAAGCACTTTAATAGAGCTATGTTAGACAGTGACATCAAAATTCATTTTAATGGAAGCTAATTTATTTTAAGTTATTTAGCTTAAGTGTTGGCACAATTATACATTGTATTTTCTATGTGTGGTCAGAGAGAGGGGATGCTGTTTATGGACAATGCTCAACTGTACGGACACTGTATATATTTTACTATTACATAGTGGTTTACATTTATTGCATGCACCTTTCAGGGCAAAAATCCACATGTTTTATGGTCTTCTATTGTTGGCTATGGAAACTAAAAAAAAAATGAGCACTGTCGATTATCATTCAGGCTTTAATTATACTTTTTTCTAGGAAAATTGGAAAAAAAAAGATAAAAATGTGCCCAGTTTATCGTTTTAGGTTGAGGTTTCGTCTTCACATGCAGGCGGGAGGATCAGCCCAGAATTTCAGGCCAGGTTTAATCATGTTCCTCGCAGCCATTAGCTCACTGTATAGACAACACTGACCTCTCATCCTCGCTTCCATTTGCCGTTAAAAGCGAGCATTTACATAATGACACACTGCTGTTGTATTTTGGTTATGCAAGAGAAACTGTACTAGAATCAAGTGAGGTTTTCTTCTAAAACTTAGCTTTTTTTTTTTTTTTTTTTTTTTTCCCTTTACATTAACGGAATAACTGCAACTGTGTTTTGCCTTCAAAGAGAGGAATTCAAGCCGATCTCCACTTCAATGCAAACACCACTACAGACAGCTGTAGGGTATTTTGAAATCCCTGCGGTAGCACCGGGGTTGTTCGGTCATTCTTCTGAGATGAGCAACAAATCAACAATGAAACAAACCAAATAAGCAAAAAAAATGATAAAAAGTGAATTTAAGAGCTTCAGTCAAGTAAAACAGCATCTGCATTTGTGTCGAGAACAGATGTGTAAGCCTTATTATCGAGCCTCTCGCTTCCTGCCTCTTTGAGAAGAAACGCATTGAGAATGTAAATCATCACACGGTGAGGAAATTGAATCACCGGCTGGGCAGAATTTCATTCATTCTTTCATTTGTTTTGGTTGTTTCTATTTATTTTCGCTCCTTCGAATTTGCTTTGAATGCGCGGGAGCATCTAAATTGTAAATGTCGTGTATGATAATGTGACGCACATGAATTACAGCCCCTTACGGATCAATTTTGATAGACACCAGTATGCAACAAATGGAGACAGTGCTTCAGTATGATTTGTAAACTCACAAGGAATAGGTGTAAATCACATTGTCTATGTACATAAATTATAAAGGGAATAAAACACTTGTCAAGCCCTTGGGATTTTGTAAAAGGGTATATATTTTGTAATTTCAGCATTGTTACAGTATATCATCTTACAGTATATTAGACTTATTGTATTATGCTGGACTGACCATGTAGAATACTTGGGGGATAATGGGGTATTTATTTATTTATTTATTCGTTGATGGTATTTATTTATTTATTTTATTGAAATAAATTGTACTTTATGTCCATATAGCCCCTGAAAAGAAACACAGAATGCTGTCATTTATATCAAAGATACATTTTTGTTGATGTGTCAATGGAGCTTGAGCTTATTTATCTTGTGTTTTCTATGTTGTGATCGATGTACACTGCTCTCACAAAGGCCTGTCAAACTGTTATATCTGTCGAAATAGTGAGTCGCAACATTACCTGTTGTGCAGCTTCTGAGTAGTAGACTTGAATATTTTCGGGGAGGGGGGAAGCAAAAAAAAAAACACACACACATACACAAAAAAAAAAAGAAAAAAAAAACAGTTCCCAAGCCACCATAAGAAGTACATTTGCTTGTCTAGATGACTATTAATTATTTCCACTTTTTCCACCACCACGTTTTCATTGCTCTTGGTATTTGCCATCGTTAATAAAGCATCAGCTATGATACTAACATTATGCATTTAGCAGATGATCTCATATTCCCTGATTTCTTTCCCCTTCGTATTTAACGGTGGTCCTGTCGTGTTCCGAAGCTGCTACTTAGTCTAAGCCTGTCCTCAGTGTGCACATACTCTATCTCTCACGTCTTTAGGGACGTAAGTGTGTCAGTAGCGATGTAGACTGGTCGTCATCAGTGTTCAGTAGTTTACAGAAATGTAAAAGAGTGATTCCATCCTACAAAGTGCCAAACACACACACATGCAATAGAGAATATCAAACTATAATATCATTTGTGAAAGACAAAACATGGTAAAAGTGAATGTTTTCTGGAAAGAAATGTTGGTTTGTTTGTTTTTTAACATGGTACCAAAAGCATGTAGAATAGAATGAAAGCTGATTGTTGTATCAGGGTGAACTGGAAGACATTTCTGATTCAGACTGTATCTGACGTTATTTACAAACCCATCTTGCTGATAACCGAGCATGTCTTGTGTTTGAACAGTACTGCAGAAAACAAACATACTTTTTTTTTTTCCCATGATGGCGAAAGCTTGTGTATTCTATTTTTTTGTGCACTCTACTGTAAATGCAGAGATGTAACGGTGTATGGCAGATACTGAAGCGTGTTTATACTCAGTAGTGTGCATGTTGAATATGTTTTCAGTCAAACAGGATTGTTTCGGAGAATTGGGACTAATTCGAGCATTGTTTCATCTGGCGTCAGTCCTTTGCCTGCATTGACATGGACTTTTATTACACTGTACTTATTTTTGACAAAGTGATTTTATTTATTTTGGGACCCACAAATGAGACATATATGTGAACAGCACATGTAGATATTTTCTATTGTTATGCATTTTGTCAAACTGCAGAAAACAAAATAATACGCACTGGAATTACAGAACTCAGTAAAAAGTATCCAAGAACAAAATGAATTTCATATGATCCTCATACATACAGTATGTTAGTTGTTTGCCATTTATGTATATTTGAGTATTGTATAAAAGGGGCACTGATCAATTCTGTTAGGGTCTGCATAATATGCTATACATGTACTGGAAAAAATCCTTTTCATAAGGGAATTGCACATAGCTGTGGAATTTTACAATAAAATGATTGCATTTATCAGTGTGCATAGGTTCATCATTATCATCTGTTACTTATAGTACTGGTAGTAGTTGTATACAGACTATATACATACTGGAGCTACTTTTCACTATTTTACTGAGGGGATATGAGAAAATGAGTGATATAAGAAAGAAGAAAAAAAATCCAGTTCTATGCACATGTTTAGGCTTTTAACTTTGTCTTTTGTTTGTTTTTATTTTTGTGAAATATTGGATCATTTTTGGGCATAAAATAGTTTTTAAATGAAACCATCTGAGGACTTTAGTGGGGAAATGTCTCTTTGGTGGAGCTGCTGACAACTTTTACACATTGAAAATGTGACAAGAGGCCCCAAGATGGTGTTTTGTTTTTTTTTGTCAGGGGTCAGTCACCAGCCAAAAAGAAACTAGTTAACTCTTTAAAATTGCAATGTATTTTATAAGCTTATCTTTGTTTGACTATGCGTAGTCTGAATTTGTGCAGTAACTAGTTGTCAAATAAATAGTGCAGTAATAAGTCCATGGAATGGGATTAATCAAATAATGTACAATCACCTCAAAATTGTATTGAATTTAATTACAGTACTTGAATAAATGTGCTTAGCTCCTTTCCACCACTTTTTCTGACAACTTGTCAGGAGCTCGGATTGCTCAGCGGCAGCCATCTCCTGCACAATTAGACTAAAAACATCGGAGTTTGTGAGGAAGGACCTGCTGGTGGCGGTCACTGCGTGACTATAAATTTCAGTTAATGGAAAAAAATGTGGCAGACGCTCTTAAAATTATGGCAATTCTGGAGTTCAAGCCATAGACTGAGGTTGATCATAATAACCTGTCAAGAGTGGAGCACTGCAGTGTGTGAGCATGATGAAAAGGAGAGGTTGATACTGCTAATAGAAGATGTCACTCTTGTATAAACCCAAATACTTAATGCAGCTATAATTTTAGAGCTACGTCATTGTTTATGCACTATAATGTAGTAATAAATAGTAAAGTACAGTCACTGCTGGCATCCTAAAGGCAAACAACTGCTGATATACTAAAAACAACCCTACATATTCAATGAATCTACGTTACTTGACATTACTGTGAATTCCTGTAAGACAGATTTATGTTAGACTCAACACTAAGTGGATTAATTCTGCTGTGAATAGAAAAGTGGCGAATAACACCTGGGTTTACCCTCCACTGCAGCCAGAGCAGTTCATTCTGGTAATTAGTTAATTTGATCCAGTCAAGCAAAACATAAAATCTGTACAAAGTGGAAGTCCTGGAGTGGACACTACATGGCCACTTACAAACTTCATATTTTAATTATTCTCAAGCAGTGAGTGGTTTAACAAGCTGTGATTGAAGTAGACTGCAAAAAAATACATTTATCCAATTCCAATGTCAAGAGGTCGCTTTAATTCTGTGCTTCAAACTGACTTTTTGAGACATTTAATAGCTACTTCATTCATTTTAATATCTACGTCTTGTTCAAGAAGGATTGATGGAAGTCATACTTATTTCCCCTTGAGGATGCAAAACACATTTAAAAGTCCCGCCCACCTCTGCGTCAGTTGGTCAGATTTATACTTCAGCACCTGTCACTCACCTTGATGAGCTCTCATCACTGAAACTGCATCTTTTCTGAGCATGAGGTGCCCACCCTCCCCACAGCCAGCACAAGTTTTGAAGACGCAGAGGTTGTTGCAGACGTGTATTTCACCTGCAGTGTGAGTGAGACTCACGTTTGTACTTTCATTGTTAACTTTTGAAGCATAATTGCAAACTGTGTGTCACTGAGTTATCACAAATAAACAAGGGTCATTTTAGTAAAAGCTGCCTTTAGGGAAACAGCTAAGGACATTAGTTTAGGCATGACATAACTCTACCGAAAAGCATATTTTCATTTAATGGGACAGTTTTCATACAGGAATAGTACAGCCTGTTCCAGTCTTGCCCAGTGACTATCTTCCTTCCAGGAAAGTGCACTCGAAACGGAGCAGCAGTTGGCTGATGGACCCCTGTGCTGGCACCTCTCCCTCCACTGGGCAGGGTGGCAGCTGCAGAGGACAGCCAGTGAATCCCTCTGATTATTACACAACCGTCTGCAATGTACCGCAGCACCGTGCCGTCAGAGCCGGCCCTTTCATCAGCTGAGGTACAAGCTCTTCGGCGAGCGCAGGGCTGGGAGTGCGGGGAGCCCTGCATGAATAATGCAGTCTGCACATGGCTCACTTTTTAGGACTTCACCCTCTTGCTTTCATCACTCTGCGCAATGAGATACCAGGAATATGAATATACTGACTCCTAGTCATGAATACACTAGCTCCTAGTCAGTATATTCGACACTGATATGGTCAACAGATGGTTGGCGGTTATCAGTAAACTCAAGATGGTGACTCATTTTTTAACTGATATTTTAACTAAAATGAATGCAATATAGTGCAGTCAGGTAATATTCGACACATTTATCATGAAAAGACCAGAACAAACAATGACTCGATCCTTCTAAAAAGTACTGTCTGTGCATCCAAAGCCTGACAAAGCTCAATCTTCTGACCAAATTACCAAAAACCATTCAAGCCGCATCAATTAGCCACACGATCTCTGTGGGTAACATGTTGCTTTAAAATAAACACGATCACCACAGTTTATTCCAACTCCACATATACCGTCCTGCAGCCATAAATGCTCTCTAGCACACAAATGGAATTAATCAATGCTGAGGTTAACCCAAAACAAGCAATAGGGTGTTCAAGTCAGCAACATCAGCAATGAAAGCAGTGTGTGGATGCTGTTGAGGGTGCAAGCTAAAAGGAGGTGATGCAGGGAGGATGTGAAGTGAGAGAGAGAGAGCGCACACAACTGCCTCTGAAGGTTAGATAGATTCCTTATTGTCATAGTCTGAATACACACATTACACCTCACAGCATAAAGACATCACCACATACCTACACACATAGCATCTACACATGGCAGCTACTGGCGTGTTTTGTTGAGTGATGCTATGGCAGAGGGGACAAATCTCCTGCCAGAGTGTGGCCGTTTCCAGGCCAGGGATCTGGATCTAGACCCGGATGGAAACAGTGTGAAGAATGGGCTGAGGGGGTGCCTGGGGTCATGTGCTATGGTGTGTGCTCTGCATGTAAGGGGCTTTGCGGCTGAAGTCCAAATGATACTTTTGTAGAGCAGCGACAGAGGCACTCAAACACAGTGCTTTCACTCTTTGTTGGTAGCGTATATTTGGATGTCAGCCAGGACAGCCTCCTAGACAGCGGGAGGGGTGTCGTAGGACATAAACAGCAACTAAGGGTAACATGTTACCCTGCAGTGGATATACAGTGGGCTCTGTAAGGAGATGATAGAGGCATTCAGTTCTGTGACAAAACACAGACTGACTCAAGAGGCATACGGCAAATTAAAAGGGGAGTTCAATTAAAGGGACAAATATAGCTCAGTGGACCAACTGTCAGCAGTATGTGCAGCTTTTTCAATACAACTACCTTAAAGTGAACTACAAAATCTCATGACTCATTGCCATCGATTCATCCGCACCTATCAAATGGACACCCAGAAATTTGATTTGTGTGATGCTTTACGATCGCGACCCCTCTTCACAACGTTTAAAAAGTCAGGATGCTAAAGATACCACCCTGCTACATCAATATACCACAGACTTCATTAGAGATGACATTTAATGACCTGCTCAATCAATGATGCACGTTGTAAAATGTCAGCCATAAAATAATTTGACCTTTCACATTAATTTAGACGATGCCCCCTGTGTTAGCACTGAGGGCTGGTGGGACTGACCACCAGCGCCCATGTATGTGATTTTAAAGCTGCGTGCAGATTTTTTTTTTCGTGATGTTTCCGCCTCTGTTTGGGACATGTGTTTAGTTGTGCGTGCGTGTTTCTGCCTGGTTTTCCGCACCCCTCATTAACAGCTCAAACGTAATCTGCTTTGGCTCAGTAACAGTGTGAGCAGGGTAACGGAGGGCTGGTTGCATAACTTCTTCGTTTAGCCAAGACACTCTGTATAAACAGGGATTAATTACCAGGGCTTACTGTCAAGATACTCCAATCCACAATCATCACAAGCAGATGATAAATAGGATCCTAAATGCACGAGGACTACTAAGCATGCACTTAGACACACACAAGTATCCATTTTTGTCATTTCTCACACTAATGTAAGCAAGAAATCATTTGTTTTTGTTTATTTCTCATGTGTGATATGTAAAAGTTTCTCACTAAACAAGTGAAACTCAGCCAACCGTTGTCCCTCTGCAAAGCTCCACATCTCATAATAGCGTTAAATATCTCCAACTTCAAAAGGCCAAAGAGGACAAATTGGGAGATTGAGGGCGAGTCAAAGACAACTAAGAACTTTCACTTTGGTAATTAGCAGAGACTCCGACATTCATGCTTTTTCAAATTCCCACCCAGCTTTACTCCTTACAGCTGCAACTGCCTGCAGTCCGCACTTATTCAGATGAGATATTTTACAGTGATTACAAATGCAAAAGACATTATATTCATCTGCAATGATGAAAAATGAAGCTATTATTTTTTTTATTTTTGCCACGTGATCCTGAGCCATGTCTCTAACAAATAAATTGCAATATACGCAGCTGTTTTGGTTCATAAATGTATGGTTCATTTAAAGTTAAAGAGGCAACTATTATGAATGACTGTGATAGGCTGAGAGAGCTGCAGTCAAGCAATAATGCCCCAAAACATAGTGTAAATGCCGTCTAAGTGTTTTAAGTTCAACACGAATCCCTGTTTTGTGTTCGGGTTTGAAAAGCCCTTTATTTTTAGCTGCTAATTGAGCCTCTGGTAACACAGAGTAAAGAAAAACAAGCTCCACTGGCAGCACTTGTACCTTTAAATGCCACTGAAATTATCTGAAGTGTACAGCGTACTGATGTTTTGTCAAAAGTGCATTACGAATGTGATGCACTTGAGAGTAAGAATTGCCGTCAGCAGTTGACCCTCTTTTTCACCATTTGTTGTGCACAAATCTGAAAGGCAGTACAGAACATCGCCTCGTTTTCAATGCAAGAGCAAACATCTAACACCGCGTGACAACCTTGCACAATGTCTTTTTGTAGACGAGGTACATTGACCAGGAAGTGAAAGCGCCATAAAGCACAGGCTTTATGGGCAACTTAAGTTCAATGACCCTTGACGCTTTGAGCGGCACACTCTAGGTTTCCCGCAGTCCTTCGGTAAAATCACTCATTGCTTTTAATCTGACCTTCCTGAAGCTTTGGAAGTGCGCTCAAAGTTCAGGTTTGATTCACAGGTTTATGTTCGCTTAGATTTATTTTTTAACGCTAAGAATACTACAAAAAATAAGTCCTGGGATAAAATGTAAACCTATTTAATCCTATGCTGTTTCTTTCTACCGTGATGTTGGTGTGTATTCAATGTGGCTACTGTTAATCTACTGTTATAATAAAAGTGCACGTAGAAAGACAAGTCATATGTTCTGTCTGGTCCAGAAATGGCATCAGCAATCATCTAATATTGAAGCAGAACATTTACACTTTAGGCACGAGTGGAAAAACACCCAACAGCTGAAACGCAAGGTCACGTACAGCTGGTCACCTACAGCCAGGAGGAGAAGTCTCAGTCGATACGCCACCAGCAGTCAGCCAAATGCAGCCAGCTCTCTCTGTGCAAATTTGACAGGCTCAGCAGAATTTACATCTGCTTACAGCCAACTCGTTAGACTTCTTAAGGAGATGCACAGAGAGAGACTGCTCAGGAGAACGCATGTGACGATGTTATAATTACACAGCATCAGTGAATGTTACGGTGCAAAACTCTTGCTATGCTGTGCCACTCTGTGCATCAATCATCTACTGTGCAGCACTTTACATTCTTTCGTTAATAATATTATTGTTCAGTCACATATTCGAGGACTACTGAGAATGCACTTGCGCGCACATACACACACACACGAGTGTCAGTTTTTGTCATTTCTCACTTTTTGCGTGTTTGTGTACTGGGAAGCCAGAGCAGTGGAAAACTTTGGATTGGTTGCTGGGCTGAGCTTGACACCCTGCAGGCTGCAACAGAGGTGAGAACAAGGACTGTACTGCATCCTGAGCAGAAATGTACCCATCTCCCACCTCTAATGTTAGCACCCTCATTGTTCTGCTCATCCTGCCAAGGTGCGACATCCAGCATCACACGTTCGCCGGCAGCAATAAGACTGTACTCCACCTCGTTGCAAGCAACGTGCAAGCGTATAGAAACTGCTTTGCATTCGGTCTTTCTTCGGCACATGTGGCACAGTTTTGTACTGCGTATGCATGACTGGCGCCGTTGTCCAAAGTGTAAACTTTTTTGGAAGTGAGATCAAAAAGCCTTCCACATAGCATCCATCCACCTCTCTATGTGTAATCTCTCTATCCGTTCTAGTTTGTATTCTACGTTCCTTTGCTGTATCCTGTTGCTATTTGCTGATGCAGTTGAGCTGGTTTCCCCTCAGGGATCATTAAAGATTCATCACATCTGAAGTATGAGGTGGAGGTGAAGTTGTTAAGTTGTTACTTGGGCTGAAGCCTTCACCATTTCACATACAGTATGAAACGAGGTTGTCTCAGGTCTCAGCTCTGTCAAGGAAGCCTCAGGTGCTGCTCTCGACACAGGAAAGCACTGGGGAGCGGGAGGCAGGCAAACATGCATTTTTATTTCAGATCATACTGTCGCACATATGGTTGACTGGCTTTGACCAACTTCAAATGGGATTTCACGGTATTCATACATGTTTATTTATATCACAGCGATAGCGGCTCGGTGGCAGGTGCAGGTCGGCTTGGATTTCTTCCATTCAATCAGTTTATGTTCTCACAACAAAAAGCCAAGCGTTGGCTTTATTGTTACATGACAATAACCTGAAATTGTGATGCAGTTGCTCATCATTATCTAATTTCTTTTAAGGCAAACTTCTCCAGTGTATAAGCACTGTATACTTAGCTCGTTTTAGGCATATAAGGTTACCAATTCTACTCAAATGTACAAAGATATTACATTAAATGTCTACTTTTTCAGGTATAATCATGATGTTTAAAGTGATTCCAGCTGTTCATGCTGTTGGTGTCACTAGCTTAGCAGACGGACAGGATGAGTGGCTTCACGGAACCAAATTCCAGTTCAGAGCATTTAAGGCTTAAAATCAATATGATGTGCTTAATTCTCTATCTGCCAGCTGTCAGTCATTTAATTTTACATTTGCAAACTACCAAGCTAGGTGGTGGCTAACTGTCGGCGTCATGTGATCAGCTAGATCATATTCATCATATTGAGAGACTCAACACAGGTCATTTTGAATTGTCCAGTATCTGTGTTTTCAACCAATCAAAATGAGTGGCCAAGTCTGAATAGTAAAGATTTAGAGATTTTAATTTTGTAGAATCTGTATTAGCTGCAGCTGACTACATTTTTCAGCGACAGTGGAAATCAGATGGTTATATGTAGCTCTTGTGATTTGAAAACTGCTTTTTTCTTGTCTAACAACCACTCAAAGCACTCAGTCTCACACACACATTCATAGTAAGGCACAGCATCGGGAGCAATTTGGGTGTTTTGCAGAGTCCAGGGTTTGAACCTCCAACCTTCTGATAAGCAGACGCCGCTTCACCTCCTGAACCACAGCCGATGGGTCGACTCATCACCTGCTGAGGTCACTGTGACTAAATCTGTCACAGTACAACACTAAAAAGTGATATCAGCAAGTTGACTTGAATTTAACAAAAAGAGTTTTTGTCGAAGCTTCATCTCAGAAGTAATTAGAACAACTGGCAAAGCTGAGAGTCATTAGAAAAGACATAAAAAAATACATTACACATTAAAGAAGACATAATGTGGCGTTATGACTACATTCCCGTCAGAACTCATTTATACCTTTACTCTGCGGTCACCTCCAAAAGATCAGTAGCCATGTGCTGCGAAACTAAAAGTCATTCAGCTTCTTTGTATGAATAATCCCACTTTCTCACTACCCCTCAGGGCCTCGCGGACCCTGTGCATCTACTCTGTTCCTTTTTAGCATGCTGGCCCTGCAGGGAAAAAGCTGCAGGTGTAGAGATGTTTAAATCTCTAATCTCTCACAGTGACTGACTTCTTCACTGTGACTAAATCTGTGAAATTAGAACACTCTGTTGCTTTGGGTTACACTGCAGATAAGAGTACAGTCTGGCTGATGTTGATTAAAACAGCCTAGGAAAGTTTAGAGACATTCCTTATTTAGAAGCTACTTTGCATTCCCGAAAAAAAAAAAAAGAGTTTTATAGCTACGATAAAAGATTTAAGAGTTTTCCCTGTGATTTCAAATTATCTGCACTTTACTTGCAGAGCAGACACATTAGCTCTGAGTCTCCCTGTGGGGCAGCCACCTGTTCTAGTGTTTCATTTCAGCAAGGCTCTTTGGTCTTGCAGGTATCCTCACAGTTTGTTTTCCTGAGTTTGTATCCTTACCGTTCGTATCTCACTGATATTTCTGGGTAACGAAATAAGACTGAGTGAAGCATGAGGCCCAGGCCCCTCACATCACTGTTTGCAGAGCATTGAGCGACTATCAGACATAATCAAAGCCTGATAAGTCAAGCCAATACCATTACAGGGTCTGTTTCACAGTTTGGTTTCGAGATGAACTGTGGCAATGAGCTTTGACAGGATTGATGGAGCGTGCAGACAGGAATGACATAATGTTAGACACATCCACCCCCCCTGCCCAACACAGCCGCATCACCTTGTACCGGGATATAAATTGTTGGAGAGAATCAGACATGTTGTAACAGTGAGACGTTTGAGAGCTCACACACACACACACACGCACGCACGCACGCACGCACACACACAAACATGCAGTTGTTCACGAATACAAGGAGGAATATGGTGCTCTGACCTTATCCATTTTCATCAGGATGTGTAGCTTCAAGCCAGAAAATGACAGAAAATGTGATGCTTGGATAGCTTGTCTCTTAATGTTGTGAACTCTTACAAAAAACTCTCAATGTACAAGCATTGCTGCAGTCTAAATCTACAAAATGGGATGAAATAGAGATAACTGTAAAGCTCTGTATAGCAAGAAAGTGCCTGTACAGCAGAGGTTCCAGTCTGTTGTAGCTTAAGGCAAACTTCTGATGGTTAAAAAATGCACGAGGGCCACCTTCCCAAATAAATGAGGAGAAAAAGAACATGACATGACAGAAAAAGGGAGAGAAGATCAACTGGGCCATGACAGGATTTCACCACAATCAACACACTGTGCTTTCGGCTCAGCATCACTTCCATTATGCATCTGAACTTAACGGATTCAGGGTCATTTATGTCCTCATCACACATTTGGAGCTTTAACTGGTGCAGGGTCGTCTCCCATGTCACTTTTTCGTTTCAGTACCCAGCCCATTTTGTGCCACTGCATCCGAAGGAACGTTAGCTTGCTAGCTCGCTCGTGATTGGCTTGATGATATTCAAAAGCAACTGGCCGTTGGAATTATGCATTTTAATTTGACTGTGAATTCTCAAGTGTGTTTCAATATAAAATAAACTACCTCAGTAAATTGCCAAAATGTTTTATTTCAGTCCGACCATTTGGTACCACCAATGCCTCTGCGGCCCACTAGATGGAGCTCTGCAGCCCACTGGTTGAGAATCGCTGCTGTACAGGAAGTAGGATTGACCAATGCTATGCTTCTCTCATGCTTTCTTTTTCAGCCCACCCTAGAAGTTCCATCCACACTGGATGATTCCTAACCTGACCCCCACAATTTGCATTCAATGCCAACAATCCCAACACTAAAACCTCTATCTTTGCCTAACCACAATAACGTGGTTTCGTTGCCTAACCCTAACCAAAGCGAAGCACAGTTAACTGATGACCAATGCCATAACCAGTTTTGCCTTGCAATTGGAAGGAAAATCAAAGCTTTGCAGGAGCAGTGGTCAATCTGTGCAGGGATACTTGTACTGACATGACACAGAGTATAACCCTTAAGGCTCACATTTCATCAGACGAGTTTTCAGACATCATGTCAACAGGTTCAGTTTTCATTTTTCTTTTCCACTCGCTGCCATCCTGAGAAATCGGCTGCCATCAACTTGCAAACGTACGGGCCCTAATTTAGACTGAGTCGGATTATTACCGCAATACTCATACCATCTGCAAATACAGTGACAAACTCATATGGAGACCTTCAAAAACACACACATGCAAAATAAGCCTTTGAGCATATGTGAATATAAACACTAGCAGATGAAACATGCTGTGACAGCATGAAAGATATGTTTATAACCCAGCACATGCACATCAGCAAAACACACACACACACACACACACACACACACACACACACACACACACACACACACACACACACACACACACACAGAGACGACTGCTTGTCTTACAGTACCTTCGGCAGCTGCCTTTTCTAATCTATCAGCTGAGCAGATGACCTGATCTGTCAGATCTTGGTTGAGGGGTTGGTCACACAAAGGGCTGTCAGAAAGCGCTGCCACAATGTTTTAAGTTTTGGTCTGTCTACAGATTCACTTCACTGAGCATTTGTCAAATAGTGGAGAAAAACAATGTTAGAAACCGCCTGTTAACATTGTTTAACCACCTCAATAAAAACCAATAAGCCATTATCATATAGGCTAGAGCATTGACTAAGCAAAGACTCGCTGTAGAGCAGAGGCAATAATCAGCAGCCAATCAGTGTGAGGTGGAGACACTCAAATTTCTAAAGCGAGCTAACCCTTCAGTTTGACAAATTATCGATGTTCAGTGTGCCCATCAGCATATGTCTATCTGAGTGGTGGCGGTGTACATTTACATCCACGTTTATGCCCCTAAAACATGTGTGCATGCGCTAGACGGCTGGTGGAGCGCGCCTCCGACCACACTGCCCTTCACACTACCTCTCTCCATGTGGCCGCGCCTGCCTGAGCGCCCCGAGGCGATGTCGCTCCAGCGTCAGACCTGTCTAGTCGAGAAAACTGGATCTCTCTCTCGCCACAGGGCTGAAGGCCCATGGTTGCGTGCCTTAGATATCTCCTCCACTGGCTGTCCACTTCCCCCTGCAGTCCCAGTGACTCACCCGAGCGCACAGCTGAGTCACTCCCATAGGGGGAACACAGACAAAACACAGGCACAAACATACTGCAAAATACATTATGTGTATATTTTGAGGTACATTTAGAAAAGTGTTTTGAACATGTGAAGGGATTTGGACATATAGATAAAGACTTTCACGCCAAATTAGGTTGCAACAAACAACAGTTTTAAATGTATGTTATCTCTGTATTCACATCATCCATCCATCCTTTTTTCATTGCTTGTCGGGGCACAGGCCACAGTGGAAACAGGGTAAGCCAAGCAGTCGTCCCCAGACACTTCCTCTGGGGCCTCTTGGAAGTTCCTGAAGCATTCCCAGCCCAGGTGAAATGAATAATCCCTCCAGCATGTTGTGGGTCTGCTCCCAGTTGGGCGTTCTAAGACTACCTCCACAGAGACCCAACCAAGGGGGATCCTGAACCACATCAGCTTACTCCCTTCAATGCAATGGAGCAGCAGCTCAACTCAAAGCTTCTTACAGATGTCCAAGCTTCTCGCCCTGCGAATGAAACTAATTTCTACCCCTTGTATAGGTGACTTTATTCTTTTCCTGGCACAAGGATGCTCAGATGTGCTTGCAAGAATGAAGTCATGGTCCCATAACTAGCATGGGATTTGCAGTGCTCCTCCTCACTCAAAGGTTTGACAATATATACTCAACACCCTGGTATTAGCTATCCCAAGGAAGCTGATCGCCTAGACCCTTTTAACAAAAAAAACAAAACAAAAACAAAATCAGCATAGACTGCCAGTCCATTAGCACTGTCCCAGCACCGACATCGCAGCAATATTCAAAGCCTTTAAGCATATCAGTGTGGGAGCTATCCACTAAAGGTGCATCTGTCAGTTTCAGGAATTTCTAGAGCATCTCTTCGACTGCCCAATCGAGGTCAGCACTCATGTAATGGTACGCAAGAATCTCTTAGAGGCCAAATATGTCCATTGGGTTCTGAGATTGTCATTACAACAGGCTTCTGGCCACAACTCCAAGCACCATACAGTCAATGTTATGATTCAACTGCAGAGTCTATTATCATTCTTTGCCTTAAAATGTTCTGGTACCATGTACACACATGCACTTCCTAATTCTAGCTCAAAAATCCAATAACAAACCATCGCCTGCATTCAGATCAAGAAGGCCCTTCCATTGTCAACCCCTCCAGGTGTCTCTGTCACTACACCCACATAAGCAGCAAAGTCCTCCAGCAGAGCGGCATCTCTTTGGAACCCCATCCAGAGACTTTGGGGCAGAGTACTTCAAATTGCTGTTTTAGCACATGAGCACAACAACTTTCTCATTCTTCAGGGAGATCTCAACATTGTTCAGCCAGGGGTATAATCATACTCATCTTTGCCCAGCACCTTTCATCCAGGGCAACACAAGAGCGGGGCCTCCATCATTTTGCAGAGCGAAAAGAAATGAACAGCTATGCACACTGCTGGCAATCATGCACAAATGGATATATGGTCAATTCATACAGTACATTAGCTTAAACAAACACACGCTCATATACAGCATGATAATTCATTGATTTCCTAATGAGCATCACATAATGAATAACCACCCTTTCATCCTTTCTGTTCTATGAGGGACATTTACATCCTAGTTATAATACAGATCAAACACACATCCCCGCACACTCAACATGCTGTACACAAACACCCTCATGCACACGCACACACAAACCACAGACAAAGCACTGATGCAAGCCTGGAAGTATCATCCATGTGATGTTTAAATGTAGACTGGCATCTTCCAGGAATTTCCTGTCCTGCAATTTGGCCTGGCAGGGAGAGAGATGAGGGGGAAGGCATCTGGAATATGGGCTGCTTATATAACGGCTGGATAGTCTACTCCCCACCAAGCCTGCTTTGTTGTATAAGTGTGAGTATTTGTTGTGCATGTCTTTGATTCTGAACTATGCTTCATGTGGGGACAATTTTTGGATTTAAGCCAGTTAAATATAACTTTCCTAACCTGGGACAAACTTAATGAGGTGCTCTCAGTTTTTATTTCATTACATTCAGCACAAATTAAATGTTTCCTGTCTTTAGGGGTGGAACAGTGGCTCAGTGGTGGCCTTATCACCTCACAGCAAGAAGGTCTGCATGTTATCCCACTATTTGCATTGGTTTTCTCTGAGTTTCTTCCCCGAGTCCTAAAAAATGCAAGTTGGGTGAAATGGAAACTCTAAGTTGGTGTGGTAGGTGTGAATATGAGTGTGAATGTGTCCATCTGCAGTATGTTTGGTAGTCTTGTGTGTAAGCCTTTCTGTGGTGCACCTCTTGCCCAGCGCATACTGGAATAGGCAGCAGCAACCCCACAGCCCTGAGCAGGATTAGCACTTCAGAAAACGGATGGATAGATGCATGTTTTCACTGACAGTGGGTTAAGTGTCAGCTATGGTTAAGACTTGCACAAGCCTCTGGGGAATAAATCTAAATCAAAGCAATGTACATATGCTCCTGTGCTCATGCCTCTTTTTTTGTCTGTTCCATCCATATGACTCCTGTGTCTGCCTGAACTTTGTTACAAATCTTTCAAAAAGCAAAATCTGAATGACGAGACAACAACAGCACCAAGGTCACACATCACTTTGCACCCCCCACACGCTCAAATACAGTAGCTGCACTGTCACTGCCGTGACTGAAAAATGTTGTCAGCTGTCTGATATAATCATTTATAAACATAAATGTCACAAGCGAATGTTGGAATGAGGACAGCCATTGAATTCAAATGACTGTCAAGTCAGAGGATAAATCACAGGCATTGACAAAAGGTCAAGGGTTTGAGGAGCTTTTTATTTAATTATTTACGCTCAACCTAAAAATAAATCTGCAGAGTCCTTGGGCACTGGATGGCCTTTAGGAGTATGCTCAGGAAGGCGGCATTGATTGATGAGATTCCTCTAGATGCAAATGTGAGTTTAATCAGATTTGCTTTGATTCGTTCCTTGATTTTTATTTTTTTTCTCTTGTTCTATTGTATGTTTGGCACTCAGTGTCAAAAAGCATGACCTTCTCTTGACTATTCACAATACCCATGTGGGGAAAAAAATGAACAGTGATGACTGATTAAAAACTGTGATTTATTTATGGTGCGATTCATAGGCAGACCCGAGCTGCTTGCATCTGATGAACCTTTTAAAATGAGACGGTGGAGTGCCTGACAGATGGAAATGCCAACAGGCGATTCGAACGGTGCAACACAACAAGCATTACACAACTCGAAAAACAATCATCTATGTCTCAGGCATGACTTAGTTTAATTGAATAACATGTGTGCTCTACAGCTTGCCCATATGCTGTTTGTTTCCAATGTGAAATAGAGTGTGGACTGAAAGACCCACAGAAGCATGCAAAAAAGGCTTTTGAACTTTGACCTTTTCCAAACAGCTGTTCCCTCTCACCCCAGACTATAAATAAATGATAAATAAAAGAAAACAAAAACATTTAACCAGTCTCTATTAAACATGCTCTCTGCCTGTAATCAACCAAGATGGCAATTATAAAACGTAGCCTGAAAGCAAGCTTGAAAATTAAAGAGTAAAAGAGGAGACAACTAAACCAAAAAAAGAGAAAGTTTGACAGAAATTGAATGAGCCAGCTGTCAGAAAAGCGTGTTTTGTCATGCACAACCAACAAACATTAAACTTCAGCTCATATTTGCGTTGCTTGAAACAACTGAAATGAATATTACAGCCGTTATATAAGAGAGGATAACAGTATTCTGCTGAAAGTCATAGAAAGTTGACTGAGCGTGTGTTCCTCTTCTGCCAACTCTGTTTACATTCATCTAAGTCCACATTCACACCTGGAAGCTGCCAGCGCAGCCATAGTTCTCCGCCGCTGATAAGTGAACAGCTCAGCTGGAGTAGTTAGGGGTTTCATGTCTGACTCAAGGACAAACAGTAAGAGGGGAGAGTGTTTCATTTCAGCAACCACTGTTTTTTTTCCAGTCAGCCCATAATTTCGCGCTGGCAAATTTAACATTCACAAGCTCAATTCTCGTGAAACATTGACTGAACAAAACAATATGTGATCAGCTCGATGCTGCACAGCTGAACGCTGAAATGCCCGGCATCAGCAATTAAGAGCGGCGGCAAAGAAAGTAATTACCCACCTGTTTGAAAGAAACATAGTGTTTCAATTTTGTTTTTTCCTTTTTACATTTGGGAAAAAGCTTTGGACTGAAGGTTTGCGTAGTGTTTAAAGCAATAAAGTGTCATATTCATTTCATTTCCCGTTCACTCTAACTGCACTAAAACAAAATTCTAAATACACAATCATTTAAAGATTAAAAATGTCCCTGATAGTACAATCTCTGTCGTTAGATGTTCCTGAATTTAAGACCCTTTTAATGATTAATTAAAGAAAAACAAAAACCTACACTTGTGGGTGGGAAATGGGTTGCTGAGGGTTCTGCAGCACCCCCTACTGACATGGGGTGGAAACACAGTGTGTAAATAGTTTACTATTTTACCGCAACTAACGGGCTATCTGAATATTTGTTTCAAATTCTGAAGAATAATAAGGTGCCTGTCAGAAAAATATGCAAAATAAAGATTTTTACAATATGCAAAATTAATTATTTCCTCTGATCTGATGTGACAACATCATGTTATGTCAAAGTGTAGGGGTCAGTGTCACCTACATTTGGGGAGAGTTTTGGCGGTAGTGCAAGCTAATCGATGCCACAGAAAATAATTTGAGTTTTTTTTACTTCTAAAAGCACAAAAGCAACCAAAATAGCAACATAACAGGAGGACGTGGTGACCAGTTACTGTACGTTGCTGTGAGTCGGCTTCATCTACTCAGTCCTTTAACCACACCAAGCTCTTTCACAGCTTGAGCCAACCCAAAAATAGGCAACGTGCCAAAATCACTCAGGCCGGTATTTTACAATAGCATGCATCTGTCGGAGCAGCTGCGCAAACACCAGCAGCATCTATCTACAGATGTATTATACATCCATGCATCTCGCTGGCAGCTGCCACAAACAGCGGCATTTGAGGGTGCCACCAGAAGTGCCGTCGCCTGCTGCCGCTGCCACCATTTTTACCAGGCCTTGTGTACATAGTCATGACACAAACTTAAGCCGTGCTGCACCCCTCACTTAAACTCTGAGTCCAACTTCTTCGGGTTCAATGAGTGGGACAGAGTGCACACATACACAGAGTGCAGCCATATTTAAGACATAATTTCAAGACTCCACAAAGGCAACACCAGTGTCGTCTTTCCCCCATTTACCCATCAGATCCTGTGTGTGAAGATTATCTTCTGTTCACCATTTCACACACTCCCCCACTGAGGATTAACTTTCATTATAAGCCTCAACAAGTGAACGACATCATTGCATTGTATTCACTGCACCTCAAAGAGCACCATTTCAGATTCAAGTTAGATGTCACTGTGGAGTCAAGAACTTGTGTTGTTGCAGTGGTTCTTTATCATAACCATTGTGAGCTTCCTGCCTTCCCCAGAGCAAGGGAAATGATGCAAAACTCATTGAAATGTTACACTGCTCTCCCTTTTATCTCTCCAACCTTCCCTTTTCCCCCATGAGACGTGGTGGTAATGGTGTGCTCTGGCCCCCGAGGTGCAGGCTGGCAGACACCACATTTTAATCGTCTCTGCATTGTATTCCTCTTTTGTCACATCTACTTAACCTTTCTTGGGGAGTCTTAAGATAGATTTTCCTGTGGATCTTTTTCAACATGTTCTAGTTTCACTCGAGTTGGTCCGATCCCCTTTGCAAAGCGGTCCTTTGGGCGACTAACAAACCAGCCTCTGCCCAGAAAATACTGCAAATACTGCCTCTGTCTTACCAACGACTTGTGGGACATTTAAAGCCTTTCTAGCCTAATAGTTTTAATAGCAAAGCCTCCTCACTGATTCCTTGTCACAGGATAAATTGTTTGTCAATATGGTGTTAAACAACCTATAGGACTGAAAACCTGAGAAAAATTAATACTGCATGCTAAAGTAATCACCACTGTGACGTCCACAGTAAAGACGCAACACTGCAGCTGACATGTTGCACAAAAGCAGAACCATGCTTGTCAGCTGCAGAGAAGACCATTAGGGTTAGAGATGCTGCTATTTAATTAGCTTGAACGCCTTTCCTTCCTCGTGTGCATTACATCGCTGTTTGTTGTCCAGATGGCTGTCGAGATCCACTTCACTCCTTTCTACTTGCCTGATTCATCTCTGATGTTGAGGAGGAGGACAGTGAAGTGGGGACATGAAGGCGGTGAGCTTTTATTTCTCACACAAAAATTCCGCTGACTCTCCCGCTGGAGGGAGCGTGATTGACGCTTTTAAAAAAGCAAGTGATTAGACATTACTGCAGCCATTTATCCTAACAGCACCACTCTCCCCGTGTTTCTCTGTCCATAACCCTCAAATCATTTCCGCATATGCGTTTACTAACACTGTAATGAAAGAAGATTGCTAAAAAAAATGCTCTTTTTTTCTCTGTGGAAAAAAAAAAATCAATCGTGGTTGCTCCATTACTCTGTTTAACCCTGGACTGTGTCTCTTCACACACTGAATATTAATACAGCTGGCTGTAATTGATTGGACATTGCTTTGTTAGTGCTGTGAACCATAGGTGCAGATATTTATCCTCTTGCCAGCCCAAGTCTGGAATAAAATCTCTCAAATATGAACAAGTGTTTGCTATCATGAAAGAAATCCACTTATCAAAAGGTGTGAAAGAGTCTCTCATCTCATTAACTTCACAACATGTTATTTAGAGATGTTCTCTGCTATTCTGATCCTGTGTATAGTTTAAAAATCTGAAACATGGCATCATATGCGGCTGCTAACCTCTCAAACCGTCATTTCTTTGTCACATGCTGTTTTCCTATTTGGGTTCAATTTCATCAAGCTCTCTGTGGGTTCCTACATAATGCACTTAATCACAAACAGCTAAATTGCAGTCCCCACCCTCTCAATATATAGCTTTTCACTGATTCCCCCTGAAAAAACAGCCAACCTTATGTTATCATGGTTTCCATGCCTTTGGTGGCAGCGGAGGCTGGAGATGCGAAGGTGTATTTGCCTCCAGCATTCACTGCCGCCCCTCTGGGAACAACATTTAGCACATCCAGAAGGCAGCCAATGGCTCCTATCTGAATACCAATACACCTCTTAGATCCCTGTTGCCAATGGAGCTTTTAAGCCACCTTTGCTACAGCTGCTGGTAGGAAGCTGCATGAATCATATCGCTGTCTCTGTTACCGCTGGAGGCAAAGGCATTTGGAAGAGACCTGATAATCAGCCCAAGTCAACCGTTGTCTTGACGTTGTCCTTGCATTGTCCTGTTCCAAGGACATGTGGGAAAACTGAATAATCAGTGCTCTTTAAACCTCGTTAGCCGCACTTGTTTGGGTATTATTAAAAGGCTACACATGGTTCGGACCAACAGAAAGTTGGTTTAAATTCAAAACATTTTAAAACACTTCACACTTGATCACTTCAGCAGCTCTTTTGTTTTCACTAAAACAACCTGCTGTTCGACTGAAAATAACTCTTGTGCACCGTGCTGACCCTAGATGTCACACGCTGTACTTATAGCTCTCTCACACACGGGAAAAACTTCTTGACACTTTCCAGTGAAAATTACTCAGAAAAACAAATGCATTTGTTACAAAGAATGAGTCTTTGCCATTTTTTTTCATGCAGTATAGGTGTTTCCTAATAATGCAAACTACAGTGGACAAAGCAAGCTAAATTTTGACCAGAGCTTCGAGTGTTATGCCACAAGACCTTAAGTTATACGTGATAGATATTAAAGTGGAAAGACCAGACATGAGAGAAGAGAGAGTCCCTGAACCTTGTTATCATACAGACACACACACTCATTCAAACACCACCTGTCGTGGCCTAAAGCTAGAGCCAGCGAGCACAGGGGTGCTGCTTGTTCAGTGAAGCTGTCAGAAGCTTCGCTCCGCCCTACAGATGTGAAGGTGTGCGTGCGAGTGTGTGCGTTTGGGTGATGGAGCTGCAGGGGGGCCGCTGTGCAGGAACAGGGGTGCTGTAAGTTCAATCCTTTCACGGAGATCAAAGTCGAGCTCCTGGCACTAATGATCTGATGTGAGCAGCTGGCTGGTTGCCACTGCTGCCACTGACCTGGCTAAAAGTTTTCACTCGGACTAAGATAGATGGCCTCATTTGGCCGTTCTCTGTTAGGAGGCAGACATGTTGGCAAACAGGACATCAATGAGGTGGCCGACAGTGCAGTAAGCTGTGGCCTCTCAGTACTACAAATGGAGTCCCACTGCCGGTCGGAGTCAGGTAAAACAAAATATATAAAAAGTTTAATTGCAGTAAGGTAAACAAATGCCATGGCTAGTTATGCAGCAGTAAAATCAAGACCCCCGAATCAATATTATATTATGATTGCATGTATCAGTATGTGTAAGCTCGCATTAGTCGCTCTTATCATTGGCAATGAAAAGTATTGAATGCATTCTACTGCAGCCTTTTTTTGCAAATAGATGTACAGTATATTTTCAGAGTAAATAATTAAGGTAATACTACTAGTCTGTTGCATTAGGAGACATTGTCAAAACTTCTTTATCTCAAAATATCCAGATACTTGACAGAAGTTTGGCAAAATTCTGGATTTGCTATATCTGGCATGTGATGGGACTCTTTCTCATATGGCCTTTTATAGTGGAGCATGTTTTCCCCAAATCATTTATTAATCACTAATATAAATTCTTCTGTGGGACTCGTCTGTAGGATTTCATTCAGAATGGGGAGGAAAGGCCTGTGAGACTGTGCTGAGGCATTTCAGTGTACGGGCTTTATTTCCATGTTCGTGTCATTTTTCAAGCTAAGCACCTGGTATCAGGAGATTTATCTAACCTAGAACAGTTCCATTTTGGAGATACAAAACACTTTCTTGATGGTAACGCCAGGATTTCTCTCAGAAATAACCACTATATAAGCACGAAGTGACAACTGCAACCACCTGCAAGATAAATGGATTTCTTTTCGCCGCTAACTCTATACTTTCTGTTGCTGCCAGACTCCACTCAAAACAGCAGTTTTTCCCCCCATCCTCACCTTCCTTTGTCCTGACACACAAACACAGAGCTATCCTGTCTCGGTCATAAGAGAAGTGCATGATATCACCCAATTTTGTATTTTCTGTGGCAGTGGGATATCTGCTCTCTCATTGTGAGACGCGCTTTTGTGAGTATGACAAAGAGACCGGTGCCTACCAGACGGACTGATCTGTCCTAATGGGGCTTGTTTGGCTTTACAGAGGCTTTCGATTTCTGAGAATACACTGCAGTCGATTTCGCTGTCATACCAGCCGGTCTTGCAGAGGGACTGCCTTTTCCACATAGGGCAACTGAACTGTTGACATGGGCCAAATAGTGGCTGACAGTAATTCTTTGTGCTTGGTGGCATAGTTGATTTGGCTGGGTGCCATTAAGTAGATAAGAAAAATGTAGGCAATGTGAAGTACATACACCTGGGTTGCTGTCAGTCTTTGCAGATAGCTAACAAGGCATCAAGCATTCTGCAGCCATTCATTTCAACACTGAGTCTGTGAGGAACATGCGAGTGGCGATGGTCTGATCCAGTGTTGGTCCCACAGCTCAGCCATCCTTCTCCTAGTTCTATAAGTCATCTGCCTCTGGGACTGAGAAAACTTCCGATGATCCGGGGCAAACTTCACCCACATTCACACAAATCTCTAGAGAAAGCACCTGTACACGCTTGTGGCCTGGAAGACCGCTGACACAGCTAAACAGCCCTCACAAATTAATCTTTTTTTTAAAGTAGGACTGACTGCTGTGAAGACAGTAATCAGTGAGCAACAGCTTACTTTGCCCTGCGGTAAACTAAATCCTCATGAGCCCCATGAAAACACAGCTTCAGCATCCCAGTGATGAAAATAATCAAGCAGCTAGCGAGAGCCCAACATCTCGCTACGCTCGGCAAGTGGTAGATGTGAACCTCCACTGCATTGGCCTTCAAAAGCCCCAAGAAACAGCCTGTCTGAATTTTGATTCTGAGGACAGGCCAGCTCTCCAGGAGGTAGAGCAGGGTTGTCCATTAATCCCAGGGTTGACCCTCTGCCTCTCCTGGCCAAGTCTGGAAACGTCCTCAAGCAAGATACCCAGAGTTGTACCTAATGAGCAGTCTAGCACCTTGCATGGCAGCTGTCGTGTGTGAATGAGATTCAAACCTGTTTAACACTTTGTCTGTTAAGGTAAAACAAAGTGCAAAATAATTGCAGTCCATTTAACTCCAGCACTCAGTCTTACAGTCGGAAAAGCTGGATGGATGATGGAAAGCCGGCGCGAGAACATCGTCTTTCACAGAACATGCATTCGTGGTAACCTCATATTGCATAATCGCAGCGATCAGTGAGAGTCAACCACACATCATCCACCTCACCTGACCCACTTTGGTAAGTATTCATAAATTTGAAATACATAAATACACTAAAAATGATGGAAAACAGATTCAGAAATTAGCACCGTGTCTAATGTAATTAAACATGGTGCTCTTCTCCACCTGCAGTGCAGAAATTGTCAACTCATGCACATATAGTTGTGAAATGCTCGTGTTGTAGTCCCTTCCCTAAAGCCGTGTCATTGAACACTATTGAATGCTCTTTCATGTTACACAGATGTTCATTGATTTTCCCCCTGCGAAAACCTGAACCTCAACACTGAATTATTAGTAAGAAGCACGTGCAGGCTGGTGCTGGAACACTAGAGGTGATGTATGTGGTTGCAGCAAAGGCACGTATAAATGAAAATTGCATTGGCCTTCAGAGTCATGTGGGACAATTTTTTCCACGGGGAACATGCTAGCACACATGCTAGTGCAAGTGTGGTGAAAATGGGCTTCGGATCTATACAGTAATGAATTGTACAGTATTTTATGCACACTTATTAACTCCCAATGGGCACTAGAAGTGTCTTCTTGAGTCATTTATGATGAATTAATGATTTAGTTGTTTTCAGAATGACATTTTAAGTCACATTTAGTGTATATTCTTCCACTTTCTGCTTCTTTTTACTTTTATATTGTGAAGCATCCAATATTTTTAATTGGAGGATTAACACAAACCTGATTTACAGTATATTACCTACAGCACACACATTTATAAATCAAGAAAATACCTGATAGTTTTCACTGTTTTCAAAATGTTTTGTCAAGTCATGGATTTATTTTATCATTTGTACAGTAGTCAAACATATTCTAGTGACTCACTCAGTTGTTTGAGGTTTTTCTAGCTAACTATCAGGCAACAAGCGCACCACTGCTGGTTTAACATTGCTTCATGTTAAATTGTGTAACCAGACTGAAACTGACTTCTGTGCAACACCTGTTAACTCCAACTTCATAACATGACTTCCAATTAGTTTCCCACTGAGATAAATTGGGTGCTCTTGCTGCAAGCGCGCAGCCCCTTCATTGCCCTGGGGTCCCAAGAATGACATCTATTTGAGGTGAGAATTGAGAGCGCCCTAAAATGGATCGGGAGCATATGGCAGCGCTCTGTTTGCCAGGGAGGCCAACAAGTTTTCAGCTCTAAAATAAGATGTGTTCCATGATCCAAATTAACAAGTCTTAGGGTGATGGCATGAATCTGAGTGTAAAAATCAACTAATTCTGTCAATTCTAACAGTTATTAACAAGTAGTGCGGTAAACACAGGTTTGGTGTTTGATTATTAATTTGGCATTATAAAATGGAGACTGGAATCATGGCATTAGAGAGTAGATGGTGAATTATGTCCTATAACAGCATATCATGCGACACTGGGTGTGATGAAGAGGTAGACAACAGTGTTGTTTCAAACTGCATTTACATATGAAGACCTTTTCCGCACTCAGTGAAACAACAGTGAAACAAGACAAAAAAAAAAAAAAGTCTGCAGTCATGTTAACACCGCTGTGAGACTGTGATGCTCATTATCACATTAGAAAACAAAACTTTTCCGGAGTTTTAAATGTTAATTGACGAACAGATTTTGATGCGGGTGCCCTGCAGCTCTTTTCCAGAAGGTAAGTGATCAAAGTATCCACTTGAGGCTTCTTTTGACGACTTAAAAAGCAAGAGAGAAAGTCAGAGATGGTTGTGCTGCAGGAAGATATACAGTAAGTCTGTACGCAGGATTTTTGCTGTTGTTCTGACAAGTAGCTAATTGCAGATCAGGAATGTTAATACATTTCTAGTAACTATCAATAAAAATATCAATCAGAACTTCCAAATACTGTATAATATGCTTTTATAAGAAAGTGGAACCACTCCAATACTTCAGTTTCTCCATTGAAGTGTCAAGGTTGGTAAATATCAAGCAGGACTCGCAAAAGCTTAAATCTATGTGAAGACATATGCAAAAGAGTGGCTATGCATGCAAACACACACACACACACAAACACACACACACAGTCAGAATAGAACATATGACCATGTGACAGAATTAGTGTGAACTTATAGTTGGTCCATCACAACGTTGATGTTCATTGATGGTCACATGATATTCAAGAGGGGCTCACTAGAAAGATCGTATAGATTCTGTGAATGTTTGATCCTCAGATGCAATAGCACTGAGCCGATTGATGGAGAACTCACGAGGCTAATCAAGGATCTCAGCTAGTCTGTGTGAAAACAGAACCAGCCCAGGAGATAGAACATCATAAGAGGCTGTAATGTTTATGTCATAGGCTCTGTTAACGATGCGCTGCTGTTCTCCTCTGTTCTTCCACCACCCACTTCTTCATGTCCTGTGAATGACAGCTGTTTGATCGGTGGTCTGGGCTGATTAGCATTTAGAAACCCACCGTAAAACTGCTCTCAGTTTAAAAGCTGCTCTTAACGCGGTTTCATTTGTCATGCATGATCTTACACCTCGCTGTTTCACAACACCAAAGTAAGTTCTGTTTTAAATGAGGTATCACATTATCCATTTAACATGTTACATGACATTGTGTTTCAGTGAGAAGTACAAATAAAATTAGTGTGGCTGAATTCAAATGTGAATATATCAAAAGGCAAGGATTACTGTGCATTATTTCAGAGGATGCAGACTGATGCTCCTGCAACCTTTTGCAGCAATGAATTCAATTAAGTTATCAAAGACAGATGGATTTGGATTTTTTGATGACATGGGTTTATTTATTCGGTTTGATTAACTGAACTTGGCTACAGTTAATGTTCCCACTGCCTGGTACGGCATATGCCTTAACCTAATTAACCTGCTTCTCTGAGATTTGAATGAACAAGGACATGATCACACGTACACGGCTACCCCCCCCCCCCCCCCCCCCCCCCCCTGTAAAAAAAAAAAAAAAACATCTGTCCACCCGATATACGTTTTACAAAATATCTCCACACAAACGGGAACGCAAAAACTATTCCAAAATCATTGCAATTTCAAGGAAAGCAAGGAGTGGTGCTGCAGCACACAGTAAAGGCATGTTGAATGAGTGTTAAAACGTCACAACTACATTGATAACAGGTTGAGATGCATCAGGATCTGTCAGATTGAGCTCAGCAGGTGATTGATTGATCACACAGTACACGCAGCACTAACCGCCTCATGCTGACCACACCGCCTTCTGAATATTTATGGGTGTCGACAGGAAAATATGTTTTTTTTCTTACATTTTGCATGAAGTTTAGGGAGATGATGCTGCTTTTTTAAGCTGTTTGTCATATATTTGTATTAATGCCTACATGTATCATATTCTAAAAGCCTTGACAAATGCAAATCCAAGATTTAAGATTAAGAAAAGGGAAACATCTGGAGAGAGGGGTATGACATGCAGCAGAGGCCCCCGAGTTTGGAGGCGAACCGTGGGCATCGTGTTTATGTGGTCTGTGCTTTAACCATTAGGCAGCTTGTGCACTCTGCAAATCCAAAACTTTTGAAACTTTTTTTTTTTGGGCCTTGCTTTATTAGAAAGACAAATATCATAGAGAGCTATGACAAGCCAGAGAGGCATTTTAAAGCATAAAAGTCCATCAAAAATGTGTATGTGTCAATTCAAGGCGGCCTCCTTTCCACTGAGGCATCAAAAACAACATTTTCCATGGCATTCCTAGAGCAACGATGATACATGAACACATACCGCCGGGTGGTCAAAGTGGGAGCCGCCGACATGTTTTTGCTGTCGCCGCTTTTGTGACAGACAAAGAACACTTGAAGACTGCGTGGGAGTGCACTTACTGGGAGAGAAACACGCACCCGTTTTGCAACTCCAAAGGATAAGAGGTCAGCAGAAACCACTGTTCACCATCTTATCTCATCAGGAAATAAAACTACTTGTGACGACAGTTTCTCCCATCAACAACTCAGCAGGTAAATACATGTGAGCGAGTTAGAATATGAGTGACTGCTCCACAATATGCAGGGAACAGGATGTGTGGGGAAGGAACTGCTGCTATTTTCAACACCTACAAAGTTTTCAAAAGTTCTTCACTGGCAGCGTGTCAGAAAGAGACTCAGTGTACCTTCTTCTTTTTTCACATGGATGTCTGGAGAATGACAGACTGAAATACTGAAAGACAGATCAGGCGGCCTTCATTCTGAGTGGCTGCTGGAAATGGCACTGAGAGACAGAGTGCAGGGGGGGGGGGAGCGGTATCAAACTTTTAAATTCTAGTTGGAAAAGAGACAAGGGAAGGGAAGCAGCTCTCCTGTTTAAGCTTGATAGGGCCTGGGAAAACATGGCATCTAAGACATCTAGTTTTCCGAGACTGGTGTCGGGGGAGGTGAGCCTCTGAAGCTCTAGACGCCAATTATGGGAACGCTTGCCTAAGCAGGTAACGAATAGAGCCATGCTCCCTGATGCTAATGAAAGTCCTAATTATTTCAGACAAAGCATCTGGGATTGACACCGCAGGTTTCTGAGGGGATTGACTCCCTGTGCTTTCATGCCAAACGTCGACAGTAGCTTGAGGAGAAATCGTTGGACTGATAGGTTCCCGCAGGGTGGTTGAGGATTGGCTGGCTGCGGACAGATGGATAGATAGGTGGAGAGAGAGTGAAAATGAGAGGGGAGGGAAGATGGGAACGAGACAAGGTGCGGGCTGGAGGAAGGCCAGGAAGGGCCTTCTGTCACCGGAAAGGAAATGCAATAGGAGGTAATCTGTAGTCACAAAGAGCTCTCTGCTGAGTTGCACTGAGGGTCCCCAGGGAGCTGTCATGCCTTAACCGCTGCTGTTGCCTTCTAAAAGCTTAATGCTGAGGAGGAATTAAACCGCCGTGTGCGTGTATGTGTGTTTGTGTGTGTGTGAGGGTTGGGTGTCTGAGTTAGTTCGTGTATGATTGCTCTGTTTGGCAAGCTTGAACGGGCAGAGCAAATAATCAAGCCCATTAACAATGACTTCCTCAATCACTTCCATTATTGGCTCTGCAGCTGAGAAGTGAGCGCAGGTCAAATGACAATCCTTTCATGAGCCTCAGAGGAACCACACACACACACACGTGTGCGCACACACACACACACACACACACAAATCCAACTCCACAGATGAGCAAACAGTAACTCTACATTTAGACCATTAGCAACCACATGTCAAGCTACTTCCTTTGCTACATTGTCAAGCTTCTAATTACTAAGACCTGAGTCCCAGGTGGGGTACAGTATGATCAGAACAGTGTTGGGCTGCCGTGTGCCGCTCAGTCACACAGCAATGCGACCACTTTTTTACCTGCATTACTTTACATTCATTCAGCAGACGCTCTTGTCCAAAGCAACTCACATATTCCTCCACAGACACATATCGAGGGTTTATGACCAGAGGAGCGAGGGATCGGACCACCAGCAGTAAAATTAATAAGCCAGCCACTAATATTCCAAGAAACACTCTGGTATTCCGACATACTGGAAGGACGTGGGCTTGTTTGCCGTCATGCATTGAGTTGGCACGGAGGACCGGCACCAGTTTAATCTCAGTGGATCCAGTACAGTGGTGAGACTGGGACCTGTTAGCTTGTTGCGTGGACAACAGGCAGCCAGCCTCCAGCAAAAGAAAAGCCGGTGGCTTCACTGTAAGGACAGAGGTTGGAGGTGCTGCTGGTGGAGCTAAATTAGCTGTAAAGGGTTAATGATTAGCTCCAGTGCTGCTGACCTCGTCATTAAACCAGTGTCTTGACTTTTGTTTCTACTCTTATTTGTTTTATTCATTTATTTTAAGTTAAATGGGTGTTGCGGCTGTTGAAAGGCATCTTTGACAGAGGTAAGATGGAAAGTAATATAATGCATAATAATAATTACTGTCGCTGCAGAGTAACTGGTAGATGATGATGATGATTTCATGTGATTATTTTTGAATAAGAAATGAGTACTGTAGCTGATTGCATTTAATTTATAATAATAACTAAATAAGGTCAGCCATAACTTGCCCAACCTTGTATATAAAATTATATGATGCAGTGTGCACACCAGCTGTCATTTAATGCTTATTTATGATCAGATCTTTCTTTCTAATCAAGCCAAATGGGGTAAACATCTATACATCCAAACAAACGAAGAAGTAATTTTGCTTCTGGTCGACATTAATACACAATGAGGACATCAAAGGTCTGCTGTGCTGGTTAAACAGGCTGCTTTTTAATGAAAAGACCCAAGTGGAACCAGTTTTAACCTGCCCTGCATCCCAGATTTCACTCCCATTTTACTGCTTAACCTGCAGTGTTTCCCTCAAGAGAGCATGACAGCATAAACATCATTCATTAGTTGCTCGTGGGATGAACAAGTAGCTACATTGCATCTTCATTAAAATACACACGCTAACACAGACGCAGCGTTGTTGTTAGCACAGCGCACGTCACTACAGCTTATTTACCGCATTAGCTATCGGTGATTGCTCCCTTTCCCTTGTGTAAAGTTTACCTCAGTGGCTCCCAGATTTCTCCAGACATTTCCTTCTGGAGTACTTAGCAGCTGACCTGGCCAGTACTTAGCACCTGTTATGTATGCATTGAGTACATTGGTGATTAATTAAAGCAATCTATCTGGAGCTCCAGAGGGGAATCAAGACGCTGTTGGAAAGATTAGTGGTTGAAGAAGCCGTGGGAAGCCTGGAGCACTGCTGTCCCTCAGGGTAAATACAGTCAGCCACAAGGGAATATTTTATTACTCTATGATACAGTTTGCAATTCCCTCATAGTTTTAGTTTCATTTTAAATTGTTTTCTTATTATATTTATACTCCAATGTCTATAGACAATAATGGACAATAAAGCCCCACATGTGACAGGTTTGTCCTTACATTTTAAACAGCTTATTGCTGCCAGTTAGGACAAAATGTCCTGAAAGCGATAACTGAGGGGCTTTTCCAAGTGACATTGCAGAGACAAATAATAAAAGCAGCATTCGTATGCGATGCTCCAAAATGTTCACAACAAGAAAATGAACCAAAACAAAGCAGCTCACAAGGGTTTTGAAAATAGAGAGTTGTTTAGGTTACTGGGCTGTGAGTTCATCCTCATCAGTGTTCTTTGCAGTGTGGCTTTTCTGTGTTTACCCTCATCTGTCAAAGTCTGGATATTTCTGGAAAAGGCACGATTGAGAATTGTCTTACGTGAGTCAGTTCATTATAGATTCAAACAAAATAGCAGATGAGAGGACTTTCATATCAAAGAAATCTTATTCCGTGCAGGTTGCGACCAAAAAAAAGAAAATAATGTCTCTCTCTCTCTCACTGTGTGTGTGTGTGTGTGTGTGTGCCTCTCTCGCTCTATGCAGCAGTCCTATTTCAGAGTTAATTCTGTTCTTTTGTCCTTTCATCCATAATTAAAATAACAAGCAACTAATTACTTTTGAATAATGTCAAGCCAGTCAGGCGGGTTGCACAATCCCTCTCCATAATTAAAGTGCACCCAACAGTTTTGGCAGACATTCCCCTCGTAGCCACATCACTTTGCATTGTTTCAGTGAACCAGTGTACAGGCCAACCCTTTGGAAAAACCTTCGAGACACTCCAGGGTCTGAATGTCAGCTAGCGTTCGGATGCTCTGGGCGTGAGTTATTTGAGGATTGGAAATACAACACGCCCTGTTCTGAAGTGCCCTGAGGGCAAAAACATTGGAGCAGGAAGTTGCGGATTAAACATCCTCTACTCTTTTACTGTGTGCCAGCCAGAGAAACAGTGCAACAGTGATTGTCAGGAAGTAATGAAAGGCTGAGTGACTGCTGCACACTGTGTCCAGTGCTTTGAAGCAATGCCACGAGATGGTGTCTTACAAGACACTTCTCTTCTTCTATCACTTCTATGTAAGAAAACACTCCACTTACTTTGAATTTACTTCCTGCTCACTTTGCTGGGTATTCAACTCTGTGTGAGAAAGCAGCGAGAACCCTCCTGGATTTCCAACCTATCAAAAAAAAAAAAAAAGAAAGGAAAACACAAGCACCTCATTGAATATAGACACATAATGTACACAAAATAAACTACAGATAATATTTAGTTTGAATGGCTACATTTGATTTAATGCCTGTATATCACATGAGTTCAGCCGATCATTGCTTGTCCATTCTTATAACAAATTGCCCCACTTTTACTGCCTTCCCACAGAGCTGAAGCTCTAAAACATGGCTCCCAAAGACCGCGGGGAACACTCCGGTGTATAATCGTGCCAGGAAAGGCAATTTATCAGACGATATTGCCTCTGTGTAGAGTGAGGGTCCCTGCGCTCCTCCCTAGCAAAGACTATTGGGTTTGGACCAGCAGCAGAAAGAGGGGGAGGTCTCCTAACTGATCTGGGGCCTGCCACGATCAATCTTCGAGGGATCCCAGTGCTTCAATGGACACGGCTACACAGGGCCTAATGAAGGCCTCACGCGGCGCGCTGGCTGCTGCAACAAAACATGTTTATCTCTGTCAGAGTGTGCCGGGTTAAAGATTAGTGGGTGGATAGATCAGCTGGCTTATGGTAGGCATGTTTCCATCTGCTGGTTGTTTTGCTTTGTTTACAACCTTCCAGATTAATTTTTTACCTATATTCAGTTTGTCTTATCCTGTTTTTCAGTGCAATGTATATGAAAGGGATCAGGCAATGTGTGCCTCTCCACACACAGGAAGCCATGGCGGGTTGTTGTTTGACTGTGAACTTCTGACATACCCATTAATGGCTAATTATGCTCCAGCCAGCATCCTCTTGTCACGCTGTACATAATTGACACAGCATCTGCTCGGTATGTCCTCTTCCACCACTGTCATTGTGTGTCTCTCCCTCTGCTTTTATCAGCTATATTATCAGCTATATTTGGAGGATGTTTAATGCAAATACCGCTTATGTGCACCAGTTTTCATCCTCTGACAAGCCCAATTACATGTAAAGCAGTTGGTTATTTTGTATCCACGCTACTCGTTTTTTTTTTGTTTTTTTTTTTCCCTGGACCACCTGCAGCATAATGATCTATCTATATTCACTCTACTGTAACACAGGGGAACATGATATGAAAACTGGTGAAATGGGTATTTATCTTCCTCAGCTTTGGGTAGGCAGTCATCGTCAGCCTGAACTGTGACTTGATGGAAATGCAATAATGACATTTACTGAAACTTTGATAGGCAGCGGAGGGATTGCACACGGTTTTATCGCATTTTGCCCCTTCCTATTTGAATAACAGCTGCTGTGGTATTGGTTTTTTTTTTGTAATTATATGTCATCATTACATATAGTTAAGTTAAATGGACTGACACTATTGTATTAGTCACTACCCTGGTGACTAATAGAGCCACTGTTTCTTTTAAGGGCTCTCAAAGGTCCTTAGACTGTCGAGAGTGCTTCGCCAACAAAAGTGCCAATTTTGGCATTTTTAATTTTACAGAGGTCCGCTCCACTGTAATGCTTAGCACAATGGCAGCCTGCACTGCGACTGCTATTCAGACTCAACATTTCAGTCGTCTCACGGCCATCTCTACTCTGACAGACAGACAGACGTGAAATTTTATATTAGGTCACATCTGAATAAACAAAAGGCCTCTGAGATTCGGGTCACTGCTTTCCCACGCTATCAAAAGACAAGGGCAGAGATCTATCTGTGGATCCTTGGTGTGAAAAAGTTTAGGAAAACTACAGAGCAACATTGTCGGTTTGTCGGATGGCCTGATCCCCTCTGTGCGAAACAGCTGGAGGAGAGGGATCCAAGTGGTCTGCTGTAAGTGTCAGCTTTGTTCAAGGAAAGTAGGTTGACTTGTAAATGGTGATGGCACTATGATGGGCAGACAGCTGTGGAGTTTCAGGAGCAGGATTAAGCAAAGGATGTGCAGAGTGATACCAGCTTCTACTGGGAAAAGCGAGACAAAAAATAATAATACAAACTGAAGTAAATATTCAGCTGTCTTCAACATTAGCAGACAAAGCAGTTCCTTGATGAAGATGAGTGCTCCGGTAAATATACTATCAGGTTCAGACTTTAATTACCAAGCACGGTGAAATGATTTTGTTTTTCATTCTGTTTTTTTACATGGATGACTGGGAGGACAGCACCACTACACAAACAGTGCAAAGGGTAAATAAAAAGACAGCACAGATTTGTGCTGAACAGAATTAGCCGCAGGTTAAATAAATCCAGTTATTAGGCATGTCAAAATCACAGGCTTGCATACATTTATGGCTTCATTTACAGTAATAAATTACATAAAATGATTTCCCCCTCATCAAGGGTAATTGAAAGAGTGGTAATTATCAAAAAAGAAGTGACGTCTCCTTTGTGGTCTTGTGAAAAGCTGTGAAGGAGATTGCTCAATAGCTTTGTGTTAATGTCTGCTTGGTTTCAGTCACCTTCTAATTGGTTTACAGTGCTGATGGTTGCTAGTTACATGCGGTTCCTCGCTAATGTTCAGCTGTCAGTGGTCGTTAAAAGGGCTTCTGTACAAAATCCCACTGGTGCAATGTCAGGATTTATTTTCTCTAACTTACTGCACACAGCTCTCTAAGGTATACACTTTCTTTTCTTTTGTATTTTGTCAAATCTGTTTAATTATTCAAAGCTCTTTAGCATAATTAAATTACAGTGTGTTTTTCCTCTTTTAGAATAAAGTACCATCACCCAGAAGCATGAAGCAAGCTAAATAAATAATCCTTGGTGTTTTCCAAGTGCAAGAAACAACCAAACACCAGACACATCTTTTTCAAGTCTCTTGGCTAAACTCTGTGACTTGATCTGACCTCTTCGGTTCCAGAGCTAGGAGAGGTTGAGGTGGTTTTACATCAAAATGCTTCTACCCTCTCTGCAGCCAGGGCCTCATTATCCCCGACTATAAGGGCCAAACAGAGAGAGTCAAGTAAGAACATTTTTAAACCCTTCAGATCCTCGCCCGTAGTGTCCAAGCCTATTAGATCACTGTGACACATGGAAATGAGGTCATGTACTCTCTGTGGGGCAATCCTTTGCCATATTTCTGGGATTTCTCCTCAGAGAGAGTGGGAGACAGAGAAAGAGTGAGTGAGAGAGCGAGAGATGGGGAATAAGTCCCAGAGAGGATCATTAAAAAGTGAAAAACCCTGACCAACTGGTCCTTTCAGCCCTTTGCGTCATGACAAATGTTCTGAATATATAGATCTGAGAGAAGCTCCTTGTTCCTCTCAGAAGATGATAAATCTAAAACTTTGGTCGCCGCTCACTACTTCATTGTACTGCAAATAGCCTTTGATTGTGATATATTACATTATAACTTGCATGAATAAAACAATAATTAGCTTAAGCAAGGGCATGAAACTGGTTGAACTGTTGTCACCTCTGACTTTGACGCCTCGGGCTATTTTGGTGATGCCGCCGCCGCTTCTGCTATAGGAGCACTGTGCAAAGGCACAGCTCTCTGCTGTGAGGACATGGCTGCAGCATACTGCACTGTGGCTTTTGTTTTCACTGAAGAAAGCAGATGCATCAAACATAGCGGAGCAGACTTTCCAACAGCACCGTCATTTTAAGTTCAGGAATAATTTGAGCTTAAATGCTGGGACGGCCGCCATCGGAGCATGTGCGATCACCATCTTTTAGAAGTGTTAGCAATCTGATTATTTCTTCTCTCAAGCTATTTGGTAAAACACCACATCCTAGCATTCACTCTGTCCTGCTGCTAATACAGCATGGAGATATTTTGAGGACAATGTGAGTAAAATGTAAAAACACATGGTTTGAGAGGACAGTTTGTTCTGTTAACGTCATTCACTTAACCAAAGAGTGCATTAGAGAAGAAAAAGGTCATTTCAAGCAGTCAGCTGCCTTTACAGTACAGCTTTAACCTTTAAAATGAACTCTATGTGATGTGAAATTTAGAAGAAAAAACATGACATACTATGTCGTAAATGTTATCAATCTGAGCATTAGATGTGTGCTATGTAAAGAGAAGCACAAACTCATACCACAGTGGAACCTACCTGTGACAGCTGGGGAGCCATGATTTAGTCCTAATTACTGGATTCATTTTGATGCAGCCTCATCCATCCTGATAATAAATCATACTTTCATTTAAATTTTGACAACTTCTAAACTGATGGATCTAAAATGAACATGACTTATCATACCCAGAGTATTATGACATCCGGGCTTGTCCCGAGTGAAATGTGACGAGTGATGTGTCACTCTGTCGCGGATATGTGGCGTGCTTGATGTTTAAAAAGCATTCACAATGGATCTGTGGCGATGTCTCCCTCTCAATGTCACCATCAGGAGCCACGCTATAGGCTTTCGCTTCTCGATGTGCTGCACATGATCATTTATTCATGGCATGGAGGCACAGATGAGTTTAGACAGAGATGAGCCAAAGATAAGAAGGTAGCTCGGATGTTTTTCTTAAAAAAAAAAAAAACAACAACACAATTTTAGAATCAAATCGCTCATAATACACGGTGTGGAAGAAAACATGATCCTTATCTTTTCAGTGGGTTTTGCAGATGCACTCCCTGCATCAACTTTGGATGCATATTTTATCAAGAAGGTGGCATGATAAGCAAACCTGAGCTTGACTTGTGATACATAACAAGCTCTTCACCAGGAGGAATTATATATAAGAGCTTTGTATTGTAACACTTCCTACGTGCTTTGAGGATTTGTCTATCAAGTCAATTAGAAACAGTTTGTTTATAACACCCAAGACAGGTGTGGACCCCACTCAGATGGTCGCTCTTGCTTCGCCTCACCGCAAAATGAGTCACTAGCTTCTAAAATGTTAATGCGTAATGCTGTGTGTTGATTTGTAACTGCCTTCACTATGATCACAAGCCAAAGTCGACTCATTTAATCTGAAAGTCCCAATTGCCCGAATTTACCAATATTGAGCTCCTTACAATTTTGGCATTTTACTCCCATGTCTGCTCTAAAGTAGTAAATACCGTAACCATCTCCTACGATGGCGCTTCTGCAGGAAAATAAAAGCCTTAAGGCTGCCTCCACATTTAATACTCTACAAACAACTTTTTTATTGCTCCTTTATGCCTCTATGAAGTAGTGGACCTGCTTCACAAGTGATTGAAATGGCTATAAATGTTGGGCTGCAGCAAAGGCAGAGAGGTCTCCTTTCTAAGAAGTGCAGAGACTGAGCCTGTACTATGTCAAGCAAATCCGCACCTCGTTAAATTCACAGAAATCTGTGGCCATTTATTCTTTAATTAAAAGGCAGACGCAAAGAGGCCTGCCCTTCTACTTGCATTAAAAGCTTTTGATTATGCAGTCAGTCATGTTTAATTCACAGCATATTTCAGTGTCAAAAGATACATTGCACAGTCATGAAATATTGAGAAGGCCCCTAGAGGCAAAGATCGCAAGCTTGCTCTCTCAAAAAGATCAAAAAAATGAGATAACACACCAGCGCACATCCAGGGCAGCGGTGTATCTCCTTGATCCTCTTATCTCAAGCTGCAACGCAACAACATACTCCATCGACAGAGCATGACCAGCATGGATGTGAGAGGAACTAATGCTCACAACACGGTCATACAGGCACACGCACTCGCAAACACACATGGACGACTCGGGGGGTGAGGGGGGTTGTCAGTGATAAAGCTACAGTACGTCACACACACGGACGGCGTTGACTTCCTGCGACTACAGCTGCTCTTTTGGTTCAAATCAGATGCAAATTAGACGTAATGAAAGTGGGACGGCATTTGCCCGCGCTTGAAGAAAATATCACTGCATCAATCATGTAGGAAAGAAATAAAAGCTTTGACGCTGCAGAAATCGCAGCTGAGGACGAGGGTGCACATGAGCAAGAGTTAACTGGAGCAGAGAAGAGATGCCCTATCATCACACGTTGGCTTCACTCAACAGAACAGAACAAAATATAGCTATTATGAACATTTGACCATTGCTGCCCTGATACCAATCCCAATACCTGAATTTCATATCACAGAGTAATTTTAAGTCTCTATGCCAACATTGATCATCACTTTTCGACTGTATGTATATGTAAATGTGAGGCAGTAACTACTCCTAAGTTATCTTGCCTGTCTGCCTGCGCAGGGAACAGCTGTGCACACGCCCCTTGAATCGGGTTGAGGGTTGCCAGGTTCTGTGACTGATGTCAGACAAACATACAAAACGTATGGATCCATGAATGGCGATTATTCGGAATAAAGTTTCAGGGCCTGGAGCCTCCGAGGAGAAATGAAATGAGAGGGTGACAGGAGATGGCTTTGGAATTTAGGATAAATGGTAGTATTGGCAGGTTTGGTCATTTGATTTGTGAGTGATGTTAAAATGGAATAAAAAGTAGATTAATGTTAAAAAATATCCTCCTTTCAAAAAACTACTTGAAATCATAGGTCATAAATCTTTTGTTTGCTACTTCTGCTTTCAAAGTAAAGGCCCACCACTATCTTGATGAATAAAAGCATTTACTGTGACTCACGTGCAGGGAGCGGTGTGTGTCAGCAGTCGCCTGCGCATCAACGTTGCTTCATCACAGCAAATGAATGAAGCAGAGCAGAATCAAATGCGTATCGGTCACAGCTGATATCCAATCTGCTTAATAAGGTCAGCGTCAGCGATATGTTGGAATGGATCAGTGCATCCCTGAAGGAAAGACTAGAGATTTGTTCACCTGAAATACACTGATGGCGTACAATTTATTGAGTCTGAAGCCATAAATGTGTTTGAATTAGTTGTTTTATTAAAATGTGAAAGATGGACCTATTTTACTGTGATTTTTTATTTTTGCAAAAAAATGTGAAAAAGAGTTCTTAATGCAAAATTGAATCCAAAAAAGTTTGGACGTGCGTAAACAGGGTGTAAATCAGGGTTGTATGAGCAAAATCTTACAGAGAATTATGCTTTCACACGTGAAAGAAGGAAGCAGATGTTACTGTGGTAAATGTGACGATTAATCTTGATACGGATTTCAAGTCATGTCTCCCTGACTGTTCAACACGCCCCTCAAAATCAAAATAAGAGCAGCACATTTCATTTTTACAGGCTCAATATAGATAATCTTGATTAAAGTCAACCTCTTGTTGAATCGTACAATGACATGTCTGATGTGTTTTGGTTGATGGCATTAAAAGGACGATTTAAACTGGCTGAGCACACGTGAACTGCTAAAATTCACGAGGCGGTTAAAGAAATGACTTTCATGTTACAGGTAAGTCATTTCACCGCTGTTGCTTTTGCCAATCCACCTCATGTAATCCCCGGGGCTGATTAAGTCAAAAAAATAGATCTCTGGCGAGGGCCAATCTCGCCACGCTGTCCTCTTTTCACAGAAAGCCTGATCTAAAAGCCTGCTTCCGAGAAATCTCCTCCGAAACCACGGTTGAAATTGTTTTCAACCTAGACTGTGTACACTGACAGCTAGTAAGCAGGATTTTTTGAGGGTTTACAACACAGATTATACCTGTCTCCACCTCTAAGATAATTGAAATGTTAGAAAAGGGTTGGGCAAAGTCAACTGTAGCCAAAGAGGACATTAAAATACTGTGAGTTATAAGTGATTGACTTGCATTTCTCCTGGTTTAGCCCGACCCTTGTTCAAAAGCTGACCGCAGATTTTAGAAAAGGGCATAAGTTTATCGAGGTGGAAAGTGCACTTTTAAAAGGTTGCTGTGAAGGTCAGGAAGGCTTTTCATAAGGCCGTTGTTTTTCAGTCGTTCCCTCTGAGCTGAATGCTGTGGGAATATTTATTGTCTGAGCATTCCTAAACACAATGAAATATTTATGAAAGCTATTTCATACCTCACTGTCATCTATCAATAGGGGTAGCAAGACCCCAGTGGGGGATACCATACACAGTGTGCTATATGTGTGTGCAAGTGAGAGATGGAGCTGGGGGTAGCTAACACACATTTCTAGGTACGCCTGTGATTTGCAGAACGACTGAGTTAAAGAAGAAAGCCAGTGTTCAGTTATGAGTTCGAGCTTGGCTCAATTTCAAGAGGAGTAGAGATTTTCTTCTTCAGAAACATGAGGTCGCAAAAAAAAACATTAGAAATGTTTCAGGTCAACAATTTTTTCCATATTTGGCATGATAATAATTTGGCTGAAATGTATTTTAAGGTAAAACACATTAACCCTCCTAGTTCACCCTCTACATCAACCGTATACAGAGTACTAGAATTCAGTCTTTTCGGTCATTGTGGTCAGTTTTAAAAAGAAAGCCTCCACATAAACATATCAAGGTACAATGCAAAGGAGAGCTATAACCTCAAGTTATTGGTCTCTTCCTATCTTTAAAGCTGCCTGGCAGTCCAATAATGGGATAAATCCTTGTAAACTTGATGTCCGGAGCATCCCACGCTGTCCATCCGGCTGAGAATCAGCAGCATTGTCTGAAGTTCCATGCAGCTCCTTTTGGTTTTACTGGCCCATCTGCGTAGTTCTCCCGGGTCTCACCAACCCTCCACATAAAAACCCACTTAGCCCGTGCCCTCGTAAACTCACACTAGTTGCTCAGCAGGAGAAAGTGTAGTGTCCGATTAGCACAGCAAAACATCCACCAAGCCATGGATGCAACTGCATATTTTTAGGAACTGGTGTAAAAAACAGGGATTAAAGACGAGCCAATGTTGTAGTTGTATTTGCCAGGTGGTCGGAGGCAGGGCTCCGATGAGATGCAGAGGAGTCAAAAGGAGGTTGCACACCACAATCTATCAAAATGCTGCTTAAATCCAGTTTATTTTACAAAGTGATTGTACGGCACAGGAAATAGCAGGCGTTTCGCAACATCTGTGTAATGCTTAATGCTCAAAATACGTGCGGTACATTTTGTTCTGGAACAAACCAAAAACACGGGGTCTGGACAGGCATCATCACCTCCCAGGATGCCCAGCCTGCTAACCTTTGGCCAGAGATGTTCTGAATGTGAACAGGTGGAGATAGTATGGAAATACAAGTCAAACAGTCTGTAGCTTTGCCCCTAATCCCATCGCTGAACACCTTTCAAACAATTTACATAAGCAAAGTCCAAGTCTTGGACTAAGCTCTTTCAGCTCATGCACTACACTTATCCTCTAAAGTCACCCACTTTGAGCTGAAGTCATTCGGCATATATAGAGAGAGACAAAACAGCTCCTGATCCTGGAGTCAAGAGGGGCTGAGGCTATTCTATCTGACCCGACCATGTAGAGTCTGCTGATTGTTCCAGCGGCTTTAAGTCAGCGTGGCATTGGCCCCTGGGAGGTGACACACACAGTCTTCCTCAAAGGCCACAAACAGGTGAGGAGACTTTATTTGGCTCTGGCCAGAGGGTGTCTGTCTGCTGACACGTAAGCAGCAGCGTAAGGACCCACGCACGAACGGCGATACAAACACTCGCCGACTTCTGCATCCACACACACATACACACACACACACACACACACACCCTCTGTCCTCTCTCTACCTCCGTCTCCCATGTGCACGTGCAAACACATGCACACCTGATATGAGTCAGGGCCGAAGAGGAGCAAGGGGTGGTGGGGGAAGGACAAACTTTCCCTCAGGTGTTTCACTGTCATGGCAGCAAATGGGCAGCTCAAAACAAAAGACTTGCGCCCCCTCACATTGAATCTCGTCAAAATGTTTCGCGGTAACAAATACGGCTTTGTTGTTCTGAGCAGTGACGTGTCTGAAGGAGTGACACAACGATACACAACGAAAAAATAAATTAAGGAGCTTTTTTTTTAAAACAGCCATCTAAGAAAGATCTTTATATATTTGTTTATTTTTGCACTGGATGATGTGTTAAAGTCAGGGTTTCAGACTGCTGAATGGAAGAATAATACTGTTTCCTGCATAAATGAACTGCTGCATGCAAAGGCAGTGTGAGGTTGGGTTTTTTTTGCATTTTTCTTTTTTAGATTTTGTTTGTTTGCATTATTTTTATGTCATCTTCTCCTTCTGTTGAGATGTCCTCGAGCAAGCACTTATGCACTGCTCCACTAAATGTACTCTGTGGCTATGCAAGGGAGAAGCCCACAGCCAACTGCACAGTCAGGCTGTGCAGGAGTGAAACAATAGTCACATATTGGGGAAAAAAAAAGATCACTGCTACAGTCCTGATTCTAAACCAGCTTAGATGTTGTGTAAAACGTACAGACAACGGTTTTATGAAGTGGCCCTGAGCCCATGTAGTAACATCTTATCCAGTCATGTGTTCACAAAGTGGTGAACCTCACTCCATCCTTGCTTGTGAACGACTGAGCCTTTCCAGGATGCCCCTTTCATACCCAATCATCTGTTACCAATCAACCTGTTTACCTGCGGAATGTTCCAAACAGCTGTTTTTGGAGAATTCCACAACTTTCCCAGTTGTTGCCCCTGTCACAACTTTTTTTGAAACGTATTGCTGCATCAAATTCAGAATAAGCAGATATTTACAAAAATCTAAGAAGTTGATGAGGCAGTTTATTGTCGTTGGACAGTTTTCAGTTGAGTATATGTCAAAAAGGATTAGCAAGCTATCACATTGTGTTTATCTATACGTTTTACACAGCGTTAAGCAAGAAGCCAGATTTTCGGGAGGCTGAAAAGCAGCTGTGTCTCTTGAAGAAGGAAAATATTCATTTGAAGATATTTTATCTGCACATGATGATGAAAAAACACTGAATCTGGGTGAAAACAAGCCGTAACACTCATCTGACACAGCAAGAAAAAAAACACCCCAACAAACTGATGTATGGTTGTTATATACGTATTATATGCTGTTTACATTGTATAATATAACTATTGATGCTGAATTTTTTCTTTCTGCTGGGAAACATTTGCTGTGACAGTCAAATCGCAGCCCTGGCTACAGTATGTCATGTGAATCTAAGACTGCCTGTCATTATTTACAGTGTTAATAAAGCTTTTCTAATGGCCTAGTTGACTGCTGCTCCTCGGCTGTGTGTAATCCATCTAAGAATGATGGATTAGAGAAAGACACACACACACAAGCACAAACACATGGACGTACGCCAAAGCACAGATGCTATTAAGCAAAAAAATAAATGGAAGACACTAAGATTAATAATTCACTCTTTTAATAACGGTACACAAGATTGTTTTAAATGACAAATGCTTTTTATTGTCATCATATATTATTGCACCCACTAGTCCAGACACACATTTCAACACGTGACATACAGAAAACACACACACACACACACACTGCTTTCCAGCATAATCTCATCTTAAATGTCAACTTAAACATCAGCTGTGGGAGGGGCTCTTTTTCAAACTGTCATCACTGTGCGCTACAGACGAGGGGGGTACGCCTCTACAAACTGTGAGAAATGTATATATTTACATATCAAATATAATCATCCACAGTGGATCTTTCCCATCCATCCATTTCCTACTCCATCATACTCCCTTGTGCACAAGACCCTGAGATACTTATATTCGCTTGGGGAAACCATTTGCACCCAACCAAGAGGGGGCACCTCAGATAAGGAGGACCACATATAAGTTAGCCCTCTTATTTTTTGGGGAAAACTCCAACATAGCAGCTCCAAACAACTTCAGAAAGGGAGAGAGTTCAGCCTGTCCAAGAGTTTGGTTCCCGAGCTGTTGCTGTGTGAAGCGGTCAGCCAGACAATATGTACAGGATTTGGTATCGATCCACCTCCTGAACCAGCTCCGGCTGCTTCACCAACAGAGAGGAGACGTTCCAAGACGATGTTTTTGTTGCCACAGGCAGTCACCGACTGTTGACACACAAGAGTCTTTGCCGAAACTTGCAGGTGGTAAGCCAACACACACTGGCCTCACATTACTTCTTTGGGCTCTGCCTGAGTGGGCCTCAGACTATTAAACCAGGTAATAGACACTTGCCACCAAGTTCCCCTTCCAGGCCTAGTTTCCTGCCTTAATGGGAAACATTTCCTTTAATTTTCAAGTCTTGGTGGTCCAGCCCTGCCATTGGTGGTTGGCAATGTGAAAAAGTGGCAATGCTGGTTAATCTTAGTCAGTCTGTCAGTCCATCCACCCATCCAACAACTGACATGTGGTGTGGTCCCTAGAGAAAGCACTCCTAATTATTTTTGCAACCTTTTAACACCTGACCTTAGTTGCTCTAATCGTCCCTCCTGTCAATACAGGCTGGACACCTGTTTCAAAGTGGTGGTGGACATAATCCACAGCCCACAGTCTATGCACAAATGCATTGTAAAGTTCAGCTGAAGCTATTAAGAGGCTTGAGAAATCAGACTTAGCTGAATCAAGCTTCAGTCTCTTAAGTGTGAAATTTCCTCTTTGTGCAGCCATTGACATTGTTCGCTCACCGAGCTGTGGCAGAGAGATAGTAAACACAAAGAGGGACTTCTATGTTTAAAAGACAGTAAATTTAGAATAAACTCTCTTGGTTTGTCTCAGTGGCTTTGAGCTTTATAATGCATTTTTGCACAGGACAAGAACTGTGGATTTTGTTCCTCATCACTTAGATTGAAATTGCTTTAATGAGGGACATCCTTGTGGCCAGTATGGAGTGGAAAAAAGTGCAAAACATGTGATTAATAAACGGCAATCAGTTAACCAGACATACAGCCCTGCGCACACGCACACACACACACACACACACACACACACACACACACAAAATCTTATAATCCTGGCTGAGTCAGTAGAAAGGCAGATCGGACACACTTGCCAGAGTCTGATCAATGCACCCTGTAACTAATGGAAATAGGCTCTTGATAGGAATCTAATGGAGGCTCACTTAAGCAATTTATACTTAAACATGCTATTACATGCTGTTCCTGTAAAAGCAGCACATTACCAGGAGACAGCACTTACTATGGATTCCTGTACCCATTCCCCCACAGATCAACAGACCTCTCCTTAAGTCGGTCAAAGGGGAGGTGAAATTAACAACCTTTCCATAGACAAATGGAAATCTGCTGCCATCTATCACATCTTTAATTGTATTAGATATTCAATGTTTGCGGAATTTTATTTTACATTAGACCAGATACCAAGTCTTGGATATGCTTCATTAGGTGCAAGTTCCAAACATAAAATGTCAACATTCAGACGTCAACAACAAGAAAAAGGTTTCACACATGACTGTGTACTAACTGTGTTTTTCTAAGCGCCAAAATAAGCTTGAATGTGCTTATTTTGGAACATATAAGGCTGTCTCTGTGACCAACAAGCTACCAGGTTTCAGTCTGGAAAAACAACTACAGGATCAATGGAGCTCCGCAGGTGGAACTCGACAAATCAGTGAATCATTGTGAGCAAGTTGCATAATGACGTGACACAGCTTCTCTCAAAACTCGTGAACAACTTTTTAATCTAGGCATTTTGGACTAACGCATTCAACTCTAAATGAAGCATGACTGTGTAGCTGCATGGCCTATTTCTCACTTTAAATTTATTCAGAAACAGTCCACTGACTCAGGAATAAAGACCACTGCCTATAAAGTTAAGGAGGACTCAATTTCTTGAAATTATTGCAGCATGGAGGCTTAATATATGAAGTGATTGAAATATTTTTACAGTGCTCCTGTATGAAAGTGTATGATCTGTAATACCAGAACTACAAACAAATACATACGTATCTCCTCTCTCCACAAACTCCACAAACTGTCTTGTTATTCACAAAGTCTTTGGGAGGATGAAACCTCATTAAAGGGACAAGAGTTGCATGAGACAGCAAAGAAAAGCTTTCTTAAAGCCTGCCTTTGAAGTTGAAGTTGAAGTGCAGTGTAACACACGCACACGTACATACACACGTACCGCCTCTGAAAGCGTTGGCATATGGGATGAGCGTACACTCCAACACAAACAATGCATACCGCAAAAAGCACACAGGACAGAGCCGAATGCCACACAGCAACAGCGAAACAACAGCTAAATCAATGCTGCTGCCCGGGTGCCTTGGGAGCAGAGCCGAGAATAAATGACTCGACATCAAAACCCCTCACATCTTCCACATCCCTGCAGACTCTTCACCAACCCACCCACCCAACCAAACAACCAGCCAATGGAACAAAAGCATTGTGCTCCTCGCAGAGGCTGTTCATTAACAGCTTGTTTGTGTGTTTGTGGCAACCTGCACTTCAAAGCCTCATCTGATTCCTCCCACCATCGCTGAGAGAGAAAATAAGCCTTTGTCAAAGGAGAAGGACAGCCGAGCATCATCCACGAGTTACAATTTTGGGTAATAAGCAGACTGGCCTTGCAAATCCTAAAACCAGGACAGAATTTCATGAAATGCTGACCCGAGAGAGAGAATCAAGGTGGTGAAAACTGTCAGAGTTAGCTGCAGAAAGATGATGGTAATCAGTAACTAGGCCACTCTTTAACTCTTGTCTTGCTCCTTAATAATGAGATAAATGATGAGATAAAGGAGAGGACGAAAGTAGGGAGTTGTAGCTAGAGAGACAGTCTGATGGATACAGTACTGCAGACGGACACACACACACAGACAGAGGATTAATCAGGACCGCGCTTCCCTCATCTGCCCATCTTGACACACCAGATTGTTTCATTTGACATTGGGAGGATAAACACCACCCCCTGCTGGTGACTGCTCTGGCCAGGTGTTGAGGGAGCCATTACAGCCCGTTGGAGACAGCTTGAGGCACAGGTGGCAAAACAAATACGGATGCTGCGCGGCCCGAAATGGCCAGTCACACTTTAGGACTTCATTTGTCATCTGGAGAGACGGAGTAACGACCGTCTCGACTCACCTCTCATTCCGTCTTCATCAGCCTGAGGTGACCCGCGTACGGGCAAAAGAGGAGAAAATGAGGAAAGGCGAGGTGAGGCGTGATGCATGCAACAAGCAAATGTAACATACTTTAAAGTGGAGGCGACGCAGCGGGCGCTCGAGAAAGCGTGCCACAGAGGGAAATGAATAAAGGGCCGAACCTATCAAAGACAACCTAGCAGGCAGGGTTGGTGGTTTGGTGGTTGGTTGAAAGTTACTCCGACATGAATGTCAAACAATTACAAGCCAAATGACACACATTTACCAAGACATGCAAGAGCGATTCTGCGCTGTCATGCCAAATGATTTCGCTGGCGTGCACAGATTTTTAGCGAAGATTAAATCCTTTGTGTTTCAAATAAACGATGATTGAAGATTAGTCACGCAGGAGAGGACATACCCACCGAACCACTGAGGAAAGTGCACCAAAGTCATCAAAAGGCCAGATTTAACAGAAAGGCATTTGTTCGTTTTTTTTTATTTATTTTTTTATTAGGTCATGACATTTCTCTGCCTCCAAACCCGCCCTCCTTCAAATGATGCTGATATCTGTATGTGACACGAAGCATTTCCAGATGATAATCTTCTTAAAAACATCCGCTTAAACAAGCATATCTGGAGCATAAGATATAATCTGATTTTGTAACATTTTTGATTTGTAAATAATTACAACCACTCATCTTCATCAAGGCAATCATTTCCATGCACATCATCAAAACAGAGGAAGAGGAATTAGACTGTGTGCTTATCTTAACCTTCCCAAAAAATTTTAATCTGTCAGGTGTGTAAATCTTTTTTTTTTTTTACATCTTACAGCATATTTTCTATATCAATGACAGACAAGCTTTAGGAATGTGATTTTAGCTAATTGGTGAAGATGAAAGAGGAAGGGAAGGGATTTCTGATGACATGGGGATTCTCTGAAGAGCGAGGGGATGTGTATTGTCTCAAAAATAGAGCCTTAAGCTGCATGCTTGCAGTGTAGACAAAATAGATTTCCTGTCAGGAGTCGTTCTTTTCCAGATCCATACTGCTTACCGCCATTAGTGTGTACTTACTGTATACAATAAATATGTAAGGGATTAGATTCTCCTCCTTTAGCGGTTCTCAAAGTTCAGAAAGACACATGCAGGTCTGAATTTGAGAGCTCTGCCTACATGGACAAGGAAGCACTTTTATAATTCAAGCTAATCTATGACAACAGGAGTCATCTGAAGGCGAAACATACATTGTTTGGAGAGATAATTGGACAGATGAAGCTGTGCCTCACACTGGTAAAAGGTTAGATGGATGGATGGATGGCTTTCAAGACAAATAGTTTAATGTGTTGGAAAGGTTTGCGGTGAAGTTATTAACCTAATTTGAAATGCAGCCATTTATCTTACTCACATATCAGTTGCAGGATGTGAACCACAGGTAAACACATCCAGACAAAAAAAAAATGCAAAAGCGAGTGTGAATTCTGAAACACAAACCCATTTTTGCAAACAAATTATGTTATTAGAACGGTGTTCCTGAGGCAGGTAAAGCGTTGGCTAATTTTAGAACACTTAAAGGGACCCTTTGGAGTTTTCTAGTCCATAAAGCTACTCGTGTTTGAAGGTACCCACCACAGGGGAAAGTTAAATCACTTGATTGACAGTCCTGCATTTTTGAAGCAGCAGTGTGCTCTCATTATAGTAATAGACAAATGCATTCAAGAAATCTTGACATTCCTCATTTGGGACTACAACGCAATGTTGCATTGGCCATTAATGCCACAGTGTGCTTGGACTTAGCCCGCTGTGCAGATTTTTTGTGCAGCTTCCACTACATCAGCTGCATTTCACCAAGCATTGTGCCTAAAATGAACCAGTTTGAGGCTTGATTCTTTGTGAAAGCAAGAGCTACAAAACAGTCTCCTCTACTATCTCAAATATAACCCCACGTTTTGTAAGCACCCCCTCTGGTGCGGTGTCTCATTAAATCAATAGGCTTCAACCTCCAAGTGGTTTCAGCCATGGGTTTGACAGTAAATTTAACAGTAGCTATCAAAGTACTCCCCTGTTTTTCAGGATAGGAGAAGATAGGATAGTGAAGATATGCAGCTTCATATTTCGCCTTTAATTTGCCGAACATCAAAGCTGTTAAGGAAAAGACAATTACCTTTTCCACCCACGTGTTTTCTGTGTTTGTCAGACAGGCTTGGACTGCTGAGTAGCTGTATGGATTAGCCGAGCGGTTTCTTTTGTCTGGGCGGTTTGATAGAAAGACTCTTATCTTCTCAAGGATTCCCCTGTCAACTCAGCATAATCCAGCACTGAACTTTTAGGTGCATTATGAAACTCGTAAGCCTATTGAATGATAATCTGTCAGGTTGTCAGGTAAAAGCAAAACAAAGATGGTGATGAAAGGTGTGATGATGATTCTGCACATTATTGAATAAATCAGCATCTGTAGTGTTTCCTTTAGAGACGTCCAGGGCTTCTTTTTATCTGCCACTTTATCTGCTCAGTCACATCAAAAACAAAGTGTGCTTGTATGTGCGTGGACAATAAGCGAGGATGCACACTTGGTATTTTTAGTCATGCTAAAGGCTCTCGTGACGGTGGTCTGCTGGTCAGTTCACTACCACTGTGGTTCAGACTGAAATATTTCAACAACGACTGGATGGGCTGCCATGACATTTAGATATTGATGTTTGACTGACTTTGGTGACCCCTTGACTCTTCCTGTAGCGCCACCATGAGGTTCACATTTTTGGTTTTGAAATGTATAGGCAACTTATGGATGGAATTTTGCATAGCATGTTGCTGTCACTAATGCTGCTTAATATCATAAAATCTATTGGAAAGATTGGCACTAATGTTTTTAGACATTCATGGTTCCCAGAGGATCGAGTTGAGTTACTTTGAGATGCCCAGACTTTTTCTGTGGCGCCACCATGGGAGCTTGTGTGGAATTCTTTGTGTTATAAGTGTATAAAAATGGTGTTCAGACCAGTTTCACCAAGCAACATGCCATAGGAATAAAGATGTTGTGAAAGATGACTTAAAATGTTGCATTCACCTGACGTTGTGAGAATAATGTCACTACTACCAAAGCTGTGAATAATAATTAGTCATAAATTGTCCTTTTCTATTACTATTCAGAGAGAATTGTGAACTGCATTACCTGCTTGTTGAAAAATGAACCGCGGTGAGCAGGTGGCTGGTGAATAATGCTGCATATAAAACGAGTCAAAGAGACTAAGATGTTTTTTGCAGGAGGAGTCTTCCAAAAAAGCACAAATTAATATTTTACTTGATTCCAAAAGCTGCCGAGAAGGCAACGTGCTGTAGACCGAGACACTAAACCCTCAAAGTGCTCCAGATGAGCAGGTCACAAATTTGCATGACAGCTTCCTGCCATCAGCGTACCAGCGTTTACATGAGGCAGTGAAAGAAAGATAGAAAGTCATGTGTGGGTCAGAAATACTGGAAAGTTTGAATGAAAACTGTCCTCCCCCACCGCAAAAAACAGCTATATGGGTTGTTGTGTAAGATGGTCATTACAACTGATATTTATGCTTATTGTTAAGAAGCAACCTCTAGTGGCCGTAGTAATTACAATGGAACCAAATGAATAAGGCAGGTGACGTATATAAATAGCTACAAAGTATGAATAGGGAGGCACTGCATGACTTATTTTAAGTTATGTAAAATACTTAACTTAAGTTAAATTACATACCGTATGTATCTGAACTTCGTCAACTAGCGCACTCATTTTGACCCAAACCTTGATCTTTACCTAAACCTAACCAAGTAGTTCTCTTGGCTATCCCAAAACAATCTGCGACTGTTCATGATGTTAACCATGTGTTTGTCCAGTATGATGTCGTTGGTATTCTCCAACGTGTCGAATATGTCGTTTTAGGATTCACCCGTAAACAACCTATTCTGTCGTTTAGGTATGAGGATGTGTTGCATCAGAGATTTCCATTGAAAACACAGGCCGCGGCAGGAAGCAGGAAGAGATTATCGTCACATCTCTTCAGCTGGTTTCACCAACTTGCTTCAGGATAATGTGTGTCAGTCACCAGAAATATGCACAAGATCCCCTCTTATGAATTTGGAGATGTTTGTTGTTCTATTGCGAGTTTCAAAAGTTAATTCTCAAATGAAGTGTAACAGAGTCAGCTAAAAAAAAAAAAGTAAGAGCTCTTTTTTCCCCCTCTGAGTGTTAAGAATTGCTCTGGGGAAGAGTTTGTTTATCGTTGAGAAATGACTGAAAATGCAAGCACTTAATGAGCAAGAAAATGGCTGCTTCTCAGGGAGAAGATCTCAAGTTAAGGGACGTGGGTTTGCATTATGTTTGCATTCGGTGAGTCTAAGGATACGAGATTATATGCTTTCTGTTTATTATGACTGCATGACTCCAATATATAGTCGTGTATGTGTAAAAGAAGGCAGACTTTATTACATGTGCGTGTTTTCCATCAAATGCCGTTGATTTGTTATGCATGCTGTTATTAGTTTTGTTGTCAATCTTCACTTTACAATATGAAGCTCTAACCAGAGGTGCACAGGCAATTACTTTGACTGTTCTAGCCTTTGAGGCCACACATGGGCTCACCTTAATATTAAACAGCAGTATAGAAATGTGTTGCTCTGTTGTAAACCCTATATATGCATATTTCTCCAAACCTCTGATCTCCTCTTCAAGTTATGAGTGCAGCAGAAAGGGCAGAGTGGATGAATGAGTGGAGCCTCTTGTGAAGACAGTGCTCATCCTCAGCGGAGCTCGTACCGTTAGGACAGTGGGATATACGTAAATATTTCTAGCGCAATGATCATTTTAGTTTTGAACCTATTACTTATTAAAGTGTAATTGTGCCTGAAAACATTCCAGCTGCTGAATGTCAAAAAAAGTTCTATCACCAGGTTTCACCTGGAAAGGTTTTAAAGTGGACCTTTGTGTGGTGTCTTTAAAGCGCAACACAAAACAGCACAGAAATGTCAATTTAGCTGGAACTTTTCGTGTTGCAAATGTTGCCTCTCCAGCATCCACGTTCAACAGTGGCCTCATTTACTCTTAAAATCATGATTGGTAACACTTTAGATTAAGGTGCACATATTCACCATTAACTACTAGCTTATTAGCAGGCATTTTCATAACATATTGGCTTTGTTAGTCATTAATAAAGCACTTATTAATGCCTTATTCTCGCGTTAGGGTTATTAAGGGTTAGGTTTAGGTTATCAAGATTGTACTTCATATGCAACATCTTCCTTACATAGTATCAATAAGGAGTAATTACGTAGGAGTTTATTGAGGGAAAACTCTTTAATGGCCTAGAAATTTAAGAATATGGTCTTGGCGATTAAGGCAGAAAATAGTGCTTTATAATCATTAATCTTACTAATATAAATGCTAATGAGAACCTAGTTAATTCTGAATATGTGTACCTTAATACGTTTTGCCATAAGTGAGGCACAAAATATTCCATTATCTGTATTAAAAGCTGAATCAGGAGCAAAATATATATGCAGATATAATCTTTATAGACGATCATTAGTGGTAAATACAATGAACTTGTTTGTGTAGTTCTGTACTTCTGCATGTTTCTTTTGAATTTTTCAGTACTCCTTTAGACACCTAACAAAAATTACATGAAAGCAAGATATCCTTTTTTGTGAAAACTGTGATTCGTTCCTGTGTTTTTAAGTTCGAGCTGTGCTTCTCACGTCTTTCTGTGTGCAGTCTCTTTGTAGCTGTGTGTGCTTGGCATAAGGGAAATATCAAAAAAAGTTATCCTCTACAAACTTTGTGCAAATGCAGTCCATAAAACATGCATGACAGTGAAAAATCATTTCCCTAAATTAAAAAGTGTGATTGACAAATGTTTGCGTTTAGTCTTTTAGTTGTACTGTGCACCATTAATATGAGGGACCTCAAGACTGACAGTGATGGAGATGATAATTTATTTTTTTCATGTCTTTGTGACCTTTTTTTAACGTTTCTTTAATTGGAGAGTTTTTTTAACACAGAGAAATGGGCTGACACCTTTGTTCCTTTGACGGTGCACAAAGAAATAAACTACAAGAAAGCAAAGACAAAAGGACTGGGGATGAATACTGCCGCAAATTTCACACGCCGTATGAAAGAGGGTTTGTAGATCAAGGACTTGCATATGCATTTGGTTTATTCTACTGATGAACACCCTACAAACTGACACTGGTGATCTAAAATTCATTCTATTCTTTCAATCTTTCGAGGGCGTCTGTCTTTTAAACAAGTATGGGGTTGAGAGTTGCTTCAAGTTTCTTCTTTTTTTCCCAGTGTTTGAAAATTGCTTTGTAGCCGGTTTATCATGGATAGGTATGTTCATGAAAAATGCTATCTGTCTGCAGAGCCTCGCAATTATTCCATCATTAGCAGCACACAGCTAATAGTGGCGGTATTTGTGCCATTTGTTCCCAGCATGACATTCCTCCTCTATACCAGAGCTTGTGAAATGTTTTTTTCTCCTTACATATTCTTGGTATTGCTATGGGGAAGAAGTTTCTGTAGACAGCAACACAGAGCTGGCTCATGTGACAGCATTCACGACTGCTCCCATGTAGCAACGACCGTTATGTGGCTCCCCAATCACACGATAATGAATGGAGCAATTAGCGATGATTATTAAGTGCTTTGTGAGGCTTCCCTTTGCCAATTCATCAAGCAAGCATGTTCGATTTATCAGACCACCTCCGGACATGCGGTATGATGATGACAGGCAGCGTCGTACAGCACATACGCACTGGCTGTGTGCTTCCCGCTGCACTTGGCACAAAGAGGAATTGCAACAATGCTATGTCCTTGTCTGTCTATTATGTCGCCAGGGTTGAGGACATCATGCTCGCCTCCCGACGCCATAAGATACGGGAACAGTGTTTACTCGCTAAAGCATACGCAGCGCAGGTAAACAACAAACATGAGAAAAACACAGACCTGCGGCCTATTTGATCTGCCAAATGAGCCTTGTTGATGAGGAAGCATACCACCACTCCAGCCAATGATATATACTATTGATTCAGTCATACCTTACTTGTCCATCGCATGCACGGTTCGTTACGTTACTCAAACACCCTGGGAAGGCTTCATTAGGTCCCTGTAGCCCTTGTATAATTCATGTTGAGTGTTTGCCTCTGCACACCCGCTGAGTGCCAAGGTCGTTTTCATCCGAGCCGTGACCCAGAAGGGCTGGCTGTCCCGCAGGATAGACGGATGTTTGTTTTGGAGTGCCTGTTGTGTTTGATCAGGATGGGAGGTGGAGAGCAGATAGCAGGTCGTCTGGATGCATCCCCCAAATGACTGATTACTGTCCTCCTTATGCTGCGCCGGGTCTCTTAAGGAGGAACAGGATCTCCTCCTTCAAAATCAGCCTGGTTGTGTCACAATCTCGTCTGATATCAGTCTTGGTGACCAGAGGAGAAGCAAAGGGGTTGCGGGAGACGATCTTGAGCGTTTGATGTAACCGCAGTGAATCGAGATCAAAAGCGAGCAGTGGTGGTAATGATACACACTTGGCAATCTGTCAAGCGTTTTTTTCTGGCAGAGGCACATCAGACTAATCACTCTTGAAACTGTCCCTCATTGTTGCGTCGGCAATATCCTGGACGACACATTGATCGCATTTGATGCCTCGCCAAGAACTTGCAAACTGACACTTTCTTATTTTAAATGTCAAAGCATTCACTACACAAGCAGAACGCCGTTCATAAAGGAAATCAATTCGGGGGTGTCACAAAGTTCTGATCTTTTCTGCTTCACAATGAGTTTGGTGCTGAGCCAAAAGGGATTTGAGGGCCTCAGATTAGCCAGAACTTTCTTGGGTAAAGCACTGGCTAAAACATCAGTGTACTGAAGTATTTCAGCACCGGTTTATGAGAGCATGGCTGGATTTTGACTTCTGTGTTAGCTCATTGGTTTTCAGAGTACCAGAGCATGTGGTCTACAGGGGAGTGAATTCAGGTTGAGATCTAATACATTTAGCTGAAGCTCTTACTCACTGACACTGCAGATTGACTTAGCAGGTAGTAATTTACTCTCTTGCCCAAGGACAGGCCGACGTGACCAAACTCGAGCAGTTTGCAGCGACAGAAATTCTGCCATCTCATTAAAAGCATAGCTTGCACTTTCACGTCAAGCAAATGCATCCTAAATAGCCCAGGAGCTGAATGTTAGCCAAACTGCAAAAACACCGAGGTGAGAGCCAACTAAACCCACTGGACCAGAGCAAATCTATGCACTCAATCCTTGGATATACAGGTGATCCTTCGAATTTTCATTCCTCACGTACAAGTTTGGCACCGCATTAAAAGGGGCGAGAATTGCTGTGTTAGTATTTGAGCTTTGATCATTCACACCTGTCCATGATTCTCACTGGCTTAAAGGCAGTCATTTCCATTTCCCCTGCTACTCCCTATTTTCACCATGCTGCTATAATGGCTGATGCTGTGCTTGGTTAATAACATTAACAAGCAAGGACACCTGAGTTACCACGCTGAACTGAAATACTGAATGATTTAACTGCACCATACGTCCTTAACTGCCAATTTACACATCAAATATGTAATGCCAATCATCTGAGGTAGTGATTTAAGTTAAACCTGATATGATGTGCTTTTAGGAATAGTTCTTATTTAACTGTGTGTGAGGGATTAAATGTGTTTTGTTATTAATAGCATGCTGCCAGTACTTTGAAAAAGACACAGAGCAGGGAAAGTGTAATATGAGTAACATGACAGAGGTACTGAGAATAAGAGAGACATACAGGGCAGGAAAGTTAGTGTGCTGGTAGAGGTAATCAATTTTTTACAATATCAAAGGCTCAGACAGGCATGAAACAGATATCAAACTGTTTCAAAATGTCCACGGTGAGGGGAGAAAAAGGATGTAAGTGTGAAAAAAAAAATCAGTCTCACCGCGCTGCAAGATATGCTGGTGCAGTCCATACTAAATACGCATGACCTCGATGATTTCCCCTGACTTTCTCTCGCACCCAGCGGTGCAAAGTTGAAGAGAAGTTTGTAGAAAGTCCCCCCCTGCGTCTTCGCACTGGGGCGACGGTTTCTCAATTCTCTCTGCAGTGAAAATGTGATCAAAACAGCCAAGTGTCCATCCAAATATGTCTCCGTTTAAGAAAGAGGTTGGGTGTTCGTCACTGCTGGTTCAATGCCTGTCCATGCACATGTAAATGTGCACGTGAGTCAACTGATTGTTCAACCGCTGCTAATATTAGTTTTTAAAAAGTCTCAAGAGTTCCACGCTTTCAATTAAAGGCAGAGGCGAAGGATTGTCTGACATGATTAAACTTTCTATGAAGGTATGAGGACTTTTCTTTGTACTTTATAGGAGTCCAAATCCCATTTACATTTTCTTGATCCACTTCAAAAGAGGCTTTTACTTTGATGAGTCTTAAGGAGTTAAAGTTCCTAAAGTTTACTGTGATCATTCGATTCTGACTTCTGCTTTGGTGGGTATGGAAACATATTAATAATGCATCTCGAAGCATCATCCTTATTGCATCTGTTGGGAATTTGCATATATATTGGATTATCATTAGATCATTATCTCAGCACCCATCACGGCATAATTCATAATTAATGAGTAACAAGTGACAGAGTTTGCTGTGAGTCACATGACGCCAGTTAAGAGATATTAGCTAACGGAGGAGGTTCAGTTCAATATCAAAGGCACGAGGCATTGTGTTGCACTTGCATCATTATTAAAAGTAATATTCAAGTTATACTGAACTTTTATGAAAAGAACTCTTGCTTAAAGGATCGGTTTAGATTTTTTCCACTCTTTCATATGTTATACTGAAAGATCAGTGATGTTTTTGTGCAAAAAAAACATCACCTGAAGCTGATACAAGCTAATATGAGCAGCCTGTGTTTGCCAGATCAAGTTGTTAGTTTGTGAAGTTGCAGTCTCCTTTGAGAACATCCTGGAAAAGCACAGACACAGAGCATTTTTTGTCGGTCCTTAGAAGTGAGAGGGTGTGAAGTTAAATAAGAGAACAGGCTAAGTTTTAAATTCACATCTGAGGTGTCACATACAGACATAAACAAACACACTCCACGCCCACATGGGGTCTGAGCTAGCTAGAGTTCACATCAGCCCATAGAGTTCAACCCAAACTGAACTCTGAATTAACGCCTTTCACCAGGAAGTGGGTCATTCAACTTAACCCTGAGCACAGTCTTTCAAACACATTCCAGCAGCTAAGTGAGCAAATGACATTTAGGTGCTACACATCTGAGGAGTGGGACTTGGCTTGAGCTGGCGTCTCTCTGTGAAAATAAAAAACCTTTCATTACTCTGTTGTTCTGAATCTGCTGCGTGCCTGTTGCCCACTTTTTGCCCTTTTTCAACCAAAAAGTTCCAGGATCAGCGTAGAGCATCACTAGCTGGGATTCAATCTAAACGCATTGCAAAATTTAACTGACTTTGGGTAAAATCGGCTGGAGAAAAATGCGAATGAAGGCTTGTTTCCATATCTGTTTCCAGATAAGCAGTAGGTGGAGCCAATTCTGAGTTAAATGTTCGCTTTGTAAGTGCTTCTCCCATTAAGCACAAAAACCATCTCAGACGAGCATGAAAACTTTTTTGCAATTGAGGAACTTTTTTCCAGTAAGTTTCTATCAAGCTTTTCTGATGCAATACTTCAAAATGTGCATAAGAGTATGCTGATGGAAACAGTTATTTCCACTGAGTTTATTATTTTTGATCATCTCTTCTTGTGGAGCAGAAAAGGTTCACATGTCTCAGGACAGAAAAGTTTTGTAAAGCATAATGTCAAATTGGTTTTGTTTTAAAGTCAGCTTTGATCTGCATATGCTCTGTACATAAATGACACTTCAAAGACCCCAAAGACAGGGCATGATGCACATAATGCAACCGAATGCAAGACCCTATTCTGACATTTTCAAGACCTTCCCTTTTTTTCCCCCCTCTCTCACCAACCAAGGTTCATTGTAACAGCGGTGTGACAAACTGTCAGCAAACATCAAATCCACCGTGTGCTGCTGTGCGGTGTCAACAACACAGAAAGCTGCACTCGCCCACAATCCGTCAACCATGACGGAGGGACATCAAATAGCACAGCGGCTGCCACATTCATCACAAAAACCTGCAGACTGAGACGACTGCTTCAGCCCACCTTTCCTCCACCCACTGTTGTGCTCTCACCTTTAGTCAGCCACAGCAGTTGTTTTTCCCCTCTCTGCGTGTCTGTCACTGCGGCCGTTATCATGTGTATATGCACACGTAAGCATGCATATGCACATGCATGTGGGCTGACGGCGTCGCTCTGTTTCAACACATCCCTGCTAGTTACAGTATCATGTGCAGGCAAAGAATACTCACATCTTCCCATGTGTGCAGCGTCTGTTCTTAGACATGACAGCAGCCATTGTGTGCTATTGTATGAGTACTCTCTGAAATGTCAAAAGGATTATGGCTCTGTAATAGTGAGTTAAGAACCCCTGGGTGGAAGAAAACGTCATTTTACTTCCAGGGCTTTCCAAACACCACACTGTGTCTACATGTTGCATGATTGTGAAATTTCATGGACAGTGATTTTATTTTTTTTGCATTTTTAATTTCACTGAAGAATTAGAACTGTTCTGAAAGTTAGAATTAGTACAAATGTCAAAGTGTCTCATTTTAAAAAGGTATTCGTGTCCCAAATAGTGGACAGAGGCTCTATTAAAGTATCTGGATCTGAACTGTGAGGAGAGATGTCGGCTCACGCAAGGTTTCTAACTCTCTTAAGAGTGACTGCTAAATGAGTGACCAAGGACGCTGAGGGTTCATGTTACTAATACACATCGTTAATTAAATCAGTAAAAAGCTCAACTCACCTCATTGAACGTAATGGAGGTGGTCTGTTCCACCTGTGACTTTTGTGGTGGAAAGTAATTAGACTTGTGGCATCTATTATCCATTAGGTGGTGAAGGGCACTAGTGGAAATACGCTCACAAACATTAACCTGATCTAACATTGATGCACAGGGATGAATTATTTCTAATTTTCCTTGATGTTGGCTCCATTTTTAGGGGACGTGGAGCTTTTAAATGTTACATTTATTTGATATGACGGAGCAGATTTGGTTTAAAACAAAATAAAAAATCCCATTTTTCATAATGTTGCCGTCCTCTCCAAGGTGAAGCGGTTCCATCCTGCTACAGCTGACCTGTTCTGACATGGGGAGGTGCCTATCGAGGCATAAGGGGCTTGTTATTTTCCCAGCAGGCACCTCATTAGAGTCCCTATGACCTTTTACAATTGAACAGACCATTGGTTGTGCAGTGTTTTGAATACAGATATCCATTCCACTGGCTTTTTTTTTTTTTTTTTTTTTGAAAGAAAGGACATTTTGCCCAGTTTTAAGAAAGTGCTGCCAACCTGAACATTGGTTCCGGCATGCGTGGGTCAATTATGCTGTGCCTCCGGCAGGTTTGGTTTCTGTTGGCAGAATATACCTCAGGGTTAAGAGACAGAATGTTTCAACCAGATTTGGCAAACATTGCTTTTCAGGGCATTTTTCTGATATGTCCGGTATTTCAAGATATTACTCTATTACTGATACATAGAAAATTGCATGGAGTTCACATCATGGTAACAGATAACCCGGCTGCACATGGCACTACTCTCTTTCTATTGCCGGCTACTAGCGGCGAAGGAATGTAACTATTATCTGTTTTTCCTGTAAAGCTACAATAAATTATAAAGTCAGGTCAATACAAGTAAAGCTGATCCTTCACACTCAATAACACCAGAACACAAGATAAATTGCATCATTCCTCTCAAAAACACATTTCAGTATCTGTAATGAAGCGCTGGATTCACAGAGAGCATGTTTTTCCTGCGATGACCCGAGAATGGCTGAACTCTACTGTGTCCTGTCCCTGTCCTTGGTGAGCCTGCTGTTTTGCATCTTGCATATCATTAGCACAAAAAGCACTTAACAGTCTCTGCAGGAGAGGTTTGTAACCTACTGTAGACGACCTTCACCTACGCCAAGTGCATAATTTGCACAACTTCGTCACAGTGTTTTTAGCCATTTTTTACTCCTCTCTGTAGTTTATGTTTATTATGCTCATTTTATAGCTTCGGTTACAGTATACAGTAAGACACTGATGTCTTTTTTATGTAATCCAAGCAGTATTGGACCACGAAGACCCCATTATTAAATTAATGGTTGTCAGATGTTGTTTATTTGCTCGTGTGTTTGACTTTTTGCCCTGACGTGAAACTGATTTAATATCTCTCTCAAGGGCACTTCAGCAGATTTAAGGGCAGTTTCCCTCATTTCACTGAAGGATAGTGTCTCCATCCATGAGCTGACCTGCACCTGCTTTCTGAACTTTCACTAAACTGCTGTTCGCCTGTCATGACCTCATACTGCATCTCATCCCGCCTGTGATGCTTCACACTAAGAAAAGGTAATGGACTAACCCGGCCCAGTGACACAGAGGGCCACAACAGCAAATAAGAAGGCAGTTTTATTTTGCCCCCAGTTTAAGATCTCTGTGATACGGTGGGATGCACACATAATTGCAGGGATCGGGGACAGTCATCGAGATTGAGGAAAGATGCCCTTGGCTTAGCAATAGAGTCTCTCCCTCTGGCATCTGCAATTAAGTTTTTCTTTCACAGACTTAACTCACCTGTTTGATTCTGATAAAATTTCAGTTATAGTCTGGTTATATTAAACTATTAAACACACAATTATTTTAATCACATACTTTAGTGTTGCCATATAATGTTAGTACAGGCCATTATTCCACCAACTACATATTGTGTGTAAGATATATCTTTCTGCTCTAAATTAGCTTGTTTCTGTCTGTATTTGAATATTCAGTCCAGAATTATCTGCCCCCCCCACCAAACTTGACATAAGAGGTCTTTGCCGCACAGTCACCTCCATGCCAAGTAGCCTATGAATAGCTTAACATTGGCTGGCTCAGTGCAGCCCCGGTCTGTGCCTCTCACACACAGCTGCTGGTAGCCTGATCAGCGCCGACGGACGGATGACGTCCAACATGAACGGGATGTATCCAGCGGCAGTAAACGCAACACAAGGCCCTGCTGATAACTGTGCTATATTCAGAGTTTAACAAGATATTTAGGGCTGATGAACAGTTAACTGCGATGAACAGCAGGGATATGGCTATGTACTGGCACTCCCCCCCAGACACAAAGGCACAGTGGGAGAGCCTCTTGTAGCAGAGCTGCTATCCCAGCTACAACCAGGGTCCCCATCGTGTAACGCTCTCAAAGGGCCATAAACATACTTCTATTGACTGTCAGAGCAGCAACAGACTCCCTCTTATTCCAGCAGAGACACAGAGAGTCCAACAGTTGCTGCACATGTCTGGTTAGCTCTCATTACCGGCTCTGTATCGCTGTGGTCCAGGATGCACAGAGTGGTGGTCCGCCAGTCTCCCCTGTGTCTCCTGACCCTCTGTGTCCTCATTATGTAGCCATGACGACGCCTACAGTCGCTGCCTCTGTTGCATTTCTTAAATATGCTGGCAGGGAGTGTTGTGGCAGAATTCAAGGGTGTAATTACACTTATTGACCACATTGTTCCAGCTATGGTTAATATCTCTGGAAAACAAAACCATTTTAGAATATTTCACTAGTTTGTTAACTAGTGCTGATGCCCAACACTGCGCCCTTTTGTTGCTTTCATTTCATTTCAAATAATCTGAATACAGTTCTGAATATGTGAAATCTTGCTCTGTTTTCAACAGCAACATTTTTATACCACCACAGGATGGAAATAGATCAATATATCCAATGGTTTATTTTCAATTTCATGCTTTTCTGGTTCCATCAAAATGTGTCAGTGGGTGATAAATCCCAGGCCCTCACTACTGCAGTGTCAACAGGATTTGCTGACTGAATCCCCCGCTGTCATTCGCACATCATAAACATATTCAGGATCCTTTATTTATCCTACACGTGCTAATCAGGGTCATGACTTCTGTGCAAATTGTGACAGACAGGGAACGTCTCGCAGGTTTATTTTCACTCATGGCGACAGCGAAAGTGATTGTGACGCCTTATAAAAATCAAGCAACGGAGTCCGCTGTGTCACAGGTACCTGCTTTGCTATTAATAATAATCGTTTTTATTGCAATAGTCTAACAGTACAACACATATGCATATGGTACAGTTTACACCCTCATGGAATTACTTGATAGGCTTGCAAGATTATTTTTGAATGCATGCTGGTGTAAGAGACTAATTTAAATGCAAACAAGCTGATTCATTGCTTTCTCTCCCCTCAAATATGCATGTTTTAGGCAAAGAAGCACAACTAAGTTATTCACACCCTTGGGACATAAACAGACTTCAAAAGAAGCATGATTTGCTCGGCCATTTCCAGCAGAACCAAAATGAAACTGAAAAGACAACATTTGTGTTGAATTGCAATGAAACAATGTATTTTCCTGAACGCATTTCCATACAGAGACGTTTGACTCTGCATAAAAATAGTGAAAACTTTTATAGCACTTTGAATGACCCACTGAATTATCCCTCCCCGAAAACAATATCGCTGGGACAATATGGCAATCCAGCAGACGATAGTTAATTAAAAGTTAATCAACATGACCATTCGCCTCTTTCTGTGGCCTGAGTCCTCAGCTGACTAAAGTGACCCTGCCTTTCTGATGGAAAGGATGAAAATGGGCCTTGACCCAAGGCCAACATTATGATGATTAGCCTGACAAGTTAAATTCCTCCCTGGAGGTCTCTAATACAACCTCAATTAAACTGTCCCAGTCCCCGGACAACCCGAGGCATGCCGGACTCTCCGGTTTCAGTTTATCACAGCTCATCATCGTGTGACCGCCATCACGCCCATTTTCATCTCTGGACATTATAATTTCACACGCTTTCAGTTTTTACTGTTAAAATCCAGCCTTTGATTCATGAGATATCCAACGCATCAGTGGAGAATCTTCATTAGAAATGCATCTCACCGCTACTTTTCATTTCGAATCGTGTTCCACAGAGCGGCTGAAGACTATCATGAAATAGAAATAACAGTATTATATTTGGGGAGAAAGTGGATTTTTAATTTCAGCCATTGCAGGAGCCAGTGCTGTATAAAGTGCTCACCATGTGGAAATAATCAAACCAAATATTTTTTTTGTGAGGAAATTAAACAGCAGCTTGTCTTTTTCCATTGTCCCCTCTGCCGAATAAAATGTATGACTTTATTGTTTTATTCACATTAATTATTCATTTCCATTGTGCCATGGAGTTTGAATGAACCCAGTCTTCTGTAAGCACTGATGCAGTTTATAGAGATGTGTTTTCCCTCTTTAGTGTTAACACCTGCAACCCACTCACTCCTCACGCTCCTTTTTTAAGACTAAAGGGGAGCAGGAGAGGGCGAGTGGGGAGGAGATGAGAGGGAATTCAAGCGTCATAGAAAAAGGAAAACACCAAAAGAGCCCCGGCACAAAAATAACTGCAGGACTAACAAATAAGGGAGAGGTGGTGAATCTTAAAATCAGCAGCAAAGCCTTATTTAAATCTCCCTTCTCAGGGGGTTTGGTAAGACCTCAAAGTGGAAACCTGGTGGAGAAACAGGCATCTCAACAATTTAAAGACACACCATGTTTGTCTGGAATATTTTTTCTGACTTGAGGCTGACAAGGTTGCTTATGTTTTTTTATATATATAACCAAGACTGGTAACATCATACAGATGGGTGACAAATTAAAATAAAACCGTGCAGCTTGAGCACGAGTCCAGATCGAGTCTCTGAACTCTACTGGAGGGACAAGCATCATTCGTCCAACAGATATTCCTTCATTTTTGGACAGATGGATCAACTACGCATATGAGCTGCTTATTTGCATGCATATTAGTAGCATATTGGCTCTTTATTAGTCACCATAAAGTTCTTAACTCCTTACTCTGCATTACCATGTTTTACATCTACTTAACTTAACTAATAGTTCTCCCTCAATAACCTCCTAACTACTGATTATTGATTGAATGATTGAATTATGATCTATATAACTTAATTTAACCCGGAACAACCATAACCTCCACAACAAAGCATTCATCAGTGCTTTATGATGACTATTAAAGAGTTAATATGCTACTAATGTGCATGGTAATAAGCGACAAGTTAAAGGGAAATATTTGTACCTTAATATACAGTGTTGTCAGGTGATTGAGTAAGAAAATAAGGTGAGACACTGAATAATGTAATTTGTTTAGGTTCAGAGCCAGTTTAATACAAATCCCCATCAGAGGTGCATTTGTAAACTTTACTTTGATTAGTGATGTGCGATGAGTGTTGTCTCTCCTTTTATTTGCATCTGCATTGCAGTTCTTGTCATTTTATCAGGCTCGACATGAGAGCTATAAACTAAATCATTGATCCCTGATGTTTAATGATGAGTGAGATGTCACTGCAGATTGCTGTTTACAGGTACAATGGGATGAATTAATGATACAAGAGCTACAAAATATCCAGGGCTGTGTATATTGGCCAGGCATAAAGATGGTTACTCTGGCCTTGCATGTAGCATCTTTGATGTACTGTAACACGTCAGTGCTGCTGCTCAGCCGTTTCTTTTCTTGACAGAGCTAAAGACCAGAGTGAAGTATTGATATGCAAAAAGTTGGTTAAGGGCTCGCCTACATCCATTTCTGATGAACAGCAGGAGTAGAAATCAGACTCAGGCACATGTGCCCAGTTTCTCAATGATATGTAAAACATGCATACACCCAGCTTTACAAATCTGAGGGCAAGAATGTGTTTGTACGTACATTTATTTATTTATTTATTTATTTTTGCATTTACGGAATTGTATGCATGTTTTAATGAGAGGGAGCACTGTCAAACACATCAGTCCAAGATCTCACCAAATCTTTATATCTGGTCATGGTTGTTAGGCCAATGGTTTGCATCATTTCATCAAACCATTCAGAGAACCCTCCCGTCCTGTATGGAAGTATGTACATTTTTCTATGCATCAGTTCTGCAGGTTTTCCCTCTAATTTGTCACCTGTCTGTATATTGTTCTGAAATCGTTAGATCATTATGCTAATGTGCCACTGACTGATAAATGGGAGCGGAGGAGATTTTAATTTGAAATAATGCCTCATCATCCGTGCAAGCGCTGTGGCTGTATTGTGGGTTTTTGAGTATTTAGACAAATTAAGGGTTGTTTAGCGATAAGTGTTATGGCGCTGTAACCCTTGAAAGTACAAGCTCACAAGAAAATCATTACAAGCTAATCTGTGTTCTCTGCACTACTGCACTGCAAACAACGGAGTAAACCGATAAACCAGGGTTTTTACAGTTCTCAACAAAACAAGGAATTTTACACAAGAAAAATTTTGTTGATTGTATTGTTGATTGTAATCATGTGATTAATATATAAAGACCAATGGACAGGAATATAAGCACCAAGATATTGGTGTCACTCAACAGTGACTTCTCTCATTTCCTCATTCTGTGTCGAGCTGCTCTGAGGAAGAACTGGGCGATTTGCATGTAATGTCATTGTAGGACAACTGGTGTTCTGCCTGAACAGAAGAAGAAACGCAGCTCAAGCTTTCTCACTCATTTACTTTCTGAACACTCTATAACACGCTAAACAACAGCAAAATATGTTAGCACATGGAGATACAGAGCAGTCTCCCCTATCAATTGCAGTTGTAACACATATAATATCCTAATCAGTTATGATGATGTTATTACCCTCAGCATCGCCTCCTCCCTTCATCCCCATCATCATCTGAACACCTGGTGACCTCGCACTGATGAAGCCGCTCTAAATGGGACTCAGGCACCCTGACCCTGGAGGATCGCGTCTGCAATTAATCACTCAGTGTTTTCAAACACAAACAGCCTGTTAATGTCCATTAGGAGTTGAAATGTGGATGCTTGTGTTCATGTTTAGGCGAGCTGTTGCTTTTTATTCACAGTTATGAAACTGCACATTTCGAACGTTAATGTTTTTGTCACTCTCAAGTCACGTTGTGTGTGCTTATACAACTTAATTGAAAAATGTTGCTCAAACTATTTATAATTATAATCAAATAACTTCTAAATATTGTACAATTAAGTTTTTTACTCAGAATTCATTCCCTTAAATATGCTTCTGAAAAGATTTTAGGCGAGAAACAGGAAATGCAGTAACAGAATCCTGATGCAAATTTTATCAGCACCGCCTAGTTTGACAGTTTGATCTGATTTTGCAAGCCTGGTGTGTCACCTTGCATAAAGTTTGCAAAAAGTTCATTTGCTTAAGGTTGAACATGAGTTGCGATTATGCAAATTAAGATACGGCAACTGGTCGTCAACACGCCCAGCTGTATCCAATAGGCACCAAGTGGCCAAATCTCTGCTCTCCAGAAAAAATGAACAGGATCCTTCGACTTGGCATCTGTCCACGGATCCAGTGTCGCTGTACGCTCAGACATGTCACATATTGTTATTGTAAGGACAAGTTATGCTGTCACTTGGCATGCGAGTGATATCATATATGCTACAGTGCAGTGATAATGCCATCCTATTTATTCTTATTTCTAAGTAACACTAACACATCTACCTTTTACTGACAAAAAGTGAATTTTATACTTGTCAACCATTATTATTTGATGTAAACGATGAAAAGATGACTAATGTGTGTCCCACAGCCATACGGGTACATAAGGTTTTAAATTTTCTTTATTATAACAAGCTCTCGGAGGTGTCCTATTGTGGAAATAAAAAAAGATAAAAATGTCAACCAGCAACAACAAATGAAGTTGTTTTCATTTTAACATCAGATAAGGATGACAAGAGCCAAAGGACTGAAGCTGTCAAACTGTTTGCACTGCGCAATGAACCAAAAGTAATAAAGCCGCGCCCACGGGACTGTGTCCATACATTTATTCATCTGTGAAACCACAAAAGCACAAGCAAGTATGTAAAAATGGACACAAACATAGATCAAAAGGGACAGAGAGGCAATTCACAATGCACAGTTCAACCTCTCCGTACACATGCTCACTTATTTAGAGGCACATGTACACACGGTACATGCACACATGAACACACACATTGTATAACGCCCTCGGCACAAGCCACATTTCACATTTTGCACTCAACTGGCCATGGTCAAAGGAGACAAATAGGTCATCCGAACCAACATTACAGGACAATTTCTGTGAATCCATATAATCTCCTGCATTTGACCAATTACCCACATGTGTGGGCAGCACTGAGGCAGACACGGGGACAGGCGTAAAGATTGGCGAGCTTTGATTCCCGCCTCTTGTGGCCGCCGCCACTGTAGTCGAGCTTCACGGATGTCAGCCACTTGATTAATCCTCCCGTTGGCTGACTCCCTCCCTTTCAAAAACCCACCCCCTGAAATGTGCAGAACAAACAACAGCAGCAAAGCTAGCCATCCTGTTAGCAGCAGGCTGCAAACAAGTGTATGATGAAAAATAGAATAGTGACAAGTGATGGTTTCTTTTTTCTGTAAAAACCAATGTCACAGGGGTTGATTTTGAGTGGTTTATCTTGATTACATCCAGTGAAATATCAGCGCAGAAGGAATTTGTTGTGCAGGGTATCTGACAATTTGGTACCGTCGGAAATTAAGTTTTCCCCTATGGGAAATTATGTCAACACACTTCCATGATGTAACTCTAGGTTTTAGGCGTCTGTTTGGAGCAACACTGTGATTGCATTGCAAACTGCACGCTGCCGAGGACAAGTGTAATTGGTTGCTTGCTAATGAACCCCAAATCCTGAGGTTAAAACGGGCTCTGCCAAACCAGCCTTCTGTGTTGGTATAGTAAGAAGAGGCCTCGAACAGTCTCTGAGTAAACAAAAGTGTATCTAATGAGAGAGAATCTAACGATGTATGATTGAACTAAGATGTGTGCATGAGTGAACTAATGTATGCTGCATAAAAAGCTAATTATGAATGTATATCTTGAAGTTGCTTGGAACCTCTAACCACAAATCATTTGCATGCAACATTCTCCAGGGTGAGAAATAGTAGGAGCTGTAGCTGTATTTCAACGACAGAAAGATGCTGGTGTTAATTAAACAATACCCTGCACTGTAAATGGATGGCACAACAATCAGACGGACGAGCCAAGCGTGAGGACCGAGGAAATAGATGACTGGAGGTAAAGGACGTGGAGGATAGCATGGGGACACAGTAAAACAGGTGGAAGGCTTGATGTGGTGGAAGGTAGCAGGGATGGGTGATGATAATGCAATGCATCTGTGGAGACTCTGAATATGTCTGTGTGTGTGTGTGTGTGTGTGTGTGTGTGTGTGTGATAGGCTGCCGGAGTGAAAGCAGGGTGCAGACGAGCAGAGCAGAGGTTCAATGCGGTGGGAAGGTTTGATTAGATTCTGGGGTCTAGCTTGTGTGGCTAAATTAGCGCGCATGGGTTGCTGTGTGTGTGTGTGTGTGTGTATTCGATGACATGTGGTGAAGATGGAGTGAGGCTATAAACCAGGTGGCTGTGACTGTTGGAGGGTTTTAATATATGTGGGGGAGCTTGGAAGACAACAGGGAGCTTAGAAAGGTGGTATTAAAAGGGCGGGGCTTGGATAACACGACGAACTTAGAGGGAAAACATGAAAGTCGGGCGTGCCTCAGTGAGGGGTTAGTGTTTTCGTGTGTTGATAGGGATAGCTCTGCAGAACATGATCGCTTTTGCTGTGCGGAATGGTAATACGATAAGAAAGGATTCAGCTCAGGCAGGGGGGGAAAAGAAAACGTGTGCAGCCAAGTCACTCACATTAGGAAATGGTGTCTTTATATTCAAGTGCATTATGAATATGTATAATTTAGAGATTAAAAATAAAATGAATTGTAAATAGCAGAAGGAATTAGAATAAACACGACTGAGCTAATATTTTGGAGGCCCATTAAAATTAATGCTTTCCTAGGAGCTCATGCCTTGATATACTTGCTTAATGCATCCAGGTCACTGCATCAGCTGACGTTTGTTTATACGAATCAAAATGCACATGAAAAGTTTTCAAAAAAGCGAGTAAAATCTGATTAAGGGTTTATTATGAATCAGAGGTGAAATGGCATCTGCATTATGCTTGCCGGAATATTTTTATCTTAATGACGTTTATAGTAAAAGGCAATTTTTGTTGTTTAACTGATGCCCGTAACCCAGCAGCAGGATAGTGTGGACGTAGATCGTCCCTAAAACATCGAGTCAGGTTCAAGTTCGGGTCACAATTTGGTCTTTCTGCTCTGAAAGACTTTTCCTCCAGGGATTAGTGAAGCATCACAGTCCTATTAAGGATAAATAACAATAACGACGATGGCACTATCCTCATGGGCGTGGAAGAGCCCACAGAATGTTCCCAGGACATTTGTTGAGGTCTGGGCACAGGCAAGAAATGCAAATACAGAAGGATATGAAGGGCATCGTGGGATTTAACTCATTTGGGAGCAGGGGGTGGGGGCTAAATAGAAGCAGGAAGCGAGTGGAAGGAAGGGGAAAAGGACAACAGAGAGAGACGAGAGGTAAACTGGGGAGTAGGAAGGGAAGCAGGGAGAGACAGAGGGAGAAGGAAAGGTAGAGGCTGTGAAAGGTGGATGTCGCATGGCACATGGCACGGCGCGACTGTGTGTCCTGGCACGACTGCAGGACAGAGCAGTACACCTGCTCTGAGTCCATTCCCCGTGGATCTGCAGGCAGACCGTCATCTCACACACACAGACACTCAAACACACATGCACCAATTTCATACAGCACACACACACAGAGACACACACACAGATGCTGTCATGCGTATATTTTAATTTTGCATCCAGGAGGCCACAGACATAGTGCTTTTTTTTTTTTTTTTTACTGCAGGCTGTTCTCCATGAGCTGTCTTTTCGCTTTTTGGTTATAGATCATAGAAGGTTGCATTTCTTAGTGACAGCAGCAGCTAAAAACCCTAATTTCTAAATAAAGCAGCAATTCGCAGGTTTAAGCTCTTTTGCTCTCAACAGAAGAAAGTACCTCAATGAGCCAAATTAAAGCTGCAAACAGCAACGAGCAGCTTTCAGGCTTAACAAAGCAAAGAAAAGTCATTTCAGGTTTCTATTTAGACAAATAGACCAATCACACACTTTTCATCATCTAAACACTGCAGCATTTCAATAACTACACACTCACAGTTACTAGTCATTTGAACAAAATGAAAAGGTATCTTGATTTATAAGGAAAAAATGTGACCCTGGCACCAATCAATATGGCACTTCAGATTTTGATTAATACTTTCCCCAGAGTATGCGCACTGAAATTGGTCAATTCCGTCCACTGGGTCTTCCAATTGACATTTTTGGTATCTGTGACCCCCCCTATGTGTCGCACTCAAAATACCTCATTAGACCTATTCCCAATCCCAATGGTTGATGGCAGCCATGTTTTTCATCCAAGCTTGCTCATTTATAATAGAAACCTGCACCTCAGCCCACAATGCTGTCCACCAATTTTAGTGTTGATACAGTAAAAATCCAACAAGTTCTATTCACATCATTGTTTATCAAAAAAAAAAAAAAAAAAAGAAGCAGAAAATCCATCATGGAGGACTTTTATATTCCATGCAGCTGTTTTGTAAAGCATACTGAGCTGAGCCTGTGCATCCAATTTCAAGTCAACTGGACTTACCATGCTTGAGGCAAGGCCTTAACTACAGCGCCACCATCTGGCCAATTGGGCTTATATTTCTTGGGAAGCACTTGCACGTCATTTCCCATTATTGTAGAGTTATCCTGATTGAGTGTCATGTTTTTACCTCATTCCAAATCACTGACACAACAACAAATTATACTAATAATAATAAAACTGGCACAAACACAAAAGCTTCTGCCCTTAAAGGTTTGAACCCTAATAAAAAAATAATAGCACACATGCATTTCCACGACAGCATACACACTTCAACTATAAATTCAGGCAGATCCGTCCGTTATTCACATGACTCATCTGTTCCCTCTGTGCTCCTTGAGTGTATATCCGTAAATGTGTTCACACTGGAACACTGCAGCCTAAAATGACAGCATTGGTGGGTCTGATGGGGACTGTTATGTAAAGCAGTATTTTGGGTTTACATTGATAAGAGCAGAACAAACAGATTTCAGAGGATTTTAGAGGATTTAACTAGAAAAACAATAGAGCGGAAGCGCCTTAAGATTTGCACCTAATCATGGCTTAATTAACAAATTATTTTAGATTTATGAATTGAACCATTTGAAAATATTCACAGGCCTCAAGCAGACATAATCCGAGTAGTGATGAGGACTGTTTACTGCTATGAATGGAACTGGGAGCTCATGCGTAATGTTCTCAAGTTGTTAAACTTCTGAGCATCAGATTCAAATGATTATGACTGCTTTATTTGAGCATCGTCTGATCACAGGGGCCGGCGTGTTCCCTTTTGTTTCTGCTCCTAACTACTTGGTTCAAAGCATTCTTTGATTTCCTTACTATGTTTTCACAAAAAAAACCCTAATAAATGTTTAAAGACGGTGAATGGCCAGTTGTCTGATCACATTCCCCTTCAGCTAATGATGAAAACAGAGCTAAAAGTTGACCCCCCCCGCCCTGATGAGACTTTACAAAATTTATAAAAGCTAAATTAGTCTCTGGTGTCAGCGCTCAGTAACTCACTGCTTCTCACGCTGCTGGGGCACACATTTCAAATAAAAGTTCAAAACCCCCAATGCTGTCAGATATTAGTCTCAGACATCTCATGAAATATCAAGTAGCAACTGTAAAGAATTTAATAACCTATAAAAGGTGTGCCCATGCTGTGAGACAGTGTTACAGTATTGTTAAACATGCATGGATAAAAATAACCATAAATTAAGCTAATTAAGTCACTAATAACTGAATATTTATATTATAACCAAACCAATTGAAATAGCATTTGATTTAGTTGCATGAACTTCGTCTTATTAAAGAGTCACAGAGGTTTTAAAATTGATATTGGCTCATTAATGTTAAAATATATGCACAATGCACTAAATTGCTATGGAGAACCCCTGCTTCAATGTAAATATTCTGTCACATATTGTTCTCCAGTTAGAGTTTAAACAAGGATGAGATGTGGAGCGTGCTTTGCAGGAGGCTAAGAGCAAAACAAAGTTTATCAGAAAAAATCTGACTTTGATTCGTTCCTTCGACCCTAATGTCTCACTCCTTTCGATAAGTAGAAAGAGTGACGCAGCGCTGTGCTGCTTGGATGGCCTCCTCCCTCGGGCCAAGCCTGGGGAAATGACCATTGTGGACACAGGTTGTTGACCAAAGGCAATCTCCCCATTGTGGCCAAATAGCCCACAGAGATGTAAACATTACATGGAAGAATGGCCTACTGATCGACCTCAGAGATTGCAAAGTGAAGGTCAATGGTTTGTCCAACAGCCTATAAGGGGAGTGTGTGTGTGTGTGTGTGTGTGTGTGTGTGTGTGTGTGACCGTGTGAGTGTGTGTGATTGGAGTGGGGGGGTGGCGACTCTGGCAAATTGAACCACCCAGTTTCGAAAAAGGACTTAAAAGTGACTGTCACAAAGGATAAGCTTGATCTCTTCACTGCCGCATACCTGTGGGTAAAACACACAGATGTGCGCACGCACGCACGCACGCACGCACGCACACAGCTGCCAAAACGGGCCGCAGGTGTTGCTGGTGATATCTACCATCCTAATCTCACTTCACAGACAAGTATGTGTCTCTAACTGCGATTATGCTCCATAAAGTTCATGTGGTATTAAGTCTTTGAAAGAGCATGTGTGCCATTTTGAACTTTTTATATCTGTCGAAAAACCAACAACAATGGACAAGTCCTTCAAAATAAGGCTGGAAACGTTTTCCCAGTGGGCCAAGTATTTGAGTGCTTTTTTCCTGCTGTTTGTTTATTCTCGGTTAATTTCCCCGTCTGCTTTTACCTTCAGGGATATTCATTTCTTCCACCTAAGCGCTGGAAACTTTAATCTAACAGAGCAATTACAGTAGTGCTACCTTATGTTTAAGTTATTAAGGCATTGTATGAATATGGGTGCAGGCTAAGTCACTTCAAATTTGTGGGGAAATGAGCAGCATTTGCATAACTCACTTGGCCGTGCTTTGCAATTATGCCCCCTGTTCCGACACATGCTGCATCGTTCTGCATGTAAATTCAATTCGGCTGATAAGAGTACCTTATGAATATACAGTTAATTGGCAGCAAATTCCCCTGTTCAATTTTCAATCGTTCCGCAATTACCGGAGGAATCATAATAGCTTTTTTCTTCTCACTCTCCCTCTTTCTCTTTCCCAATGACAGAGCAAGACAAATACCAAAACAATGGTTCCTTAGGCGGTATCTCCTAAACAGAGGAAGAAGAGGAAGGAAAGGAAAAAAAAAAAGATAAAAGGGAGAAGTGATCAAGGAGAAATTTGTGGCTCTTGCCTCCGAGTGCTGTGTGCACACGACTGCATCTGAGGGAGATTGCAGGCGACACGGCGTCTATGAGAGATCAAAGAGGTTCCTTGCTTTGCTTTGCATACCTCAAACACTATCAATAATGCATTTTCCTGCCCTACCTGCAGAGCACAGTGGCCCGGGTGTGCTCACGCACACATGCACACACGTAGTGGCCTACAGCAGTGCCTGGCATTTAACTACACTGTCTGATGAGCAGTTCGGGAGCAAAGATGGGTACAGGTTGACAGTTACCTCGGGGCTAGGGAAGGTTGCCGAGGGTAGGTGAGAACTCTGCATTTTAACAAAACATGGTTGAGTAACCAGCGAGTCATTTCTCTGGGGCCGATGCCTCAGACATCTCTTTGGGAATTAAAGTGCACATAGTGAACTTCTTCAGGTGAGCACAGGAGTTCACAGAAACAACAGAAGAATTTCTATTCACTGTATTCTTTGCAGTTTTTGATCAGATTCATTTTACTACATGCTCATGACTGATGCAGCAGAAAGGTGCACCAATAAGACCGGTGGGGTTTGAGAGACAGGGAGGGACACGAAGACTCATTCAGCCAGTATTGTTGAGGTGACCTTGAACAAAGCATCTTATCCCACTAATTCCAGTGCAGCTGCTCAGTGGAGGGCAGGACTGTGGCTGCACTGGGCTGTTCACTGATGAAGTAAAAGTTCAAAGGGGATCAGTAGGGATAAATGTTTTTAACTAGCTCATCATTTCCTGAACTTATGAATTCACCCATTTATCATACAAAGAAAAACATTGACAGAGGATGTTTTGCTAAAGGATACTTTGTCAGTACATGCCGGTCGATGAACCCACTGCTTATGCTAATTATTGAGTCTTTGACCTTTCAGGTATAGAACTGTGTCTTTTCCCGTTCGGCCTCCTTGTCACCGGTGGCGGGGATATTTATTAGCGGCTCATCTGCTCAGCCAACAGTATTGAGTAGGCTAACTCTGATCAATGAATCGTGTGCCTCGCGTTGCATGCATATCATTTTCAAGTACATTTAAGTTCAGATTGAAGGAGAAACTACCTAATAGTTTATATCATCCACATTGCTTTACTGGTAAAATGTTTGATGGCCAGAGAGAGGAAAAAGTGCCTCAGCTAAAAGCAGATGACAGCTGTGATGATAAGGCATCTAATTTTTTCACTACAGCTATATAGCAAATATCCATCAGGAAACAATGTAGCATCCATTAAGGGAGCTGATGGATGACTATGAGTCATGGGTATCTGTATCCATTTTTCTTGCATAAGTATGTCAGTAAATTTCCCCAAATTGCACTGGCTGCCCCAGCCTCTACTTTTCAGTCCCTGTGCAATAGCGCGGAATTATATTACCCTTACATACTGTAAACACTGGTCATTTAATATTGCTGTAAAGAGTTACGCATAAGATAAAAAATAAATCACTCACTCTCATTGCACAGTATCATTTTAAGGCAAGAACACTGCATCTACTCTTCTAAATATATCTCTGAATTGCCTTTGTGTGAAAACAGTGGCACGCTGCAAGTCCCTCAGAGTGGAAATTACAGTGCAGAGAATGACGCAAACAATTTAAGCAGGACTGATCTGACCGCGGGATGACCGAATCCCTCGTGCTAAGCTCCTCCAGCAGGCACCACGAGAGGCACGGAAGTGGCACGGAGTCGCTCTGCGAGGAGCCATGTTGCAGCTCAAGTAGGAAGGTGCATGGGTCACTGAAGCATGAAGGTGCCTAAGTACACATATGCTCAAGCACACAAGTGTGTACACTACATGCTCGTATCATACATGTACAAACGTGCACACAGTAAAGCAAATCGTACTGTGTGTGAATGTGAATGTCTAATCACTATAGATACATATGGCCATAGATATGACTATTTGCATAGAACATAGAAAAGATGCAGCATAATAAGCACTGAGGTTTCAAGTACACGTTTGTGTCAGCACTGGCTCGTACAGTATGTGTATCTGGCCCACATCAGGAATTTAAAAGCATTTCCAAATAGCCATTAAACAGTAATGGACGGGAAACACCTTGATCCCGCCACAATTAGAGGCTCTTCCAGTATAATGATGAGGTCATAAAAAGTGATGAACCCGATAACGATTAGCCTAATTTGTTTCCTAAATTAACGGAGCGAAGACATGCAGCCTAAGCAACAATAGAGGAGGATGTGAAAAATCAAAGTGTAATCATGTAAGTCTGAAAGTACGGTGATAAGGGAGTATCTTGATGATGAAGAAAAAGAGGATGTTTCGTGACACTGTTATTTTCGGCGCCATAGCTGGAAGGCGCGCATTTGAGTTCCATTTTATGTCAAGCTTTGTGCCGGGGAAAAAGGGAAGCAAAGAAGTGGGTGTTTTGAGTCAAAGTACAGTATCCAGCCATGACATTTAGAATTTTTTTTTTGTCTATTATTTATCACCATCACGAGAAAGAGGTTTAAAAAAGCCCTCCAATCAACATATTGTACATTCTTTGGTTGAACATCTATTTCATTATGCATTTAGTTTATACTTCAGAACTGTTTTGATTGTCTGTTTATAAAGCAAATTAAACCATAGTCTGTAATAAATGATATGTATTTTGATGTCATCTTAGTTACATTGATTTCTTCTGCCAGGTTGGTCTAGAGTTTTTTGGGGTTTTTTTCTACTTCACTTCAAATGCACCTCTTAATCCATTTACAGGATAAAGTAACCACATAATGAACAATCATCATGATATAAGTCCAAGCAGTCAGTCTGATGTATCTCAAACTTCAATCCAGCGAGAAGGAGCCTGGCCTCGCTCTAGAAAATCACTCCAACAATAAATATGATCTGCCAAACTGTCCGATGGTTCGACGTAATCTGTCAATCACGTCAGACCGCCGGAACGCCAAATACAAAAGCAGCAACTCACTGGAGTTGAACTGGGAGAGATGGATCCGTTCATGTCAGTTAATACAAGAACCGGAACAAGGTTAAAAACAGATTAGTGTGTTAAGTGTGTATTCAAAATACCAACTTCATTCCCAAATCCCACTCAAATCTCTTGTGCGGATTGGTGTTACTGAGGAAAAAAACATATTTCATTTCATCCAGAGGTGGCAGCTTTCCTATTTTTAATTAATTAAGAGGCTTCTGGGTGATTTAAAAATAAAATTCAACTCAAAATAGCATCATATTCTGCTGTAAGATTTAAACTACCACTAGCTTCAATGCATAACCTTAGAAAGTCACACACTTAAAACACACAGCCTTAAAAACACAGTCCTTCTCTCACTTGCATGTGGAGATCAGTCTTAAACTGACATTGAATGACAACAGGCCTCAATGTGTTATACAGCCTTTAAGTGAATATTTCCTCATTCAATTTACACACACTTGACTTCACCACAGTTTCTCGCATGACCTTAGATGTCATCACCGAGCCAGACACATGTGCTCAAGAACACACACACACATGCACACAAACACACATATGTGCACACACAGCAGGCCATACATATTAATGAGAGATCAACCTCATCTCCTGCTTTCCCCCACTAAGCTTTTGCCCTTTTCTCATGTACAGCAAAGGACAGAGACTTGCCATGCATGAGCACACACTAACACACACACACACACACACACACACACACACACACACAACACACACACATATGAAGCGCACTTACAGTCACAAAACTGCAGCATTGTTGTTCTCCTTCTGCCCACTTTATTCATACACAAGCTGTCAGCGACAGCAACAAATGGCAGTGAAGGCTGAAGAGTGCCCCCTGCTGTTACACCGAGGCCGAGGCTGGTCCACCTGGTCCTGGTCATTCCACTGCTCTGTCTCTCTATTAGCAGAGGCTTACTTGGAGGTGGAGGGAGGTCGATATCATACTGCAGCTGCCAGAGTAATAAAACCACAGGCAACCCCGACAGAGCGAGGGAGAGAGTGAGAGTGCGACACGAGGCTGGCAAAGTGGGTGCGAGGATTTAGGCAATGGCCAGAAGAAGAAGAGGAGGCAAGGGGAGAGAAAACTCAGAAAGAGAGGCCAGCTTAAGAAAAGAAAGAAGAAGCAAACAGGTAATTCCATGAAAGAGGTGAAGTCTCGGGGGAGTTGCAAGACATGCTGGGAAACTTGGCAAGAGAGAAGGGGAGAAGCCGGAGAAGATGGAGGGTCTGGAGAGGAGGAGGAGATCAGTGGAGGAAAAAGGTTTGAGTACAGAGGCCACAAGTGCCAGCTGTTTCCCAGCACAGTTTCTGACACCTAGAAATCACTACACTGTATTTTATGTTCAATTAAATCAATTAGGGCAAAAACATTAAATGTAGGCTATGTTGTAAAGCAGCAGTCATTTTTACTGTATGAGAGAAGGTCTGTGATTTTTCACATTTTGGCATTCTGATAAGTGCCAATGCTTATTTGAAATCCAGCAACCTCCCTCCCTGTGCAAATAGTTCATTTGATATTCTTCCAATGTCCTAAGCATGAGTCTCATCTAGATGGATTTCATCAAGTAAGTTTCGCTAAGCTCAGACAACAAAGTTTAGCTCCTAATTAGATCGAAAATAGCTCAACACTCCATTAGTGAAGGGCAGAGAGCATTTAACGTGTTGCTGTGCAATCGTGTGACAAGGGAGGCTCACACAAAGCCCATTTTAGACTTAAACAAACGAAAATAAAAGCAAAACAATATCCAAGTCCAACACAGCCCACACAACTGATCCAGTTTCACCCAAATTAGCATTGGTCTTAAACAGCTATTTGACTTCAAGACTGCATGATCGTTTTCTTGTTTTAAATCAGTGTTTTGTTTTGTTTTTTCTCGATTGGTACATTCAGATGTCTTAGCAGAAAAAAACAAAGCTGCTTTTTAAAAGCTGCATTGATCATTATTTTTATATGAACAGTGGATCAGATGCTGTGTTCCATGAAAGGGGTTTGCTAGTAGTGGCAAACCACCAAACTCTGCAGCTCCCTGCACCTCTATGGAGCATTTTAGCATCTTTTAGCTCATTGTTTTGGTTTTCCGGCCTCGTTTCCAGCAGCAGCAGTTTTCAGGCAAGAAGCTCCAATAAACCTACAGAATGCTTCCTGCCCAGGTACGAATGGCAGACAGACAAAGTTAGCGACTAACTGGTGACCAGACAGGAACAATTAGCAGCTGAAAACCCTGATGCTGCCCTCTGGAGTTGGTGGAGGCCAAAACTGAGATAAAAGTTGAGTTAATATTAGACTTGCATTGGCCAGGTGTACAGAAACACAACTCCAATGTTGCTGAAAGCTAATGTTGCTAATTTATGTATGTTTAATTTGCACATTGATCTTTTTTTGAGAGGTGAGTCGGTTCATATTAGTAATTCATGCAGCTTTAATAACAAAAATAACGGTTGATTTCCATTTGTGTGTTACAGAGTGTTACATGACTCCGTCATGGCTTACTAAGAAACTTAAATAGAAGCCATAATTAATCTTATCAGTTACACCTGTTCTTTTCCCGCTATGACAAGTCAGAGCATTGAAAAAAGACCTTTGATGACATCGGTGGAATAAGTCGTTTCCTTCCTAAATCCCTTCCACATTATTCTATCTTCCATAATTAGCAGTCTTCATTAAACCAATAATGGAGAGGCAATAAAAAAAAATAAAAACCAAATCAAGCAATCAAACCCCAATTAGTTCTGATGAAGATGGGAACAGGGGGAGGGAGTGGGGAGGATTACAGATGAAGACAGCAGAGGATGGGAATACAAAACAGACGGTGGGTGAGAAAGTATCAGGAAAGTATCAGTCAGTATCTGACATTACAAAGTCACGGAGCTGCAAAGAGACGTACATACAGTCCTCACTATCAAAGATCAATGAGAAGGCTCCAAGGGCAGCCTGAAACCCTGGACCCGGCATCAGGGGGGTTATCATCTCAGGTCTCCCCCTCTCCTACCCTCTTCCTTTCTGCTGATGGATGAGGGACTTCTTGGCTAGCCAATGGCCAACAGGGCCATTGAGATGAATCCCGCAATAAAAGGTCCATTACTCCTCATTGGCATGACGAGAGGGCCATTCGTAACGGCAAATGGTTTTTCTGTACAACTGCGTGAGGCTGAGCTCCACAATTAGGAGACCTGGATTCATATGTCATCATCAGGCCCAGAACGGCGGCGATTGAGACGGAGCTGCCGATGATAGGCAGGGATTATGAAGGGAGAAGGAGAGGGAGAGAAGTGATTGACAGAGCAGGGGGGAGAAGAGCAGTAAGGCAGCAAATCAGCCACGTTGAAGGGGTTTTTTAAAAATGGGGGAAGGTAGTGGGAAAATGAGGGAGGAGAGGTTTTAAAGCAAGACGGGGAGAAAGAGATGCCAGGCTGGCTAGCTGACTGGCTGACAGGGGGCCCGCAGTGTAGACACCTCTATAGACTGCTCTTAAATGGCTGTCTGTCAGAACAGCAATGGCCGCCCTCTGCTCCACTCCTTTAAATGAGCTCGTTATGGTTCAGGCCATTACGGGGTGGACTCTGTTTGGAGGAAGCCGAGATATCATTAGACATAGAGAGGGTGAAGTGGGAAAGAGAGAGGAGGGACAGTGGGAGAGACAGAGAAAAGGAGGAACCAAGAGAGGGAGAGCGTAAGAGTGACAGAGACAGGAAGGCAGAGGAAAGGGGATTAAAGTAACCAACGTGAGACCGAGAAGCAGAAAGGTCGGGGTTATAATGAGGGGAAATGTGTCGGATGGAAGAAGACGTAAAGGAACTGAGGGTTCGATTCACATGAAGGGACAACAAACTTTCACAGCTTCTGTATTCTGTGTGAAGGATCTTGGATATTGTGTTAGTAGGAAAGGTTTTCCAGACCGAGTGAGGAGCGTTCAGCGGTCAAGTGGCATCAGCTATCATCTCACGAGTCCTAATGCATGACAGTGCAAAATTAAAATGAAAAGCGGTGCAGCGTTAACATTCAGCCCACAGATACATATATGCAACCACAGAGCACATGCAACAAAATACAACAAGCAGAATTATGGATTTCTGCTTTTCCACAGGTATGTGTCAGCACACTAAGGCAGCAACTAATGATTATGTTCTTTTCAATGAACTGATTAGTTGTCCAATCTGTATGATTACAAACAACAGTGACCAATGTTACCACAGCTCAAGGTGACTTTTTCAGATTGCAAACTTAAAAATCAAAAGGTATTTAACACACAATCGTGAAATCGTGCATATTTGAGAAGCTGGAACGAGTCAGTGTTCGGTAATGTTCAGAGCTCCGTAGCGCAAGACATCACAAACTCCACAGGGAACCTTCAAACTCAGCAGCCCCAAGAACACAAGGCCAGAGGTGAGAGTTTTGTCTCACTCAGATGCACAAAACTTGGACAATCAGCCTTGTCCGGGCATCGCTACTGTTGATAAAGATCCTCCATTTGTTTCTCTGACTTTTATTGCTTCTTTACTCTATAAAATGCTTTTATTTAACCCATTTTGGTAGCTAATTGTGGTGTAAATTGGCAGTTGGGGTAACATAGTCCGCAGTAGATTAACAGTGATGTTTTTAAAATGTCAGTGCTTATTGATGTAATTATGCAAACAAAGAATAAATAAAATAATTTATTGTTCTCTTGAAATATTCTTTTTTTTTCCAGAGGCATAAATGCTGTTTGTGACATACTGGACTGCAGTAGCCACAGACAGCAGTGAGCTCTTAGATGTACGCTAGCCGAGGTGCAGGGAACATCTGCCTATAGTTGTGTCTCCTTCATGTAAGACTTCTGTGGCTGGAGGACATTTCTCTCACTTTCCTTCCACAGAGCATATATTTGCATTCTAAACATTACTTCATTTAACTAAATTTTTGGGAGAGCGAGATTTGTGTAAGTGAGCTCAGGGCTCTTTACCCTACACACATACACACACACATGCACATACACAGTCCTGTACAGGCAAACGTGCCAATGCAGAGACACAGACTTGCAAACAAACAGACCTTTACGGGTGGTTACACAGCGAGCCAACTAAATGTCAGATTAGCAGATGGTCCATCTCAGCGTCTGGCTCCTTTGATTTTCATCTGTTTACCCGATCTCGCAAATACAGAACATGCCCAAATCAATTACGGTTCAACCAAATGTCACATGCAGGTGGTGTGCTTAATGACCCCTCGGATTAATGATAGTTTGGTTCGTATCGGATGGATTATGAGTCTATAAATGTTCAACAATCATTCTGTTCATATTTACAAAGATTGAACTCAGAGTTTACAGGGAATTTCCGACACTACAAAATTATGAGTCATTCATGTCAAATAAGTCCCTATTGAATTTCGTCTAAGTAAATAAATCCCTGTATGTTAAATGTCAGGTCAACAGACTGTTTTCGCTGTCCATCAGGCAGAATCCAGTTATAGCATCTCTGTGTGAACATGTGCAATAAAAATGAAACTGGCATAACTCCACATGCCTGATATTGATCCCCATTAAACCATCTCTGCTGCAACTGGAAGCTTCAGACAGACCAGTTTCGACTGAGGATGAAACTGAATTTATTAAATCCTGTAACCGAGCCAATCTGAAGGAGTAGGAGAGACGTTACCCTCCTTTTAGCTGATATTTCCCATCAAATTAATGTCCAGGAACTGCTCGGGAAAATGTGATTAGTTTTGTCTGAAGGCTGGTTGGTTTACTCATCTGAAATAACATAATGATTAGCTCCGATAAATGATGATGATGGCAGCAGCTTATGACGACCCACACAACTTCACATTAGCCCCACCTTCTCCATCTGCGCGCTGCCAGCTTTACAGATAATGCCGCTGTCTGTCAGCAGCTATTTGTGTGTGGTGATGGTGTTTTGAGCCACCACTGTCAAACTAGAGTCCCTGCTGATAAAGAGTTGGTGGATATATAGTAAAAAAAAAAAAAAAAAAACCTCTTCTCTAGAGGGACTTATAATTAGTAAATGTTCAGTGAAGCAGGGAGGTTCTTTCTCAATTTCTCTCTTCTCCGCTGCCACCGTCTCACCATAGCAAAGCTTTAAACAAGCAGCATCTATTCCATTCCATCTTGGCATATGTGTGCAAAGCAGCAGCACAGCCTCGCAGCACCCCCCCCCCCTGCACTCTAAACTGTTTAAAGAAACTGACTCAACGTGGGAGCCACAGGCAAGAAAAAAGTGGAACATCAAGGACACCGTTTTAAGTTTAAATACACAGCATTTTTGTTTGGCTTTTTCTGTTAAGATCCTAACCCTCCTAATAAATGTTGGGCCAGCAAAACAAAAAAAGCAATATAGCAAAAACATTTTAAAAAAAGTTGGGAACGTAAATAAAAGCAGGATGCAGTCATTTGTAAATGAACTGTGTTTACCAACAACAGCTTTATGACCTGACCCATGTAGTAACATCCTTTATACCAGGGGTCGGGAACCTTTTTGGCTGAGAGAGCCATGAACACCACATATTTTTGAATGAAATTCCAGGAGAGCTATACAATATATTTAAAACTAAAAATACAAGTAGGATATTTCGATGCAAATGCAGCATGGCGTGTGTCGACGTGCTGCTTTATATTTGACCGCTTCATAGATGCAATTTTATCATTGCATATTAGACACACCACAGAACCAGCTTTCTCCACAAAGGCATATTCCTCTGTCCATTCCTGCAGAAAAGTACGATACTCGTCGTCTTTTTTTCTTTTAGCCATCTTCTCAGAAGCGTGTTAAAAATTAGTTAGCTGACAGCGGGATTAACGACAAGCCGTAGTGTGCCCCTTTGCGCATGCGCACATCGACCGCTATTTTTGACAGCAAAATACGGCTGCCTCACTTAAACAGTGCCTGTCACTACCCGATCTGCGTTGCCTCATCTGCATTGCCTTTGTGACTGATGGATAGATAGATAAATAGATAGACACAACGACATGTATGTTTGCCACTTTCCCACTGAAATGACTGCGAACCAGCTTTCTAGTCGCTGGCTCGCGCGTGCGCAAAGGATTTGTCTGCGAGCCAGATGCGGCCGTCAAAAGAGCCACATCTGGCTCGCGAGCCATTGGTTCCCGACCCCTGCTTTATACAGTCATGTGTTCACAAAGTGGTGAACCTCGCTCCATCCTTGCTTGCTTGCTTTTCCAGGATGCCCCTTTCATACCCAATCATGATACTATCACCTGTTACCAATCAACCTGTTTACCTGTGGAATGTTCCAAACAGGTGTTTTTGGAGCGTTCCACTACTTTCCCCGTCTTTTGTTGCTCCTGTCCCAACTTGTTTGAAACGTGTTGCTGTATATAATTCAGAATAAGCACATTTCTGATAGCTAATAAGGCAAAACATTAATTATATTGTCTTTGTAGGGGTTTCAATTGAATACATAACAAAAAGGATTAGCAAGTTGTCACATTCTCACATTCATTTTCACACAGCTTCCCAACTTTTTCGGGGTGGCGGTCGTAGATAAATGGTACACTTTAGCAATAATTTTGCCGGCAGTCCCTCAGGCCATAACTCCAGCCCGCCTCCCAAACATCTGCTGTACCCCCACCGCTCAGTAGATCAAGATCTATGAGTTCTCACAGGCAGCGCTATGAGGACAATGTGACTTTATGGGCCACGGGGGTGGTAGTGGCTGTGCTGCAAAGTGCATACTTTGTCACTCCACCAACGGAGTCTCCTGCGAGAGGTCACACATATAGACAGCGGTTCATCATTCATCTTGTGTCGACATAAAGGTAGTCAAGTACAGCGGATGACAGCATGGAGAAGCAGAGGTTTGGTTCTATGACCAAACACTACATGGATGATTTCCTGTTTGGAGGTACTAATTAGCCATCAGTTAGTGCCGTCTGGTTGGAACCTTCACGACACCATACTGATATACTGTAAGGTTGTTGTGTCAAAGGTGCTTTGGAAGACTTATTAGAGGAAAAAATAATATTAAAATTTAATAGTTATTTCTGCCTAATCAGACAGTATATTGATAGATTCAACAAAGCCAAATAAAGAATAAAACCACTAAAAACTGCAAAAAAAAAAAAAAATGTTTTTTTTCATGACTCATTGTTGTTTTTTGGTGTATTTTCGGATAATGTCTATAATAAGGGCTTGTTTATCATTGTTCATTATTGTCAAAAAAATCCCAAACTGATTTGTCCTAAGACCAAGTACTGTCTCTACAGTCAAAGGTGGATGTGCCATCGAGCACCAGCATTCGAAAACAATTAAAAACACATAAACGAGGCAAAAAACGTGGCATATTTCTTAATTACTAGGGTTCCCTACCCTCTACGAATAAGACACGAAAATATAAAAAAAAAAACAAGAGTTTGATTAACAGTACTGAGTACGCACACATAAAGATTTGAGTTTCTTGGTAATGGTGCATAAAGTATCTATCGCAAGCACTTGGCTCAGGTCCACTGAGACCACCCTCTCAAGAAATACAGAGATGAGTTGTTTTATGGGCCTGGAGCTGAAAGGGTTATAGATGTACTAGCTTGTTGCTTTTGAAGTTTGCCTTTTTTCCAAAGAGAGCCCACCCTCTGAGGGAGTAATACTTGGGGACAGTGTTACTTTATGGGATCTATGATGTATGGGCTCACGGCTGTGGGAGCTGGCTCCTCTCCACAGAGCTCTCTGTGCTCTTAGATGTGGTGTGTGGGCTGCCACATGCTGTGACAGACTATGATCATATTTCATGATGAAGAAAAAAAGATACACAGCCCAGTATCGATCTATTAGCTCATGGCTAGGTGAAATGGAAGTTCCTATTCTTTACAGTCTGGGCTTGCTTTCCTCCCTGGTGCCTCAGGGAGGTGACCATGGGCATCACCTGTTGGTCCTCCTTCCTTTTCTCTTTTACAGTCTCTCTCTCCATCCTCTGATCGTTTTGTATGTGCTTTCTCACAACTCCCCGTTCTTTCCTGAAATACTATATCTTTTTATGGCTCTTCTCCCTATAGATTCACAAGATCATGCACATCTATCTTGATCTGTCCAGCAGTAGGATTCAGAGCCAGCATTTCTGCAAGAAAACAATATGATTTGAGCTAAATTTTGAGGTTGCTATGGCTAGGAGGTTTCTGCAAACATGAACAGCAGTCAAAGAAGAAGCAGCGGTGGTGTAGTGCTCTACTCGTGGTATTAACAGCAGGAGCAACATTTAAAGATAAATGTAAGTTGTGTGTCTTCAGTTCACATCAAAGTCTGTTTACAGGTCTTGAGGAGTACTAAAGCATACATGAAAAAAAAGCCCTTAGTGCAGGCATCTCAAACCAATTCCATAAGTGGCTGCAAATTTGGTTGGAATGAAAACTTGCAGCCACGCGACCCTTTATGGAATCGGTTTGAGATGCCTGCCTTAGTGTCTGAACAATACAGCTCCGTCACAAACCCTGCAGAACAGCACAGATTGCGGTCAAGTGCATCCTTCCCAGTCCGTCAGGGGTTCGTTAAACGCAGTTTTATTATTGCCATGGTTAGGTTCGCCTGGCGCACCTGTGGTGCACTTGGATACACAGTGGGACCAGAAAGAATACATTATCATACTTTATAGGTGGGTGCGTTAGAGGCTGTTAACGTCATTCACATTCTCCACATGCATCCCTATCAAACACGTGTTTTACATGCATCATGATCTTCATGGAGTCATCAACTTGAGCTTTTCTGGAAACACTCCTGTTAAATCTAACAGTCCCTACCACATCATGCTGGTGATGCCACATGTCTACCTGTATTGTAATTAAAAATGCAGCGCTCCAGGACACACTGCGGTGACACTCGTTAAAAAGACGATGACACGCGCAGCCGTTTCCCCCGGTTACCCGGTGCTTTCAAAGGAAACAGTCGGGGAGGACTGGCAGGAACGGCTGGTCCTGAGGGACTTACTAGCGGAAAGAGAAGTTTTAATTGATCTATAATTTTTCATGTGGCTGTGTGAACTGTTTTCAATGTGTCAGTATCCAACAGGCGTTTTCAATTTGAGTATTAACTTTGTGGAATAATTAATCTCAATGACAAGTTTTATGTGCACGTAAGCATGAAGGGTTCTGTAGTTACTTTGCAGCAGTCTGGTGCTTGTTGCTGTGCGTAATTGTGACTCGACTGTGAAACAAGACTCCAGCTGGAGACTCCAGATACCTGCTGCTGCCTTCAGGTGGCTGGAAGGAGACTCACCAAAGTAAAGGAAATGCCATCAGCATCAGCTGAAGATTATGGAGCTGGATAAAATAATTTCTGAATGGTTACGTCAGCTTGTTGAGCAACGTACAATAAAACGTACTCCTCCACCAGCCAGTCAAGTCACCAGCTGGGGTCACAGCGACCTTGACCTTTGACCAATAAAATCTAATCAGTTCAACCTTGAGCCCAAGGAATGTTTGTGACAAATTTTAAGAAATTCCCTCAAGGCGTTCCTAAAATATTGTGTTCACAAGAAAGGGATGGATGGATGGACATGTGGACAACCCGAAATAATACGCCTCCAGCATTGGGGAAACAAAACAGAAATAAAGTTGAGTTTGATTTCAGAGAGATTTCTATGGACATGCCTTCACCAAAAAAAGAGATCAAAATATTATGGAACAAAAGCCCTAAAATTAGAAAATGAAAAGAATCTAGGGATGTGGAGGTTCACACTACTCATCTCTGTTTGACGCTGGTGGCTGTGGGCTACATCAACCACATTAGTGGCAGGTTTGGCAAAGAAAAACGAGTGCGTGGAATAAAACAAATGGTTCTGCTGAATCGATTCCGATGCTTTATTTATAGAAGTGAGATGCAGTGGAGTATTGTACTCTTTTAATGTTTCAGCACCGGAGGGAAAGAATGGGTTTGAATGTTGGAACAACATGAAGAGACAAAATCTTGAAAAGCTTTTAAGCAAAAACATACTTTTCTGTTGTTTTTACATGCAAAAAATTGTTTAATTATGAGAATACCAACCTGTTTTACCAGCATCGAACTGAGTCATTACAAAGATGCTGGGCTGTGTGTATAAACCCTCATTGGAGTACGTTGCTGAGGTCTCACCTGGTTGTTGCTATGTGGTTGCTATGGCATTCTATGTGTCCTTGCAGCTGCTATTTGCTGGACACTGGAACCCAGTGTTCAGAACCAGGGAGAGCAACAGCAGAAATAGCAGCAGAGGAATAATGCTAATTGATCAGTCATTAATTGTGATTCCTTTTAGTTCAGTGGGAACAGCTTGTTTTGCGTGTGGCTGCGGAACAAATACGAGATATTGTCATTATTCCAAAACGCCTCACATGCAGCCCGAAACCCCAGTAGCAGCCCAAATATGTCACAATGTGCAGTGTGATTCATAGCTATTGATCCTGACTGTGTGAAACAAGCAGAACACAGGAGAAAGGTTTCCCCGTTGGTTGTTTGTGGGGGGTGTGAACCAGGCCATAGCAGCAGGGTGCTTCCTCTCATCTACACCTCATCTCTCTCTTTCGCTCGCTCTATCCCTGCTGTCGTTCCCTCTTTATCACACACACACACAGGCAAGGTCTTTGTCACCCCTCCGTCTGCCTCCGTCACCTCATCGCTGTCTCTTTCAGTTTTTCTCAATTGCCTCTCGGTTTCTCTCTCCCTCCTCTTTCATTCTCACATTACCTCTCTCTGTCTCCCTCCATCAGTCTTTTCCTGTTGCTTTACTTTCGCCGCTGCCTTCGTCCACGCGCTCCTCCGCTGTGTTCTTTAATTTCCTGTGCATGAAAGATTCATCTTGCGCGCTTTAATAATAAATAAGGAGGCACAGTTGAAAAGTGCAGAAGGCACCCTTGACTATAGCGGCGAGGATCCAAAAGACATGGGAGAGTAATATTCTTGCTCTTTCTGTCCCCTCTTCGCTCCATCCCCCCTCTCTATTAATTTGTCTTCCTTTGTCACTCTGTCTCTCTCTTCTTTGCTGTCCCATCCTGAATGAGACTCTCCGGAGAAAGACGAGGCACAGTAGATGGCATCTTAGTTATCCACAGTATACTGATTCAGTAAGTCCGTCAGTCCAACACTACAGACACGGTGCTGTCACACTGACCGTCCGTTTGTCTTAACTTTGTTCTCACGGTCTAAAACCAATTAAAGTGGGATTGAGCAAAAAATCTGAGCTGCTGAAATTGTTTCTGGTTGACTTTCCATCCAAAGGTACTTTCAATAAATGAGAAAAGTGGATGTAAAAGTTTGGCTATAAGGATCAGACTGTTGCTTGACCTTGATGGTATATATCCAACATTTTACTTAATTCTGACTCCAACGTTGCTCTCTATGGGCCTCCACAACATTTACAACTGCTTTTTGTTGTGCCTAAATACCATTTAACTTTTAACACCATAAAACTGGGATCATTTTCCATTACATTTAACGATTGCATGCTCCTTTTTGGGTTGAGAGATTTCTCTTACCTCATTAAACCTTTTAAAAATTCATTGGATGAAGTCACCAACTTTAAAACAAGTTTGTTTTTCTCAGTTCTTAGGATGTTTACATGCTTTTACAGAACTGGACAAAAACGAAGCTGTTCAAATAAACTGCCTAAACAGGATTGGCTAAGCACGCTCGCTCTATCCATGCTCATAAACATACGTCACCTTCTCCGTCCACCTTCACCTCCATCTCTTGACCAGCATTATGAGAGCACCCAAAAAAAAGTTTCTAGCTAACCTCTGACTCTAGGTTGTGTTCCAGTAACCATGGAGTCTGATATTGTGGCTTTGTCACCAAGAACAACCTCATCAGTCTCATCGCCCCTCTGCTCCTACAACCCACAGCTACAGCCTGCCCGGGGACGTGAAATAAGCAGCTCAACACCGAAAAACATCTACCTCCATTTTTGAGATCCCCTCTTGCTCTCCTGAGGCTCGTGCTGAAGTTTGGTCGTTTGATCACTCACAGCAAACGGAGCCTAGCATTACCCTGAATTATTTATTCATCGAGGTGTGTTTACGTTAAGTCATTTACTCTCCGCAGGTTGTTTGTCGAGGCATTCGTTGACCTCCACACTCTGCTGATCAAGCTGGCTGTTTGGATGGTTGAATTCAGCTGTTGGGCTTAAAACCTCCCAATACAGTCAGCCATCACAAGCAGCCATGTTGGAACTATTTTCTAATTCTAATTGAGGAGCTCTTTGTTTATTTGCTTTACACACACACACACAGACACACACACATTCACAAACCTCCTGATTTCACTGCTGTGTTATTTATCTTTAGCATTTGCTAATATACATTACATCCATGCACATATCTTTTGCTATATTACATATATTCTTCTTCTACTGTGTTACATATTTTTGACTGTGTAATATTACAAAACACTGTATTTTATTATCCATATCTTCCATGTGCAATTCAAATATTCAAGCTAATATTATTTTACTCTTTTTGTACATAATGTAGATATATAGTCGATTTTTATTTTGTGTCCCTTTTTGCTGTCTATTTGTTCTTTTTCTATTCTCCTTTTTATTCTTGCTATTATTGCCGCCTGTAACATCTTAATTTCCCCGGTGTGGGATCAATAAAATTATATCTTATCTTATCTTATCTCTTATCTTTACTCCCATCTATACTTCTCGTAGTGGCACCATGTCTTACTCTCTTACAGTCTGAATTTTGCTGGATAGGTTCTCTCAACAGTTGAACATTTATGCAAAGACAATGGAAAACCTGAATCCTACAATTTGCCACCAGTGGGAGATTTCTGTTGTTATTGTTGTGTTAAGGAAAAGTGAAGTAAAAATGAAATGCATTGCAATTTGGTATTAACTGTAGACTTAAATTTGCACTTTGAATGATCTGTTTCCTCTATGCCCCTCTCATCCGCTCATGCTTTCCGGCCCTTCACTGCACAGTTTATCATCATTAAAATGAAATGCTTGAAGAGACTATGTCTGACTGTATGCAAACTATGCTTTGTATAAGCACTGCATATTATACAGTAAACCCAGGAGGACTGACAGCAAGAATGTGCCCTAGAAATGCAAAGGGGAAAGCAGCTCAGAAATGCATTTGATGCGCTACATGCCCCATGATCATCCCATCAACTTTGCTCGATGTTGCGAGAGAAATATCATAAATGGATTTCATTGACATGCAATATGGGATTTATGGAAAAAGCGACCATTCACTCATCTTCATTAGATCTAGGGGGAGATGGGGGAGTAACACAGACCTTTTTTCTATAACTATCACAAATAGGGGACAGGAACAAAATCCTTCTGTGACACCCGGACGTTGAGATTTGTCACGCCTCTTAGCTGTTTGTTGCGCGCAAAAAGCAACACACACGAGTTAAAAACATCTTTTCAAGGTTGTGCGGCAGCCTATGGAACTGAAGATGGAGCATGACATGCCATCCAAGCCACTGCCAGCCATTTTCAGCTGATGAGATGTTTCATGCTTCTTTAAGCACAGATTGCAAAATAAGAGTCACGTCGTGTCCTCCAGTGCTGAGGGAAATGATTGTGGCCTTGCGGGCAAAGCTGCCTCAGAGCATGGAATGAATGCGCCAGTGAAGCATGCCACATTAAGATGCTATGGACCAGGGTGTGCACTTATTCTGCTGCTGCTGATGATGCCCTTTAGTGTAGTAGACTCACAAAGAACTCAGCACAGTGACAGCACACCACGACGGGCAGTTAAAACGCTCAGGATATGATAAATTCCCCCCCAAAGATTCGCTGACCTCATAATTTCATTTTGGTGCTTTTTGTGATGAGCGGCTGTTATGACCCTTGGCCATATCAAGCCTGTCAGAGCTCATTATATAAAATCTACAATATGAGAACACTTGCATCTTAATTCTGGATATGCACACTTATATTGAGATACAAATAGCTTTTAGGAGTTCCACACAACAACCAGTGTTGTGATTAATGGTGCATAATCAGTTTTTATGCAGGTTTTGGGGTTCTGATAGTGGTTTTCAGGACATTGTTTGACAGTGGTGAGCCCAGGAGATTTGTTTTCAGGTTCGTATTTACTGACATGAGCCCATTAGACTCAAATGGGATGTTTTCAACAGCCCCGAAAAACCAGCTCCAAATCCCCGTGTGGCAGACTCCACTTGTTCATAATTCAAAAACTTATCGAGCACTTTAAAACTGGTGAAATCTAACAGCAAGACATAATTCAACACAGTTTAACAAAACCAGCCATGTGCAGCTCCTTTAAACAGCATTTAAAAAAAAGTACTGGCCAAGAGAGAGATGGGAAAAAAGGTCAAACATGGCCCAATGAGGCCATAAAAAAATAAAATGTAATGCATATCAAAGCTAAAACAGTAAAAAAATTAGGTATCAACATGAAAAAGGAGAATGGATGGATCAAGGAGAAAAGTGGAACATAAGAATATGTTCACATAATGGTACATTTAAGGAGGTATTTTCAAAAAGAGTTCGCTTACTTCAGATCCTGACGTTAGTGTGCTGAGAAGAGTCGGTATCAGATGGTGAAGCAGTAAAGCTGAATTATTAACTGATTTTGATCAAAGTCAAAGCAACAGAGCTCTGAAGTGTTCCCAGGATCCTATGTTCATCATTTTAACATTCTGTATCCCCAACCCTGACAATACAGGACCCTGGAGGGCACATGTGTACAACTGATTAACATGGGAGGTTTTAATGGTGTTGGCAACAAACTTTTTACTTCTAAGTGAAACAGACCAACATGTGCATCCCATTGGAGTCCTGTCTCTGTCCACCAGCTGAATGTTAAGTCCAACCCCACTTTTGTCTTACTGCTGAGAAAATACCTGGGTCTCTTTGGCCTGCAAGACTTTTTTAACTCCTCACTCAAAGTGTCAGGTTATTTATAAAAGTAATTGATGTCCAGAGTTCATTTAAAATGAAGATTGTGTCACATAAGGGAAAGACTGACTCATCCCCTTATGTTGCCAATTTCATCTCAACTTTTTGGCTGTGAAACTGCTGTGAAACTTGACTTTTCCGATAATGGCCATCTATACCCTTCCTAATTTATTTTCCAATTACCAGCGAGTGGAAGAGCCTCTTGGCCCTGGAGAGGAACACTAGCGTGGTGTTCCCCTTTGAGATTCATTTAGCAGAGGCTCAACCACAGCTAACTTTTGTCAGACATGTTGGTCAGTTGTTGTCGAAATGCGGCTGATTAAACCACAAACGGGAGCATAAATCCAGTCCTCTGGTATCTGATGTACCGTCTCACGCATCCCAGGCTGTATGTCCTTGTTTGTGAAAGATAAAAATAACATACCAGGCAGCTCCTTTGTTGTGACTCTACTGGGGGAACTAAACAAACATTATTTCGTGATGACTAAGAAGTAGCTGATGCTGGCTCGCTGTTCAGAGCTCCTTCAGCTTTGCAAGTTTTTTTGATCTTTTGTTTTGTCTTGTTTTGTTTCCCCGAACGCATGTTCGGGGAGACTTCTGGTGCTCCTCAAAGTCATTTTGCTTCTAAATCACCTATCTCTTAATTGTAGCCAATGCAAAAGTATACAGAATCTCACAACAAACAGCAAGACAGCAAGAAAAGTTCTGTTATTTTCTTTAATGTGCTTTTCCAATGATAAAACTGTGTCGTCTGTATTCACTGTTTAGATTTGTGTGTGCAAAACATTTTTTCAAACAGTGTAAGGTAAAGGAAATACAAAGAATCAAGAAAAAAGGCTGAAGAATGAGTGAGTTCTTCATTGAACCAAAAATCTTTTTTTTACGTTTATGACGATTTTTATCGAAGAGGCACGTTGCATTTCGATTTCTTGTTTTGTTTTTTTGTTTTTTGTTTTTTTTTGGGGGGGGGGTATGCATGCCATGTTGTTGTAGTTCATGTCGATACCCTTTCCTGGGTATTGGTGAAAAATGAGAGGGTGGGATGGAGGAGGAGAGGGAAGGATGGAGGAGTGGGAGGAGGATGGGATGGAGTGAGCAGAGGGAGGTCAGGAAGGAATAGGGAGAGGGAATTGGGGGGGCGAGCAAAGCTGTCTGTTTTGGAGCTTTCAGGTCTCAGTGCTATTTGATGAAGATGAAGTGAAGTGTTAAAAATCAATAACCTGCTCGATATGTCCTCAGAAAAGGTTTGACCACTGGGTCCCCAACAGGGGGGTTCGCTTGAGATGCGGGTTGAATATATTGTGAGAAAGCTTCAGTCAATTCCATTGGTGCTCAGGCAGCGAGTGAAATGACAGATAAACCTGAGCAAGATGCAATCAGATCTGGTCTTAAGTTAGACAAAATGAAATTTTGATGGCATGAGTGAAAAGAATTCCAACAAGCCAGAAGAATAGCGGCTGCAGGGCTGAACACATCAGATGTACATCAGCACCACCAAAAACATTAGTTTAAAACTATTTGCACATGATGGATTTAAAAATGACCAGATCCAATCCGATCTGGACCAAACTGCGCAGTGAGGCACACTGTGTCTCCCAATGAATGATGATTTACTGGATCAAATCTTAACCCACATCACTCAGTCATGCTGGCTTTGGTCAGCATTCATCAGTCTTCTAGATAATGATAAAAAACGAGGAAAGACCATGAAGACAATCACAGTTTATTTCTCTGAAGCCCTCAATATTGCATTGTCAGAATTTCCCACAGGGATGTGCATCATCTACGGGGGCTCTGTGGTTCACTAGGTTGGAGGTTTAGCCTCATAACGGAGGCATTAGGCGATGGCCATGCAAACTGAGTATTGATGTGAAATGAGGAGGATAAATACACTGTGAGGTCTTACTCGCTTTGCTTTGATGAGAGGCTGTAAAACATGGGACCATCAAGCTGGAAGGACGCAGGCAGAGGGGGACAGTGTGTGCATGGATGTATGTATGCATGAGTGTGTAGTTGCAGATATAGTGTCTTCTAAAACATTTCAGGGAGTTCAGAGAGAGAAAGTGTGTAGAAAAAGCTTCAGAAGAATTCCCAGAAAAGAAGTCCCAGGACACTTGATGAGGTCTCCTGAGAGTCAGTGGCATGGAAAATTAGACCATATCTACTGTATATATATCTGATGTATGATCATTTTAATTGGCTACAGTTGGTTTTCATCATTTTTCACTTCACTGCAGTCATCTCATCTAATTAACTCCATTAAGCACTGATTTCTGAAAGCTGGCTCACTCTGTCATAGGTTACAACCATCAGTTTGCATAACTGAGCTCATAAATTAGACATCCTTCATTCCAGTTTTTAATACAAACCAAGTACAGTGACCTGTGCTGGGGTCAGATTTTCACTGTGTTTTTGTCTTTAAGATGATCATAGAGTCATCAATTCTTGCCTTGACTTAGCTGAGACTTATCAACCAATCATAGCTTGCTGTCTACCTTAGACTGACTTCACTGTTTCCACTGACAGCACCAACAACAAATGTTTACCTCACAGTTTTATGAACCAGCTGTGAAGGTGGGCTCTCCTTACCACCTGGTAGAAACCGACACATTCTCACTCACAACTCCTCCCTGAAGGACACTTGGTCAGGACACCATTAGCGTCACTTTTTAATGCACCTGGTGCCCCGTTAGTGTCATTTTTCAACATGCAGATGGTGCAAAGGCTGAGGTTGCACCAACCAGTGTCATTAATTTGGTTCTGACCGGAGAGTGACAGTCACATGGTTACTTTCGCTTTGTCTACAGCTGTTCATGGAAGAACGCTCCAATCCTGTCGTCAGGAAACACTGCAGACGGCAAAAGAAACTAATCTTTCTGTCTGCGCCACAGACACTGCGTCATGTTTCTTTCACTATGACACTCTACACACAATAAAACAAGGAACTGTCAAGAAAACTAAATTAACTTTTTCGAGGGATCTTGTCATCAACAGATTTCTATTCTTTTTCATGTAGTATGACAATCTCTTCGTAGACTTGAGTTATGGAGGGTATTGCAGTAAACATCAATCTCTGCTGCGCTACAAGCTATACCATTGTTTAGAGGTCATGCACTGCATTTCATTCAAATCAACCAGCACTCAAACTGCAGCATCCTCGAATGATAATTTAACACTTTAACTGATTACACAGCTCAAATAGGTTTCATGAGCCTGCTAATTGACTTTCATATCACGTGACAATGAATGGAAACCAGCTGGAATGAGAAAGAAAACTGTAAAAGTGCAGAGCGTTGAAAAATGTGAAGCTGCAGAGCTAAAATGTGCAAACACAGTGGTATGGTCCATTGAAAATGACACTAAAAGAGAAGGAAATAGGTAATAATACAGCATGCAGGCAAAAAGGTTAAGCTTAACCTTCTGAAAATGAGGAGTAATGCTTTACCATGAGGTGAGGGTCAAGTTGAACCTCTAAAGTGCTTCCTTCTGCCTCTGAAGTGAAAGAATGCGACTTCCACCCCAGAATAACATATTCAAACCATGATGTATGAGTCTGGGAGAGCCTTCAATTAATTTTCCATGCCAGGTAACGTGAAGGTGTCATAGCCTTGGTACATTAAGCGGAACTAAATGAAATAATGCAGACATTATGGTTCATTGCAACAACTAGGTTCCATATCACCTGCAATTTATTTTGGCTAATCAATCTGCCAGCGCTGCCACAAGATTAATTATCCTGGTCTGGATCTCTCACTATGAAGCTCTAACTCCTTTCCCTGCCTATTCCACTTCACCACACCCTCCACCTGCTGATACTTCAAAAATGAGTCAAAGCATGGTCTCTGGAATCACAGTGCACACTTTAGTGGACACTACTGGACCACATGCCACATTGGCTAAAACAGACCGAGTAATTCTGCAGCACTCCCCTGCATTTAACTACAGACAGTAACTTTTTACAGGCTATGAGCTTTTCAGTGCTGTGTATCAATACTGATTGAGGCCTAGTCAACTAGCATCTTTTAAAGCATAGCTTTGTCTATGCAAAAAAGCTTTGTTTACTTGGCGGCCATGACCAAAATACTGTTGTAACAGTGACCTTGACCTTTGACCTTAGTCCACTCAAATTTAACAGTTGACCTTTGAGTCCAGTTTGAAGAGATTCCCTCATGCCTGAGCTCCACAAGAATGGGACAGACGGACGGACAACTGAAAAACATAATGCCTCGAGCCACAGCTGTTCCCGGCGCAGAGGCATAAAAACTCTTTAAAAGAAGGCGAATCGGTGCACGTCTGTCAGGTAATGTCATGTCAACATTCTGAGGATTATATCATCAAAGACATGCCAGTAACTCCTCTGTAACTCGTGGCGCTGTGAGCATTTCTTTGCCGTTTGCTATCAGATATGGCATTTATGTGCATGTTTGATAAGTTGTCTGTCCACACATCTTTTCCCAGGCTTGTGCTGAATCAGAGGAAAGTGGCTGTGAGCGGCAGGAAAACACTGAGGTGCATCGAGGCTCATCTGATGCGAGTTTGATGCTTCAGCAAAGCTAAAAAAAATGTCGATTTTTTTAAAGATTTGTTTTATTTGCAATATTTTCAAGTTTTAAGAATATATTTAAATGGACGTAAAAACTAGTCATTGGAAACTCAACAAGCTGGAACAAAGATCTAAGAGTTTCTTATAGCTTAGGAGACTGTGGGCTGTGTAATGTTCTTGCAGCAGGTTGGACTTTATGTCATCTTGTGAAACACAATACAAATACGTAAGAGTGCCCTTCATTTAATGAAAGAGAAATGGTCTAATATTAAATAGATTTATTGTTATATTGTTCCTAGAGTTATGTATCTAATAAAATGCTTTCAATTCGGCTTTAAATCAAATCAAATTGAGAACATTCTAAAGTTTTCCACCGAGCAGACAGCGAAGGAGGCAGCCATGGGATATAATGACAGCACGTACAGCAGGTCAGAACAGCACATATTGCACAGAGTAAATCACTGGCTTCATTGCCGCTCGCTGGCGTCGCTGCTGCATCCCTCTGGATGACTGCTAAAGTGAAAATGCTGCTCCCGCTGCTCTGCCGTCATGATATACATACAATCCATGCGGCTGTTCACAGGCATCGTTTGGGGTCAATGTGGGAATAAGCATGTGCACGTGCCAACCCACAAATATTCCTCCTCAACCACAAAGTCAACACTGATGGAGGTCATAATGAGAAAAGTGTCACTGTTTAGAACACTGCCCGCTTTATTTATGTCCAATAAAGTCTGAATAAATCTCTCTCATTCCTTTAATCTGTGTCGGCAGTAAATCAGCCCAGTGCGGTGTTTGAGCTTCACAGTTATGACCCATTACATTTGATTGAGAGCAGGCAGTATTTCACCTTCCCCTAAGCCTCATGCTATCACCTGACGTAAACAATCACATTATTTGCCTGCGTCAAGGCCTCGGTAATTAAATTAATGAGGCTGTGGTGCAGGAGAAAGATGTCACAAATAATGACGGACCTCTTGACTCACCTCTCACCTTCCACTTTAATTTCCTCTTTGGTCATCGTTCTGAAAGACATAAAGAAAAGAACAGGAAGTTGAACAAAAACAGCAAAAAATATCATATTCATCTGCAGTAAATGTCTGCAATGCAGTTAACACTGTAGTCAGCAAGTGGTGGTGTTTAAAGCAGCCTTTCCCAAACTGAAGGTCCCACCTTGGGTCATGGACTCTTTGTTTTTGGGTCACCTCTCTGCAGAGTCAGATGCATAACAATGCTATGATATGACATTTTCCTAATTAAAATGGAAGAGAGGGCAGGTACTCATAGAGCTGGAGTTCCATCCAGTAACTATTTTCTTTTTGAACACATCGGCCTGTTCAGCTCAAATGCTGTGCGCAGGGCCACAAATTGCAGTTATTCAGCATTGTTTGGAAAGGGTGAGAGTCAGTAGTGTGTGTGTGCGTGAGTGTGTATGTGTGTCAGTTTCCATGCCATTAGGGGTGTGTGTGTGTGTTTGGCTAAAGTGAAAGTGGCGATTTTTAATGATAATATCCTCTCTGTAAAATACTTTTTTAAAACAAGAATTGTTTGGGTCAAAGGGAGACACCAAGGGAGACTTTTGGGTCTGGAGCTGAAAAAGTGTGGGAACCCCTGGTTTATAGTGTTGTCAACAAGGTTCGACTCTATCAGAGACATGCGGGGCTTCTTTATCGCACATATTATAAGACATACTGTGGCCCTAAAGCTTTCAGCAGCTATTATTACAGCAAGTGGAAAAGCTCATTAGAAATCCATTCCAAGTTGTTTATCCTCTTCAGTTTAAAGAGAATATCTTTGGCTGAAGCACAAGATCCACTATGCAAAACATACAGGATAAAGAAGCACCTGTAAGAACAATACCACAGTTACAAGATAGAACTCATTTCACCATGGTTTTGTTGCAGTAGCTGCAACAGTAGTGCTGAGGTGTGAGATGACAATGATATTTATATTTACGGATGTGCCACATACATGTATGATAGCAAATTTAACCCTTGGTTTTGTTTTATATCAGCAGAATTTATATATATATATATATATATATATATGATCACATCTCTTGTATTTATTTTTAGCTCTGACTCCCCTCATGCACCAACAGCAGACCTCTGCTACAAAAAAAGTGACTTAGTGATAGAGAAGGATGTGGTGTGAATCTTTCATGTTTTTTTCTTTCCTGGACAAACAGGAAGTGGATCACGCTATGTTCATGCATGTACGACAAACATGCAAGAAGGGGGCGTCTGGAAAGTGCATTGAACGTTGAAGGAAACGTGTAGGAGGCTCGCCCCACGTGTAAAACTTGTGTCAAAGGTTTGTTTTATCATGCTCTGTTGGATAGACATTTTACAAGCCGCTGACTCCCTTCCTAGCTTCGCCTCTCATCTCTTTTCATGAGTTGGAGAGCACTTAAGCAGATGTTCCCCGTCATCCTGCTTTGCCTTCCCTGTCGCACCTGCCCCGATGCTTCTGCAGCTGCTTCCCCGGCCTTTTCAAACAGCACGCATAACTGTGCACAATCCACCTCTGATGTGATTTTGCTTCTGAGCAGTTCAGAACTCAATGAGAATTCCTTTCTGCTCTCTCTTGTGAAATGTCAGACTAAGCAGATATGTGCTGCTGTGGGGGGGGGGGGGGGTTCTGCTGTTTGCTGGTGTTGCTGGACGCTTTCATGAGGGTGAAAAACAGCTTTTTCTCCCAGTGGAGTTATCAAGAAAATGCTCCTATCGTGCAGCTCTACTTATCAAGATTCACTGCACCAGTTGACATTGTGTTAAATGGAAGGGTTGAATGAAACTATTTACCTCTCTGAACACATTCGCTGTGGCAATCCAAGCGCACCATCTAACCAAAGCCGTTTGTCAAGTCAATATTGTTGGGGAAAATCTCTAGGGGAGATGTGCATTTCTTTGTTTTCTTTTGAACCAATTACAGTGACTGATGACTATCGAACCCGGGGCAAGGATTTCGACAGAGCTTAAGAAGCAATTAAGGGTGTGCCAAAGTAAGGAGGAAACACACCGGCTGTCACCCCAGCAGACAACGGCAAGATTCACAGGAGCCACCTGTTTAGTTCAACATGAAATTGATTTTCCTGGAGTGTAGGGGATGAGAGGTGTTATTTAACTCAATATACATTTCAAAAAGCTAAACCTTTACTCTGACTTTTAAACGACTAGTGGAGGAGACGCTTTCAGTTTAAAAATGTAATTGCTCTGAGACATTCAAGCAAGCAAGTGCACCTGTCAGGTATCATGTGTTTGAAAAGCTCTTAGTTCCATTTCCCATTTACTTTTGTGTGCGGTTGCAAAGCTGTAGATGGATGTACAAGTATTCTTCCGCCGCTAGTATTTGCTACCATTTAATGTTGTCAGCGAGATGAAAAACTGAGTTAAGGGTGAGTTGATGGGTCAGTCTGCCATGAGCCCACACTGCATGGAATTCTTTAGCATAAGTGTGGATAAAGCTAATTAATACTATACAGAAATCTGATATATGCACATAGAATACAGGTAAAGGTAATTTGCACATGTACAATACCTGGCAATGAACTTTATGAACGTCATAAAGGTTGATATTGTGTGAGCTGTTGTATTGAATTGAAATAGATTATATAAGTGTACTTAAAGTGCACACATGTCCTGTACATGCAGGAAATCTTGTATTGATGAAACAGCTCACTTCACCTCTGAGAAATGTCTATGGTAGCAATACTATAGCTAGCTAGGATGTATTTGCACTGATAACTGCACTCATAAATGGCTGTATTTGTATTTCTGTTGCTAATATGTCAGCAACATACTGTATATGTGATTCTGCGAGGAGCTTTTCATTCATTTGTTGGTATGCAGCTCACTGGACTTTCTGCACCTGTAAATAACACCAGGGCATGGCGAGTCCCGCTGAATTTATTCATAAGAACGCACTGTATATGTGCTGCATACAGTATATGGAGCACACTGTATATTCATTTGTGAGATAATGAGCATGAGTATACGTATGCCTGTGGCATGTATATACAGTAAAAATACTTGACCAATTCAGAAAACACGTGTTCAGGGAAACTGCACGGAACACAGCAGGGGTAACATTTCAAAACACCTTTCTAGGTTATGTGACATGCACTGCATAAGTGCATATATTAGTTCATGAGCCACCTCCTAAAATTTCACTTGTCAGTGCCTGACAAAGTAAAAAATTGTACTTTTTTGACATTTTTTACATGTTTGTAGTTGACATTTTGGTACGATAGTTGAGTGACAGCTTTGTTATTGCATGGAGTCAACCACCCACCACAATAAATTGTACTTTTAATGCTGGTGTATATCGTCATTTAGGCTCATTTCAGAACATTTATTAATGTTTTACTGTAACATCATACAATATATATTTGATACATATATGTATCACAATTAGGTGTAATTTAAAGAATATATTCTTGTCTTTAATTCAAGCTCAGTGAATCTGTCTGAAACAATACAGAGTTTGAGAAGTTGAGCCAAAACATTTTATTTCACAATCTTTATCCAAACATGGTTGTTTTTCGTACAGTGACAAGGAACTAGTCTAGACTGGGAGCATAAAAGGAACAAAATAAAAAAATCTGGATAATCATGTAGCTGTACCAAAACTTTGTCTTGCCTATGAATTGTACTGTGTGGCTACATGAACAGTATCACATATGGGATATCATGTTTTGTTTGAATAGTGAAAATGTGGCTGAAGTTCCACAACTTGTGACCTCTCTCACCTCCTCCAATCTTCTCATGCATGGCCACCTCCCGTCTGTAAATGTCACCGGCCATTTCCAGCCTGTGCCCTTTCCTCTCCCCTGAAATCCAAGACAGCAAGTGTTGATAAGCGTTGCCCTGGTGTTCCTGACAGAAAGAAACACTGTGTACAATAGACCAACACTGTGATATTATAACATGATGGGAGGGGGGGGTGTCAAGCCCTGTGGGCCTCTATGGCATTCTCCATCTCAGGAATAGACCATTTTGCGCTGTTCACTTCATGGTGTTCAAAAAGAGCCCAGTTTTTAATATTCAAGGTATCGGAAGCCTCAGCAGATGCTCTTTATTTTTCTTGATTCTCATTCATTTACTCCCTCCCTCCCTCATTCTCTCATCTTCACTGCCTTTTTTTCATCTCTTGTTCTAACACATCCCCTCTGCACTGTCTCATCTACGGGCCTCTTGTTACCTTGTTTGCTAGCTGTAACCGCTGCCTATTGGTGTCAGCGGGATTATGTGACACGTCAATGTGTCGCGTTGTCCCAAAGGGGGTTCCCTTGCCAACCATTGAATTAATGAGTCTCCAGTGTGTGGGCAGTGTGTGTGTATGTGTGTGTGTGTTTGTAGGGGGCACTGAACGGTGTACGTGGGTGTTAAGCATGCATGAGGGAAGTGTTAATGTAAATGTGTCTGTGTTGGAATGAGGTTGGGTGTGTGTGTGTGTATGTGTGTGTGTAGATGCATGCACAGGGGCTGAGCTTGTGTTCTTCTGTATGTGAGGAGTCAGTGGACACAAACACAATAAGGACACCACAGATAATTCATGCACAAGGAAATGCAAATTCTGCATAAATATGAAGGCTCTGGAAAAAAAGAAGAATTAATGGAGTAACAGGTGCACTGACATCAGTGTGTAATGACCTACTTCCTGTAGAGTATGGTACATAATATATGACTATTTGAGGTGTGTTCTAACAGGACACAGGAGGGAGCTGGAGACCAAAGGGTTACTTTTAATGCTGGCACAATTAATATCCTCAATAATTAGTAATTTATCAAGGCAAAGTACCAAATGTGCTTCTCAAATGTTATGATTTCCTGGACAAAACAAGATATTTGAAAATGTCACATTAAGCTGGGAGAAAATTTGATCAACATTTCCTAATCTAAACAGTAAGTTAATTAACCAAACTGATGACTGACAAGATTGTTTGTTGCAGTCCTGCTGCACACAAGATTTCCAGTGCAACTGCAGAGGTGCCCTTGAGCAAAGCACTGAAGCCCCATTCGCAGCTCTCTGCAGATGCTTCTTCACTTTTGTAGGTCTAGCCCATTCATGTCTTTGTCAATACATGCGTCAATCATGCTATGTGCTCCAGAGGCATTACTTCATTTTATCAGTTTGTATATTGCACACTAGAGGACATGAGGTGCAAGCAGGAAACGCAGCAACTGCCTAAACCATCCGGAAACCATCAAGACAATCATTCAAACAAGCAAGTGTGAGTTAAAAGACAATGGGTTTTTAATCATTCCGCAGTGGAGTGAAAAATGCTACACTTCCTGCCAACAATTCATCCGCAATTTGGCATTTGTCCATTTTCCACTCCAATGTGATTGAAGAGCGCAGTGTGTCAGAGGGTCTAATGAAACGGAGCTCCAAGCAACAAAGAAAATGTCCAATGATGTAGAAGAGCAGTAATTTCACCACTGAATGGAGTCTGACGCTTTCTTTGTCTCTAAAATTGAGAGGTGCAGATTTTAGATTTGATGAACTGCAATAATTGAAGCTTGATCCATCTGATTATTTCATCTCCTTATTTTTCCCCACTGCATTCATGGGGTTATGTAATTACTCTGCAACGTTGTTTGCCCTTGCGATTTGTACAGAGGCGCATAATATTCTGGCTTTGCAACCAGTGCTAAAATTAGGATATTGAGGATTGCAGTAATTTCAGAGACACACTTCAGAGAAGTTCTCTTTTACCGAATCGGAATACTGTAATCAAGAAATGATAAAGTTTAGACCCTTTACACTCCCCTAATGACTCAAATGAATCATATGATGTTATGCTCATTAACTGTAATGACTTGTCTGTCAGTCCAGTTCTCATTCTCCGTTTGTGTGTGTCATCAGCCTCAAACCAGGCACGCCCATTAAAAAGAGTCACGTTCTTAAGCTAATTAGGGCCCCATTACTTATTTAAAGGTAGCTTGTTTATGTGAGAGCAGAGGTATAAATTATCCAATAGACGATGTCTTTGGGGTATTTTGTTGAACAGAGCTTTATTAACAGCAACTGGTGAGGGCAATTTAATGGCAACCCAATTATTTCTAGAGTCCCTGCTGTTGCCGGTGCCAGCCAGAAGCAGCCAGCTAGCACCCATTTAGAGAGGCGAGGGAACTGTCGGACTTAATGACACTGTTAAAAAGATTCTCTGTGGACAGATGTGCCTTTTATTTGGACCAGGGGACAGTTTTGTAGTAAAATGGGAGAAACCGAGCCAATGGGAAAAAAAAAAGAAAAGAAACTCTCCTTTTTTTGTTTGTAGTGCACCAGAACTAGCAGAACTCACACTTCCCAGATGGACCGTTTAATAGAAAAGTCAATGCTTTATTTCTTTGTTACTACAAGAAATGTGGCTAATATTAAGAGGATACTTAAATAAATGCCCATTATGACTCAAGATTAGACAGTGACTCTGTCAATTCTGAGTTCTATCCTGAGTTCATGTCACGGCAGCATTACACTGTAAAGCATTATGTCAAGTAACTCTCACAAACATTATCATTCTCAGTTTCCCTGAATCTGTCAATTTACGCAGCGGTTGACCTTGTGAAGCTAAGTGCTCTTTAAGCAGTGAGCACTGCACTCAAAAGCAGAAACACTCCATGTCTCCTTATGAAAAACAGCTTACAGTGTAGTAGCAGCCTTGACTGTGACTGTATAAGTGATGCATTTTGGGTGATAACACCAAGACGTCACGTGACGTGTTTGATTGGATCCAGCTCTTATCTTGTACATGTGTTACTGAATGACTCAAATGGCTGAAATGCTGCATTGACGGCCTGACTGACAGCTACGGCTAAAACTCGCTCCTGACGCTGGTTTGCTACATGCGTTGTGATTAATTAGAGATGGCTTGCTACAAACTATTTTGCGCCTTTTCTTAGATCTGAAACGTTTCTGTGTTTCGTACGCACTTAAGGAAGTCTCTCGTCTTTTCATCTCTGTTTCCTCTCCCCCGGAGTCACCTGGCTTTGTGTTTCTCTCTTACCGCCACCTGTTCTGTCAAAGCTCCCTCCTACTCGCCAGTGTTTTCCATTTCATCTGAAGACTTCAGAGGTCCTCCCAACAGCTGGTGCTGCATCTGCCTTGGAGCAGAATGAATTGCACACATGCACAATAATGTAAATGATTCGCTCTTGCGGCAATATTGTTATTCGACGCGGTGAATAAAGATCTTAGCAACTGCAGTGTCATGGGTTTCCCTTTGAAGATGACACGCTTGATAAATGTAACGTGACGTAGCCTTGTGCTTTTAGAAGACGGTTCATTTTTGTTTGTCAGTGCCTGCCACGTACTGCACCGTATGCTAAGTCTCCAGTCTGCATTTCTTTGTGTCTCCTTCCCGGCCTCCGTCTTCTGGACAGCCTCATCAATTCTACATTCACTGACTTACTGTAGGTACGATAACCAAAACACATTAACCACTATGACAGCTGGAACACAAGGCACGAGAGGTAGATTAATCAACCGTGTTCGTAGCATTGCCAAGGTGGCACCATCCCAAGGCTGTGTGAAAATCACCGAATACAGACCATTAGCCTAAAACACAAATTCATCATAGAGCAAATCTGGTGGCTATCCCCAGTAACACCTCCGACAATTAGACAGACCACTGAGAACGCGCTTTATTGGCTTTTCAACAGATTGAGTTTATGCTATGGTGGGGCTTTGTGCCAGTGGCGTTTTTTCAGCAGAGAGAGTAGCTGAGTTTGTAGGGAAGAGCTATGGATCAAACAACTTAAATTAACACAGGGGTCTTCGCTTGCAGTGCTTATTTTGTTAATTGGAAAAGTATCTCAATGTTGAATCTATGCTGAAAGGTGCTTGAGTACAGCACTTACATAGCAGTTTTTAGCTGGCGCTGTTTTGGCCTGTTGACAAATGGGACATTTATCTTCATTGGTTTTTGTCCTTGACAATGTCTGTCGCATAAAAGTGGTCAAAAATGATATTTTAAGCACGCATCAGTGCATATTATGCGTAGCCGCGGTTCTCACTGTGCATCAGTGGAAGCTCATCTGGTGCCGACTCTGTATAAGAGTAACACACGCACATACACTGAACCCCAAAAGTATAATTACAATTTTTTCACAAATAGTTTGGCAGCAGGCGTTTTGTTTTATACTCTCATCCAGACTTTGGCTCCATGTATCCTAACGTTTGCTTTTTAAATCTGCCAGTTTCTTGTCATAAAAATACGAAGTTACGGAGTGCCTCCAATTATCTAAAATACTTTGGCAGGAATACTTTCTCCTCCATTAGGCCTTTGCTGTATATATTCCTCACACGCCCACACAGTACACTGACACGTAGACACATAAGCATACACTTCACAGCAGGTTGCATGCACATTGCATCCTCCCCTCAGAGAGACAGATGAAGATGAGTTACCACTAGACATTTCTCTCATGGCTGACAGATTCAACGGGGCAATAAGCACTGGCTGACTCCTATGTAAATTAAGCTTAGTCACTGTAAGGTCTGTTTAAGCTTGAGGTATTATCAAATGGAAGGAGAGGGGAGAAAGTGCTAAAGATTGCTTTTCATTTCTAACTCCCATTTCCTCCCCCAACATGCTGACTGGCGCTGAGAGACCTGCGACACCTCCTTTCCCGTCCTCCATTAGTGTCAGTGGTACAAATACTTATGAATTTTCTCCACAACGTGACAGAAAATGCCCCCGGCAACAGAAGTCTACGCATTGTCACACTGATTCTTCACATGGAATGGAAACTCTGTCCGTCAGCAAAGTGCTGTTGTATCTGGCAGTTGTAACCTTGGAAACAGCATATTGTTTAATTCCCGAAGAGAAGAGAAGAGAAGAGAAGAGAAGAGAAGAGAAGAAAGGAGAAGAGAAGAAAGGAGAAGAGAAGAGAAGAGAAGAGAAGAGAAGAGAAGAGAAGAGAAGAGAAGAGAAAGGTCAAAATGAAATAAGTAGCAGGACCCTGCTGCTTCAGTTGCTGCTACATCCATTGTAACCTTTAAATAGTTAGCTGTCAGACTAAACATAATGGCTGTCATATTAAGGACAGATCAATCAATCACGGCCTACCACCCTCTGGTGCATCCAAAACCTAAGTGCAGTTGACTTGTGCCACACAGACCTGACAGATTGTATGGCAGTGAAAAACAGATGAGCAGACGCGGCAGAGAGGCGCACACTGAGTCTTCCGTCGTTCTCTTAATCACTAAAAGAATTTCCTACGCACACACACACTTTTGGGAGTGATGACAGAAGGAGCAACTGACACGACTGTGAGGGATTTGTGGCGGATCGGGGGAGGGGGGTTCTGTTCCTGTTCCTTGTCAGGCGGCAGGAGGAAGCAGAGGAAAGAGGCTAAGACAGTGTGATTGAGCCGCTGTGACACCCGCAAGGTCGATCCTGACTCTTTTCTGCTGTGGCAGCGTTCTCGGTCTAACTATCTGGTGCATGCAGCCGGCCTGGCAGGGTTTGGTGCACGGAAGAGGAGGCCGAGAGGTAATGCGTGCCCACGCAGGAGGGACTGCGATCCGGTAGATGACGGCAGTCGCGCAAATATGGCAGAGGTAAGACGACAAACCCATTCGCACAAAGGTAAACTTTCATAAATGATGCACACGCTTCTTCGGGAGGTGTGAAACAAGCTGCATCAACTCTCACCTTTCAGTAATCTCATTCAGTGCTACTGGTGTTGCTGTCAAGCAGTTTTTGCCTTTGAACATTTGAAACTTCTAATTGCACCACTCGCATCAGAACAATCCTCATTAAAACAGTGATACTTGTTACTATAGTTGGTTGTCATGTTTACTTGGAGCACCGAGAAAAAAAGCCCTTCAAAGCTGGGGAAGTATAGGACATCATAGTCTTTGGACAGATGTAGCAGCAATAAGGGTAATACAAAAATAATGACTTACTTTCATATAAATGTTTTGTGAGAGCGTTCAGCTCATGCAAAATCTCTTCGGGGACCCTTTGAAAGCCTGCGCCCCTCTGTCTCTGATATTATCTCAGAAGGGTTTTTCAATTTTTAAAGAACTTCAAAGGGTTGTCCTCGAGACAAAAACTTATAGCTTCGATATGGATAAGACCCATTACGCTCTGTGTCCACTTTGAAAGGTTAGGAGCTTATCAGAAAACCTAAGGGAGTAAAACACATGTCCCTGCACCAAAAAGAAGGATCGAGCAGTTTCAACAGAGAGATTAAAAAGGTGTGATGCTGAGCGAATCTCAATACTGCAAGACGCAGAGTTAACTTTTGGGCTTCTTCCAATGAAATTTATTCTGTTTTTACCAACCGTTTCCCAGGAGTCTTCACACAAAGGCGAGCCTGTGTAGAATTCAAAATACCACCTTTCTGGGCTTGTTGGTGGATAAGCAGCCAAATGTTCTTAGCAAATTCGACCTGGTAATTTAGAAAACAGTATGTTCTACAAAATCAGTCTCACATAACAAAGTTTATCAGTGTCTCGTGTTGCAGGACCTGCAGGAACATCAGAGGTCTTCGGAAAAAAATGTATCAGCCATGAAATAAAGAGCAACATGACCCTTTTTAACCGCTCTGGTTTGAGATGAATAGGCATGAGCAGACGAATGAAGCCTGCTGGGTCCTCTGATGTCCTTGTAAATTTCTAAGACCTTTAGATACTGTATTTGAAATGATCACCCTTCAGCCTTTTTTGAGCATAAACCCGATTCTAAGAAAAACACACAGTGGAACCAGGGTCAAAGGAGCAGCCTCTAGGCTAAAGGACATGGATTCAAGATCATATCTTCAGACATAAGCAAGACAAACAATTTGATCATTCTGACTATTCGCTGCAATCAACCACTATCGTCAGGAGAAATTGTAGTTGAGTTATACATCGTCTAAAGAATGTAAGATAAAATGTGTAAAACCAAATGGTCTACATCTGTAAGACAGGAGTTTACGCCCACAAGCCATCGCTTATGTCCATGCCAAGAGCAAGTGCACTCATCAGGTCAGGCCTAATCACCTCAGCATGATGCACCGAGCAAAGACCCACAACTTATCGATGCTCAGCTCGGCTACGATGGCCATCGAATGGAGCGGCCATATGCGCGGGTCAGCTCTTTATGAATTCCTCATGGTGATGGAGCCTAGTGGGGAGGATTTATCCGTGAAAACAGATGGGCAGGAAAAGAGGGAGGGAGCCATCAAGCTGAGAAAGCCCTGCTGGACATCTCCTTATGGCAGAATGAATTACAGACGTCTGGCGATGCTTAATGTCAGAATGCAGCACATTATCTCTGATTGATCATTTTTATATTGACTGCACTGAGTTAAATTTAAGTGCGTAGCAAGATTCATAAAGAGCAGAGACACATGGTGGAGAGGTGTAAGGAGTCTACTCGAAACTAGTCTGTATCACAGGAAGTAGGCTGTTGGTATGAGCCTGAGCCTGCCATTGGCTGTGAAGTTCGGTTAGCATTCTCTTCCCCTTCCGCCTCTTGTGTGTTAACGTTTTCAAAGACCCCGTCGCTCCGTGAAACAACAACAACCTCCGAGCTAGCAACCCACCATTCCTGCCACTATTTGGACTCAAGATATACAAACCGCAGGGTTTTTCCTGCTACACCAGAATGATGATGGGTTCAGCCAGACCATTAACCAGGGCCGGTGCAGCACTAACGCAAAGTGTGGGGATACGTCTGGCCATGCAAGGCTAACTTAAAACTTGAAAAGGGGGTTATTCTTGAGATGGCGTCTCTGGAAAGTTCAGACATCCAACTCCCTTCAACAAGAAATAGTGGATACAAGGCGGCAGAAAGTTATTGGTTAACATGCATCTCTAACCTTCGCTGTAAGGAGGCTTAAGAGCCCAGCAAAAGAGAATATTTCATATTTGAAAGCTCCTTTTATGTCTTGACAACAACAAAATCAACAATACATCTACTGTAAGCAGATACATTGGTGCATCTTCTTTGTTTTCTGTAGAGTTACAGCTGTCTTCTCATAATAATTAAATGACCACCCATAAAGCTACTGCAGAGATGTAGCAGCCAATCACAAGTTAATGAGCATAGCTGAGTGAGATGATTCCACTGGGAATTACGTGACTCATTGATTCTTTTCATTGTTTTGACACTTTGATATTTGTCACATTCTTCCCAGAGATTGGAAGGGACTTACCTGCAAGCAATATTATGTAATAACCATTTTGAAGTGACTGATAAGCCACGTTTTGAACATTATCTTTTCAAGCGTGGTGCAGGATCTGTTTAGCATGCTGAATGTGGCATTTATGCATTACATCTTCTTAAGCACAGAAGATGTGGCTCAACGGTTTAACCGTCCAAGGTGATTCATTGGTATGATTTGCACAGCAAGGTGTACACAGCAAGGTAATACTTAATAATCACAACAGAGAAAGTTTTTCAGCATCTAAAAAGAAAAAACTAATTAACCACCACTAGGCAGCAAAGACCCCCTCCTGTGACTTCATTATCCCGTTAAGAATTTTAAGCTTTTTCTGGGTAAATTATGTGCTGCTGTGTCTCTGACTCAATCTGACATGAGAATGAGAGGAAAGATATCAGGTGTGTATGAGAGAATATGAGAGAATGAGTATGAGAGAAATACTATTATTTCTCCAGGTGACATTTTGAGGCCCATAGTGACAAGCAGGCCAAACACATAACTTTTGAGACCAATTAAAATGCTTGGTATTTTTGCTGGTAAGGTGACTTAAAGAATTAATTAATTATCTAAATATATAGAGATTAATTTTCTGTCGAGTAATCAGACTGTTATCAGCAGTGATCACATGAGAGATGGAGATTTTGATCTATGAAGTGCAGCAAACTATTGTTACCAATGTTTTGTCCACAGCTGCTTGATGGGCTGCTTGCCCATAATGCTGCAGCCAGTTTAATTGTTCTGTTTGGGTCAAAGAATGGGTCTCTCTGGTCTCTTACAGATCAAGCCATTCTTTTTTTTTTTAATTAAATAATGCATGTTGGGTTTAGGGCGGAATTCCCAAAGGTCTGTTTCAGATTCAGTCTAAAATTTTGGACCTGGGAACACCTCTATCCCAAACCCCTTTGCTACACTAAAAACAGCCTTTGTTTTGTACAGGCACTGTATCCTACAGGCTGTCTGTGTCCCACAACAGTGGCGTGTCCAGATTTTCTGGCTACGGGGACCCAGGTGGGGCAGCAACAGCTCTCTTTCTCAAATCTACAAAATGTGCGACAGTGAAATCCTGGCATCCAGTTCCAGTACAGTTCACTTCACACGTTCTTGTGTTGGATTGCAAACACCAATTAAGTTTAAAAATATTTAAGGAAAGTCCAAACAGTTGATTCGAACTAAGGTCCCGCCTCTGAGTGGGCAGATAGCCAATCATAGTTAAGGATAATGGGGTGGTACCTCGGGTGGCCAGTCAGATTTCAGGAGTACCACCCCTGCCCTCACCCTGGTTACGCTCCTGTCCCACATCACCCCTAAATGCAATCAACAATATTTTCATTATCAGCTTACTTCATACCGACTTGATTTGAGATTAAAGCGGTACAAACGAGGTCCTGGCTGTTTCTCCAATGCAAATGCTGATTCTGCCATATCAGTGGCTTCTCTGCAGCACCAGTAAGGATACTGGCCTGGCTAAACAAGGCTGCGTTACCACTCAGTCAGTGTTGGTTGCATGGTTAAATGATAAATAGCAGCCAGAGCACAGAGCATGGAAGACTTATCTGTTCAAAGCGAAAAGCCTATCCACAACCTCCGGGGATAAACAAGGAGGAAATGCTGTTCTGGCATTTCAGTATAGTGTTGGATTATTTAGCACCCAGTTTGTGGATTATGTGCAGATCTCAGGGTTTTATATCATACCTATTGTTGTTTCTTATAACATGGTACAAATAAATAATCATTAAGATAATTTTTGACTGTGCCCATCAATTACTGACATTGCATGTGGTTAATGTGTGTGTGCTTGCGAGTGTCTCTGGATAAATGGACTTGTGTGTCTACTGTTAGCGGCGAGAATACCTCAACACAGATTGCTTTGCACCTGTAAAACTGCAAACCTTGCAATGCGAGCCAAAACTCAAACAATGTGTGTTATTATGTTGTCCATACACTGTATTATGTTTCTTCTATCATGTTTTGTATTGTAGACAGAGCATGTGAGCATCCATAAACCTCACACATTGTTGCTGTAGACTTGCCTTCACTTTATGTCGCTGAAAATGAAATTCATTTATTTAATAATAACCCACTTTAGCAGGCTGTTCCCCCACTGCCAGCACAACCTGCTTCCCTCAGCTCTAATGGCAGCCCAATTATGAATGGTAGATGGGTACCTAATAGGAGAAACTACCTCTCACTGGGCCCTGGAGGGGGGGTAGGGGGTGGGGGGGGGGATGCAAGGATAAGAAAGAAGAGCAGAAGATCACATCTCCTGCCTATTTTATGCTGATCCACTGTGTCTATAAGATAGCGTTGAAAAATGCTTTCACCTCTGAGATCAGAGCCGCAATTATTTTCAGAATCCAGTGTCAACTTCTCTTCTATCTCTCCTTGCTTTAGGCCTTAGGTGGGATAAGGCAAGCTCTTGCACTGCGCGGTGGGAAGAACCAGAAGCAATAACATGTTGCTGAAGACTGACAGTACTGATATGATAAGATCAACTGAATCAGCTGCCCCCATCCCAAAGGAGCAAAGAATTGGAATTATCTTCAAATTTTCTGCAGCAGTGGCTGCGCAATCAAATTTTGTTTGGAATGCCGCGACTACATACTGTACCATGTTCCTGAGCTTATTTATTGATTTATTGATGCTCCGTCATGGTCCAGATGCCTCGGATCTATCATCAAAAAATGCAAGACTGCAAACAATGAACAGTGCTGATGTACTGTGCAACTGAAATTCCTGAGGATAGAAACACCTTTTTTGTGTAAATGTTTAAACGGTAGAGTGAAAAAAAAAAATCCCATGACTAAATATTATGTGAATCAAGATTTTAATCCCTGACTTTATCGTGCATTTTACCTATTAAATCCTGTTTGCTTATGTTAGGAATTAATGAAAGAAGGGACTGAAACACTTTTAAATTGACTGATAACCTGACTGTTGCAATATTTTTCCAAAACCACAAAGGAGACATATTGTCAGAGTCTCCTCACATTAACTGTACCCCTTCCTTCCTCCTACAACCTGCAGGCAGAGAATCTTTACGTCCTGAGCTTTGCACAGCAGTGTGCAGCGTAGTCCAATTCATCCACATGCCGGAGACCCCCGTTAGACTCCCTAACCAAGGAGTGACTGAGCATGAGACTGCAGAATTAATATGGTTTAGAATAAAAGCAAAAAGAGTCAATACCTTTCATTGGAGGCCAATCAGAAGTGCAGGAGGCAGGAAAGTGACACACACACACAAAAACACACACACTGCAATACCCTGTCGTCTGTAATCTAATCTCAGCCACGGCATGCTAATACATCACAATTACCTACTCAGTCTGGATGGTGCCATTAGAAATACATTGTCTCCATTACCACAGAGGGTCTTTGTGTGTGTGCTGATGTGGGAGTGCCTGCCCTCACGAGTGTGGATGTCTGTTTGGGAACTGAGGCGCCCTCAATCTCTCTGCAGACTATTTCATATTCAATTACATTTTCCTTACATCATTGGGATTGCTGTGTGTATGCCAAGTCAATAATGGCCAAGATCACTTGTCTGGGGTGCAGAGAGGCATTAGTGACATTTAGGTTGTTAGCACCTTCATTAGAGGAAGGCTGGAACAAACCGTCTGAAAGAGAGCGAGAAAGAGAGGCACATGAAGAGAGTGAGAGAGAGTGAAAGAAAAGAAGAAAACAAGTTTGTAAATTGCTCTCTGTTTAGTCCACTTAGACCATCATTATACCTGCACAATATTTTTCCACTCTTACAAGTCAACTATATGATGTAAATTTGTAAATTTCTCAGATTAATAAAGTATCTATCTATCTATCTATCTACATAAGAAAATCAGTTTGGGTTTTTTTTTGTTGTCTTAATATTATTTATTTATAGATTTTTTTATGGTTGTATTCACTTTCATTTAGATCAGGACTATTCAAACAGCGGTCCTGCACAGTGTTATAGTGCAACTGCAGTTTTTGGCTCATAAAGACAAAGCTTTAACAACTTAACTCTTTTAGAGTAGCTGAACCCAAGTCTACAGTAAATTAAATACGACCCGGTTTCATGAGCCTAGGTCAGATGGTGCCTGGCTGAGGCGTATGGGCGTTTCTAATAGAGACAAACAAAAACTGTTCATTCAACTGTTTAACTGTGTTCATTCTCCAGCAGAGAGGCTGTTCTCAAAGCTTGTGCTGGCCTCTCACGTTACTGAGACACTTCATGCTGTTTTTGTTGTTGTTGTATGTGCAGTGGTTCTGTGTCACACATGTATCTGCCGAATGAAAGGGCCATCAGAGAGGTTGGCCCCTAAAATCTGAGCAAGACCTGTAATGTGTGCAATTCTGACACAGTGCAAGCTGTTATATGAAGATCAGCTGTCTATTAAACAATATACTAAGTCACCCCGTCCTAAAAATGCTGATGAAATCACCTCAACATTAATCATATTTGAATATTTATTTTGACCTATATTCTAAAATAAGCCATCCGTCCACATGGAAGACTTAGCAGGGCAGGACAGCTCTGATGCATCGGCCATCGGACAAGCAAACACTGCAAAACTTTCCTGCTTAATTAGCAGAAAAGAAGTAAGAGAAGGGGATGCACAATCACACAGACACACGTCCATGTGCACTCACACACACATACACACACACAGTTGAGGTAAATTTACTGCAGTGGTAAACCTCAGGTAACCTCTCAGAGAGGAGCGCTGAGGAGTGACACGCCAAGTCAGGAGAATTAGCACCACCGAAAAGAACATCATTAGTGTTGACACTTCATTAGGTAGAGACAAAAAAGAAGAGAGGGAGAAGAGGGAGGAAGAGCATGTGCCAGTCAGTGTGCATCCAGTCCAGAGGTCGACGGCTCAGCTGGACAAATGAAGTGCTCCACCTGCCATAACCTCATACTCATGACATGCAAGGACACTAGTATAAAGTCACACTGTGTTTCAAAATCTATAACACAATATGGCATCTCCTGCTGACTTGCTGGCACCCCACTAACTCCATCATAAGGTGACAAAATGACTCAAGCAACAGCAGAAAACTATTTGAAGTTTGTTTCAGGTCTTAAAGACTGGCTTCTTATTGGATTTTATTCACAAAAAGCAACATATCTAAAATTTGGGCAATACGGTCAATAATTCCATTTCTCCAGTAAAAAAACGCCTGTGACCTTGGGGGGCTACAGGACACATTTTAATCAAGCATCAAACTTGCAGTTTGATATTCAATGAGGGGCACAGATGAATAAACACACTCTTTGGCTGTGATGTCGTCACAGTGGTTTAAAAAAAAAAGTTAAAAAATCAATAAGCTCACCAAATTTTTCATCTACAACTAACTACGAAAGGTGTTTCCAACTTCGTAGGAGTTTGGAGAGTTGGCAAGTCATATCATCTGCACTACCCTCCACAGATGGCTGATTGGTTGATCTTCCACCTGCAGCGTCCGATCGATTCTCTGTGGATGTTCTATAAACTTAAAGTGAAAACTGATCTTGAAAGATTTAGCCTTTTTTTCCCACCTCACCCCTCCTTTTCTAAGTGTGTTGGAGAGTCTAAGGTGGCCACAAAACTCATAACTCAGGCCTCGGGAGGTGGGAGCTGACTGATGCCTGACTTCCCTCTCCCTCCTCTCCTGCTTCACACCTCTCCTGTCACCACCTGAAGCTGCCGTGTCATGGTCGGAGCTGCTGTAAATCACCTCATAGCGTATTTCCTGTCGTGACGCCGGCCTCCATTGGTCTTGGAGGTTGTGTTCAGTCCCCATCCGGCCGACTAATAAGACCACTAGCTAAAAGCAGCTACAGTTAGCAATTACTCTGGTGGTTTGCTGCCCCATTTGTTTGGAATATGAATTCAACAGGTGGCCAGTTCTTATATATTGCAAGATCTCATTGCAGCTCCTCCGTCTGTGTGACGAACACTGGGGCAGGCCTATTTCTGCTAAACAAACTTTGACTCAGCTCCACACAGCAGTGGGTTTATTGGTGTCCCAACACCTGCCAACTCTCATTTGGAAGAATGGTCCCGCTGCCTTGGACAAAGATGAGCCCAGTCATATTTAATTGGCACCACTCAATCAAACAAGTTCTAGCTTTTCTTCCCCACCAAAAAGGGTTCAGTCAACCAGGGCCTCCATCCTCATTAGCTGTCTGACTGCCAGCACAGTGGATGATTATTCCTCTCTTGTGGTTTGTGATCCTCTATGGAGAAAGCAGTGCTTTTTTTGATCAAGTTTACATCAGCAAAGCTCCATGAGTTCGAGATTTTCCACCGTACACCCACCAGCAAGCTCCACTCCAGGAGAGGTCCAGGTTTGCCCTCTCGCTTTATTTGCCTCTATATAAGAATATTTGCTGGTCCATCATCTGCTACCCGTTTGCTATAGGATACCTACAACACAGGAGGTTACTTGCTCCTGCACCATGGCTCACAGGGTTGGGGGTACAAATGAATATACACATTATTATTCCCAGATTTAATTTAAACACAAGATACTTGTGCTCAAAAAGAGGATTCATTCTCAGTGAAGAACCTTGGAGCTCTAATCTGCCTCTATACCTGCCAAAGAGCAGTGATTCCTAACACGTCTCTGGGGGTCATCAGGTGGAAACCTCCCTTCAACAGTGTTTCGCCTACTTAGTCCCACTACACCTCCAGGAGGTTAGGCAGTGAACTCCGGCGTCCCAGAGTCACCCCCCCTAGTGCCAGTTCACACTGCTCCTACACAATCCAAACAGCACCGCCACGTTCAACTGACCCAGAGATGCTCCAGGTAGTGGCCAGTACCGATGCTACCATTTAACTATTGCTAATGCTACTGCTAACCGCTAGGAAGAACAGAAGAAGACAATACAGTTCCGATGCTACCATTTAGCTAATGTTATGTGCTAACCGCTACCTGCTAAGAGGAACAGAAGAAGACAATAACGCTAGATTCACCTATACTGTTAATGTTACTTGCTAGCTACCAATACTAACTGCTAAGATACTATCATACTCTCACCGCTTTAGCTATTGTTAGCTGCTACAATGCTACCACAGGCCTAGATGCCACATGTAACTGCCGATTGCCACACTACCATCATCTACCCCTGCCTCTCACCAACTGCACCAAGAAAAAGCGGGGTGGGAATACAAACCCTGGTTCGGGTAGGGGATAGAAAATAAAGAGGTAGAGTCAAAAGATGAAAGTAGGGATTGGATACAGACCCTTGTTCGGGTAGGGGGTGGAAAATTTAGAAGGTGCTGAAGGTGGAGGCCTAAACCACAGACTAGATTTAACAGCCTCTTCTAACATTTCCTTCAAGAAGCAGCAAACCCTACCATTTCCTTCAAAAAGCAAACAGAGCAGGATAACAAACCCTAACATTTCCTTCAAGAAGCAGACAAAACAGGAAAACAACCAAAAAGATCAAAAAACAAGCCAACTCTGTGTCTTACCACGCAAACTCACCTGAACAGGCCGCATGGTCCCAAAGAGAGACTCTAGCTGGCCACACCCCCACCTTATCTAAACTTCCTGGTTCTCTTCCTATTGGCAGAGCGAGAAGATGGGGCGGGGAAAGCAGAGCAGAGGAGAGGTGTCTTGTTCAGACTTTAACCTCTTCTCTTGCCGGGTTAGGCATGCATGTCCTCTGCCTGCCCCCCCACTGTCCCTATTTCACCCCCCAACTACTATTATTTCTCCTGATCCATATCCACTGACTAGACCTAGCAGCCTCATCTGACATCTCCCTCACTGTCTTTCTTAAATTTTGCCCATGCACTCCCAGCTCCCTCAACAGTGAAACAGCTGACCCTGCAACAAAACCTCTACACCCCACTTCAACCGGACAGACCCTGGTCTTCCATCCCCTCTGCTCAGATTCTGTCTTTAAATCTGCATACTTAGTCTTCTTCCTTTCATAAGCTGCCTCCACTGAATTTTCCCAAGGGACTGTTAACTCAATAAAATACACAGTCTTTTTACTCATGGACCATAAGACAATGTCTGGCCTCAGATTACTATAAACTATTTCCTGGGGCACAACTAGCTGTCCTCCCAAGTCGACCTGCATTTGCCAATCATCAGCCCCTACCAGGCAGCCACCTCCCTGCTTTCTCCCTGACTTAGCAGCTCTATTTTTCTCCCCCTCTCGAACAAACTGCACATCTAACCTCTCCTTTCTAGAACTTCCAGAATTCACCTGCTTCCTTCTCTCCTCAATGCCTGCGGCTAAGCTTCTCAGCACCTGATTATGCCGCCATGTATACCGGCCTTGTGATAAGCTAATTCTACAACCTGACAAAATGTGCTTTAAACTTGCTGTACCTGAGCAGAGTGGGCACGATTGATCGCCCTGTACCCAGAGACTTAGGTTCTGCGGGGTTGGCAACACATCGTATGTCGCCCCTATCAGAAATTTAATACGGCCTTCCTCCATATTCCACAGGTCCCTCCAACTAAGTTTCCTCTTCTCAACACCTTCCCAATTCAACCATTGTCCCTGTTTGGCTTGACCAACTGCTTTTGCCCCTCTTAACAACTCCTCCTGCCTACGCACCTGTTCCACTACAAGCTTTCTTTTCTCCTTTAGACCTGCTTTATTCCACACTGGTTTGCCTGGGCCAAGCCCCAAGCCTCCCCGGCCAAATTGAACATTTCCTACTATTTCTGCATGCCTAAGAGCTGCCTCTGCCTCCTGCACTGCTGCCCTTGGGTTCCATTTCCTCCCCCCAGAAGGATTCGGAACCACATTGCTAACTAACATGTCCTTACTCCCAGATAATAAAAGTTCTGTCCTAACCTTAGTGCATTTAAACTCCTCTGTTAGACTGGATACTGGCAGCTGAAGCATTCCTTTCCCATACAAAGCTACATTGCTTAAGCACCTGGGAGCACCCAACCATTTTCTAATATAAGAGCTAACTAGATATACTAGATATATAACTTACCATCTTGAGAGCAGGAGAGGACACAGTGTGTTGTCCTTCTTTCAGATTATTCTCATATTGTTATAGATTACAACAGGACCCGGTGCAGGGAACAAGTACATTATTTGCTGACACGGGATGCCAGCTCTCCTTTGTGTTGGAGACAGAGAGCACCGCCACGACCCGAACTCTCTGTCAAAACTCATTGGCCAGTGATGCATGTTGGTGTGTGCAGGTGTGAGGTGGATATTTGTGTGTCTCTGCAGGGTTAGGGTTAAGGTCAGGACAAGAGAGTGAGGATCTTGTCTAACAAAACAGAGTCGACTTCATTTAGGATCAAATATCAGCAGCAGTGGGGAGGGAAGGGAGGAAAGATAAGAGACAAGTAATCAGGTGGGAACAGCATTAGGTAATGACCCGATGACTCTGACCCGATAATGCAATATGATAACACAGCTCTTATTGCTCTGCTGGACCACGTATAGAGGGATATTTTACACACCCAAACTAATCTGTCCTCCAGACATTACAGCTATAATTGTGCAAAACTGTACGATAGCAAATCATTGTAATTAACAAGGTTGCGAGGAGAGAAGGGATTTTTGGTGAGTAATAGATTGTTTTTCTATTGGTATTATAGATTATAGCATTGGACTGTGTACATCTCTTATCTTAAATGGTAATATTTGTATTGACCCTTTTAAATCATGCGAACTGCTTGATAATTGGTCAAAATCAGTATGGGGCTGAAGACCAGATGTTCATGCCTCTATCTTAGCTCACCATGCCCTTTCTAACGTATGACTTTCCTCCTCACGCCGTGCGTGTTCTGTCCTTTTCCGTCCTGTCTCCTCCCTCACTCTTTTCGCCTCGCCCTGTCTTGACTTATCTTGTCTCACCTAGTTACATCTTTTCCTTCCTGTGGTTTCATTTGATTGTACAGCTATTTCCCTGCAGCCCCTGAACATCAGTTTAAATTAAACTATAACTGTAAAATAGCACGACTAAAAGCGACTTATTAGCATAACCCTAATGTCTAGACTGAGAACTGAGTTACGGATGGCCCTTCCCTCGATTGTCCCATGCAGTCTTGGGGAAATATTTGGCTGCTAATATGGCAAAAAAGTTTTGTTTAAAGATTGTTGGCTTAAGGACACAACATCGGAACAAAGGCTAAGCCTGATAGGTCTGAATAATGCGGGTCTCCTTGGGCTCCAGGTTCTTTCATGAATATTTGTTTGAAGCCTCAGGTTGGCATGAGCTGTGATTATTTATTCTGCCAAGCGGTTGTCAGACCAAACATGCGGCTGCATTAAGTAGATCAGGAAACATTTGCGTAGTGGTTTACACATAATTGAACCTGACATGCAGGCATGTAGTTGTGAGCTACATACAGAACATTCCTTTCTTCCAGGCTTTCTGGCTGTTTTCTCCACTGTATGCATTTTGTTTAACCACAGTAAGATTAACTCTTTAACTCAAGCGCAGATGACCTTGGAAAACCTACAAGAATTCATATGAAGTCATCAATCAATCAATCAAGTTATTTATTAAATTTAGGGAGGATTTGCTGCGTTTCAATATTTAGTGCAAATTTACAGTGAATATTTGATGCTTTTGGAGTGTTGGTTAAACAAAAAAAAAGCAATCTTAAGATGTTAAGTTGGGTTCTGTAAACTGGGATGAGCATTTTAAACTAACTAACAATCTAAGCACACTATTGACCTAAAATGATGAGGAGATCTACTGATAATTAAAATAATTGTTAGTTCCAGGCGGAGTGTTAAGTGTCTAACTTTACACTTATACTTACTGCATAAAAGACTGCATTTTTGAGTTCTGCAATTGATTCTTTAATTTCCTTCCAATAAAAGTGGCCTGGCCCTGAGAGGATTACCTTTCCAAAGCTGGTTTTCCAGCAGAAAAATCCCTGCAGTTTCTTGTCTGTGCACAAAATGACTGCAAGGAAACTCGCTTTGAGTCCAGCCTGTCTATTAGACACGGTTTGAATGACAGGACCATTAGGACCAAGGATCTGTGCTCGAGTCTCAGAATGTGATACAAGGGACAGGAGCAGACTTTTTACAAGTCTAACCATGTCAGCAGTGCACACACACACAACCCTCTGTGTTACCGTACACACCTCCATCTCTCCAGGCCACGCTGCAAAAACCGGATTTAATGGTTTTGAGATCAAGCTCTTTTTTCTACCAAGTCTTTCATTCTCCCTTTCTAGTTCTCCCTCTCTCTCTGGTCCCCTTCTTTAGCTTTTCAGCCTTTGGGGTTTTGTGTAAAAAATGGTGTCGAAAGCTTGAGGGCTGAAAGGTGAATGGATGCCACTCTTGGTAAATTGTCCGTGAAGGACGGTCCAAGAGCAAGAGATGGATGGATGAGGAGAGAGAACATGAGAGATCGAGTGGGAGTAAGCACAAAGGAGAGGGTGGAAGAAAGAAAAGGAGAACAAAGAGAAGCAGATTGAGAACGAGTGACTACAAGTGTTAGGAAATAGTGGGAGAGGTAAGAGTGAGGAAGGGGAGACAGAAGAAAGAAAACTGTGGCTGCCAGTCACTTCTCTCCTTTGTCAAACTTTTGGTGCTGCCTTCAAGGCCCAGACATAAAATTGTGTGAATCGGGACGAAAACAGGGAATTGAGAGCTCCAGGGACATGGAGGAGTAACAGGAAATTGCAGCGTGCAACTCTCTGACTCAGAAAGTTTGAACCTGAAACTGCCTGACTCAGAGAACCTGACAAATACAACTTTGGAGCGTAATAGGACACTGAAATATTCACGAACCCTGGTTTGCCCAAAGCATAAAATAAGAATGAGACTGATGCATTTGGGTATTCTGTGCTGAAATACTACACTAAACACAGAAAATCTTTTAGGATTTGATATTGTGTTCTGTGTTAGCAAATATGCCCTTCACCTGCAGTTCCTTTATGTAATGCAGAGGGTATAATTTATTCATTTATTGTATTCTGAAATGATTTGCATTTTTTTAGAAAACATTTCCTGATGTCGAGAAAGAGAGAGAAAGAAAGAAATTCACCTCTGCAAAATAATTCAACTTGTAATGAATGTCCAATACCTCCTTTAACCCACAACAGTGCACGGCGTGGAGAGCTGGCCCTACAAGGCAGGAGGTTTTGCAGGCCAACCGACTCCTTCTGCTGCCCATTGAACTTTCGGTTTGGTTGGAGGGAAGCTCGCTTATCGGCAATAGCTCTAAAGATGCTAAAGAATCCAAGTAATACTCACAGGCGCTGTCTCTGAACCATCATTGCTTACAGTTTTCTCTAATCGTAATTCCAAATTGATTAAATCTAGAGCATAAACATAAAGCCTGTTTTGTCACTAACATGAGGTGAAACATATGGCATTAGGACTTTAAGTAAGGTTAGGATATACGGTACCTTTATGTTATTTGACTGTGGCTGTGTCATGTTGTCACTGGGGAAACTTAAACTGCGTGAGTGTTTGTGTTGCGTCGTGGGGTAAAAGATGACAAAACTAATGGAACGTTTTGTATATTCCTCCTGTCTCATAATTTAAGCTCCACATGCAAAAGTTGTTCTCATTTATGATATTTATTTAAGTTGACAGTTACTAGCCTCGGTCAGGCAGCTAGGCAGCCCTTGGCTTTCCCCAACTCCCCAATGGATTTTCCACTATGTCATGCCATACAAATTGGATGAAATACTGCTGGAAACAAGTGCGTTTTCCACTTGAAAACAGTTCATCTCAAGAAATAAAGTCCTCCTAAAGTCCTGTGACAATTACACATGCAAGTCCAACTGAAAACCATAATTCATGCTCTTTTTGCAGCAAAAAAGGTGATTTTATATAATTATAGTTAATACAGAAAAAAGATCTATGGAGAAATATCTGATTGTTTGATTGACAGCGGTCCTGGCAGGCAGCAGAGAGACAAAGCAAACAAACTGGAGCTGGAAACACACCAGTAGCTAGCCCGGCTGAAATCCCCAGTGGTTGCTTGTCTGCTTCCTGTGCAACAAGTGACTTATTTTAAATATTCAGAGTAAACTCAACTGAAACAGCACCAGAGGAGGCATGGCCGACAGACAAAGCTGGGACTCTGCTCAGTTCCTGCATCACATTTAAGTGATATCTCTGTATCTCCAGATTCATCAAGCATGTAACATGATTTACAGTTTAAAGAATGACCAAAGCAGATATGAAGGATGGGCAAAGATAACAGAGGCATGGAACAAGCTGTTCTGCACTGTACAGAGACAAGGGGACACTGATACAATCTTCTCTTGTCTTCTCCATATATCTGCCGCACCTGCTTTTGTTCCCATGAGCTATATTTGTATCTCTACCAAATCGTGTCTGCAGAATTTATTCATGGCTGGATAGAATTTTGCTAAATCAAGTAGTGGGACACTGTGTTCTCACATTTTAGGGCTGCTTCTTTATTTAACATCAGAAATCCTGCATGTTCAAATAGAACAGAACCCGGTTCCCAGTCTTGTATCCTCTCACACCCTCTTAAAATGCACAAATGCTGCTGAAAAGTAAATCAGACTCTAAAATATTTAAAGCAGTGCCAAAAATGTAGGAGAGACTGGCTAATTTAGTTAACACGGTGGAATGAAAAGCAGGCGTTTTATTGCTGGTAGGATATGTTTTTTTGGTGTCAAGGAATAGACAAATGGGCATTTTTCATTTTAATTAATAAAACAAATGGAGGCTGAATTCCATTTGACTTCTCTGGGTACTCATGGGCAGGAGGTCACTCTTAACTATGGATGATAAATGTTCATTATATTTGCAATACCGTATGTAAAAAAAAAAAAAAATGTGGTAAATGTGGACTCAATCAGGCCAGTTTTAGGCCACTTGGGGGCAGCACCTCATAAAGTGGCTAGCATGTTAGCAACCTGCTGCCTGCTTCCACATCCACGAGACACGGAGCAACATTATCATTCCATTGGAGTTGAGTTTGTGTCCACCTGATGTACTAATGTCCAGTAATGTATCCAAACATTTCCCACAGCTGCTGTTTCACATTAAAAGCATTTAATTGTCAACCCACTGGAGGCTTTTAGTGTGAAGCAGCCACAAGAAATGCAATCTCATCGTCACAGAGGAAGCACTTTTTGTCTTTTAAACGAGTTGTTTTGGGGTATTTTTGAAAGAAAGCAACGGAACAAGAAGGAAAATCCACAGTGACCTGTTAAATAAACAGGTTCATGCAACAGACTTAAAACCAGCTAAGACTGAAATCTTAATTATAACTAAAATAATGAGTCAGAAACAATAATTTAGCCTGACATTTAACACATCACTATAAAAGAAAGTGACTTAAAACGTAAGCAAATATGTTATGTGTTACAAAACAGCAATGGAGTCAAACATATTGGATGATATGCTACAAAAATGTGGGGTTTGCCCTCACAGGTTATTTGCGCTTTTGCTCCATTAAACCAGTGTATCGTTGTTGTTCCATATTTAAGACTGCTGAATTAAACATTTTTTACTTGAGGTGATATTTAGCTTCTTTCAGTCTCTGCACATACCTTTAGTAAAGGCAAATATGTTAGCATTATTTACAGATAAAATATGGAAGATTTCCATGTTTATTTTCCCACCAGGTAATTGGTAAGGTAACCAGCTGCTAGGAGGGCACTATTTCATTTCCATCACAGAGGGAACCTCGCCTGATTTCTGCTGTTAGGGACTGCAAACTGGAAAAAGGAGGGAAAAGCAGTGCTCAGACACACACAGAGGCACGTGGACACACACACACACACACACACACACACACACACACTTATTTTCTCACAAACAAATGCTGAGGCCTGTACGCAAATGTCCACCTCATGGGTCAGTGAGTCCTGATGGAGAGCCGGGTCATGGTGAACTGGAGGGGGGGCCACAGATTAAGGAATGAGGTGGAGTCTCGCTGTAGGTGGCTCGGAAGCAGCCTCCGGTTATTTTATTAGCCAGACAGAAACACTGCGGGATGCTCTCTAACACCACCAGTGATTTACACGTATTCGGGGACACACACACACACACACACACACACACAGAAACAGCCTCCTTCTCTCAAGCAGACACAGGCCATTAAGAGCACACACACACACCCACACACCCACACACACACACACGCACACACACACACCCACACACACACACACACACACACACACACACACACACAGAGCCTTCCTGACAGCCCTCCCTGGGTGTGTTTCTTGCAGGGCTACGTAGAGATTAGCCATTATTTCACATCAGCGAGGCTGGCAAAGTTTAAAGAGAGTTGTTACTGTTATCTTGACGTGTAGAAAACAAACTCCCCTCTGCACTGCAGTGTGAGTGTGTGTGCTTGTTTTATTATGTATGTTGTGTACTTGCGTTGTCTGCATCCGTGTGCATGTGCATAAATATAGCTTCAGACAGGAGACTGAGTCAATGCAGCAATGTCCTGTGGGCAACTTTCAGCGACTGAAAGGAATAAGCACTTTTATTGCCATCCTGTCATCTGCAAGGGTTGAAAGTTGACCCAAATATTGAACCTTAACAGTCATGTAACATTAAAAAGAGGGTGGATATGCTAATTTGATTTCGAACATTCGGTAAAAACTCCTACTTGATTGCATTATGTTCTGCAAGTGTGCTACATTTGTATTTTGATCATCAAGGGAAGGGGGAGTAGTGCACAGATGATATTTAAATCAATGTTCATTTTGCTATTTATATAACAAGATTTTCATGATGAAATCATTTGTCAATAAGAAATTGGGATGCAACTACTTTAACAATCGATTAAATACTTCAGTCATTCGTCAAGCAAAGCTGTCAAATATATTTGCTAATACTGACTTACTGCAGATTTTTTGTCACCATGACATCCTTTTAAAATTGAACATCTTTGGGTTTTTGGACTGTTTGACACAATATGGTAACAATATGGTAAAAAAAAAAAAAAATTCCCAAATCCCAAGGACTTCCCAATATCTGAGACCTTATGATGGGTGTTGTGTTTTTTACTTTTTCTTGCCTGAATGATGAAAGAATCAAAATAGCAATCGACCGAATAAATGATCAAGGATACAACAGTTGCTTGCTTGCTTTATTTATATGGCAAATTCCCTACAAGAAAGGCATTTTAAAGTGCTTCACTTTGATGGAAAACAACTACTTTAACCAAAGATGCAACCGAAAAAGACTTGTTCACAGAGGGAAGGTCTTTCCAAGGAAATGTGTTTTCCATTTCCATAAGACAGCGCAAACTCAGACTTAATAAAGCCCACAAAGATATCAAAATGCTGGCCAACCATTAGACTGAAAACTGTCTTAGAAAGAATTAACTTTACGGTCTGCTAAACACACGCCACTAAACACAGAAAAACAAAATGACAAAAGGCTTTTTGAAGGATGGACTATTTTGAATGAAGCGCAGTGTTGAAATGGGCTTAGTCAACTTCTACTACTTCTATCATCACTTTTTAATGGTCCACATTAATCTTTCAAGTCTACCTAAGCGGATCCAACAGGAGTTATCATAAGCCCAGAGATTTCAAAATACTTCTTCTGAGCAGAGTGACTTATCTGATGCCAGAGGCTGGGAGACGTGTCAAATGTAGTGAGACGCACCAGCACTTTCCTTCGCACCTCTTATCCTCACATGCAGACTCCTTCCAAAAGAACCTCATACCCCACCCAGATTTATCTCAGTTTTATTTTCTTCTGTATTTTTTTGCCTTGCTGTGACCCAGTTCCAAAGGTTATCTCAGTTAAAGATCCTCTCCCTGCTCAGCTCTCTCTCCTATATATCGAGTCCGCCAGTCTCACAACACTGAAACCAAAATACAGCGCTGTGTATGTATATAACCAGGCTTCATTCACATGTCACGTCACGACTGGATGGTTTCATCCTTATCTCTCTCATCTGCTATTACAAGCACCAACAGGCAGTAAAGCAACCCTGCCATGGGACCCCCAAATGAATTTCTCATGCATGAGTCTTATTCAATATCAATTCCACTCAATATCGATAAGTCATTAACGGGTCATTGTCTTCAAAAATGATTGAATAATGTGAATGAGCTCAATTTCTTCAAATTGTTCATGCATGACACAGGATCGATGCGATCAATAACTCATTCTCATGAAGTCTTCCACAGACTTTCACCGCTTGAAAGTGACCTTCAGAACATCTCCACATTCCTGATTGGGTGTTTGATGTTTTCTGTCATCCGACCTTCTTCTGATGCCATGGGAAGTGAGGTGGGTTGCAGATTTTTCAGGTAATTAAGGGTGAGTAACATGTAAAATGTAGTGGGGTGAAAAAAGAGTATGCAGAAAAGCAAGGTGGAAAACAACAAAAAGCCTACTGAATGAAATTCTTCATAAACACTTTCTGGTGGCCATACTGTACCATAAATTGCAGAACTGTGCCCAAGGCCTTCATTTGAAACAGGCTTATATAGGAGACAGGCCTTCATTCCACCTATTTCCTGTTTTTCTCCATATTTGCTTATTATGTTAAATTCAGGATCATATGCATTTCCACAGAACTAATTCCATCAGTACAATGACAGTGTCATGTTATACTTACTTATCTATTGTTCAGTAATTAGTTAATTAAATGCAATTGTATCCACTTTGTTGACAAAATACACTGTTTGTTCATGGCCTCCAGAATGACAGAAGTGTTTTCTGATCTGATGTCTACATTGGCATGACGACATCATTTTTTTGTGCTTTCCAAAACGTAATAAAAAATAACTAAATGAAAAAAATCTGTTTGATAATGTGACGATGTGACTATGGTTAAGGTTTGTTTAGGTTCAGGAAAAGAAACGAATCAACATGATTAAGCTTATGGAAAGCTTGTGCTTTAGGTTAAAACAAGCAACAGAAACACTGTGGTTTGGGTTAAGATCACTTCTTCGTTAGGGAACCTTCATTATTGCAGTAATCAACAAGTGGTGGTCCGTGGCTCAGCACTCTGCCTCTCATGGTGCAATGAGATACTCTGAAGTTTGTCTTTTGCTGTGCGCTTTTGTTTATGTATGAGCGTCACAAAACGAGAAATGTCACTTTTTCCAAGGACGGAGCTTCTGATTGCCTTTTTGTTGAGGGCGAGTAACAGACAGAAAAACAGACACACAGAGAAAGCCATTGCCCCAGACCACAATTTGAGACATGACAAAAGGGGAGCCAGAATGGGTGTATTTAAAGTGTCAAAGTGGCAGAGGAGGCTCCGGTGCAGACGTCTAAATCTGCCTCTGTTACAGTGGAAGGCCATGCCATCCAAAGCCTCCATGATACATGGCCAGAAAGCTTTGGTGACTAAGTGCACCTCCACCCAGGGGAATTAGGGAGGGAAGAGGCCTCTAAGAATAATTCTGGCAGGTTCTGAATTATTGTCTTTTCCCAGCTGGCTCCCTTTGCTTTTCTCTCTCCTCCCCCCATGGCTGTGAATACAGCCAAATCCCCCTTGCTTTGCCTGGCTGGCTGGTATATTTCGACCATGTAGAAAAGCCCCATAGAGGTTTAACGGATGGTTTTGTCTGACTCAGAGAAACTATGCATTAAGCCTGTGCCAGGCAAGGAAGATGTGATAGTAATAACAGTACTACAAAAAGACGCTGCCAGATAAATATCAGTGTTAGTACCTGCTGGTTTTTGTTCCACTTTATCATATGGGAGGATGCTGTGTTCTAAATTAAAGTTTACAGAGCGAGAGATAGACCAGACAAACAGAAAGGGGCGTTTGTGTACTACGTCTCCAATCAGCATGATCTGTAATTTCCAGCAATATTTTGAACCTTGAGCACCGTTTCCATCAGTTCCCACCAGAGGAAACTAACCTGTGTCGGCTCTCACAACCCAAATCCTTACAAAAAAAAAAAAGTGTATTGATTTCACTGTACCTCAGAGAGACATTATTTCATCTTACCTCAGGCTCTAAGCATCTGCTTTACAGGAGGCACTCTCCAAGATAAACTTTTTAATTTGCACTCTTGCCCAAGCAGTATGGATAGATCTGGAAAAGCTCCTTTATTCCTTCTCCTTTGCAAATGATACAGGGGTTTTGTATTTCAATAGCTTTGGAGGTGAGCAGAAATTGGTGGGGGAGGCTGCGGGCATTTAGAAGGGGATTGAGAAATTAGGGGTGTGCTTGCACGTGTGTATCTGTATTTGTGTGCATCCTTTGCTTGCGTGTACATAAGTATGTGCATGTTGTCAATGAGTCCCGACTCTGCTCACCTCCTCCCTATTCATGCATTCCACCAATTTTTATATGCGGCGCTGCGCCTCAACATGAAGAGAGCTATCCTAATTGGAGACTGCTTTCTATGCAGGTTCCGTTCCACATTGCCACATCGGGAATTCGCAGAAAATAATAATAGCGGTGAACAGTAAAGTGAGCGGGGTGTGCGTGTGTTTGCGTGCATACCGCATAGTGGGTCAAAGAAAATGAGAGGCTGGGTTTGAGGGAGGCAGAGAGAGCGAGAAAAAGTGAGACAGAAGACGTGATTATGGCTAAACTGTCCTCTTCCATTTTCGATCTGAATGATTCCATTATCTTGACATAATCCATCCAAGATCTGCTCATTCTCCATTCCAGCTCTGAAAATTTCACAGTGAACACACCGGTTTCTGTCACTGCATCTCAATCAGGTCATTGTCTTATGTTTCAAGGGCGGGCGTACTCAGTCGACACTCGATAAAAGCCAACTACGGGGCCCTGTATGGCTTGACCGCTACTTGAGGACATTGATTATACAACTCATTTGAATGCACATACTGTAAATGCATTCTCTTCTTGCCTCTCCATGCACAAACATATAACAGCCCCCTTTCCCCTCCATCTTACACACCTTTAGGGAGTTGGCTGACTGTGGTATTGCTTGGAGCTGTGGTCATACTGAGCCTCTGAATAGGAATTGAGCTTAAGGGCCAGCTAAGGTAACGGATTGGTCTCTGCAGCTTAGCGCGGGCCAGGTGCTTGGTCAGATATTGGAAGAGATTTTAATGTGATTTGCATGCGTGAAAACAGCAACCCATCCACCCAGTAGATGACTTTGGTGGGCGTGGAGAAAAGGGCAGAAAACAAGACAGGGCTGAGGGGGGGAAGGGTGAATAGGAGATGAATAGGTGAAGAAGGAAGCATAAGAAAAGAGAGAGGGGAATTTGCAAATGACTGGAGAGAAATAAGAAAAAAAACTGAGCGACTGGCATGGTTTAAAATGGAACTGAGAGACAGGGAAGAAGGGGTAAATGAGGGAGAGGGCCTGAGAGAAAGAAAGTGGAATGAGGCACAGAAGGAAAGGAGAAGAATGCGAATAAGGCAGCGGAAAAGGAAGAAATACGAGGAAGAAGATTGGAGGAGCGTCTGGTTTAAAAATGAAACACAATGAAAGAATTTCACCAGAGGCATGGATTGTCTATCCAGAACATTTCCTTTTCAGCACCATCAAAGACGGCAAAACTTGCCGATGCTGCGCTTTTCATCTCTCCATTCTCTAACTCTCTCTCTCCCACTTGTGTTTTGTTTCTCTCCAAAAGACCTCTGAAATGACTGACATTCAAGGGCGACCTCGTTGTAGTTTTCTTGTTCTGCCATTTTTCCTTCCATAAAGCGAGCTTTGCTGTCTCACGCCAGCAAATATCCAGCAAGCTCTGTTGTGAAATTGCTCTGATCTGGGACAAAGATTAATCTCCTTATCTCTTTTAACGAACCCAGGCCTAAGGGTGTGCATATTATTAGCTTTTAGACCTCTATAGTTTAATATCGCTCCACCAGATATGACTTCTCACCAAAGACAAAGACTGGGTGATATATCTTTGGATCCATGTGACAAAAAGATGGTGGTCTTTTCTGCGAAGCCCATCAATCATACATGAACAATTAGGCAGCAGAAAAGAGACAGGTCAAAATATAGAGACTATTAGACGAGGGGTTTCTCTCTAATGGCCGTCTCTTGATGCGAGAGGTCTGATGAGTTTGATGAGGTGCAGCTCTGCCATTAGGTCATCATTTTTGCGCCGCTTTGTGCTTGGCTATCAAATCCAGCAGCTGATTCATGCGTCGCTCTCTCCGGCAGCGTCAACATTGCTGCTGCAGCGCACTGAAGCTGAAAGCGGCTTCACCGAGCGAGTGTGAAGGCACAGATGTCTGGATTGAACACAGTCAGCGATCATCCCTTTCTGACTGCTGAAGGTATGTGAATGTTATTCAGTCACAGAACGCAAGCCTGAAATGTGTCAAGTCAAACTCACAGCGTATGATTTCAGAATCAGAACCGGCTAATTATGTGTTCAGATATAAGGAATTTGACTCGTCACTGTCAGCTAATGCAATCAGTGTAGCAATGAATAAACTAATCCGTGCAGCTATATAATCTAATATCAAACTAAAACAAATGAAAGGAAATTCTTCCTCCTTGGTGGCTTGGAAACACAACCAACCAGTGCACAATTTTAGACAGAGCTTGAGGATTCTGAGGTGAACTAAAATGATAGTGGCCTCAGAGGTTTATGGCTTTTGCATTAAGGTTTTTGTTTTTTTGAAGATGTGGCAGCAGATAATAGCACAGCCCAGTAAGCTGATATTGGAGGTGGAAAGCCATTTGTAAAGATTTGGTTAACCTGGGCACATTTTTACATATTCAGATTAACTATTGTTTCAAAGGAATTTCAATGAATATATTTTAACATTTATCAGATTCTACAGAATATCATCACCGTGTTTCTGGAAAAAGGCTGTACAAAAGCAGTTTAACCCTACACATCAGTGTTATTGTGGTTTACAAGTGAGATTCCAGCACAGTAATGTCAACGTGTTTATTTCCACCCTCAACCTGAACTATACTTAGAATTCAGCAGGTCACGGTTCTGACACTCGGGATGCAGATAGCATGCTAATCCCTTCAATCCAATCCTGAGACAACATTTAACACTTTTTACTGTGAAATTTGTTGTCAGTTCTACCTTCATAACCCCGAGTTCATGCAGTTCATCGAGCCCCGAGGCCTGTCAATCAGCGTGTTGTGCTGTCTACCATGAAAAGGTGTGTAGCCTGCAGCTGAGGTAAGCGGCATCCATAAAGCCGCCGGAGTTGTTGAAGGAGCAGATGGTGAACGGAAGCAATCGGCAATAAAAACGGGAATGTAAATGTTGTCATTATTTTAACTTTCAGTGTAGCTGCATCCATAAAAATACACACCTAGCACAACCTGGATAGACCCAGAAATGTTTTAAACATTAGAGAAAAAAAATTTAAAGGGGTGATTTTGGTCCTCTGAGTACAGCGGTGGCATGCATCATGTAGGGTTTCTCATCTGGTGTCAACGTACACAATTCAAACAGCAGAAGTTCACCTGCACAAGCTTAAAAAAAAAAATCATCAGGCACCAAACTACAATACTTTTTGTTGTCTCTCAAGGTTAATGGAATGACAGTCATATTTTTGCATCTCAGAATCTGGTTCTGTTTCTAAGTTTGAACTCTTCTGGGTGACACTGTCGGTTCTTTTTTCTACTCTAGAGACTCACAGATAGCAAACCACCATCTCTGTCCAAAAGAAAGTGTTCCTTCATCACTCAGAAAACCCTCGAAAGCCAAGGGCACCTGCAAATATTCTCTCCTCGAAAAGTCCTCCCCCCCGCTGACTGCACAGAGAATATAAACCATCTCTCACTCGTTCTCCATTCCTCTCTCCTCCAATCTCCCTTCCTCTCCCACTTCTAAGCTCCCATATTTCTAACGTATGAACTGGAAGGCCGGTTTCACATTCATCTGCTGAGGAGGAGTTTCCGTGTGCTCACTTCAAATCTGAGTTTACGACGCGCACTTACAGGAATCATCAACATCACAACCAGTTTGGGAGCCAATTATGATCCAATATGCAACCTAACAAGTGTGATGAAGTGGAAACCTGAAGCCTCCAGTGGACACTGAGAGTAGGCTTTACAGTGAAGTAGAAGACATCGTGTGTCTAGTAGCTAAAAATTTCAAAATGAAAGATATTTGCGTATTCATAGATTGATTAGGAAAAGTAGATGTCATGTCAAGAGTTTTTACCTCAAATTTATATGTGGAAAAACAAGCAGAAGCAGAATATTTTTGTATGTCTTAAAACGTGTTTGGAGGGAATTTTTAAAGAAAAAGAATTAAAAAGAGAAAATAGAATAAAGGCCTCTGAGTTGAGTCTGAAGAAGAGCTGATAATTTCTCCAGTGACAGTGACAGCGCACAGCAGCTCACCTCGGGGAAGAAACTAGTAAACAAAACACCAGAGTGTGGGTATAACGCTGCTTTTGTAAAGCTGCCTGTGCGGCACAACCGTGAACAGGACTTGACTGTTTTGGGGTGGATGTGGTGGAAAGTTGTGAAAATGAAGGACTTGCAACTCAAAACCTTCTATCATTTGCATCATTTACAAAAATGTGACACCAACTTGCCAGCATTGTCATTGAAATTAAAATCAAGCCCACTGCAGATTGACTTTTGAATACTGTAATTAGTCAGCTGAATTTCTTTGCTTTTTTCACAACTGATTCTCATAAAACGGATGAGAAACAATTAACATCAAGTTCTTTTCACTGGAAGAGAGAAACATGCGGTTCGTTTCTTTCGACACTTTTCTTTTAAACGCTTTCTTTCCATTTATACTTTTAATTTTAGCTGAGCTGGTGCAGTGTTAGAGGATAAGGTAATACAGATGTGACTACTGAGAGAGAGAGAGAGAGAGAGAGAAAGAGAGAGAGAGAGAGGTGGGGAAAAAGGAGACTTACAAATCCCAGCCCTCACACTCCATTCCCACAGAGCCCTGAAATAAAACTTGATTTGTCGACCTAAATTACATTGGCTTCTTACAAGAGACTTTCCCCTCCTGACAGAGGACGAAGCACATTCGCGATAATGGGCAAAGAAAATAAATTGACATTTAAATAATCCTAATCACTTTCTCAGGGAGCCCAGTGGTGAGCATCTCAGGGGCAAGGCTGCATGAAGATAACACGGCCTGCCATCGCTGTTAAAACTGCGGGGGAACGTTCCGACTGTATCTCCCATCAAACATGTGCCAGCTGAAACCCCGCTGAGCCCTCTCGACCTCATGCAAATGAAAGAGAGATTTGAGGGTGCAGGCATGAGAAAGAGGGATAAAAACCGAGTGAGGGACAGGAAATGAATATCCACAGCAAGAAAGGAAGGGAAATAGGGCAAGAGGAATATTGCTTCACTCATGTTTGTGTGACACAAACAGGGTGAAAAGTTTGGCATGATTTGCTTTGGAAGTTGAAATAATCATTCCCTCAAAAAGCTTTTAGGGATAATGCCACTGCAGCATTAAAATGCAGCCAACTTGTCAAAGTATTTCAGCGCAGTCTAAGTGACTCAGTGTCCGCCGCTCACAGTGAATACATACATTTTAGAGTAGGCACACCAAATTGTCTCCATTACAACATGATTACTTATGGGAATAGCTATTCAAAAAGCAAGAGAGAACACACCCACTGCTATACATGCTGTCAAACTGTGGCCACCGGGAAAGTAGACGAGCCGACAGTCTGACAGAGGCAAATGCAGAAGCAGCACAGTGACAAGAAGTGCACAGCCACTCCATCCACCCACATCTCGCAAGGCCAACACAGGCATCTGAGGGTTTGATCAGATTGCTCAAATTAAGATTCTCTGCAACGCTGCTGTCTTAGCCACATGTTCAAGGTCAAGCAGCTCCAGGAAAACCTATAATGGAGGGGTTTTTTTAAAAGTTGAAGGAGGAGTAGGGTTGGTGCACAGGAAGCACAGAGGTGTCACTGCGGTGGTTCTTGCCAATTATAAGTCATTTAGAGGGTGGTTTGTTGTGCTGTTCAACTGTAACTGAGAGGTGTTTCTAGTATTTTTCTAATATCAAAAAGGATAGACTAAATATAAAGTTTCAACAAAACTGAAACTTTAACCTTCATGAGGGCAGGATTTATTGCAGGGCTCTCGTGTTAGATTGCATTAGCTTTAGCTCAGTGAACATAATCAACTGGTAACTGATTTTATTATCTTCCATGAAGGCAAGAATAACACTGACACACAAGTCACACCACATGGAGATTTTTCCCTCTAGAATTACAAATTTGACCTTCTGCAAGTTCGAAGCATAAAGATGGACGACATGAAAAAGTAAAAAGCCAAAACAGACGATCATCCTCCTGGTGGCTGGCTGCAGTATAGGTCATTAACCCACATTTAAAAGAAACCCCTTTCTTGTCTTTGTTAGTTTGGCCATAATGACCATTTACTTGCAGCTTTACACACAAGTACCACCGCCTACCCTCTCACCGATGTGTTACTTAATTTAGCGATAGACAGTGACTTAACAGACGATTATTTCAATGAAAATCTTTAAAATTATGACTTTTCGTTCAGTGCAGAAGCAGGTAAAAAGCAAGCATGCAGGATGGGCCGGTGGATGTGTGTCCTAACACCTATAACAGTAAATGTTTCTTTTAATGGTGGCTGCAATCTTTCCATAAAACTAGCCTTATCTTAACCGTACGTAACCACAGACTCAACGCTTCTGTGTCATTTTCAAAGGTGGTGACAAATGACCTATTTTGTCGTTTAGGTATGAGGACTTGCTGACCTTGGAAATTTGGTGAGAAAGCTGTGATGTGTGATTCTGCTGCTAAGAGCCTGAGACTTTCAGAGCGCAGTAATGAGCTCTATCTCCAGCAATATGACTCTTGACCTTCTTCTCTCCCCAAGAAAAAAAAAAAAAAACACAGATGTCATGTAATAAGATTCATTACTTTTCACTCTCATCTCCTCACTCCTTTCACTCTTTTTCTCTCTTCCTCTCTGGACGACGACGCGTCCTTATCCCACCCAGCCACCCCAGCGCTCGTCCCTCCTCCCTCCACGAGGAGCCAGAGGTCCCTGTCTCCCTTCCTCTCAGGAGTACTGTCCTCTTGCACCACTCCATCCCTCTTTTCGCTATCAGAAGCTGAATCCACTGACAGCTCCCCATAAAAGAGAAATCCAATCAGTCTACCCACCTGCACAATGGGAGATATGAGCCCAGCCTTTTACAAAGATATACCAATACAGACCCCGAGAGAAAAACTGAAAGGTCTTTATTCTTATATTTCAATGGCTGCACAAAGAATGGGAAAAGGGTAAAGTGGGCTTAAAGTTAAAACGGTTTTCATTATAACAAACCAATAAACAAGTTTTGTCGTACCAAAATGCTGTATGAAGATGGATGCATTATTTTGGATTATTATGGCGAACATGCATTTTCATAAGGGCCGAATGTACATTCAGTGCATGAATGTACTGAAAGGAAAAGTACTTCTGTTCATGTGCTAACTATGAAGCAAGAACTGGGAGTGCATTATCTTAGCTTAGCAAAAGACTGGAGGGAAGCAGCTAGCCTAGCATAGCCTAGCTCTCTCCCTAATGAACATGCTGTCCCTTGTATTTGCAAGTATTTCTTGGTGACTAGCAGTGTGCATTCACTTCCTCAAATTGCCATGACAACTTGTCATTCCTACATTCTGGTTTTTAAGCAAAGGAGATACAACATGTTAATTAGTAAGCTTTGGATAGAGCCAGGCGAGCTGTTCCCCCGCCGCTTCAAGCCTTAATGCTACGCTGCACGAATCAATGCAGTTCTCACAAGGTTGGCATTACTTCTTAAAATTGTGTAATTTCTTACTTTTTTCTGTGCTTTTTGTCACATTTTAAGTATTGCAGCAAGGAATGGAACAAAAAGAAACAGCCATGGCGAGCTGTTAGAGCTGCAGGCGACAGGCTCTTACTGCAGTTTGTGCAATCCAGCATATTGTAAAGATGAAGACATGCTGTAAGCGCAGACGTGTCCTTTGCAACAAGAAGAATTGGGTTTTTGGATTATGTGAATTTGGAAAAACAGAAAATGTATCAGCCGTTCAGTATTCATCCTGGCCCATGGGTGTCAACCAAGTAGCTGGTTGATCGCTCCCTGTTAGATGTTGGTCTCTCCTTACAAGCTCACAACAAGTCTGCCTGACACCACAGATGAGAGAAAGGAATGGGTGCTGTCAGATATTAAAGGGGGGCAAATTGATTTCTCTGGGACCAAAAAGAAATGAGACCAGGATGAGAGTTATTTCCTCCAAGAGGGCACGGCAACTAATTCTGCAAGACAAATCTAGAAATGTTCTTGAATGAGGTGAAGAAGCTCTGGGCCTTTACAAAATCATCGTAAATGTTGGGGCTTGGGTATCAAGTATAAAAGATTGGATTTAGGATAAAGATCAGTCAAGATTTTGATGTAGTTATTTATTTCTTTTTTTTACTTTCTGTTTCCAAAAGGAGGAGCAAAAGACACAGACTCTACTCCACTGAATCAGGACCATTTTAGGGGCCTTATCTAGTCATTCTCTATGAAGCTCCAGCTGTATGAGGCATAATGACTGCCACCATTCATTACTCATTCCACTCCGACTTGCCTATTTTTGATTATTATTCTCCAATGGTCTCATCCTAATTTGAACCACTTGCTTGGCTCTCGAGCTAATTAAACCGAGTACCACAGTTCTTGCTTAGTGCTTACAAAGGGCTTTGGCACACTGTACTACACAACTCTCCCTCCCACCTCCCACCTGTTTGTATTCAAATCTGTATTCATCTTGGTTGCGGTGTTCACAAGTCAGCACTTTGCCTCATCTTTTAAAAGTTTCAGACCTCGTTTTCTGTCCTCTCATCCTCTTTTTTTTTTCTCCCCCCACACAGATGAATAATAAATGGAGCATCATGGGGATTGCTCTTTCAGATGAGCAGCTGCATTTTGTGAGTCAAATGCCCTAAATTTCACTTGACATGTATAGAGTCAGTGGTAAAAGTTTGGAGGAAGATTAGTTCTGGATTGGTTGTTAAAATCATCAGGATTTGGGGCCATTAAAGATCATCTCTAGGCAGATGATATTCTTCAAGAATCAAGGAATGCAAACTAACAAGCGGTTATATTAAGTGCAGCTGAAACATGATTTTAAATTACTTAAATACTTAGATGTTCACCAAGCTGACAGAATCAAGCGCTAACACTACACCTCTGATCTCACGCATAAATCTAATCAGCATAAGAGTCAATCATATAATCATTGTATCCAACGCGGTGAACAAACATGCAAGTAATTGACATCACTACATCTCTAATTCACATAATGGCAACCTTGTACCTCCTGGCATCAACATTTAAAACATGATCTCATATTTATGCAAGGGTACAGTCAATTTCACAGACAAGGCCGGGTGATACAATATTACAGATTTTTAGTGGAATCTTATTGTGCAAATGTGGTCGTATTGGGTCAACATTTTATGAAATGTTTGAAACATCAGAGCAGTGTAAAGATAAGAAAATCTGCAATTACATTGTTTTGTTTCACATGTGTAAACTGTGGGTCTGATATATGGTGGATGGACAATTCATACGAAGACACAGCAGGATGGAGGACGATTTTCACAGTTCCTCACTCTCATCAACACCACTTAATTGTTCCTAAATCACTACTGTATATATATTTATATGTACATATATATGTACACACACACACACACACACTGCAAGATGGCTTTGTTTTGTCAACCTTTAGAGATTTTGCTTTATCATTCATCTCTTTGGATGCAAGATGGCACCATGTATGGCCGCCTGGGTGCTGCGCTCTCTGGTACTTTCATGGTTTCTGATTGCTGCCAACGTGCCCTCCATTCAGGACTGACACACCTCCAGACTGAGGAAATGGGCGAGAGGCATCACTGCAAATCCCTCACATCCTGGACACAACCTATTACAAAACAACCAGACACAAAAAACAGTTTCGACCCACAAGCTGCCACCCTGATGAACAGTTAGCTAGTCACAGAGTGTCGCTAACCCACTGACACCAACAAATCCACTGACTGGCCATTTATCATCCATTAATGCACAGTTTTTAACATGTACATTAATCACTGTCACTGTCAACAAACATTGAGTAAATTTCGTTGTATGTATTTTTTATTGCCTGATCATTCTTTGTGTATGTTGTTTATTTTAGATTTTGTGCTACTTAACTTATTGCTGTTATCTTTTAATCAGCTGTATGTCTTCTTTCATATGCAAGTACTTTGAGTGCAATGTTTAAACTTCTAATAAGGACGATTCTGATTCTGATGCCCTGTATGTGGGCTCATGTTAGACCATGGCAGACCATGTTACAAATGAATAAGCAAGGCTACAACATTTTATTACAGCAGTGAGGTTTTAGGATGTTTGCATCTTCATATAAATTCCATAAACTGTGAAAGAGTTTGTCCATATCACCCACCCCCATCTAATCTAACACGAAACAGTAAAACACAGTTCATTTCCTTGAATTGGATTAATTTAAATGTGATACTGCATATGTACAACATATCATGATAAGCTATTGAAAAATATTCTTGCCAATATAATGTTATCATCTCTCTAATACAGTATTACTTTGCATTTTCTCTCACTAAAACAGGCGATATTTGATCACAGCCACAGCGGTAACATCAGCAAGACTAACCGATGTATGGAGCACCTCTGTATGTGTGTGTATTACATTCCATCAAACCGCTCTTTCTGATGGGCGTGCTGCTCGCACTTGGATGAAATTGAATAGAGTGATGGACAATTTCACAATATGCAGATTAAATGCTTCATTATATGATATAGCACAAGCCATCGGGACTCCTTCAATCTCGGCCTCCTTCCTTCCCTCTCACGCTCTCGTCTTCTGAGGGAACTGATAACGCCACAATGGCCCCATTGATAAAGTGGACTCTCTTTGTGCTGGTAGCCGAAGCTGTTTTAGGAGACCAGAATCGCTAAATGGATCCGGTCATTACGGCCGAGGATTATGGCCGAACAGTGGGCTTTGTTCTCTCAGTAATTAGCTGGGGGGAGAGCTATAGATTTCAGTTTGAACTGGAGGCTTCTAGACGCTCATTTTTGATCCCGGTGACTGGAGCTAATTTGTGTTTAGTAGCAGGTGTTTTGGCTTTAATTGTTGTGTGTTCTGTGTTTAAAGAAATCAATTCATTGTTACTGCTGACTGTCTGTATGAGTTTGTTCTCCATAATGAACAATGTGGCTCTGTGTGTCATACGGAGTGCTTTGTACAATTAGAACTTAATAGGACCATATGCACATTAAGAATGGTGTATCTGAGTAACTTCATTCAAACATTGCACACTGATAGAACACAACAAGGGCTGTTTTGAAGCATTTAGCTTTCCCTGAGCAACATCCTCCTTGAAGATATGCAAAAGTCGTGACAGTTAAAGAGGGAATGTCTTTAATATACTCCAGATATTCATATTACACTTTTATAAAGTTGGTTTATACGAGACAGATAAAGAAAAGATTAGAAATCAGCACAGCAGGGGTTCGAGATCTCCTGACTTTTAATACCTACTGTCTAAGTCTGAAAACACTGGATGCTTTATCTCCAATAATGCAACCAAAAGCACAGATGGCGTTGTGTTGGGTTTTTCTTCTCAAACCTTAGAAAGTGCCTCCAGCAGGATTGAGGTTTAATAGCATTGTATTGAATTCAGATCCATTCGCATTCCTTATCAAATCTAATTAAGTTCAGCTTTCAACATTTGCATGTGACTCGAGGTTCTCCAATCATCTTTTGTGCGCTGTACAGACAGAAAGTGTTATTAGTGGCTTCAACATGAGAAGATATTAAATATTGATTAAACATGTGCATTACGACTTGTGTTTTTACAAGCTATGTACTTGCTCCAAATACTGGAGGTCCTGGTTCCGAACTTCAACAATGATTAGCTTACACTGTTGATATTTTATTGTGCTGTTGTGGAATTAAATTTAATTAAGAGTTGATACTATTACATGCAGGTGATGTTTGTGATTTTAATTGCCAAATGCAACAATCAGCACCAGCCAGAAATGTGAAGCCTGCTGCCTAAAGGTTTTCTACATGGAGTGAGGACAGATAAAAGGTTTGATTAGAGATTTGTTAACACTTGAGCTTGACGTGTTTGGTACTCTGCCATCTGGGATCCAAAGTGGAACCCGTTATCCGAAACCAACCCGATCCTCCAGAGCCAAAGAGGACATCATACAGCAGTTTACAGAGGCTGGGAAATATTCTGTATGGCCAGTCAGCTGGTCTTGATGTGTAAAATTGAAAGAGTGAAACATGAAGCTCATACTACTGCTGTCACTCAAACAAGCTGATCTGAAAGGCTTGGGAGGGGGCAAAGGCTTGGGAGGTTTAGCAAAGCTCTAAAAAACTAATGACTTTGAATGAAAGTAGGAAAAATTAATAACATTTCAGAGACGCGCAGCTGTCAAAGATAAGATAAGATAAGATAAAATAAGATTTTATTAATCCCCAGCTGCGGAAAAGGGTGTTGCAGGCAGCAGGCAATAGCTGTTGGAAAGACACTGCAACAGAATAGAGAAATACAAGATAAAAAATGAAAGATGATTATATATGTATGTACATTTTATACAAAGGACTATATAAAAGAAAAAATGTGTCAAAAATATATATTGCCACAAAGAACTAACAAATATTGCAATAACCCCTCTATAGAAGGCATTGCAATTTGCAGCATATGGGCAGCAGTGCTTAGGAGGATATGGATATTGACCAAATTCATTAAAACAACAATGTATTGAGTAAGGTAGAACGGGTGTGATGCTTTGCATGAATAATTGTCTATTTACCAAACTGACTTGGTGAGATCACAGTGATTCATCTTGTGTGAAATGTTCACTTCTTTCTCTGTGACTGAGGCTTTCCAGCGACATGCTACCGCTACATGTCGTCGTCTCCAGCCACCTTATTTGTATCTGTTTCGAGCAGGAACGCAAATCCATCAGGAGGACCCGAAAAGAAAACATGTACAATATGTGAATGTGCGCGTGTTGTTGCTCAACAGTGAATGAGTCATGCTCCAATCTGGTGTCTGAATGGTGTGAGCCATTCATAAATTTTGCACGGCAATGCCACAGCAGACGAAGTGGCTTGGTACTGCAGGGCTGACATGGAGTCAGTGTGAATAATGACTAATAGAAATGTCACAATACGGCTTGCACATATTGCACAAACACACGCCGTTACCTGCACTTTAAAGATGGATGTTCTTTTAATGCGACTTTAGATCATAAATATTTTCAAAATGACAGTAAAAAAAAAAAAAAAAAAATTGTGCAAGAAATTTATTTGGCCAACAACTAGCAATTATTTTTCATTAGTGATTAACCTTCCAACTTTTTTCTTGATTAATCATGCCCATTGCAGTTTCCCAGAAATTGTCTAGTTTTGTCCAAGCAGTCCAAACTGCGAAGCTTTTCACTTTTCAAAGTAATCAAAACAGATGCAGATTCATTCTGCTTCTGGTAGCTTTGCTTCATTATCTGACAATGTTTAAAAATGCCTTGAATGGCTTAAAAATTGTCTAAACTAACAGAAACACTATTCTGCAAAGCTTTAAGAAGGAGGAGGCTCCGCATAATCAGCAGCCCAACGAAGACCGCTTGTCTCATTGAGAATTCACCACATGTTCATCTCCTTGTGAACTCTCTGAAACATGTATCTGCTAGTCTAATATAGGTCATCACCCTCGCACGGGTGAAGATTCTAATGCTCGCCATCGCGGCCGGCGGAACAGTCCATCTGTGCACAATACGGGTTTGGAAGTGTGTCCACCAGTGCATACATTCAATCTCACAGCACTGAAAATAGCGTAATCATAATGGATATATTCACTGAAGCAAAAATGGCCAAGATAAGCCCCAGCTCTCGTGTATCTTCTCTGGGTTTTCAAGGCGTGAAGGGGTGAACAGAGGGGTGAGCCCCGAGTGAAGCTGGAGCTCGTCACCTATCTGATGAAACAAACTCTTTGAGGTTTTTCCTCTGTTGATCAAATCAAAAAAGAAATATCTCCCCGCTTGTCCTGTCATGTCTCGCAAAACAAACACACACACACAGACACACACACACTTGTCCTCTGTCACATTCCAACTCTCACACTGTATTTCATGCACAGTTTTAGGAATATTCTTCATTTAATAGCAGTTTGTGTCAATTTCATGTCAATGCGATTATTTCTCCTACTAATTATTTCACATGATAGCTTCTTTACTTACTGCAGTAAATTAACGACACATCTGCTTCTTTATTTACCTCATTGAAGCTGTTTTCTTCCTGGATTTTTTAATAGCTTCTGTACTTTTTATAGTGTACAAGGATCAGTTTATACAAGTCACAAAAAATAACATACTTTTGGCTTTATGTGTAGAGTTTTTGAGATATTTGCTATTGAAACGTCTGCCCCCCATTGAAACAAAGGTGAATATAAGCTTGTTTGTGCTCTTCAACACATTAAAATATTGCATTTGAGAAACCAACATTCACCAACATTAATGTGTAAAAAAAAAATAATGCCCTGGTTGCTTTGTATAATCTGCAAAGGTGAGGTTCAACATTGTTCACAGGGACAGTTTCTTCAGTAAAAACTCAGTAGTGACATAGCAAAGGCAAACAATTCAATGAGTAAAAATAAGCCTGTTACAGTTTTCAGCCACTGACTTTTCCCAAACAACATTTTGGATAGTTCAGTATTATGTTTACATGGTAAATCCCACCGTGTTTATAATCCCCGTTCATCTCAATGACCAAACTCACCTCGACCAAACAATCCTCTGGGTGTTTTGTCCAGATAAACAAGCAGGAGACATCAAGCAGCAATGAAAGATTTTGTGCCTTTTACTTCCACCAATGAAATCCAGTTGCTTAATTCCGACATCCTCCCCCCTGCACCCTCTCAGGAGAATTTTGTTGGCTATATATGCCAATGGCTATCTATAATTATATTCAGCATCACTTGTGTGGAGAAATTATCACACTTGGCAGAGCAGACAGGAGGGTGAGGAAGAGGTTTGCTGATAAAGCACCTGACAGAAAGTTTGCAGCCCTGCGTCACTGCAGAGACTGAGGTCCAAATACAAGTGTAGGCAGATCACTGATGCAAGCACAGGCGCGCATGCCTGCATACACACTGCAGACTGGGGATGGGTGCGACAGCATTTTATCAAACAAAAGCATTTTTGGTTCCATAAACTTTGATTTTTCTCTTTTTAATGCAACGACTGTTCGTGATCATTTCTTAAATTATGAATAGTTTTCAAGCCTGAAACAATTGCTTGGAAAAGGAAAAGTAATTCTTAACTAAAGCTAAACTGTTCTAACTTGTGAAAAGACAATTTATTTAGTTTTAATTACTCCTAAAACTCAAAAATTCACAAATAGCAAAAACTAAGGACTTACCATAGGAATTATTTATGTATTTTTTATAAAAATTGAGTTATTTTGTTTTGTTTGTTTGTTTTTTTACAATTAATTAATTAAAGCAAGAGAAAGGAGTTAATTTAATTTCACTTGTGCAGTTAACCTATACTGCAGACGCTGGGGTAGATAAAGACATAAAACTGTGCACAGTGTCCCAACCCCACACACACTTGCAGGCAATCACACAAAACACACACACTGTTCTGAGACTGCACACACACACACTGATATATGCACACACAAACACACAACCAAGTATGAACACAGTGACCCAGAGTGTCTCCCAAAGCCCAAACCTTCTGTTCCTGTGTGACTGCAGAATCTGCAGAAAACACATACACACACGCACAGAGTACTCCCATGCCACTGGAGGAAGGGACAGCACTCCAGGCCAAACTCCTCCACTCGTTCTGCTGATGGGGAGAGTTATTGGAGAAACATCTTGTACAGATCCAGGCCTCGGGGCAGCACCACGACAGATTCCACCTGACCGCTTTTCACCTTAGCTCTGCATTTTGTCTTGGGTTTCCCCCCCCTCCCGCCTTCTTTTCATCACAAGTAATTGACGTTTTAGCCTTGAAGCACTGTACCAGGGGACCTGCGATACACACACATGCGCACACACACTTTGGCTTCAGGTTATAACATTTCCACCTTTCAGCTTTTTTTCGCATTACAGTCTTAACTGTAACTTGGGTCAATTTTTTTCCGGTATGCTGAGCTTTCACCAATGTGGAAAAACTTTTATGTCCAACTTTTAAAAACCACTTCCCAGAAACTGGAGCGAAACGAAGTGCACCGTGTGCCAACACATCATGTTTGTACTTGATATTGATCCTGTAAAAGCAAGCCTCTGACTCAAAAGATCTGTAACGGCTTAAGTGCTAGTTTGCCCAAAAAGATGCAGCGTGTTAATGCCGTAAATCACGGCTTCAGCAGCACATTTATCGTCTCTTCTAAATCTGGAGTTTTCTTAGAGTCCCAAAAAGGCACGTTAGAATGCAAAAGCTGTGAACTATCCTTATTTTATCCCCAGTGGCCAAAGACACTCAATCTTGTCTTATACACCTCAAATGCCAAAGCCTCTGTGTTTCTTCTCCACAGCGCTCTGGGTACTTCTGTCAATGCCACACTCTCCGGGGAGCCCACTCTACGTAGTGCCACTGGCTCTCAGACCCAAGTGCCCACATTAACACTGACTTGGAAGACTTCACACTTCCCTTTTTGTAGCGACTCTCAAGACATCTTTCTACTGAACCATGAAGAAAATCATCCCCTCAAACAGGATTCTGAGGCTGCTGCAGTGATTGTATTCATTACTGTATTCCCCAGCGGGTGTGGTATGGTTGGGGGGGTAGAGGAGCAGTTGAGGCTGACGGAAAAGGAGAACGGGTCACTGTATATATTCTGGGACGACCCCCCCCCTCTCTCCCCAAGCATGACCGCAAATGTCTTTCTTTGTCTCATTCTGACATATACAGAAGCATGAGACAGGCAGCTGCAAAGCCATTAATGTGCAATTACTGTGTATGAAAACAAACACACTTCAGCTCAGGTGCAATATGTGTTTGTATGCACAGATGTAGAAAATACATGTGCATATGTTTGAGTCCACACAGAATGCATCTGTGTGTCATAATGTGAGTGGGTTTTTCTGTGTGTGCATTCAGGATTCAGGCGTTACAAAAATAGAAACCATTCTCGAAAGAAAAACTGGAACTAGTGCTCCCTTACTGTATACCAGATAAGTTGTCAAGACTCATATAACATATGTAGTGAGGACTTTGAAGGATATTAATTAAAGGTATTAAATGTGTTTTTGGCAAATGTAATTATTACTTTATGTACATGTATGATTCCAGGGGCTAATTTCCAGTGAGAAACATAAGATAAGATAAGACAAAACTTTATTTATCCCCAGTATTATTATAGTAGCATTGAAAGCAGTGAGAAGAAAAAAAAAATAGCAGCAGAGGTAGAGAACATTGGAAAAATACAAAATAAAAAGTAGACTATATATTTTTACATATTATACAAGCAAAATTGAATTGACTATATAAAAGAAAAATAAAATATGTAAATATATATCTTATATATATATGAAATCTGTAAAAATTGCCCCAGTAGCTGTGGGAAAAAAAAAAAGTAAGCTGCCTTCCGATTAAAATAACAATAAATAGTGTTACTACTATTGCACAAAAGAATAAAATATACAAAACAGCAAATGCTATGTAATATTGCACAAAAAGTAAAAGGAAATATGTAGTATTGCACAAAAGCATGGATATGAGCGTAATTTGTCAAACATCAACACATGCTGTTTTCACTTTGACTATTTTTCAGGCGGACTGATAGAGAGCTTCATCGCAAGGAGCAACGACAGTCATCTGAAGCTCAACATCAGCAGAACCTACAATGACAGACTACAATGCTTCAAATATGGATGTTGCTGCAAAGAAGCTACAAATTATGAAATATGTATGCTTCACACACATCTTGAACCCGGCAGCACAGAGGATCTATACAATCAGCACAGTTTCAAGGTGGACCGCCAAGAATAGTGTCGCTAATTCAGTATCAAATGTGGAAATATGGTCACAATCTCCCCTTCTGCTCCTGAGGTATGGTGTTGAATAACGGGCAGAAAAGAGCATTATGACGTCACAGTGAAGTTGACCTTTGACCTTTTGGATATAATACGTCTTCATTATTTTATCCTATGAGACATTTCTGTGAAATTCGGTCATAATTAACATGAATTCCTGAATTATAGTCAAAAATGGCCAACTAAAAGTCAGCGTTGGTTTCTTTTAATCATGGGTGCAGCAGTTTCCAAACCTTGACCAAGTGGTTATTACTGTAACAATGACAACAAAGGTACACAAACCGTAACAAGGTAGTAATTATGTTTCTACATTTCTGTAACCTTAAGTTGGTTATTTTAACCCAAACCATGATCTTTCCCTCAACCAATGCCATTTGTTTTAGTGCCTGATGAAACCTCATCTGTTGCATTGTCAGATCAGAAAATGGCTCGTTTGAAACACAGATGTCGTTCTGATGATAGTGGCGTTGAATCAGACAGCGCTTACATGTGTCGCTCTGGGGGGGCATGGACCGGCAGTGTCCTTTGTTGTTCAATTTGGACGGCTACTATAGTTGCTAAAATAACAGCAGGAAGCTATTCCAAAAAGGGTTCAAAAGAACACTACATCCAGCATAACCCTTGAATGAAATCCTTGTGCATGAATCTGCACTGAAGAGCATGCAAGCATGTGTTGTAATCAAATTACTAAAATCAAACACAGCATGAACATGTTGTGTTTTGATCCACGTCGAGTCTGCTCACAGCGTTCCCTGCAAATGGTTTAGAAAGCGGTTGCTTGACAGATAAGAGATGTGATTAACAGTTTGTTTCGATTCACCTCTGACAATGTCAAATGAAGGACAAGGCTCAGAAGCTGCTGCAGCGAATAGTTATGGCAAGGCATGTGAAGGAGGAGAGGATTTAACTTTAATTGGTTACGACTGTGGACAAACACAGAGGGGAGGGGTTAAATGGGAAAGACACAGCACAGGATACACCCTATGCTGCATGTTCTTACAGTAAGCTATCAATGAAGCCAACAATGTTTGTAAAAAAAAAAAAATGCATTTATATGCTCTTTAATTTCACTGGCAATGTCCTTCTTTTTCCTTTACCACACAAAAATTGTATAGGGAGGTGGTCAAGGTGGAAGACTGGCATGCAAAGAGTAGGATGTTCACACTAGAGGCTGGAATTTACATCCAGTGTTGTGTGTGTGCTGCAAAAACGCTTTGGTTAAGGTCAGGGGAAGATCCTCGTTCGGTTTAAAACTGAAAAACCAAAAACATAACGACTTTTATCAATATTCAACCGAGGCAACGGTATTTCCTCAACCACAACCAAGTGCTTTGAGTGCATAGAAATAAACAAAAAAAAAAAGCTTAATTATGCTCGTTGCCACGAGCAAATATTGCAGGTTAATCAAATTAAATAGACTTCCAGTGAGAATGAGTTTTGTCAATATGTTCAGTTTGAGCATTTTGTGACTTTGCAAATATGTTATGCAGATAAAACACACACACACAAGCTGGGACTGAACTTTTCTTTCAGCACACATTTGCTGTTTCAGCCTTGTAACATTTTTTTTGTCCTTTTTGAGAGGCAGAAACGTCACACAGCTTCTTAATGATCCCACTTCTTTATCTGTGTCCAAACCAGAGTTCTGCTCAAACAGGACGCTTCTTAAAGTAATGAAACTCTCAAAGACAGGCTACAATCAATGCTAGCAAAGTAAATGACAGGATGTGCGTTTGCAAGTCAAAGTGCCATCGCTGCTGTGTTTTCGATATTTGATCCGTTTGTCTCCAATACTGACCAACTGAAAATGAAGCTTCCTCTATGAGTATTTAAAACCGACTGCCTTTTATTTCACCATGCCTGCCCAGAGGGTTAGCAGTAGCAGCTAAGCTGTAATATATTCCCTGGTTGGAAGCCAGTTTATCATTGAAGGAAAGATGCACAACTGTCTGCTGTCACAAGAAAATAGACATAACTGCCAGAATTTAACTGGTGAGCCTCATCAAGATGAATGATGCTAAGTGACGATTTTGAGTCTGCAACACACACACACACACACACAACACATCCACTGACACGCCAGATCCAACACAAGCTCCAACACAGCGCTAATGGGTACATGGAAGTTGGTGTAAATCAGTCATGGTGTTAGCAGGAGTTGAGCTGAAGCACAAGTCTCTCCCTCCAGGGCTAGCTTAATGGCATGCTGCTCCAATCCTGAACACGCAGGCCGAGACAACAGCGGGCAGCACATCGGTAACTAACTCTCATTCCTTGTCTGTCAATAATGAGGCCTGACAGCAGCTGAGAGGAAGGCGTGCAGACCAGGCACACACACACACACACACACACACACACACACACACACACACACACACACACATTTATATACTGTACATTTTCATGTAGTAGATCAGTAGGGTAAGCAAACACTAACACAGCCTTACATTTGCATGTTCGTATGCTTGTATCATTTCTGTCTTGCCAAAATAAGATAACTAAACACAAAGAATTGCCTGAAATTAGCTTTGGTAGCTCTTCAAAGCTATTGACAGACTGGATCCTGCTCAGGTGCTGTTGCTTTCCCAGGTGTCTTTTATCCCCGTCATGTCTTCCTCTCTCACTCTCTCTTTTTCCCGTCTCTCTTGCGGTATCTAAATGTTTCCTCCCTGATCGGTCTGAAATATTGTTCTTCCTCCCTGTCTCCGAGCACCCACCCTCTCTTTTCAGGCTGGTGTCTGTAAGCAGATTATCAGCCTAAAGTCCTCCTTGACAGGTGTAAACCTGACACTGGTTTTAATGGACTCCGCTTGCCACAGCACGCAAACAGTCATGGTCTTTTGATTGATGAGCGAGGCACACCGGCACGCAGACATGTATAGTAGAACATATAGCATATACATAGACGCAAAAATATTACAAAGAGGTCATTAAAGTGCACAGAGGGACGAAAATTAGAAATTTGTTTTCAGCCAGCAGCTCACCCACATCAACTGAATGTTTCCTGTTGGCAGAGAGACAAAGCAAACAAGCAGTTGTGTAGAAAGCTGTAAGAACAAACAGATTTGGACTTAGAAATATTCTCTTTGTTTTAGGAGCTAACATACTGGACTGCTCAGTTGGATAAATTACAGCCAAATAATTAATGTATCAGGCCGATGTGGTGTAAAATAAAACAGTCTGTATAAATTAGAAGTTTAGGAGCAACAATACCGACAGTAGTTCTTGTTATTAACCACTTATTACATGTCTTGCAGCTGAGTGATATGAGGAAATACCTAATTGTCATTTTTCTGGCAAATGTTGTGACTGGCGTTTAAATTTAAATCATTTTCTGTAAATTACACTGCAGGAGTGTAACTTATTTTAGCATCAAGCACAATTACAAATTAGTTCTGTTTTTATGTGAAAAGAATCAGATAAAATTCTGCAGCTGCTTGTTGTTGAGGTCCTCCTGGAGCTCAAAGCAGTCAGTCTGAGGAAAGTCAACTTCTAAGGAGACCTGCGATAATTATATTATCGGTATACTTGACATTCCATTCAAAAATCACATGTCACATGGTGGTGATGTCTGACTGATGATGCTGACAGCTCTGCAGAACAGCTGGTTGAGCTAGCATTCGCTTCAAAGACTGACAAGTTCGGCTGTTTCACAGCCCAAACTCTAATCCGGGAGGTCCCAAATGGGAGATTTGCATGTGCTTTGCTGAAATCAATGATATCTTAAAAATTTGAACAAGAGATTTCAATACTCGGTTCATCAGATGTCATTTTTACTCAGCTTCTATGCAGCTTCCCGCAGGCCACATGTCCACACAAGGCGTTCATCTAGATTGTACTACACTACCAGTCCTGTTAGGCTGTTAGTAACATAAGATACCCAAATAATATGCATGATGTGTGACCTAGAGGAATGTCTATATTACTTTGTTATGTCTACAGGCCTAGAAATGGTAATTTCTGCACCGTAATTATATCAAACAATAACAAACAAAGGTTAATGTGGAAGCCAATGTAATTAGTTTTGTTAAGGGAGTTTCATTATGTGACACATGGCTGTGCACAGGAAAGGTTTATTTGATTCAGAGACAGCTGCTGTCAGGGTTATGAGACATATGAGGCTGAACACATGCAGTATACCCATTAGCATGACGCCTGCTGATCACATGTTAACGTTTGGTGTTTACTTTCTTGCATGGTGCCATCCCATATGCAGAATTTTTCCATGTGCTACGTGCTAAAGAAATGTTTGCACCTGCAGCACCGCAGTCACAGACCTGGTGTTTTACTGCATACTGACCAACATAACTGACTGCCATAACTGCCAAAACTGAAAAGTTCAAACATCCTGTAAGATTTTTTTAAACTAACTTTTTTTGCCTTCCCAGCAAAGCCACTGCTGAAGAAATGATGATGAAATGAATCTCTGCAGCCTGTACTTGTGAATTACTGTAAGTTATTTTTGATATCCTGAGAGCGGAGATTCTGATTGGACTCTGATTGGCTGCTTCCTGCTGCAGAGTCAGGGTGACGACTGATTGCTCTCTTTCTCTCTCTTCCCCCCGATAATCTGGTGAAAGTTTGTCCAACACTGCTGCAAGTCCGCGACTCGCCGAGCTTCAAAGTAAATTCCACAGCCCTCTGCTTCGTGTCGTAGCCTCAGAGCACAGGCCGTCCCTGAGCTGCAGCTCCCTGCAGATCGAGAGCAGGTTGCTGTCACCGCGCTTAATGAAGACCTTGCATTCTATTTCATCAACCCTTTCTTCTTCCTCAGCCAGTGCTCATCTTTTCACTAATGAGTACACTGATTTCAGAGATGTCTCGTTTGGAGTTTCGTGCTCTTGTGACTGGAAAAAAAAAAAAAGGAACATTTCTAGCTTTGAGGTTTTCTGGGAATGTGCTTTTTAGCTGATGGTCAAGATTACACTTGAGCATTTACATTGAAAAACTGCAGGGGAGCCTCAACATGCAGATAATAAAAAATGAGGAGGAAGAAAAAGATTGTGGAAGAGATTGAAATGAGTAGACTTATTAATATTGCCATCTGGAACCTGATGGTGACCTTTCAAGCTCAAACATTTACTTTTGCAAGTAACATTTCATGCCAATTAAACCTAGGAGGAGTAATTTCCTCTCCTCTCATGTGCATTGCTCTCCTTTTCTTCTAATCCCATCTCATCTCTGTTTCCCCTCATTTCTCTCTGTCTTTTCATTTATCTCATCTGCTCCTCTTTTCTTTGCTCTGCTCTCCTTTTTTCCTGCTCTCTGCATTTCCTCCCCTCTCTTTTTTTTTTTCCTCTCCACCTTTCACCATTTCACCTGTTAGTTCCGGCTCAGCGTAGCCTGAGAGCTGTCAGCGTGCAGATACACTTTCTCCCCCTGTGGTCGCAGAACCAACCTAATCAGACCCCCAGCAACAGCTCTTTGCTCCTCATCCTCCTGCAAGACACTGATAGAAGTGCTGTGGTTTGTTTTCCTGCTAGTTTTAATTATGTAACCCAATTATACCATCACAGAGCTGACGCAGGGAAGCTAAATTAAAAGTGATTGGCTTCATTACAGTCGCCTGAATGCTGCACAGGGTGCTTTCAGGAGGCCCTATTTAAAGTTTCTTCTCTGGTGAAAAACATTCTGATCTGTGGGATGTCTTTATATTGGATTTTTCAGGATTGCTGCCACATAGGTGCTGCATATATTTTGCGCAAATTGGATCTTGGTTCATTTCCATACGGATGCATATAGACACATGTTTAAAACCACCATGTGATCTACAGGCCTCCTTTGCTTCCAATCATGTTGCTTCACTTGTTTGTATTGTTGTTCTGGCAGACAAGTCATTACCGCATTGAGATGGAGCCAAAAATGTCTACATGCTCCTGCATTAGAACAACCTGGGAGCTTTCAAAACAGAAAGGTCACGATCTGCATGAATTTCTCCATCTGCACACGTAACCTGCAATCCATCCTGCATGCTGACTCAGCTAGGCACACCTTCCAGAATAAGCTGCAGTATTTTTGTTATTCCTAATGGTGATATCATGGAGTTAATGTCATGTAAAATCATGTTGACTCATACAATATATATGACCCATTCACACATTTGTAACACTGAAAATGTGCAAAAATGAATCATGACTGAAATAGACAGTGGGACAGCCTAAGCCTGTGAGAAGATTTAAGTCTGCTGTAATGCTGAACAGTGGAATGCAGTTCATTGCACTGAACATTAAAGCCCCTGAACACATGGTTTCAAATCTTGAAAATTTTGCTAAAGCAATCAACATTCATGACCAATAAAGCAATCATTAATGTTAAAGTTAGGAGGGAAAATGTGTTATTTCTAAAGAGTTTAACACTCAACAAGAGTGGCCTTGTTAGCAGCTCTGTGAAGCTGTACTCCAGCTAAATGCAACGACAGATTGCTAACATAGTGATAATGCCAAAGTTAACATGCTAGATGGAAAGTCAGGGAATGACCAAAGTTATCACACTTTACCCTGTGGGGGCATATGAATGTCTACAAAAAATTTCATGGTGATCCATCTAACAGTTATTGAAATATTTTACTTCCAATCACAAATGTCAGCCTCATCATTAAGATTCTTGATGAGCATCTCTGCAAAAATTTTGTGCCAGTTGACGTAGGATATGTTAGCGTATTTTCCACTTGAAAACCTGCTGGTGGCAAAATGAACAATCAGAGGATCACCAAATTCAGTAGGTTTCATGCTCTGGGCACCATGGATATCTGTACCAAATTTCATGGTAATACAATCAACAACTTGCAAGATATCTCACTCAAAGCTAGAACTGTTGGGTCATCCCATGGCTGACCATGTACAATGGCATCAGTTCAGGTTTAGATGAGGACCTGTGTTGTATTTCATTCTCCATAGCCTTTCATTTCCTGTGTGTCTCTGCAGTTTATTTTATATAATAGAGTTAAATGGCAAAAAAAATAAACCCTGTCTTCATTCTGTAGGATTCGTCCTCTGGGGACTGTTTATGTCTGCACAAAAGTTTATGGTAGTTGATCCAACAGCTGCTGAGACGTTTCAGACCAGACCAAAGTGGCAGACAGACCGACACAACCACATTGCCATCCCTAGAGCCACAGCGCTAGCCCCGCTAATCTGCTTCATCAAGACTTTAATTTCAAATATCGTTAGATCCTGATTGTTGCACAGACCTCATCTTTCTCCAGCTGAACCCCACTCCACCTCAAACCAGTGAGCACAGATAAAGTCGAAGAGACAGAAATCTTTCATGTGAAACAACCACAACTGTTCAAACTTGACAGAAACTTTTGGGTTTATGCAAGACCCCACCACTCATTATAAGACTGAGAAAATCTGTTTTTGGCTCTTTAATATCATAACAATTCTTACTCATTTATCATATCATTCTAACCATTATCAAATGAGACTGTCTACAGGAACCACATCATAATACAGGCAAGAGAGATATAGGTGATATTTATTTTAGCCAGGCCTTGTAAAGGCAGATACTACCATGATGACACTGTTCTTATGCTATTTTTCCACCATTTTCTGTCATTATATTCATGCGATTAACCAGAAAAGTAGGTCAGATTATGGCAAAGTGAAAATGTGAGCCAGTCTCTCCCTCCTTGGGACTCAATATCAGTCAGAGGGCTTGGAGGCCCTGCAACATGCTGTCCAGAGGATGTGTCCGGCCATCAATCTGCCTCCGGCTACAAAACAGAAGATTAGCTGCAGCTCTGTGGGCTGTTTTGATATCAGGATTTACTTACTTATATTGTAGTAACTTGCTTTCTTCATTGCTTGCCTACTTAGTTGTTTTGAGCCTTTTTACTTTTTAAGTTGTATTAACTGAATTAATACTCTCCATGTAAGGGATATTGAGTGCTCGCCTTGGAATTATTCTCAATGTATCCCCCTTGACCTACTTTTAAAAACAAAGCGCTTTAAGGATGCCTCTGCCATTCAGTTTGTTTGGTGTGATTTCATCTCTCTGAGTAGCTTGATTCAACATCAGCTGCACCGCATGAGGCTGACATAAATGCCTCCACTTGATCAAGGACCTCATCTACCTGGAGAGACAGCAGAGAAGGAGGAAGACGAGGGAAGGAGATGAGGAGCAGAGGGGAAGGAGCAAAATGGGGGATGAGGAAGGGAGGGATTGGGCAATAGGAGGTTTGGAGGAAATGCATTCAGCTCGGTTAAGTGTGACTGCCACACTTTGCTGTATATTTAGCCTCCATAAACAGAGAGCTATTTTTATGTGCCAAACCAAAATGATCCTTCGCTCAACTCTGCTTTCCCTCTCTGCTTGTCCCATTTAGAGTCCATGATCATTTTCTGCTTCTTTACATCAAACATGGAAGCAGTTTAAGCGTGTTTTGCACACTGACATGATGCTCATCTCTGGCCATCTTCATAATTCAACTTTCTCATTACTGCGTCACACTAATGCTTGTCACCATCATCCCCTAAAGGTGATAACTGTGCAGCCTTTCACACTCGGCGCTCATCCTCTGTTCTCCTCCCACCTTTTGTTTGCATCTGCACTCGTCCTGCTTCTCTCACTTTCTTCCCAATATTTCTTCTTTCTCCAAACTCCTACACTTTCCTGACTCTCCTCCTTCGGCTCAGTCATTCCCTCCTCCATAAAGTAGTTGTAAGCACTTTCAGAAAGTCTCCAACATGAGGTATGAAGCAACACTGCCCCCTAAAGGCTGAAGGAAACTGGGAAAACAAGTGAAGATGGCCAGGAAGCTGGAGAAGAATATTTACCTAAACCTCATTAATAATATTTGGATTTTGTAATAGATTAGGGCTCACCTAATGACAATGTATTGGCCTCATATGTTGCCTTAAAAAAAAACATTTAACTTTGGGTTATTTGGTATTTTTGGACAGAGGATATTGTGCAGTTTTGTTGTGAATTTACTTGAATGAATGTGTCCCATTTGTTCCTGTATCAGCAATAAGCTGCAGTGGCTGATCTGTTGTGCTTCACAGGTATACAGTTGCTCAACTTATGCTCTGAATTGACTCTCAAGAGCAGAATTTCAATTTGTAGATCTGTGGGAATACACAAGATTTATTTGACAGACCAAATGTCAAAACAGAATTTAGACTGATTCATTAATTTGAAGAAAAGAAAACACTTTTTGATCCTTTTTTAAAAAATTTCTTCTATAAAAAACATGTTGATGAGAATCCTCATATGATTGCGCAGACATGAATATAATTATATGTCAGTATGCGAGTAAATATTGCTAATGACAGCACATAATTGCTGTTACAAGGAAAGGCTGTGATATGAAAATGGGTTGTCTCTAGAAGGCATTAATGTATTTCCAATAGTGCAAATACATCTGAAAACTCCTTATTTAGTATTTTCAAGGATAAGGAGCCAAGATTAAAGGGCTCCAGTCTTGCCATCAGCTTAAAGTTTGGGCTTGAGAAAGTCTCTTTATTTCATCATAGAAATTTGCACTACAAAGTACATCCAATTTTCTGGCATTAATACGTGTTGATTTTGTAGTGACAGTCATTTGTTTGGTTGTTTATTTAGTCAGCGAGCGGATATGGCTCTGGGGCGGCTTTTCAGAACCATCTAAAAACTGTTAAATTAACTGTGATGGATGTGGACTTGCATAACCACTGGCACAGCATTTAGTTTTTACACTGAGTTTAATTAACAGTGATGATTTTGCTGCGTACCAATCGCTTTGGAAGAGCACTTGTCACTTTTTCCTCAAACGCTGGCAACAACCTGTTGGGAGCCAAACTGTTCACATCATCCACTCTCGCTGACAAGAGCGGACGTCCGTGTCGCAGATAATAAGGCACGGCACTAACTCTGAATATCAAGATCTGCAAATCGGTGTCTTACCCCATTATGGTGTGCACTATTCTCCGAATTTTAATCCTTAGTTGTGTTGTTAGATGTGAAAAAACACATATTTTCGAAGTGCCAGACAGATGTTTCATTGTAGCTCTGAGGGTGGTTAGGATATTTGTTTTTGCAAAGCGGTGTTTTGCAGTGCTGCAGTGCAATCATAAACATCAGCATTCCCATTACTACTGCAGGAAAATTACCATTTGCCCCTCTGAGCGAGGCATTGCTGTATACTTTACGCGGAACCTCGGTCACCTACAAGTCATTGATATTCAGTATTCAGAGTGGTTTCTGAGCTGCATGCAGAGTTAGCTCACTCCATCACTCCCCACTGTAGCCATCATTACCGCACACTCTCAGCCATGTGATTCTAGCTGAATCCGTTGTGATTGACTGCAGAGCGAAACAAGACTACACGTATCAATGAGGGTTAGGGTTAGGATGTCACGATTCATTTTTTTTCTTCCTTTCTTTTGTCACATTTTTAAGGATAGAAATTACACATGACCATCATATCAGCTTGTAACTTAACAGCAAATACTCACAAAAAAATTGCATTCATGGATGGGAGCCATTCAGGGGGGAGACCGTGACAGGACGTGTCTCTGTGTCAGAGCTGTTAATACATTGTCCTAAGGCCCCAAAATACCAGCAGACCTGGATTTGTGCAACAAGCAGTTGCCCTGTGTCTTTATGTGTTTAAGTGACAGCTGCTTCCTTTTAAGTATATTTCCTCAGCAATTTTCACTGACAATACCTCTGTAACCACAAAGACTGGGGAGATATCATGCTTTTGTTTAAGTTAAGATAAAAATGTGCGCAGCAACAAGAGGCTTTCGAAAAGCACAGAAGCTGCTGTACACAGTTTCCTGATCTCTGTTGTACTTCACTTTCCTGGCATAAGTTAGCACAGAATGTTTATTTGCCTGCTGTAATCCTAATAGCTGTGACTGACGATGTGAGAAAAGATGAGAATGTCAAATGACTCGTGATCATAAAGATGCAATGCTATGTGCATCATGTAGCAGTGAGTAAGACTACCAATTAGTCAATCCAAATGAATCTTGCTACTGGCGGTGGGTATTAAGTATCCCAGATCAAGTCCCACGAATGACTAATTTACATTTCTACTTGTGTCTGCTTGTAAATCACAAGAACATTTGAATTTTACAATTCAATGGGTTTGACAGTGTCGTGTTTTCTGAGGAGGCAGATCGAGCACTCAGACTTGCAAATTTAAAGGCGGGAAGACATTAGTCTCTGTTATATTGTGTACAACAACTGTGAACTAATGCTTGGTCATGAAAAACAATGAAACAGACACATTATTGTTGGGTAAATAAATCCATCTTTGACAGATCATCAGTCCATCAAAGACGTAGCAGTGAGCAAAGCCTCATGCATAATCTGGATGATCGTGGATTGATGGTGCTAAATTACCCACAAACAGTGAGAGAAAACCTAGATGAGCCAAATTATGTCCCCCTCGCTGTGAGGCGACTGTGATAACGACTTTACCATCATGACGCCTCACCATACCACCTACTAGCTTCAGTTAGCTTTCACCACAAGTCCTGAAATTACTCAACTTTGTATTAGTAGTAGAGCCTGACTGATCCATCTGTCGATTGGGGCCAATCACCATAAAAACTGACCGATAATTAACACTTTATTCAAGGTAATTTAGAGACAGTGTTGCTGTTACATGGTTTATCCACTTGAGGACACTGAGAAGTTTGTGTAAAAATTCCACTTAGTACATATTTTGGTTGTTGATGGCCAAATTAAGGGGATACTTAACAAGACAATGTTTCTATATCACATGATTAAACATATAAAAGGCAACTTTTCCATATTAAAATGTAAAAAAAAAACGTCTACAGTAGCTAGCTAGTAGTATGTCTGGATGGAAAGTTTGCTGACATTAGCCACCATAAGCTACTGGTCATGCCAGACCAAATAAGGCTGCAACCACAAAACCTCTGAGTGTATTTTTACTGCTCATGAATTCAACTTGCAAGAGGAAGAATGTGTTATTTCTTCTTTTGAAAGCTACAGTCTCACTTTTAAAAACCTAGTGGATTATTTTAATTTCATAAGATAAAGAAAAAGCTGCATGTCATCACACTGGAGAAGCTGGAACCCAGGAATGTTATTAAAATACATGACTACTTCTATTGAATTTACTTGTTGTCTTGCTTATAATGTAGCACATTTACTACCCTTGTGCTTTTGTGATCAGACAGGAGTTCTTTATTCGTAGTGGTCAACCATATCTCAACAAGACGACTATTTACACCATGTATCCAAATTGCAAGAGCAGTTCAAGAGCAGTTTGATGCAGCAAATGACACACTCTGAGAATGCTACAGGACAAATCAAATCCTGTCAGAAGCAATGTGGATTTACACTGTCAGTGTATCTTTTCGCCTCCTGAACAAGTGGACTGAGTGCTGAAGCCATCAATGGAAAAGCCAACGTTTCTCTGAAAGCCTGCTAGAAATACTTTCACTGAATCTCATCCCACAATCATCTCCTCTATCACAGCTGAGGGCAGCTACCTTCTTCCCTTTCTCTCACTGTGTCTCACTGTGTGCTTCATCGAGTCTTACAGTGTTTGCCTGTTAAACACTGATAGTAACCCTAATTACCTTCCCTCTCCAGACAACATGGACCTGTGTGCAGTGTCATCTGTTCTCTTTGTACATCTGCATGACCTCGAGAGGATTAGGAAGTGACCCCTGTCTCAACAGTGTCACACGAGCACTGCCTAATGAGACACACACGCAGACACACATATACGCTGTCACAACGAAAAATAAATGGGGAGTCATGAATATCATGCCAGCTGCACTATAGACCCCACTACCCAATTACTGTCCGTCTGCTGAGGCTCTGTGTTGTAAATGATGCAGCTCTGATAACGGCTCAGAAATCTCTCAGCTGGATGGTATTCAGTCATAAACAAACAATGTATTGGACACTTTTTTTTTTACCTAATGGTGGCACTGGATGTAAAGTCAGGAGATCACCAAAGTTTTTGCAATTTTTTTGAAATGGGGGATATGAATGTCTGTACCAAATCTCAATGGTTCATCAAGAGTACATGGTTGCATCGGGAGAAAAGTCAGTAGATTTCCAATGTCAATAGGATTCAGAATTCATCGTCTGGGAACCATGAAAGTAGAAAATTCTGTGCCGATCCATCCAGTAGATGTTAAGATATTTCACGAAAAATTGATCTGCTGGTGGTGCTCGATGAAAAGTCATTAACATTTATCTTCTGGGCACTTTGATTATCTGTACTAAATTTCAGCACAATCCATCCAATAATTGTCAAGACACTGCAATAAAGAACAACGTCAGCCTGCTGGGGATGCTGGAGGAATAGTCAGGCAATCACCATATTTGGTAGGCTTCATCCTCTGCGGACCATGAATGTGAGTACAAAAATATCATGAAAATGGCTGTTGGCTGAGATATTTTAGGGTGTTCAACATCGACAGAGAGGTTGTAATTTCCATCCCAAGAAAACTGTTTTATATTCCTTAAATTACTGAAACAAATATAAGTAAATAATTTAGTATCAGTAAGTAGTATAAGTCGGTGGCTTAGAACAGGTCTGTATCTGAGTCGCACTCTGAGATCTGAAGTCTCAGGTGAAACACTTGTAAAAGTGAGCCAGACAGTCATGATCCTGCCAGCTAAAAAGTAACTAACCACATACAGCATGGCACAAAGCCAGGCCCGAAGTCCTTGATTCGGTGCCAACACGACATAACCAATGAAGCAGTCATCTGAAGGACAGGAGGGAGTGCTGAAGAGGGAGTCTGCGGGATATAAGTTCAACTCTGTTGTATCACAAAAAAAAGACATCTCAGTTTTATTTAATATTGATGGTTGGTGTCAGAGATGATAACCAGAGGGAAGAGGTGCATGGCAAAGTTCACAAACTTGTGAACTTGTGAAGGATGTGATCAAACTTCCACAATGAAAGCTTTGGGTTGTCAAAGCAGAAGACAACGGCATATGAATAAGAACAGAATGAATAGAGGTCAACAAACATAATTACAGACAAAGTTTAGAAGAATTGTTTCTATATAAAAATAATTACAGCAGCTTCAAAGACAAAATCATGGGCTAGGAGTGGAATTCAAAGTGTGTATTACTGGATGATCACATAATAAAGCACAATATGATTAAACATGATTCAGTTCAGTTCACTTCAATTCAACATTTCTGCCTACAAGGGAGGACCCTCTTGAGAGCCAGAGGCATGAAAAAAAGTACAAACTTATGTGCATGTAGACTTAACACCCTGAGCTCTTATGCCAGCTCACTACTTTCTGTGAGGCTCAGTGTAGTAAAAACCTGATCTGCAGCAGAAGTGTTCAGGATGAGCACAATGGTAGAAATACTAAATATGGTACAAAATCAGTGTAGTGCTCCAAAAAAAGTGCAGAAAGTCAGTTCACACTGATATAGGCCTGTAAAAATAACATTAACTTTGTAAGAAACTGAAAATATTCCACAATAATAGGCTAATTAGGCCTAAATAAATGTATTTTTTTATAGAAAGTTTGACATCCACATTGTCTGCTTAGAAAAATTCAGGGTTTTGGACAAATGTAGTTGAGGACCTGTGGCTTACAACCTTCTTCTTCATCTTAGCTGTAGTGTGTTCAGTAGTCAGTGCAGGCAGAAAATGTACATGTGCAAATGTGTGTAAAATAGAAATGCAGAAAATATGTCCTTATTTTCATTTGTCTCTTGAGTATGAGAATTTTTTCTCAAGCTAAGTGCAGGGAGTTTCTCTTACTCTTTCAACAAGGAAAGGTCAGACTCCTGTTCGCAGAAGAAACCTGGGGGAGTAGCTGCATGTGAAGGAATGGTTACTCTAATTCACACACTCACACCTGGGAGCTGCCCAGCGTTATCACAGCATTGCACTGCAGCTCCACTGAGGGATCCAGCTTCACCTTCACAATGAGACCAATCCAAATTGGGCTTTTCTTTTGAGCAGCAAGGTTCAAGGCTGCGACTAACAAAGATTTTAATGATCAATTAATCTGTCAATTTTCTCAGTTAATCATTTGATCAGTTGATCATTTGATTGAAAAATGCCCATCACCATTTCCTGAAGCCAAAATTAATGTTATTAAATTATCAGCATTGTTCAGAGTAGGAGTTATGGCGTTTTTGTCTCTATTGACTAACAAATTAATTGACTAATCGTTTCAGCTCCGGTTCATTAGCAAAGGTAGAAGTATAGTGAAGTGATTTCTTTTCTTCACCATTCCGTAACAGTACCCATGTAGTTTTGGTTGGGTAAACGTAACCATAAGAGCAAGAGATGATAAGCTAACTACTTTTTTATTTCGGCATCTGTAATCAGCTCCATGTCAATGAAGCCATGGAGCAACTTTGGAGTCAGTGATCCTCATTCAGGACTGCTGTGCATCCTTCAGAGGATTTCAGTCCCATAATTCCACCAATACCCACCACATTATTGATGAGATTTACAATCTTGGTCAATGATCCTGAAATACAGTTAAGAGCCTTAATAAATATACAACGCTCTGCTGAACACGTGTCTATCGCATTCAGGAGCTGCTGTCACAGCCAACCGAGACTGTTGTTCTAAAGGACATACAGAAGTCACAAAAAGTCCCTTTTCCTCTATTTTCACCCTTTAAACTTAAAGTGATTTCCCCCCATTTATTTTCTAGCTCCTCTAGAGTGTGTCCTTGTTTTCATATTCATGCTTTTCCTTTCAATCCAATGACAATATACTAGAAGGGCATCTTTGATGCATTACTTGTTTGGAATAAATCAAATCTGAAAAAAAGCTCAAATAACTTTAAGGCTATCAACTTGATAGAGTCGAGGACTGTGAAAAGTGCCACTGGCAAAGTTTCAGAGTTCAGTCAGTATGAACTACGAATCTATTCACAAAGTGAAAGACTGACATAAAGGAGGAATAGATGGTTTTCATCCTATTCATAGGGCAAGAGTAACCATCAGTTGGGTGATGTCCAATATACAGCAGTGGGCCTTAATGAGTGTGATTTCCGTCACTGGTATATATATTATATATAAATGGGGGCTGATTGCTTACAAGTTTCTTTTCAGTAAGCTGTAATGTAAAAATCATCAGTCTGTAATAACCAAAACTCACTTAATTGTGCAGCCATTTTTTTGAGACGAGGGACTGGTCATTTTCCAAATATTTGTTATGTTAGATAGGTTTGACAAATGACAATTCCTCTGCACGAAGCATCCACTTAAGTATAAATTGGTACTGTCAAAAATAAAGGCGTCCAATATGCTACAAACCTAATGACTCCTCACCAGAGCTGGAGCACAGAGAAAAGACACAGCAAAGAAGTGAGAGAGCCAGTTCGTTGGATAAGATGAAATGAGATGATAATTAATAGTCTATACAATAGTCATGCTGTGGGAGAGCTGGGGCAACAGCAGATCTCTGGGGAGAAGAAGCCACAGAAGAGGAGTGCTGGTAATGACCTAGAGATATTACAGTCCTGTTCATTTTCCTCATAAACACTGACACAGGTGACAGGCAATTGCAGCACTTCCACGACTTGGATGAGTATGAAACTCACTCTTTAACATCAGTAAAAACACGAGTCGTGCGGCTGCATTCGAAAAATATCTGGTTATCTGAGAAAGAGTCCAAGATACAAGACTGTGCACATGAAAACCTCAGGAGAGAAGTCTGCTACAGCTCCCAGCGAGCAATAGGCTAAAATAATTTAAACTGATTTACCAGCCTTAAAAGTCTTTGGTCCGCACCATTAAGAGCAAGGTGAGGCTCAAGCTTACACTTTGAAGAACGATGATCGTGCATTCAGAAGTTGAAAGCAGATTATGGGCCCATTTGGACAATTTCTTACAATTTTGAGCCTCAACGATGGCCGACTTCTCCGCAGCAACGATCGCAGAGCCCAGCGGTTACCATTGAGCTATGTGTCATACCAAAATGACAGAAAAATGTGGTTTCTCAGAGAAAGCTGAAATATTTATGAATGATTATCATAAGATAACCACACAGAATTGCTTAATAATTGTAGAGACTCCTGTGTTTTTTTTAAATAAATATCTAGCAAGGCTTTCCGTTGGACTACCACCATCATCATGCATGTCATAAATTGAAAAATGAAGAGCCTGAGCAGTAGGACGTTGCTTCAGCATGTCAGCAGTCAACATGACATGAGGTGACAAGCATGAAAAACTTTCATCTCAGAAAATTCAACCAGTCAGACCTGAAGGGGATTGTTGGACAGTTATCAGTTTCTCCCCAGACTCAATTTAAATAAAATCTTGTTGCAGGCTTTTGTTCCAGGTCATTTTTTTTAACACAAAAACAAGTGAAAAAGTTTTTAGTCAAACCATACTTAACTGCATTTACCTGCTGTCCGTCTATTTCAGATTAGAAAGAGCTGAAAGAGCTTCTGAGAATTTAAAAAAAAAAAACATTTCAGAGAAACAAGTTTGGAAAAATGAGCTCTGACAGATCACCAAAGGCTGCAGTGAAAATCTTAAAATGCTTTGTGTTGCCTCTTTTGCAAAGTAGTTGATTCTCCTTTCTGCTTTTGATCAGCCTCTCTGTATTCTGGTAGCTTCGAGAAAAGAAACCAACAAAGGGCATCAGTCCATCACAGAGATGAGAGGTGACCTTGCTGGGATGGGAAAGATCTGCTACATTTCTCCCTCCATCAAACAACGTGAGAATCTAATTTGCAGAGGCCCTTTTAAAGACCAAAGAACAAGTAGTGGAAAAAAACAAGCACATGCAAAACATCTGAATAAGCACTGCGTCAGACTGAGACATGGGGAAAACAAGGAATCTAAACTTCTTTCTCAATTCAGTCCAGTTCAAAGGGGCTTTATGAGCATGGGAAACAGATGTTTACATCGCCAAAAAGAGTGTGGAGAAAAAAAACAGGAAAAAAAACATTGCATAAACAGAAGAACTGTGATTTTGGTGTTCTCGCTTGCTTTAAAGAAGAGCCTGAAGAGGTTGGAAGAAAACTACACTTTCTCCAGGTCGTCCGAACATCCCCGAGGCCTGACATGGTCTGAGGAGGTGAAGAGGAGCATCCTGACTGAACTTAGGGCCCGACAAGTTCCGTCAGGCACTTGTCCTTCAGACAACAAGATTTACCTTTCACTTGTCCACACACAAAAGCCACTTGTCTGGTAAAAATGACAATAATTTACTCCTTTTGTAGCACTCGCGAATGCAGAACAAACAGTTGAAAGCATCCAAACTGTGTCATCATGAAAAATATTTAATTTATGAATTATCTTAAGGTCCTATCCTAAGGTATATGCAACTTTATCACCGCAACAGCATTATTTTCATTTAGACTTTATATAACAATAGACAAAGCAGGCTGAAACCAATTATACCGTTAATGTCACCAATGGTGTTATTATTTTGCAGACAGCGGTGCATTTATAAAGTTAATTTTAATTGTTTTATGATTGATGAATTTTATTTCCACTGAAGCTATCATCTCCCTGTTCATGATCTTTTCATTTGATACTAAACTGTGAAGCACTTTGTAAAGTCTGTTTCAATATGAGCTTAATTGATTAATCACTGATCATTATTCTGACGTTTGATAATTATGAAAGATATATCACCGCGATGATGGTTTACAGGTGCGTGAACGGTATGGGTGCAGTACATGGCCGTGGCCATGCGTTATGAACGCTGTCCTGACACTGTTGGAGAACTTTGCTCATGCAACACGATTGGTTAAATTCCCCTTTTCTTATTTTCCGTTCCTGACAGGACTAATGATTGGTGGAGTGGGCACACGTATCAACATCAAACAGGTGTTTAAGAGTGTTTCTACATCCATTAATGGGCAACTGTGGAAATGAATGCAAAGAGGAAAGTCTGGTGACATCTTCTCCTTCTCCAGGCCATATCTTCTACCATGTCTTCCATGTTGGCCTTGTCTGGTTCCAGCTTTTCACATTTTCACAGGATGTGTTTCTTTTCTCTTCGTATAATAATTAATTGAGCATTTTGCAGCTTTGGACTTCAGACAATTATTATCAAACATGTCAAGACTGCTGAAATATTTTCTCCCTGTATGTTATATCCTCGAAATCCCAGAATACGTCCTGTTGAGGACAGTTCATAGCTAATAGACAAATGATGCCTCTATCATGCTTTTGTCATGTTATAAATTATTCTCGCTAAGTGCGAGCTGCAGGGGAGCTCTGCAGTTTCAAACAAAGCGATGCAGAGTCTCTGCGAGAGAGCTGTTCATTATTAAACAAAAGCCTAAATGGAACATGCATTAGGGGAAATGAAGACACACAGGCTTTCACTGTGCCAACAAATCACAGAGAAGAGGGGCTGAGACTTATTATGTGTCAGTCTGGTCACATTCAGTACCACAGTCTTTTACCGGAATTGTCTCTTAAGAGTATCTGCTAAATGAAAACAAAAATGAATTACAGAAGTTAAAATTGCTGGATGGACATTGCGGCTCTCTCGTTGCTTCACCAGTGTACTTCAGAGAGACACAGCAGCGAGACACACTTGATAACTGATACTCTTGGCCTGGAGGCCACTCAGCTTGTGAAAAGTTTGAACTCTTCAGAATAAAAGTGGCCTAAACTTCTACACTGAAACTACTTGAAAGCTGTCTCTTGCGTAATTTCATCCATGGTCGCTGGTATAAAAAAAGAAAAAGAAAACTTCAGCGATAGGCTCTCTAGAAAGTAGGCCGACTTTAATTGAATCACAAAAACAGGAAAAAGGTTTTGTTCAATTTGTTAATCTTGAGGCAAAGCATGAACGGTGCAAATTATTTAATTACCAATGATTGCCGCGGAGAAGGATGCATACATGACTCACTTAATAATTTTGATTCACCTCAACCGCAAGCTGGGAGTGAGGACTGAACATCCTTCTTTTGCTTTCCTCAGTCTCTTCTGAAAATAGCACCCAGGCTGAGCTAATTTATTTTTGACTAGGCCTATGTGAGAGCCAGACGTAATGAGAAGGCGCTATAGTGACATGTAACATCGTTGCCATGGCACTCTAGATAAGGGAGCAAGGCAGGAAATCATTTATTTTCCATTTTCAGCTTTAAAGTTTACTTTCAAATCCTGATTTTATGAAACAGCATGACTGCAAGAGTGACTTTGACTGACTTTTGCAACTCTGTGCTCAGGCCTCTCGAAATTCTGGACATCTCGCTTCAACTGCAGACAGATGCGCTTTCAGCTGTACAGGAGGTCATTCAATTTCACCTCACAGTTTATGACAAGTCAATGGGTCATGAACTTTACTTTATGGATTTTAGCCCCAGCGCACAGTGGATCACGACTTGCCTTCACAAGTCTTACTTGATATTAACATATAGTGATATGACCAGCGGGCGAGTCACCTAAGGTAGTGAGAGATGAGGACAACATTAATGAGTGCAAAAAGTATCCGCTGCACTGTTGCTGCTAATGTTTCCCATCTGTATTCCCCTGCACATTTCACCCCTAGTTCATATCTCTCACACACAGTTATTCCCCAGGCAGCAGAAGATCAAATCCTGCTGTGGCAGTGATGGATTACACAGAAAATGCTTACAAATTTTCCCAGTAATGACAAAAGAGATCTGAACTGAGATATGAATTATGAACTCATAACAAGGTATGAGCGTGACACTGAATCCGGTTACTAAAAATAACGGCACTGTCCTTAAAATACGGCAAATTTCTGTTTTCTGGCAGGTCACCGTTTCGGCCTTATGGCGCTCCTCGTCTTCTTCTGACTTGTGAGTCGTCCAGGCAGACAGGACAAAAAGGAAGGAATCTGAGCATTAAACAGCCAAACCAAACTGAGGGAAGCTGAGCCTAAGCTGGAAGCACAAGTACAACTCTCTTAAACAAATTAAGTATCAGGCATTGCTGATTCAGCCAAATTTCAAAACTTGGGGTTTGCCAACAAAGCTGCTGAGAAATACTTTGATGCAGGATTTTCACTCTACACTTGTAAACCTCTGAAGGGAGGAGTAACGAAGGCTAAATCTGGTTAATATATATATAAAAATATAAAAAGGAAACACTCATATCCTTCTGAAAGCAAAGAGCAAGAGCATAGGGGTAAGATTTAACCAAAAAAGGGTGGCTAGGGACAAGACGATTGAATGTTAAGACTGATCCCCAAGGTGCCATTTAGCAGCGAATTCCCCCTCAGCTGACCTTGTGAATTTGCTCTGCAGTGAATGAATATACAACATTTGTGTACTTGACCCTCCCATTCCCTACAGGTATGACCCAGTTCATTTTGTTAAATAAAACAGAGCTCTATTACCTCTCTAGCTGAATAAGGATTATAAAACCTCCGAGTGAGGGAATATTGGCTCGTCTGCATTTTAAATACGATGCTTAATTGGTTTAAGGGAATACAGTGTTCACACTAACTTCAGCTGCCTGTATGCTCCCTGGTCTCTGATCACAACCGCATTTAAGAATCAATTTCTTCCAATGTAATCGCGGTGATCAACTTCAACACTGGTTACCAACAGCAACTCATCTTGTCAGTGCTGATCTTCAAGAAGACAGCGAGCTTCACAGTTCAAACTGTAGGAAGTTATCATATCTTATTAGCTGTGTGGCACCATTAACTTCCATTTAACCCTCCTCTGCCTGAATATTAACTGTTCCAAAAGGGGCATGGTTTGCAGACAGTTACGAGACAATGCTGACACAAATATATCCCTGAAACCTACTGAAGCTAACAAGCTTGTAACAGACACTTGGCTAACAGTAACTCTTCATTGAATGAAATGATGCACAGGCCTAAGAGTGCAATAATAAAAAGCCCATGAAAAGAAGCTTGGAGAACTATTGTGACTGACTTGAGGTAGCATGGTCACAGTTAGCTTACCAGTAGTTCACCGACAAACTGTGCAAGTTGCCCCAAAAATTATACAAAACCTCTACAACCAAATATTTTCGCAAAAACGTGCATATTAATATCACTATAGCACTTCCTGGTATGACCAGGCCTTAAAACTGATGAACTAAATTAATCAAATGTAACCAACAAGAGTTGTGTTTCAAATTAGATTCCTTGCAATGTCAAAAATTTAGGAAAACTCTATATTTTATGAATGCCAGTATTGTTGCAAGTTAAGCTTACATACATTCTTATAGGCGTATATATGGTACAGAATACGGCCTTATAAAGTCACTGGAATGTAGTTTTCAAAATATCTGCAAAGTTTTGGATGGCACACAAGACACGTTCCATTTAAAAATAGCAACACCTATTGACAAACATTTATTTTAATTAGTGATGCACCCTTCTAAAGAGTCTAACAGACATCATCCTGAAGCCATGAATCAAGTTCTCTCCCTCTCACAGTCAACAGTGTGTTTGTAATCCTGTTTGCAACACACATACACTGTCACTGCCAGGCAAAGCTAAGAAGACAGCAAGCCAGAGCTGCACACATACACGCACACAGCTGCTTATGCAAGCTGCAAGGTAAGCAGTGTACTTTAAGCTAAAATTGCCTCCGCTATACACTTGCAAAAAGTTGGCAAGAGCAGGGTGTTCAAGGAAGGAAAAGCAGGGACCAGAGAGAGTGAAATGCATGGATGAAAGGATCAAGGAGGGCGAAGGAGAAAGACGGGGGAGGAGAGGGGTGTGGGTAACTCAACAAATTGGATATCAAATTAGATTATGAGGTTGGACATGTCTTTTTGTGCACTCAGGCCTACGCGCTTTGTCTCGTTCTCTATCCGTTTCTGCCCCTGTCACACCTGACTAAGAGACAATAATGTGGGAGGATAGTGTGCATTTGGCCACAGTGACAAGCTTTACCCTTGGCCACCTTTCACACTGCACACAAACAGACATATACACAACGAAATACACATCCACAGACTTACAAAGAAGCATGACCACCGCGGCCAATGTGTCAGCTCCACTAAGGAAAGAGGAGAGGAGACTGACTTGCAAAGTCATTTCTTACCGTCATTCTGTGATCTCTCACTTTCTGTTCTTCATCACTCTGGTGTACAAGGTTGCAGTGACTTGACCTACAAAAATTGAACACAGAAACAAAATATCACCACTCAAAAAATATATATTTTTAAATTCTATAAAAATTTCTGGATGCAAGCATTTTGCAAAAAAATCTCCAGTGGAGGGAGTGGGTGGTGGGCGTGCGTCATTGAAGAAAACTCTAACAACAAACGCAACATAGCAGCCTGTCATTCATACTCTTTTGTCAGAGTGGGTTGCTATTGCATATCACAGAGGCAGGGTTCAGTGGTAGGTTGTAGGTTTTGTGAGTAGATCTGAGAAAAACAACAAGATCTCCTCACTGAGAGCAAAAAAAATAAGTGCATGTGCATGTTTGTGGGAAACGACCAGCCCCCCTTTAGGATTTGGATCCACTTGCTGAGACGTGACGAAAGCCGTCCGCAAAGCAGTCACACACATACACTGCCAAACAAAGCTTTTGAATGTTGGTGGCCACCGCGGTGAGACAAGGCAAAGACAGATCAGGCTACTGTGAAAACAGAGAAATATGTGCAAGAGTGAAATCAATCGGGCTGAACAGAGCAAAGCTAGGGTCGAAAGCCAAGTATCTATAATCTCAGAAAGACTCCTCTCACAGGGCTCTATAGCAGGGTTTATCAACCTTTACTAGACCATGACCCCAGTTTCAGGACTCATAATTCTCCTGACTGCAGCAATTAACCGTGAAATTGAGTATGGCATTGTTCTCAAGAGCAATATAGAAGCTCTGCATTGTATAAAAAAAATATTATGGATTTCAGACTTATTTTCAACTGCAAATGCTTTAAACAAATAGAAATAATAATTAGAAACCGTACAACAAGCAACCTTATTTGTGGTCCCCATCCCAAGGTTGACAAGGTCTTTGTTATTTAAGTATTGCCACTACATCATCATGATCAAATCTATTGAAAATTATGGGAACTCATCCACAAAGTCTCGAGCAACCTGTGGAATAGCAGGGGAACTCATTGCTGCATGTCATTGCTTGTCAAATACATGTGATAAGCAGTAGTAAGGCCACGGCTTCTGAAATAACATGTCATCACAAAGCCGATAGGCAGGTCCAGCCTAAAATGTGGGTTAACCAGCAACGCTGTCCCAATTGCAAAGTGCTGCTTTGTGTTCCTCACCTTGGCTTTGCATTGCCTATCAGCGGCAAACGTACACATGGGGCCAAAACAATGTAACCACCCCACTGGGGATGAGGGTAGAATATTTTATGCTCAATCAACAAAGACCATGACCTTCTAATGTTCTCAGGCATGAAGGATGGATTGTGAGTGTGTGTTTGTCACGGATACACTCTTATCATTATACCACTGGGATGAACTGGCAGGGGATGCAGATCACTCATTGTTATAGTTAAAGTCAAAGCAAGCAGCAACACCCGGTTGAAAGTGATGCCAAAGGGATCTGCCAGCGAACATGATTGCCACTGATGGACCGAGGAACCACCGGACATACCGTATGTCTCCTGATTATACCCTGCAGGGAACCCTTCAGGCTGAACGCTGGCCAAAAACCAATCTCACCCCAAACCCTTCATGCGATGCGGTGACTGCTGACACACACATACAAACAATAATGGTGGAATGCAACTGCCTATCGTCCAAGAGAAGCTGGAGCGCAGAATGAATTGATCAACTTAACGAATCAATGCCTTTTTCGTAACACCTCTTCTGAAAATCCAATTTCTAGGCCTTATATCTCAAACTGGTGGATTGAACATACTGCACAACTCTTCCAGACAATTCCAGATGCACAAGTATGTCCCTCTCAGGACTGAAGCATTAAAGGGCAATCCCATGCTGGCCATCATGCCTACTGCACAGTTAAATGTGCAACATCCAAGAGTGCGACCTTGCCTGTCCAGGAATTGTCTTTAATCCTTGAGGACAGGAAGACGGCAGAAACCAGAGGAAGTTAATGCTTCAGCTGGTTCCTACAGGGATTCTAGAGCTTAAAACAGCCCTGTTGGCAACTGTGGAGCAGCCAGAAGATGTCGTACCCTTCAACTAAAAAGTAATTGAGCCTTAAAACGCTTCAGCCATGACGCCTCCAGAGTGGAAGATTTGCCGACCAAAGGAGCGATGAAAACTGGCTTTGCTGCCATTGCCACACTTTAGGCACCCACCAGCAGATGGTTGGTACAACAAGGAGGGCCAGGAGAACAAAGCTGAATACTTAAGTCTTCGCCAGGGGATTTTAATTATATTGAAGAAGTCTTTCCTTACCAACAAAAGCAGGGGCCAAGGTTTTGTAAGCAAGCAACACTGCATTGGTACAGAGAGGTGCCTCGACAGCCTCGCACTAAGCTGCATTAAATCATCTACTTGCTCTCGAGAGGGAAGTAGCAGCAGTGGATATATGGCAGGGGCAGGGGTCCCAGGCATCACCACACTCCACCTGACCGTGAAAACAGTGTAACTCTACTCCAAACAATGCTGCCATTTTGCCATGACAAAGCCTGGCATTCAACAAACTACAGCTGGTCTTCAGTCCCAGTGGCGCCTGCATTGGCACGAAGGCAAGTCAGATAGCACGGGTGACTTTTGAGCATAAACACAGGTTGCTATTGCAAAAACTTTCCGCACTGTAGCAAGTGTGACATAAATGAGGTGCATCAGGCATTTTCAGACAAACTGCTTGATGTGAAGGTTGTAACTTGCCTGAGGCAAAGACGCTTCTACAGCAGTATTTCAAAGCCAAGCATTTTGGCTCCCACAAAAGGGTTCCCTTCATAGCCAGGCAGGCCTGTTTATTCAACAGAAACGTTGTTTAATATGGGAAAATTACAAATAGGTTGATGTATCTGTCATGTAAAAGTAGATAAGGGAGTCTAAGAGGATGTTAAGTAACCATGTACATTACACAAGGGTGTACATTGCAAAAATCTTCCGGCATCTGTCACCTTGCTCTGCCGAAATCATGCACTGTAAGTCAGATTTCTGTGATGACTACATTGTTGTTCACTCAATTCCTGCACCAGCTCTGTTTAATTAATATTTATGCCAGAAAGGATTCCAATCTCCCTGTCTGACCTGAAATGGAGGCCGACTATCCGCACAAATAAAAGTGTTGTGTCAAATTTCACTCCAGCTGACTTACCCGACTGAAAAAGTAATGGTGGATCAAGTGATTTCTAAAAGAAAAATATTCTCAGGCTGATGTCTTCCCGCGATGCACCCTGGACCCAAATCTTGACAACAAACACTGTCTACCTTGCCTGTTCTTTCTGATGTGGCTGCCAAGACAATCACAGAGCATGCAGTCACTAAGAGGAATAAAATACCATCTATGCCAAATAACACACTCTCACGGATGAAAGTAGCCTCACAGGTAGAAAATGAAACCCCCATGACAGATATACACAGACAGACAAACACAATTGTTCTCCTGATGACACACACCCATCCATACACACACACAAATACACACAAACGTGCAAGCACACAGTGATTGAGCCAGACAGACCCAGGAGGGATTTGCCCAAACGAGCTGCATGTGAAAGATGAGTGTTGAGTGTAATCCCTGCAGAAGGTAAATAGACTGGGGAGGTTTTATATAGCAACCAGGGAGCAGGGCTGAGAGTGTCACCTCCTGCTGTGGCTTTGAAGACTGGGGTTGGAGAGCACAGAGCCAGATAGGACGAGGAGAACAGGGAGCAAGCATCTGTTTTTCGGCTTGGTCGGCTGGGTTGCTTTATCTGTCTGTCTGCCTGCCTGCTTCTCAGTCTGTACATTTCTTTCCCTTTTCTGTCTTGTCCTATTTTCCTCTGTGTCTTCGTCTGTATTGTTCTCTGTCTGACTGACTTTTTTTTCTTTATGAAGATAAGATGAATCTTTAATGATCCTCTGTGGAAACTTTTCCAGAAGCAAGAGAGTCATAGAATAAAGCAGGGGGAAATATAAACATGAAAACACAGCAGAAGGAATTTGGATCATATAAAGTTATCTGGGCTGTCAAATGAAAACCTTGTAGATCAAGAATGTTCTTCCAGAACTTGTCAGGAACTCAGAAAAGCAACCACCTTCCTGCATGATGAGTTAATTTATGATGCATTTTAATGGAATTTTGAAAAGGGGTTAATAAGCACAAGATGCTGGGGAGGTAAAATGAAAATTACCAAATTCAAATGACAGCGCATGCAGCTTCGGGTATTGGAGAATTAACATGGCAGCGAGAGGTAACAGATAACTGGATTTCTGCTGTAATATGCACATCACACTCATGTTTACCCACCAACAATTCCAAAGGCTATCAAAGTGATAGAGGTCAAGTACCTAACGCCGGCGAAGGCGGCTTTCTCCAGGCGGCGTGCTCATGCGTTACCATTTATAGGACACATTTTTATTTCACTGTCGGGTTTTGATTGATCACTTCCTCTGAACAGAGATGATTTCCTGTCAGGGGCCGAACCTGCCGGCAGAATTTAATTTGGGGAAATACATTTAATATAGCTCCTCAGTCACAGGTGGGTAGGCGGGCGGGGAGGGGACACACTTCCTTGCCGCTGCTCCACTTCATGATTTAAGCTGATAAGACTCGTGTATGGCGGTGGCTTGGCTTTAGAAATGGCAATTATGTTGGTGCTGAATGGATGGCAGATACCGGCGATGCCCTGAATTTTTATCTGACATGTCAAAACTGCCACGTGTCAAATACTTCAGCACATTTCAGGACACCTCTAAAATGAGTGTGTGAATTCCCATCAACCTCAGCTGTAATGTTTACAAAGCATGCCAAAGGTGAGACAGTTACCAGATGTTCGTGCTAACATTTTAGCATAGATTGAAAATGCAGAGCTAAGACAGAGAGCCCTTTTGATCAGGCTAAGTACCACAGCCTATTGGGCCACCCTCTGGCCAAACTTCTTTTTTTTTCCTTACACAAGGCATGCATCTAGAAATAGCAAAAGTTTTGTCTAGTTTTCACCCATTAAACATTATTGTTGTCTTTTAATGTGGGTTGCAGCCTTGCAGGGCATCATAGCTACAGACGTTCAGTCGTCTTGTATGAAAACCCTTGAACAGATTAAAGACACCGTTACAATGGTTTGTTAGTGTTGATGTCTCTCCTGTGTGTCTATCACTCACTCTCTCCCTCTCATCTCTTTATCTGCATTGCAACACTTTCTCCCTCCCTCAAGCGCTGTGTCTCTTCTCACCGCTTTCCCTCTCATCAGCCTCCACTTCTACCTCCTCCTTCCCCTTCTCTCCCTTCATCTCCCCTGTTGTCATCCTCCACCCCACCCAACCATCTCGAACTCTGTCAGCAGTTAGATCAAAGTATCAAGACGTGGGGTATTTAACCCATCACCGGTGCTGCTGATCAGCACCTTCTAAAGTCCTGCTGGCAGACTGACAGAGGCTGATATCCGCCCAGACAAACACACACAAATTTACATGTATGACTCATAGAGTAATGACTCATGCTCAGCAAGAGAGTTATGTGGAGTATATTTAAACACCAATGCAACTTTGATAAATGGTTTTCAATATCTTTGATATACTTGAGTTATTGTAATATCTTTGCCCTTTTTCTCTCTTTTTTCTCTCTTACACGAAGAAACAGGCTGAATATTTAAGTGTCTATCTTGCTCTATCAGTCTCTCGCATGTTTCACCATCTGCTATGGGAGAAAGTTGTGGATTTACATTATAGGGACTTGCAATTTGTCCTCAAAAGGAAGACGAGCCCCCAAAATGTGACTGTGTAAAAGATTTATGTCCCTACAACATGAGTAGACACACACACACGCACGCGCACGCACGCACATACACGCACGCCATGCACGCACACACACACAGAATCCTAAGCTTGCAAGGAGAGCGAGGGGAAAGAGGACAGGTTATTGGCCTTTAAAACGCAGAAAGTGCTGATGCCTGCTATCGATTGATATCTTTCATCTGTTCGATGGGGCGAATGCATGCATAATCACAATTACAGATGGGTCTGATCTTTAATCTACAGCCGATTCATTTTTGTCGATGCCTTTCATTTATATTCATTAGCTCTTTGAACCTGAAAAGGTAGATTTCCTTTCACACTGTTGAGGTCAGATGCTGAGTTTCATTCTCTCTCTCCCTCCCTGTCTTTATCTCTCTATAAACTGTACCTATCCATCCATCCATCCATCCACACCTCCATTAAATCCATCTATATCTCAGGAAAGTTACCTTGTCCTTTGATTGAGGAAACCATACTGAACATCTAAACTAAAGTTTGTGGTAGAAAACAGCTGTCTCATCTGTTTCCACAAACTCTCATTGTGAACGCTCCTACAAGAACATTACTTCAGTTTCAAAGTGGTTTCATCATAAAATGTGTTCCATCATAATATCCAAAGAGAGCTGAGGAGAGGCCATAAATTAGCACATTTATCACTCTTTCATCAGAGTTGCCAAAGTAAGCTACTGTTTTAAAAGTGGGGGGGTGGCAGACGAGCAAGAGCGATTCAAATGTTTCCCAAAGGGGAAGAAAAGCTAAATGAGAGCCCTGGAGGTCTCACCACTAATTGACCTGAGCTTTTGCAAATTGTGTGTGAAGATACTTCACACAAAATAATAACTGTCTTGACATATTTTTTCTAACCTTGAATTTCAAGGCACAAAAAAGGAACATGCCTGAGTTACTTCTGGATTTATAATTGCAGTCTTTGGGATTAATAGTATGCATCAAGCATGTAAAGGAAACCATTAATCAAACCATCAAGGGACAACAGACAAAACAAGCACGACTTTTGACGCTGTCAAGTTGTGAAGAGTTGTACGGAGCACTGACAACTTCAACGAGCTTTCTCGAGTACCTGAGCACTGACTTACAGGCCTGCCTTTACTCTTGTAGCCTTTCACCTCAACCTATCCTCAGCACGTGTTGTTTTTCTAAGTGCTGTGATAAAACATGACAGGGTACAGTAGCAAAGCGACTCCATTAAAAAACCCAATTACTGTAATGGGTATGGCGGGACATTTAGTGTACATATAAATGGAGTGCCATTTTTCTCCTGACCTCTATAACCCTGTCTCAAAGCCATCATGGCTAAACCACTGTAGGTAGCTAATATTGACAGATCTGTTTGGGAGTGATGATTGGGCTGTTGATGAGATGGCATGGGGGTTAATATGAGGAGAGGTGCCCTATGGCTATAAGCAATCAAATCTGTAAACAGAACTTCTCACCAACTCAGGCTTAGTTAAATTTTGTCAGATGGCTTGCTACACGACTGCATTCAATGAAAGAAATGTATTTTGCCAATTGAAATTGCCCAGTTAGGCAACATGCTGTTTTAGATAACTGAAAACGACTGCATACAGCAAAAGGCTCATTCAAAATATCCTCCCGAGATATCTTCCACCATGCAGAAAGTGCATATATATATATATTTGAAATGCAAAAAAAAGGAAGTTTCATGCCCCAAACCCTCACCTGAAAAAAAAAGGAAAAATCAAGGAGGGAGAGATGAAGTCTACACGAAGGCCTCCTGTGCATTTTTCTCACTTTAAAACATTTTTTTGTCCATTACCACAGAGTAACAGACATAATGATGGAAGCCATCCACTGATGAAAACCATCATCGGTTTGACAGCGGGAAAAATCATCTGTGATGGAGCAGCAGTGGTGAAATCACCTGAGACTCTGAGGAGATTCTATTTTCACTGAGTCATGCATCATAGAGAGATAAAAAAAAAAAAATCCAGGGATGAAACAGACTGAATAAAGCACCAACATTTCCATCCTTTTAAACTACATTCATAGATGTCTCTCCCTCTCATCTCTTTTACCCCCATTCAAAGCCAAGTGGCTTATAAAGCAAGTGGGGAACACGGACAGGAGCTTGTTAGCATGTTGCAAACAATTTGTTAGTTTCAGGTTTGCAAGTTTCAAACCCGTCTTTGTGAACAGATGTGAGAACAGACCCAGCGCATCACCAATTACGCCTGGACGACATCAGCAGGGGGTCTGGGGCAACTTGTTTTGGCAGGAAAAATTAATCGCTACATCTAACCAAGCTTAACAATAGCCCATAATTTAAATCATCACCGTTCATGTCACCGTGGTTCGTTCCATTGTGAATGACGTGTCAAGATCTGCATTATGCAAATTCTGTTCTTGTGAGCCGACAGCACCGGCCGTCAGATGCACCCTGTGAGGTTTGATTGCCAATGTAATTACTGTTTTTCTGATTAATTTGTCAGTAAATCAGCCCTGACTATGTGACGAAAACATTGTCTGTTTTGAATCATTTTACAACATTAACCTTTTGGTTGTTAATAATTGTGAATCTCTCCGGTTGAGCGAAACAGAAGGGAAGAGTCAGTGATGTTTGCTTCCCGAGTCGTAATGAGTCTCAGAGTCATACGTTGCTCATGTCTTTCTCTAAAAGGGTCGGTTCATCCGAATGACAAAAAAAGCATGTTTTTCTTCTCAGCTTCGGGCAGATAGCTTTGATTGCATGTGGCAAAGTTAAACTGAACATATTAATACTGACGGATGTTGGGGTTAATCACTGTTGGCAGTTGCCTCACTCAGCAGATATTGCCTGTGTGAATGATGAAGTTATTTCAGCTAATGTGAAGCTGGTTATGACGCAGGCTAAAAAATAACATTTCAAGTGTTTGTCCAGTTTGTCTGAATGTGAAACACTTGTGTAACTATTGCTGGCATCAGTTGTTATCTTACAATTATAAATTCGTGGTAATTTGTATTGTAATCAGATTAAATATCATTTGACAAAAACAAAAAGAAAAGAGTCATTTAAAGTCACTGAAAATGTTTTGGTGGGATTTCAGCAACTATTGTATTGTATGTATTTGCAGCCAGCCAGCAAGAAATCACCAAGTTTATCGTTAGAGCAGCTGATGTAGAAAGTCAGTTGGGTTTTCGTGACTTGCAGGTGAAAAGATGTGCAGCCATCTATTAAAAATGGACTGAATCATTTAAAAAGTCTTAATTTCAGATGCTACCATTTATTTCAGCTGCAGTTGGTGACTATATTTTCAACATGGGCCAAGTTTTACAGGATCCTCTTGACATATTTCTTGGCTAAAGCCATTAAAAAAGCGCAAGCTTTTATATTCATTGCATCAAGAGATGTTTCAGCAGAGTTTGCCCAAAGTTAACTTATTTTTTGACAACTCTTCTTCATAGCCTGGTCCTTTAATTGCAATTCTGGGTGTGCCCGAGGAATCTGTTGGTCTTACTAAAAGAGGAACAAACATTTTGCCTCAGTTTCAGCCTGCAGGCATCAACGCCCTCATATCGACCCTCTTCCATTACATGGTTAGACGTTTTGATGTATTTTCCTTATTTGGTGAAATTTAAAGACATTGAACATTTGCAAGAGATTAAATTACATGATTGCTCGTGTTTGCATGCTTACCTCTCTGCAACTTTTTTAATTGAATGTGCATTTAAGTGACATAGGTGTGGGACAGATATCTGTGATAAGTTCTGTTCACTTACATGTTCTGGTTGAAAGGGAACAAACAGTGTTGCTTTACCCGCTAACCTTGTTCTCCAGTCCTGCAAGTAATTAGAGAATCAAGAAATTCATGCAGAAAGCTTATTGAATTAGCATTTTCCTCAAGCCTCAAATGCACATTAGGGTTTATCTTTTGACTTTATAATTTGCTTTGATTTCATTTTGACTGGATTTTTTCTGCTTATGCACACTGCTGTTAGTCACTTGTGCGGCTCTCCTGGCCAAGTGCCAAAAGAGGATTTTTAATCTCAATGAGACTTCCTTTCCATGACCTTCGCTGACTTAGTTACTTATTCTCACCAAATAAAGGAGGAGAGAGGCAGAGAAGAGACAAAAAGAGACTTAAGGAAGTTCAGGGTAAAAGCACTCCAAGTCCTAGAAAGTCAATAGGGCTGCATAACTCAATTTCCTCCAAGTCCAGGAACATCATGAAGATAATGGATTTCTTGTCAAGGGAACAGGGGCTTGGTGGTGCGAGATGCCAGCTGCACACACACACACACATACTGTACATAGAACTTATGTAAAGAGAAGGATGAATAAAAAAAGTAAAGGGAAGACTGTTTTTCAAGAAAAGAGAGAAACTGAGGGGGGAGGGGGGTGTCAGCCAAAGATAAAATGACTAAGGAGTGCATGTTTTAGCTGGAGGATAAAAAGAGACCCTAAGGGAAATACAGCGGGCAGGCGAAAAGTTGAAAAGAGTGAGTGACAGCGTGTGAGAGGGAAAGAATATAAGAATAAATAGAAACAGGAGGGAGATAAAGTACTGGGAGCTGAGAGGATGCAGAAAAGATGGAGGAGGAGGTAAAGAAAGGACCAAAAAAGTTGACCGCTAGTTTAAATGACACCCTTAGCGAAAAAGGAAAAGGAGAGAGCGTTAAAGAGGCAGAGGAACAGATTCAAGGAAAGACAGGAAGAAGAGAAAGAGAATTATATAAAAGCATTCAAAGGTTAAATCACTTTGCTTGAGGATCCAGCATCACAGATTCAAGCTGATTGAGAAAGAGAGAGAAAAACAAGCAGAGAGGCGGTAAACAACGGAAGGGCAGAACAAAATAGAAAGGCAGTTGGAAGGAAGGAAGGAAAGAGGGAAACAACGATAGATAGTTTCACTGGAGGATTAAGAAGGACCCGCAGGGCCATCCCAAAGGAAGGGAGGATGATCAGAGAGAAGCACTGACAGTTGGTGGAGATTTAAATTCTCACAAGTTTTTACATGAATTACCGAGGGTTTTCAAAGTAACAAGGAGTTCATGGAGACGTTTCTGCCCACTGATGGAAAATCTGTAAACCGCCTGCAGCCTCAACTGGGCTTATTTGCGTTGTAGCCCCGAGCTTGCATCATTGCCGATCTGCCACAGTCCGTGAATTACAGACGCTGTCCTCACAAGAAAAACGACATGTTGTCCATGTTGAAGTGCTACGGGAGATGTTGTTTGCTTTGGTTGGTTTCTTGTAATCAGGACCCCAATCAATCCCCTCCCTCAACCAATTATTTTAACAACAAAGGTCCCTTAACTCTTATCAAGTGCATCTCTGAACTCAAATGCTGTTCTCTCCCTAACCAGGACATTTGTTTGTGCCTAAACCCTAACCTGAGTTTAACCATAGATCAGAAAAAGGTTTCATTTATTCCAAAACTGGCGGTAACAAATGATGCTCTGCCAATAGTTGCATCGGATCCCAAAGTACTTACATGTGCCATTCTGAAGGCCAATTACAAATTATGTACTTTGTTGTTTCATTTGAAGATTTTGTTGGAACTACAGCTCATGCAATATGGCCATGACAAGCCACATTGTCACTCTCGCTGTCTTGACTTGAAAAAAACTATTGTGTAAACATTGTGTATTTTGTCTTTTAATGCAGGCCTTAGTATATCATGTATTGCGAATCTGAGAAAGGTAATTTAACATCACATTGGCAAATGTATGTGGATGCCAGAACAATGCAACCACATATCCGATTGTTCAAAATCTTAGTCCAAAACTATTGGCTCCAATATGCGGCTGTAACAGCCTCCACTCATCTGTTAGGGCTTTCCACAACATTTTGGAACATGGCTAAAGGGATTTGCTCCTATTTAGCAACAAGTTCATTATTGAGGGCACTGATGTTGGGCGACAAGGCCGGGGCTCAGAGACAACATTCCAGTTCATCCCAAAGGTTTAGATGGGGTAGAGATCAGGACTCAGTAAAGTACTTCCACAACAAACTCATAAGTCAATTTTTTTAAAGGATCTTGCCCCCTTAACTTAACAGCAGGTAAGGGGGCCTTGCCCAAAACATGAAAAACAGCCCAGGCCCAAAGTTGCACAGAGGTTTTTCTCAAATAATGTATCTCACACCTGCAAGGTGATTTAGTGAACATGAAATGATCATAAACCACCTCACAAGCAATAATGACTGAGTCATCCAGCAGGCCTAGAGTTACTTTGTTAATCTCTTGCATTATTTCCGACGTTGCAACATGAGAAACTTGAAGAATTTAAAAAAGGAGGATTATATTATATTTCTGTACAGTAAATATAAAGAACTCAGCATGTCAACTTGATGAATGGTAAATTAGCTTCCAATTGATCCACAAAGCAGCTGCTACACATCCCGATGTAATCAGTGAATAAATAATGTTTGTTACCACTGAAACTACATAATGAAGTGAAAGTGCAAATTTAGCAGCTGTTTTAGTCATTATTTCTTATAATTACATTAAGAAGAGAATACTGTGTGGATAAAAAGGCCAATGATTTTTGATTAATGGATGTATGGATATAATAAATGGTGCACAGGTAGTCATCATCGCCAGAATCAGTGGATAAATCAATCACCTGATGGTATCTTCCCCATATCTGCCAAAAAAGCCTTTTCAATTAGGGAAGCTCACTTTAAAGTGATGCTAAGATAAGCGCTTAATTTGATTCTAATTCTACTTCCTGTAGGAGTTAAGAGTTTACCTCTAGACATTTAAGAGGTAATAAGGGCTTAGCTAAACATGTTGTTGCAGTTGTGAGAAATCAATTATATTTCCCTCTATAGACACAAATACAGCACTACTGTTTTCCCAGCCTTGTAGTGATTCCCCCACACACATTTAACTTCCTGCTCAACAGTGAAAACGCATTTTCTCTTCGCCATTTTTTAAATTGTACATTTCCCTGTTGCACAATCATTGCCTCAGTCCACGACCTGAAGCGCATAGTGAACAGCAAGCTACAAAATGCTGTGCAGTACATCAGCTGTTGGACCATGTGTGTCATCCATATGGGAATAAGTGGGGGGAGAGAGACGGAGCAGAAGAAGAGGTGGGGGTGTTTCTCTGCTTTTCAGCCATGACAGTTTGATATAGGAGTTGTTAGATGTTGCTCATTCATGTATACCAGTGTAGCATTAAATATTCAGAGGGCCATACACAATCACACATGCACTTAAGGGACACACACAAACACACATATACTGTTTAAATAAGAGTATTTACACCGCAGAGACTCAGCCGCACCTTTTAAAACAGCATAAATGCAAGGGAACCTTGCATGCACCCATGCATCCTTTACATGGCTACCACTGAGATTAATGCTGAAAAGATTAGCCAATTAAGCAATTAGCTAATCGACAGGAAATGATCAATGTATCCTTTAAGACATTCATCAGGCAAGAGACACAAAATGCTCACTTGTTCCAGGTTCTCATGTGAGTGGATTTGCTATTTTTCTCTTCAAGTAAACTGAATACCCCTCAGTCACATCACAAAGTGACATTTGCTTATCCATGAGACAAACAGTGACAAATAGACAAGCGGCTGGGGCCAGAAGCTTGATGGCATAGAGACTACTCGCAGAGCCAGTTAGTGACCTGCTGTAGCCGGTTTTGGGGGTTGGCCTCACTCAGAGGATAAATACTTGAACCTAAAACCATTTTATTAGACTAGAGCTGTCCTATCTAGTCTGGTACGCATGAACTGATGAAGCCTGCTCGAATAAGAGGCAAAACGTCTTCCTAGACAAACTGACAAAGTCCATTTGCAAACGATTGAATGCCCTGAAACTTACAATGACCTGGATGAATGAGCATATTCACAGGCATGCTGTAGCTTGCGAGCTAACCATTAACTGGCCTGATCAAGCCAGCGCTTGTAAGTCACAGTAGCTCCTTGTGCTTCTCTCCATTGTCTCTCTGCTGTCCTGTTTATTTCCAAATGCCATTTTGTTCACCATATTGTTAAAAAAAAAAGGTAATTAGCTCTGTCACTAACAGGACAATAAGCACAATTCCATCAAAAGACACACTTGTATCATCAATTGCTGGCTTGGATCTGTTGGCAAACCGTGGCTCTGTTGTGGAAGAGTTTAATCCCGTGGAGGAGGGTAAATAAAAGTGAATGATGCGACACAGCAAATAGTAAGCTACAATAGCTTTCTCTCCAGCTCTCTGTCCCCTCAAAGGGTAGTGCTGTCAGGACAGTTTGCTATTGGTGAATTGCGAGAATTAGCATGTCAAAGTTCACTGAAGTGAAACTTAATCTGAGATTAAGCATTCCCCCAAAACTTTCAATTTACTCTTGGGTCAAACCTTTCACCCTCGACTTACCAAGCAACCTCTCCACTCAACATGCAAGCACACAATTTGAAAAGGCAGAAGACTGTTTCAGGAGGCAAACTGGAGACAGTTCAGGGCCTAAAGAAATGGCTGAACAGAGTTGATGGTAACTAAATCTTTTCGAGTTCAAACTTGCAGGATCAGATTGTAGTGCAGTTTGACCTTCACTTGACAGACTGTTGTAGTGTTGTATATTTTGGCAGACTGTGCAAGAGTCTTGTCTCTTGTGATGGAAAGGTCATGTAGAGAGCAGGATTTTCCTGGGAAAAAAAACAGCTCAGTCTTGTCTAGACTGAGGTGTCGATGGTGGGCAGATTTCCAGCTGCAGATATTAAGGAGAGCAGAGACGTGAGCTTCAATCTTGGTATCAGAAGAGAGAAAAAGCAGAGTATCACAGCCATGGCAGCGGCACGAGATGTAGTCAGTGGAACAAACCATTGAGAGGGTGTACAGTGAAGAACGAACCACTGGAAGATCTCCAGAACTCCAGGTAAGCACAGGTGGCGAGGAGCATCTGGTGGTCAACATTTCAAAGGCCAGAAGGATGGAGAGGGAAGCGAGCAACATGTAAAGATATACCGAGAGAATAAGCCAGAAGTAGCAAATTTCAGAGACTGGTGAGGAACAAATTTACTTTCATCCAGTTTGAAACCACATGGGGCACGGGTAGAGTGACTGTAGCTGATTCAAGGCAGCTGCCATACAGCCAGAAGTGAGTGAAAGGGGGATTTGATGATGGTTGACACCGAGGGGGATACTGATTAGAACTAATGGTCAGGAAAATCTGAGATGAAAAGACTAAAGGGAAGAAATAAATGAAATGTACATCATTGTGGGGAGTGATGGACATTTACTATAGGTGTCACATTTTCAAGGCCATTAGTTTAAATGAGATCTTCCTATCTGATGTCAGAGCTGTTTCGCCAGAACATTGCCTAATGATTTGTTTTCATGCAAGAAATGCTGGCCTGTGAGCATTACGGTGTACCAGAGAACAAAACACTGTTCAAAGTCATGTCTCTGTTGTAACATGTGAGGACAGGCTACATCTCCATCAGAATATATACTACTGAGATAGTAAGACGACGATTCTACGGCCACAGGACTGGCTCTATGAGGCTGTACTTACAAGCACAGCAATGCTTTGTTCAGTCTGATGGGTTTTTTTTGTGTTTTTGTCCAGGTTGAGCTATATGTCCTTTTTTCCGAGGCAAGTATATTGAGTGTAATGTCTAAACCGGAGTCAGATTCTTCTTCTGTGCACACATACTTGGCCCACAACACCAAATCTGATTCTGTGTCTCATTCTAAATGCAAATATGCTCATGTCTAGCAGGTATAAGGTTCACCATCTTAGTTCAAAATGTTAGCATGCTATCCTCAGATAACTTGTACTAAACACAAAATACAGCTGAGGACGGTGGAAATGCCATGAGTTTTGGCAAGGTGAAAACTAACTAAAGTATTGGACATACTAAAAATTTTAAATTATGCATGGCACTAAATGAAAAGTTAAGGGATGACCACAAGTCGCAAATGTCATTACCAAACCGACAAATGTCAACCTCATGGTGTCACAAGAGGAAAAGTCGGGGGATCCTCAAAGTGAGGACATATCCGCAGGGGACCATGAATGTGTGTATAAGGTTTTGTGCCAATCCTTCTGGTGGGTGCTGAGTTTTTTCACTGGATAATTAGAAATTTTGACCTACTGATGGAACAAGATGAAAAGATTCATCCTCTGGGCACCGTGGAGAAGTGTACCAAATTTCAAAAGTAATCCATCTAATAGCTGTAGAGATATTTCACCAAAAGCTAAAAATATCAGATGAATGTCTGGATAATTCCACAGAAATACATCAGTTTGTTGTTTAGATATTTAAATCAGGGACTAAGTTGTGAACCAACCGACCCATCAGCTGTCAGAAAGACCAAGCCAGTTTATGGGATTTCCCACTTTTTGCCCATGTCCCCTAATTCCACCATCACTCACAAAAAAAAAAATGTGGCTTAATCCCTTTCCAGACCAGTTTGTGTAACATGTATACAGTGCATACAGTACCTATTTTATTTCCTCTCAACTTCCTTTCATGTGTCTCCCTCTTTTCCTTTCTACTTTCCAATTTTTATTACTTACTTCATGTTTTTACCAGTAAATCCAATTTCTTTCCTTCTGAGGTTCTGTGGTTTATTTTCTGAGTGATTAAAGTTCAACCGCATCCTTTATCTGCTCCCTCGCTGGACCCTTTACACAATCATATTAGTGACATTACTGAGCACAAGCTACACAGATGGCGAATGGACGCCTGTGTGTGTGTGTATCTGGAAGGATGTCTGCGTATTTAATAATTTCCAGGTGAAGGCTAATAATCCTACACCAACAATGTCACAATTGGGGTTTCCAGTAGACCTAGCATTAATTTAAGATTAAAAAGGCAAAAAGCTGGCATGCAAAAGAAGGCAGATTGTTCAAATTCAAGAGAGGAACTGGAAAAGTTCCACTTTGCACGTTGACTGCTGTGAAAGTACCATTACTGAAGTTAATTAACCTCGAACTGTTCCAATGGTGCAGCACAATGTCCAGAAATAAAACACTGTGGCTCTGCTGGCCAGGTCCCAGGGGTCTGTGTTAAATGTGTGTGTGTGTGTGAGAGGAAATAAGGTCAAGATGGAAATAGAGCAGTATGTATTAGGGGTTGGAGATATGGCCCAAAAATATTATCACAGTATTTCATTAGAGTATTTCTGCGGTAATGATGTTCTTAACGATTTGACAAAATATGGAGTACATCTTGCCAAATATTTTCCACTTTTATGCTGAACCAGTGTAGTTTGTCTTCTTGGTTTAGAACCCACAATATCTGTTGAGATCTCCTCGTACTCAACCGGTCACTTCTGCTTGAAGTGGTTAAGTAACCTTTTTACTTTCAGCCGTGCTTGTTGTTGTTGTGTGTGACAGTATGATGTCACTGTCTCAACTAGTAGTAATAATTCTATTAACACAATATGATCGTTTTATCATATTACAAATGATATATTATCATGAACTGCTGGCTGATATGGAACACCCCTATTATGCAGATATTCGGCAAAATCTCTCTAGATAGATAAATGTAAAGAAAATATGGAAATGATACAAAGTAAAATGTAATTTTCATGTACAATCAAAGAAAGTCAGGGCAATCTGTCTTAACAGGGATACACATGAAAAGCAAGATGTAAACGGTGCATAAGCTCTTCTGAAGCTTTAACGGGTCTTTACCAGGCTCACTCATATCAGAAATTAACTTTTTTTGTGGCATGGGGAGCCTTGATCATCATTAGAGACACCTTCCATAACTTCACAACATAGAAACAGCGGGATTTGTCTGATTTAAACAGCTGTCTGGAGTTTACGGTTCACTAAGCCAGAGATTAAAAAAAAAACAAACAAACAAAAAAAAACAATAGGCTTGGAGTGTTAAAAAAAACCTCAGGGACCCTCCCTTGGTCCAATGCTGATGTTATCTATTCTCTAGAAATGATCGATGTTTCTTTATTAGCATAGCAGTAAGTGTAACAAAACTTTCCAATATAGCCAACTAGCTACCTAAACAGATCAATATAAAAAAAAAAAGTAGGGCTGGAATGACTACTCAGTTATTCCATTAGTAGAATTTTGATAATTCATTATTAATTTAATAAAGTTTTCATTCAAAAAAAGCTAAAAATGTATTAAGTCTCAGCCTCTTAAATGTGACAATTTCCTGTAAATTGAATATATTTTCAGTTCAGTACTGTTCAAACAAAACAAAACAAGCATTTTATAGAAGGAGCCATCTTTGGCTCCGGCAGCTTGCTTTTTTTTTTTTTTTTATCAATATTCTTGGACATTTTATAGGCCAAAAACAGTCATAGACAAAGTATTCAGCAGATTAATTAAAAATGAAAATAATCATTAGTTTCAGCCAATACTGACTGAAAAATGGCCACAAAAATGGATGAAATCAATATAAAAATGTTGTGTGATGCATTCACAAATATGAAGGAATGTAAAATGACATTAATATATGTACAGCAGCTATAATCTATATGAATGTGTAACTGCACCTCAGTGTGACTGAATCGTCAGCAAAACCACAGAAAAATTACATGGTCAGTGAGAGCTTATCATACAGCAGCCACTAAAGAAGGAACCATCAATCAGAGCCTGATGACAGACGAGTAATTCAAACTGCAGCACGCCTCAGGCTCGCATGCGTGTCGCTGTGGTTGTGTGCACGTACAGGTGTGCACGAGCATCCTCCTCTCCTGTGTGTGTCTGTGAGCGTACAGGTCTACTGCCGCTCAGTCCCACAGCCACTGGCAGGTAATGAGAGCTTTATGTGTTTTCATTACTTTGTGCCAGACAACAGAATCACACTGAGGGCTGCTGACAGAAACAGAGGCTGAAGGAATGCAGTCAAATCAGATTAAGGGGCTGAGATATATGGTGCAGGCACAGGTGAGCAGGTAGGCTGACTGAACTAACAAACCGCTGCTCCAGGGAGCGAAACGCACCTGCATCACAGGGTGTAAAAACATGCCTACAGCTCTGTGTGCACACAAGCACAGTCACAGTACACATAGCACATGTACGGGTAAATGAACAAACAACGTGCTGAAGGATGTACAGGAGATGTATATGTGCGTTTGTACACATGTGGGCTGTCACTTTATATTTGAAAAGGGAGGGGGGAAAAATATATTTTCTCTGTAATAATTAAAATCTTAAAACAGGTCATGTCTTGTGAGGAAACAATCAGGGATTAAGGTAAGGACACAGCCTTGCAGTTTTGTTACAGATCAACTGTGTTTAGATTAGATAAGTGGGTTGCATTTGAAGTAATTTAACAATTGTGTCTGTGTATTTTTGCCCTTTGCGGGCACCCACACACACAAAAGAAATTACTGTTTGCAAAAGGTCACTACTCTGAGCTGGTTACTGTATCCTGTCTGATATGAAGGGCTGAGTAAATGAATGGCCGATTCTTTTCAACACTTAAATACAGTTGCACCACTCCGAGAAAAAAATAGATCCTGTGATAAAATATCTCTGTGGATGATTGTGTTCTGTAAAAGCAGTGTTGGGCAAGTTACCGTACTTTAAAAATGTAACATATTACTAGTGACTTCCATTTGAAAGTAATGAGTGACTTTACAATATAACTGTCTGTGTAGAGTAATGCATTCCTGATCTCACTGCTTTTACGTTCACCCAAAAACCACAGAAGTGCAACTAGCATTACATTTGGCTACATATTACAGTTTGTAGTAACACTAATGCTCCAATAGCCTCAGCATAACCTGGTTTCTATGGCAACATAAGCCTACTTCATGATTGGCTTCCACAGGACGAGCTTCATCAGCAGATAAGCTTTCAGTTTAGTCTCACAGCTGTCTGCACAGACTCCACACAGGCTCGCACCTCAGCTGTGTCTGAAACATTTCTTTACGTTTTAAGTCTATTTTTTCAATAATATATGTGTAAACCTGAAGTAGATGCCCAACAAAAATGCACTGAATAAACATCCTGTGTACAAAAATCAACAAACACACTGCATTTGTTGCTTCATACACATGCATTTACACACACAATCACGTTGAAGAGAAAAGTTGGTTTTAAGGAGTGAGAAAGAGAGCATGAAGGCATATGGAGGACAGATTTGGAAAGAAAATAGCAGGGTAATGGAAGGTAAGTGCCTTGAGACAGTACAATATTTAATGTTGCCGCCTCTGGACTCACACACACTATATTCTTGATGAGTTTGGCCTGATTCCCACCACCTTTGTATGATTTTTGCTGCGGGCTGAGTACCAAAAAAAAAAGAGGAAATATCAAGGAATGGACCTCTCTCTTCTTTGCAATAAGGAAAGGCTCGGGGAGAAATAGAGTAGTGGGAGTCACACAAATTATTAGTAGTAAATTATGGATGCAGGACTAGATGAGAGACTGGCAATTGGTCAAACAGAGGAGAGTCAAAATGAAGAAAGAAGTGATGAGCAGTGCTGGCGGGAGAACAAGCTGTGGTGTTATTGAGAGGACTGAAAACATTGAAAGTTACTTCTGGACATAGCCTCTATATTAAAACCTAACTTAAGGGCAAATGTCTGGGCTGCAATATCTCTGACCGATCCATGAATAGCTAACAATATATTATTGATGTCAGAATGGTGAACGATTAGATTATTTTCAACGGCTCTTTGGCATGAACGAATTGAACCCAGTCATTGGCTAGAGCTGTCCTTTGTTCCCCAAAACAATATGGGAAGTCGTCCTTGGAAACTGCTTGGAAAACTGCAGGCATTCAAAAAATCTATCACCATCTATCAAGACTTTAACCAATGAGGTCAGTTCAGCACCATTCTTTGCTCTTGTTTTAATGAAGAAATACTGATATAACTGATGCTATAACAGCATCTACGCTACAGTCTTTTGGAGCTGCCTTTGGGTTTTGTTTTGTTTTTTTGATGTACACGAGATTAGGTCTGGCAATACAAGTAATAAAGTGCTAGTCCACGCATGCAAAATGAAATTAAATTGGTGGGAAGCCCAAGTTTGAATCTGATCCAAATCTTTAATCATTAATCTAGTTATGATTTTGCAGATAAACCGAGTAACCCCCACCCACACTAGAAAAAAGGACAATGAGCCCTTCTTTTTAGCGGTTCCCAGAAAGAAACAGGGTCTTAAGATCAAAGAGCTGATCACTAAAGAAATAAATCACTGATCATCCTTCTGAAGTTTCATAATGATAACTGAGATCGCTGAAAATCGCGATGATCGCCTACACGTTCATCATGTGACGAGTTAGCTCTATAAATAGCCACAACAGCCTTTTCTAATGACAGCTGTTCTGGTGCTGAGAACCATGCCGTGACACAATCGATGAAATTACACTTCTTTTTCGCTCCTCTCATCGACAGGTCTGATGAGTTGTGGAGAACCTACACAGAGTTTCATGCATCTGGCCCCTGGACTGCTGTATCTTCTCAATCTCCTTTGTAGTTGTGTCACATTTTTTCTGCCGTGCCCCCCTATCAGAAGCCGCCCTGCAGTGGCTCTATGCCCCCCAGTTTGAGAACCACTGAACCAAACCATGATATATGAACAGTGCGTAGAATAAATGTAGTGTATTTAGAGCAGAACAATATGGGAAAATGAATGCAGCACTAAAATTTCCCCAAAAAAGTGTCTTGTATGATGTTAGCCTTTATCTCCCTCTCTTTCTCTTTCTGTCTGTGTCTCCCTCTCAGCAATCAGGTCAGTCACGGTGTCTCGCCAGCGCGCATGTGCTCCCACAAATCCTGCTCTCACACGACTTGCAACCTGACTATGCAAGAAAAGCAGCATCGGACTCAGAAGAGATGAGGAGGGTAAAGGCTGGGGGGTTGAGAAAAAAGGAAAATATGCGGCATAGCCCGCATTTCTTCTTCGAGGACGGCCGGGGAACGGGCACATTATGCCAGAAAAGAGAGATAGAGGGGAAGAGAAGTGAGAAACATAAGTAAACAGAGAAAGGCTTGTTGGCGACGCCACATCCTCCCGAGACTGTCATCTATTTTCACTGCCTGACAAGCATGTTCTTTCACAGAGAAGTGCGTCAGGGATGGGGAAGATGCAGCGAATACACAGTGAATCAGCGCCATCTCGCTCTCTAAATCTCTCCCTTTCGTTATCTCACTCTTTCTCTCACATACACATATTCGATCTCCCCATGGATGCCATGTCACCGACTTGAAGAGAGGAGAATTTGCATTTCTCTTCCCCTGTGTCTCTGAACTCACATGCCGATTCACGTGACAGCGGATGCGTCCGCCCGCGTGTTTTGTGCGTGTGTGTGTGAATGTGCACAGATACGGCGTATGTACCTGCTAACAAGCGTGTCATGTCGGTACATTTGCACGTGCCTGTTTGGGCTTTTATCACTTCTTGTACAAAAGCAGGGTGCATGTTTGCATGTGTTTGTATTGTGACACGTGTTGTACTGTATACCATCAAGACGGGATGCTCTTTAGACAAACATCCTTACGCTGTTAGACATGGAGATTACAGCAGACACAAACAGAGCAGGGATCTTGTCAAAAGGGTGTATCCAAACAGAGAGCCTCAAGGCAGAGAAGAACACACGGAGAATATGAAAATCAGTAAAGTTTGGCACGTGCTTCCACCATGCGTAATTTGACATAAGTATCTCGGCTGACAGGCCGCAAGAGGCTTGAAGTTGCCACTTTTGAATCCTTGTGGAAATCATCTCATCGAGTCCAAAAAATAGCATTTGTGAATGGATACAAGAGAGATACTAGATATGAGAGATGGGTGACAAACTGAAGGAAAATCCAACAAAAGGTGTCTGAGGAAGGCGCCTACTGAATAACTTCAATGCTCCTTGATACAGATTATCCAACTATGATAGATGAACACCATTTTTCAAAAAGATGTTCCCTCGTTTGGTTCTTTGATGATGGTGGAAGTTACTGTCGCTCCTAAATCTCCTTTAGCTGTTAAATTGAGATCTGCTGATTGTGAAAGCATAAGATCATCATCATACTCCGACCGTACAGTGACCCCTCATGTCCTGTTTGGAAGCATCCGTATTTGTATGTTTCTCCACCCATTTGTTCAGTTTTAAGTTTAAGCAATTGCCAAACAACCATATCTTGTCTTGAATTTTCTTCAGCAGTCCCAAGTCTAAAGTTAAAAGAAACGTTAAAGTTAACAGAATCGAAAGTGGTTTTAAAAAAGCACTGTGAGGCCAAGTGTGATAGAAGCAAACATAAATATTAAATTATCTCCTAGAATCCCAAACCTGTCATATCTGGCCATGCTCTATGTAAGGAGCTTTGAGGATTTGTTTTTTAATACCAAAAGTACAGAAATAAATGTACTCAGTTTAAACATACGTACATAAATTAAACTGAAATAAGTTGTAATGAGAAATGGAGCTGGCTGAAAACCTTGAAATAACCCCAAAGTTATACAAGAGAAAACAAAAAGGCAGATTGCAATGTGCTCTGCACCCTACAGTGTAAAAGTAATGGACAAAATAACATATTGAGGATGTGAAGAGGTCATGCATTCCTTCGCTTTATCTGTCTTTAGCCTTCAATAGTTATTTGTACAGGCTTCATTCAGACTGCAGGCAAATCAGATTTGTTTCTCAAATCAAATCTTTACGACTTTGATTTGTGTGTCCAGACATCACCGACCTAAATGCATGGGTTGCTGTGGTAACAACGCAGGCGTCAGTAACTATGGATGCTGGTGATGCAGCTTTCCAACGTGGAAGCATGAGTAAAGGACCAACAATCTCCCTGTCAAGTCACGTTGCAGAACTCCTGTCGCACCACAAGAACTCTGCTGGTAGCAGCGTGGACTCGTCACTGTGGATTTGACATTGTCATTGTGTGTTGTGTTGCGAGTGACACTTTGAAACCCAATTTGAATGACCTGAGCATCCTGAGGAAAAGTCTAATTTTATGTGCTTTTGCTGTCCAGAGTCTGTAAAATCAGCCTGGATACAATCTGGAATTGCCAAATGATGGATTTGGGTTGTTTGTCAGTCTGAACTTCCATTTTCTTTCTCAACTTTGACCCACACATCAGATAAAAACACTGGTGTGCCCTGTTTGCATCAAGGTTGAGGTTTGCTGAAATTACAGCTTGGATTGAGAATGTTAAACACATAAAACCTCCTATTCAAGAGCTACTATGATGGCATAGCACTTAGCATGCTTCGCTCAACCATTGTGTCCTCAAATGCAGCACATTTATATTTAAAGCGTTCATGGACAAAACACTGTGACAAATTGGCAGGAAATAATCAGAAAAAGAGCCAAAGCAGGATGAAATGAGTGAAATGAGATGAAATGAATGAGTGAAATGAATAGAATCAAATTTTCTCTCACAAAGAAAAGAAAAAGGAAATTCAGAATTCACACAAGAGCAAAACCGAAGGAGTGGAGTGAGCAAAACCAACACGCCTTTGACAAACTATGACAAAATTCAAAAGCACCATTATGACAAGGCAGAGAAAAGACTGTGGTCAGAGTCTTCAGTACTTTCAACTTTAATAGTTAATATATACAGTAACCAGAGGAGTCCAGAATCAGCCAATTGCAGAGCTCCTGGGGGTTCAGTGACTCAATGACGGGCTGACGGAGATGGACACATCGGCTGCTGCCGTGATTAACCTCATGGTTATGAGTCACTGAAGAGGCTGGGTAATTTAACCCCACAGACAAATAAGGATGCGTATGAAAGAGAAGAAATGAGAGCGAGGCAAGGAATTTGCCTCAGCATTTTATCTCAGCCACCTCTCCTTCTCCCCTCTGTCCTGACCTGTGGAGTTGAGGTGTTTTAATTAAACTCATTATCCTCAGGGAGAGGGCAAGGGTAAGCAGGAGCAGGGAGGGAACGGGTGGGCAGAGGTGAGAGTGTAGGGGCAGGAGGGAGAAGGAGCAGGGGGAGGCTGGGACCAGAAACTGGACGGGGAGATGAAATATGCCATCACCCCAATTTTAATTCTTTGCCTCTCTGACAGTCCCCCCTCATGATGTTCTGTGCGATTATACTGTATACTCTTACAGGACAAACTGCCTTTTCACAGGAGTGGATGGGTGGATTATGATGGACAGAATCTTGTCATGTTAATCAAACTGTACTGGATTTAGATGGGCAAGGTCCACACAAGGAAATGAAAGAGCCACGATAAAGAGAAAAGGGAGTTAGATATCTTCATGTCCACAAACTAAAAACATGTTTGTCTTACACTTGCAAGACAAGGAGGGGAATTTTCAGCCACCACTTTAAAAGGAAACACCTGTGAGACACCAGAATTTTTAATATGAACTTATCTCAACATTTGCATTTCAGGCAATTACAGTAGCTGACATGCTTGTCCAGAGGAGAGCAAACAGGGAAATGTCCGTATCATTAACATTACGAGCAACCACCAGCAAGACGGGCAAGATCTAGGTCAAAGCACCTGCAGACAAATAAAAGAAATACATAAACCCATACTTCATTTCACTGTGAAAGTGGATTTACAGGCAAGTAATTATTTCCCGACTTCACTTCCAACTTTCTCTCCTTCAGCAAACATGTCCATGTCAAATGCATCACAGCGACAGAGGCAGATAAAAGCCGGAGCTCTCCTTGATGCTTTGCCAAGCAGAGTTTCCAGAAGTGACTCAAAGAGCATTAGTATATGTACACCTCTATTACAGAAAGTACATTAAGGACACAAGTGGGGCGGTAAGTCCCAGGGCTAAAAGGTGCAATGCCCACAGCAGCGAGTGTCAATCAAGTCAGTCAACGTTTGCCCAGAAAAAGTCTCCCTCAGTGAGCACATGCTATATTTATATAATCCAGTGCATCACTCCAGCAGTTAGAAACATTATTTTTTTTAAATACATTTTGAAACCTCTGCAGTGTGCGCTAATGTGAGGCTCTCTGCCTCATTCTGAGTCAGATTCACGTCGTCAGGGAAGCTGTGAGAACTCCATGTAAGTCACAGGAAGGTTGGAAACAGGCTATCTAGCTATAATAACTTTGTCACTGTTTTCCATCCTTTCTTCCTATCACACTTGCACCATCTTAACGACTTTGTGCCTTTAAGCATTCATCAAAGCTACGGCCAATAAATCAACCATATCACAATATGTCAACGCCCGTGGTGACTGATAATTTGCGATTCTTAACACACTGCACACAAACACTGCACACGCACACACATCCACATCCAGGCGCGTGCACACATGTCCTCCCTAACCTACACAAAAACAACACTTTACAGCAGTTGTTTGCACTGAGGCAATAAGATGAAGAAAAGACAAATAAGTAACTGCTATCATCACCCATAGCTGTGGCACTATACGGTGGGATTACTGCTCTAGTTATCCGAGGCTGGAATCCCAAACAGGCGAAGCAGGTGACTGCACCTGGGCCCCAGAACCCCAGGGGCCCCAAAAACTCAAGTCCTATTGTGTGCAAACAGCTTTGTGCTGATGTAGTTGAAATATGCATCTAAAAATGTGCATTTCCATTGGCATTATACAGCCCTTAACGTGTCCTTAATTATTCTCTAACCTTGTGGCCTTGCCTTTAAGAGGCTCCTTGTGTCATGTTTGTGTACATGCAATATTCCTAAATTACTTCTTATAATGAGATTACCACACAGCATACCTGAAGCATGGCAGTATTTCAGCAGCTCGTTTTTGCTCTTTGCCCTCTAACAGTGGAATTCAGCCATGTACTGTAGTTATCATGCTACATCTGACAGTAAATTAAACTAAGAGTGTAACTCTCTGGAGGTACCTTTGAACAGCCGGACTGAAGATGTTAAAGACACTTTTCCCCTCTCCATGTGTAGTGCGTAACAAAGGCCCAAACACGCAGCGCACACACACACACCATAACTAACCATGATACTAAGATTAAACACAAGTCTCCATCATGACATGAACACAGACAGTCCAGCTGACAGGAAAGAAAAGCCCCGAGCTGCATGCAGCATTTGATTAAACTGTCATCGGCAGCAGCAGTTGTCCAAGTCTGTCGTGCACTGGAGTCTAATGGCCATTAGACTCAGCAGTAACTGAGGGTTGTAGAGTGAGCAGTACTGATGTACCCTTAATGGAGATTTCATTGTCACTACTGGGAACATCGTTAGGGTCTGCTAGCCTCACATGGCAGTGACATCTAACCAATTACAGTGTTTATGAGTCCAATTAATTAAGGAGACCATCTGACTTTGGGTGAGAGGCATTTTTAGACTGCGTGGAGGAGCATGCTAGCAGGGAAAATGATTGCTGTTGGGCGCGGGGGAAGTGTGTTTATTTATCATCTGGGTGAGGTGGAAAAATATTGATAATCCACACAATGTGTTTGGGTCTACATCCATACGCGCGTGCAATTGAAAAACATCTGTACATCATATGTAGTCCACACAACGGCTGTCACTCTGCAATGAACATGTTCGTGCTGCGTGCCCTCTCAGCAAAACTGTTGCTGCTTTCCAAACTAATGCAAAATTAAGAAAACTAGCAAGTACTGCTGAACTGATGATCATGACACCAAACCGCCTGAGGTTGTTGGAGCATTTTGGATTTAAAGCCATACATATGCCGTCTGAAAAATCACAAGTTATTGCAACTTTAAGAAATTTTGCTGTCTGACAGCAACCTTACAAAGACAACAAATCTGAGGTGACTTGTTAGTAGCCTGAACTGCCATTGTCACTACAAATCGCAGAACAATCACAGCGTGTCGATCAAGCGAAGCAGCGGAGACACTCCGAATGAACTGAACATCAGTCCAACAATGTAGTTTAGGATCAGGCTCTGTGGGCTGCCTTCGAGTCGTTGGCAGCAAGTCATCCAAATCAAACCGCAACATAAAGGTTTGTCATTGCCCCCCAGAACAACAAATACAAGCTTTTTCTGATCTGATGCCACTATCAACAAGACAAAAACCATTACAAATCACCGAGTCAAAAATAAGCACAAATTTGCTTCATCTCTGGTGGAACACATCAAATGTTTAAATCATACTCTCTCAGGATTACTAATATCTCATTCATTATAAAGAGATTTACAAGAGAGTTTAAGAAATTATAACATTTTTGCTTTTTAAGACCCATTTGAGAAGTGAAATAGAATGAATGCATATTAAAAGATGGAAAAAACTAAAAGAGTTGAGTAGGACACAAGAAACAAGAAAAAGGGTTGTGTCCTCAGGGCAGACGCACTGTATAAAGAAATGTTAGAGTGAGGTAATTAAGAAAGAGAGGACATCTTATGCACGACGATTGTTTTCCTCTGGGCTGGTTTTTAGGATCCATTTTGATGAGTGTGTGAAGAAAAATGTCCACTTATGCACATATACCAATTTCACTTGAAGATTCTCATTCTGAGCCAGTTTACATCCACTCCTAATCGAATACTTTGTCATATTTGTTTCCATAGCGCAGAAAAAAGCGTCTTGAAAACAATTTATTGAACTATTATACAAGCTGAAAGACTCAACGCATTGAGTTCCACTTTCACAGCAGCACACAGTTTACAAGAGTATTTTTCAAGAGACAGTAAATGTCCTCTGTTGGAACTGAAATTTTTCATTTTTGTTGTCCCTGTCTCCAGGCCCGGGCTGCAGCGGAGACTGAAATTGGCTCTTGAGCAGAATCAAGCAAGTCTGAGTCCAAAAGAGCTGATCAATGCACCACTAAAGGAGGATCTTTAGAGAGATCGGGGCTGGGTGATTAAACTGTAGCGCTGTTCAAACAATGATGGAAGTATGTATTGATTGATGGCTGGCCAAAGGTGTGAGGACACCTCGGAGTGCGGTGGTAATGCTGACTCAGCAGGAGCGTGAGGAGACTTTTTCTTGGCTGGTGTCGCAGGGACGTTTGCTTTCTCTCCAAGCAATTTGGCACAAGGAGACTCCAGCAAATGTAACTAATCACCTCATGTTTGGCACTTGTTTACCCCATAAACATTCCATCCGCCAACTTTTTTTTTTTTTTTTTTTTTTGGATCAGGCTCAACTCCGCCACAATCTTAAACAAACTAAAATGTCTAACGTCATTTTCAGAGCGATCGTGGTGGAGGAATGAGAGAGGAATCTGTCAAACCCACCTGTGGTAGCCAATATCCCCCCTGCTGTAGTGTCCCTGGGCAAAACCCTGAAGACCCTCAGTGGCTCCATCTAGTACCTGATACTGATCTGACCTCACCATAGAAGGGGGGCAAAAGTAGAATTTCTCCACAGAAATCAATGGAAAAAAATCACATCTCCCACAGATCCTCACAACATTTCTCTGGCCCATTCGCAGCCTCCAGCGTGATGAGGAGAGGAACTCATTTTAAGAATCCCAATGGTGGCTTTCCTCGAGAAGAAATCTGTAACAGCACTGGCTTTTTTGTGCATGAATTGTTAGTCGCTTATCTGTTTATTTGGTTACTTTGCTGGTTAATTGTTCATTTGATTGGTTGGTTGGTTATTGTGTTTTTTGTAAGGTTATTTGGATGGTTGGTAGGTTATCTTGTCTCTGTTTTTGTTAGTTGCTTGGTAGGTATTCATTTCCTTCAATATTTATTTGGATTTTTTTTTATTTATTCATGCCTCCAGAATACCACTGGTGCTTTTCATTAAAAAGAAAGTCTGTATTAGCATTATGTGTTTCTTCATAGTTGATCATTTGGTTGATTGGCTAGTTATTTGTTTGGAGATCTGGTTAGTTGGTTATATACTGTTCATTTATCTTGATATTTTGGTTGGTTGGTTGGCCGGTCATTTGGTTATCTTTATTTATGCTGTCATCCATTAATCTCCTCTCCACAAAGACACAGCATACGTCCACGGTCAGGATTCCTCCACCTGATTGACTGCACTTTGGCAGGAGACGTAAAAAGGGGCGTGTTTTCGGTTAAAGACGGGAGCGCTGACTCAGCAGGGAGAGAAGGTGACTCATTTCTAATACTCCTAATGAGTGTTTTATTAGTTTAGTTTCACAGACTATGAAATTAATGGATGCAGTAAATAACAGGACAGTATATGGATTTTGGAGGGTTTTGCTCAATATCACAGCAGGCCAAAACAAGCTTACCTAATACCTGCAAGTAGCCACAGAAAATTATAGCGAACTTTTTAATTCATATAATTGTCTTTTCCTCTAGAATATACTGTACGACTGCTGTGGTTGGTTGAATTTCTAGTCAAAGCACCAACTGTGCGCAGCGCAGAGGGACCTTTCTATGGAGGCTGCAGTATATGACCCACAGTACGACTGTGAATTTAGTATCCTCACTCACTGGATGCGATAAAGCTCTTGCAGAATGACTTTTACCATGTCGTCCCTTTAACATAAACAGGGCGTGGGAAACCCTCAGTCTGTGCTTTAAGGTTTAAACTGGTTGATGCATTTGTTTGAGATGATGTTTAGAAGTGGGGTTAACACCAACTATAACAGCTTTCATCAAAAAAACATGTGCGTGTTGTCAAAATCACAGAGTGAAAATGTTCACATCCCTCAGCCTCCTATCTCGAATTGTTTCTCTTGCTCGGCTGGGTCAACTTGAGTCCTGGGTGTGAAGCTTATTGATCCGCCCTGAGAGCGAGATTGAAAGCTGCCAGTGACAGTTTCCAGCAGACAGTGGAGCTTAAATCTTTCTGTCTGCCCATTCCTTCTTTGACATTCCTTGTGATGAGTGCACAATTAAAGTGAGTGTGTAGTAAGTAAGGAGAAAGAAAAGACAGCGACCGAACAGAGTCTGAGACTGAGGTGGAGTGTGAAGGCAAGGTGAGGCAGTGAGAAAAGAGAAGGGGGGAAGAGCCCCTTGTGAAGCAGATAAAGAAGGGATGCTCGGAGGAGAGCGGCGAGACAAAATGAAGCTATAAGCAGGCGGCAGAATTGGCAGCGATACAATACAGAACGGAGCACAGACATCATTTTTATGGATCATTCATTTCATTTGAATGCATCATTCTCCACTTACTCTCAAGAGGCTCCGCTCATCACAACACACCTTGAGTAAATATCTCAGGGAAAAATATGGAGACACACGTTTAGCCTCCTCCATGGCACCACCGCAACGCTTAATTTCATACAAACAACTTCATAGAGAATGCACCTGCCACTCCAACATGAGCCTTCACCAGTAAGTCGCTGTTTGTTTTATTTTAATTTGTCAGTCGGCTGAGCATGCGTGACATTTTTTAAGGGGCGCCCTGCTTCACGCTCAATTATCTTCTCACCCAACTCCATTCTCTACATTGTGTCATCCCCGATCTCAGCCCATCAGTCAATTTTCTCACTCTTCATTTCACTTTCCTCTGGTACCCCTCTATATTCATCTTCCCACTTCTCTTTAATGTTCTACTCTCTTTTTTTCTATTTCCTCTCCCCACTGCTCCTTTTCCTCTGTGCCTTTTAAGTCCCACCGAACTTCTTCCGACACTTTTCATAACTTCAGTATCAGTGGTGGAACAAGTACTCACACCTTTAACTGAGGTAAAAGTCGTTAAACCACATTGTAGAAATACACTATTACAAGTAAAAGTCCCACATTCAAAATCTCCCCTAAGTAAAAGTACAATTAGCATCAAAATATACTTATACTATACATACTATATTATACTTAAACTTATCGCAGGGACGTTTGCTTTACTTATCAAAAGTAAGAGGATTCATCATGCAGAGTGGCCCGTTTCAGAATAATACATATTATATTATTGTTTTATTATTATTACTGATGGATTCATGTGTTCATCACTTTATTGCTGTATCTAACTTTGCCACATAAATGTACGCGTACATGAATGTACAAAGAAAAAAGTAAACAGATGCAACAGTCCTCTAGCGTAACATCAGCCTGACGGATGCAGAAGTCTGAGACGTGAATAACAACACCAGACAGCAGAGAAAGAGGGTGCGGTGTTATAATGTCCACACCAGAGAAGCGAGCTGAGTCAGTGCTGCATCAACAAAGGCCAAATGTACATGAAAATTGTAATTAAGTACAGTACTTGAGTAAATGTGCTTAGTTACATTCCACCTCTGTTCAATAGTCAAACATCTTTCTGCTGCTGCTGCTGCGCCACACTGACAGTAGTAGCTTATTTTACATTTTACTGTCATTTTTTTAAGAGCAAAACATAAAGAACACTGTTGTCGTTGATCCAAATTTGGCATGAAAATATGTTAAACACCTGCCGTGGTTGTATTTATTCAAATCCTGTTTATTTAAATCAATTTATTTTGCTCTCCCTCCCAATTTCCCTAATGTGCTCCTACTTTTGACAGCGTTAAGTCTAAAACATAGAGGGATTATGCACCCACTGTCGAACCATTAGACCCCTGTACACACTAGTCCAGTGCAGTACTTCTTGTTTGGGAACAACCTCTTATAATTTTGCACTGCCCATTAGTCCTTTAGGGATCAAAAATTACTTTCAAATTGACATTTGTGTAAACTGACGTGCCAGGATATTAAAAGGTGGTACGTCAGTGGTGTCAGTGTGTACGCTGCTAATGTTCATTGCTGTTGTTGATTTTGCTTAGCTGCACCCCTCTATAATCATTCACAGTAATATCAGTGACATCTCTTCAGTGAGTCCTGCCTTGATCAGACACCAAAAACTGCCAACAAGCTCTAACAGCATGGAGTACTGCACTCAACTCCATCTTCTCTTCCAATTGTAGTGAAACCTTTATTCCCACACTCCATCCCTGTTTCCATTCTCTCTCTCTCTCTACCTTTCATTCTCATCCATTATTAGTCTCGCACATCCTCTGAGTCCAACATCAGTCTAGTCTAGACGGACTTGAACTATAGAGGTCGACATTGTGGACTCATGAGGTCCAGAGTCAAGGGTTTTGATTTTGCTGATCAGTTGGTCCTCTCTGGCTGAAGGTTTTCAATATATCAAATGCACTGTTTATGTGAATGAGAGCCTGCACGATCATGACTCAGTCTCACTGCTGTGGTAACCTTTACAGCAAATTTACCTTCTGTTGTGTTCTCTTCTTGCTTGGTCTTGCTGTCTTATAACTGCACAGCAGAAAATTAATACCTGTGTGAACTGATGAGTTCTTATATTTTTTCTGTCTTATCTCCTTTCAGTATTTTTTTCTCCTCCACCCATCTTCCCGAGGTGTAGGTGACGCAGCAGCACCCACAGCAGACTGACATTCCACACAGCAGCTTATCCTCTATATGTAGTATAGCACATGCTTATTTTCTCATTTACACATGCACACTGTGTACACTGTACACACAACTGTGTGCATTCACACAGTGGAAAAATTATCTGCATTAGTGCTGGAGTTTGCAGCTAGAGGAGTCTAAGTGCGAGCTTGCAATTGCATCACACTCTACTGTAACAGTATGTCTACTGAAATGAGTCACTGTTGCAGTGAAGACTGCACTACCATAATCTCAGATATGACTCATGTATACTGCTTTATTCATTTAGTACAAATACATGAACCTGAGACCAATCCTGTTGCATGTTGTAACATCAGAAGGTTTAAGCAACAATCTGCCAACAGCTGATGACTTATTTATATGTTTTAATCACATTCAGCTACATTTTCGAAAAAATAACAAGCTCCCGATGCCTGAGCTACTCGTGTAAATGCTGTGAAAGAGGGCACGCTCTTTCACTTCCAGCTACTTGACCCACTCTCTAAGCAACTTCCTTGCACTCAAATATGCTAGCATTTGCTTCGCAAACCCTTCCACGATCAATGTAAATTTTTGATATGAAAGTGCACAGTTTCCCACAGAACAATCTGCCTTAGGGAACCACGTCCTGAGGGGCCTTGCTACGTCTATTGGTTTGCATTAAACCACACGGTAAATGAAAGAACACAGCCTGGCAAGCTAATTGTAAAAGCAGTGCCTCCCCTTATGGAGCCGGTAGCACTGAATACACAGCAGAGAGGAACAGAGGACATTCAGCCACACAAAGGAACAATTGCCTGCAAAACATTAACTGGAGCATTATTTTCACTTTTTTAAGTTTATCTTTGCCACATACTTTGGAGAATTTGTTGGCTGCAATTCAAGTAGCAACTGTGGTGGTTGATTCATGAATAGGGCAGTGTAATATACAATGAGTTGGCAGCTTATTAGGTACACCTAGAGACAATGCCCATTTAATTTTGTCCATACATATTTATGTCAATGTCAGTGTCCAATATTTTAAATTAACAACAGCTCCAATTTGTCCAGAGAGCTGGGGAGAATTATAATAGTTGCAACTTTTCACTGGAAAAAATAAAAAAAAAGGTCTTTCTGTAAGAAATAAAAAAAAGAATAATTGGTGGTTTAAAACAAAATCACTGAAATGAAATAACTTATTGAAATGTGACTTAAAAAGGACCGTCTGAGGAAGATTTACAATCCAAAGGGAAGCCTGAAGAGTTTTCCTGCCACTGAAAGTTGATACAGTTTATGGATCAGGTTCAGTTTCCAGCAGTCTGAAGATACTGCCAGGCATAAATCTGGTAGACTCTCTGGTAGTGAAAAAAAAACAGGTACAGTGTACTGATAAGGGATGGGGACAGCAACCATGGTTGTGTGTATTAGTGGGACCGGCTCTCTGGATTGAAGGGCTCACCATCAGGAAAAGACTTCTGTTTACTGTAGGTGCCAACCATGCGTTTAAACTCAGAAATCCTGAGTACGGTTCATGCCTCGATTGTCTGAGGAAGGTAAACACAGAACACATGTTTAAAAACGTTGGGGAGGCAAATGTTAGGCTTTATTAGCTCTGGCTGCTGTGACATGACATGTTCCCATTGTGGACAAGAACAGAAGGCATGCTGGAACAACCATTAAGAATATCTGGAGGTTGGTCTGCTTGTTGTCTGCGACTGGACAGCTGAGGTGAGGGACATGAGCTTTCCTTTCAGGACTTGAAAGGTGAAGAGACAGAGCGGTGGTCAGATGTGGTTAAGATCATCCACGACAACAAACACAATGCAGTCAGGCCAGGTGGACAGTTAGGATTCATTTCAGGGCTGTTGTGTAGCTTGATGTACCTAATAAAGTGTTTAAACACTTTTGCCATTTGCTGTCTTCAACCTTTTTTTCCCAGTGACAATGTTTATGTTGCCTGTGCACTTAGTGTTTTAACAATATGCATAAGCACCGAGGGAGGTGGTGCGTTGACTACCTGAAAATTTGCCAAACAGTGCATCACGATATAAATGCAAATCATGAAAAGAAAAGAAAAAAACAATATAGTTCAGCTTAATTCACTTTCCCACTGCTCAGTCTATTACAGCTATTGTTGAGGCATAACCAGAGCACTTTAATATAGCTCAGTTCTGCTGTACACTAGAGCCATCAATGCGAGATTACTGGAACAGTAGCTCATGCCCTCAAGATGAACACTAATATGGATCTCCAGCTGTCTTTATGTTTTTCTCATTAAAGTTCAAGAGTAGGCTTCTGTTGGAGGCAAGATTTCTTTAAAAAGTATTTTTTTAAAAGCATACTGTAGTCCTGGGTTCTCGTTTCACACGTTCACATTTGGAGGATTCAGCACCCTGGCGAAACCATGCGTGGGGAGTGGAGTGCGATGTTTACCGTTCGAGGCCGGTTTGTGAAAACGCGCTGCAGGGGAGCCTCCATTCCCACGACTGCTGGCGCTGAGGTTGCACTCTTGCATAGCCGTGCAAGCCTCCAAGACTTCCGAGGATCAGTTGGTCCTTCTGTGGGAACTTCGGGGTCCAACCTCTCCCACAGACATCACACAGTCTTCCCTTATAAGCTCCCCTCCACTACATGCATGCATGCGACTGACACAGGCATACACTCAACCTCAAAGGGGAACCGTTGCTATTACTTCTGATCCTCACCCACCCTGATTAAAATGTGACAGCTTACTCGTTGCCCTCCTCCTCTTTTTCTGTGCTGTCAGCCATTGATTTCCCTGGCCTGATCTAATCCTGCATTCACATGAGCATTAATTAGAGAGGGAGATGCAGCAGGGGAGAGAACAAGAGAGAGCCTGCATTACATTCACCCAAGGCTTAAAAACTGCAGGTTTAAAGTTGGATCAAGGGCAGGTAGACAGAAAGAGATGTACAGAATCCCTGAGTCAACCATCTGCTTTTATTTCATTTGTGTTTTCCAGACCTTGGGGTCTCCTGTAAACTGCATTTGGTAATCAAATTCGTAGCTTCTCGATGCCATCCCCCTCCTCCTTCACTTTCCACACTCTCCAGTGCGATTTTTCTTGCCACTCCCGCTCTCCCTGTCGGGGTGCAGGTCGCTTGGATCTGAAACCGCTGTATCTGTCACTTTAGAACGAAGCACTCGCAAAGCTCCCGCTGTAAGGAGCACTGGGGTCTCTTTCTGCCTTTATGGAAACTTGATTGAAGAGAGTTGAAAGGACCTGTCTGCCTGCTTGGGGAAAGAGGCCAGAGGAGCTCCTGCTTGCCACTCACCATCTGGAGAAACTCACACCCAACTTTTTTTTCTCTTTTTTTTTTTTTTTTTTTTTGTCTGTGTGGCTTTGCTTCCATCTACTGGCCGGAGGGGAAACAGCCAGGAGATGTGGCAGGGGGGATGGGGGGCAATAGTGTCTGAGAAAGCTTGCGAGTCTTAAGGCAGCGAGAGTTTATCTCAAATCAGTGAAAGGATCATTGTAATGACTTACTAACTTATGACAATTATTGCTGAGTTCTGTAAACATCCAGGCCATCTGTCTCCTCACCATCCTTCACTCACATCTAGCTGCTCTGCGATCCTTCCACACAAACCCAACACAGCTCTCCCAGTGCATGACTGAGTGCTGTCTCAAATATATTTTAATCATGTTCTGAGCATGCTAAGGGTGTGAAGAATGCATTAAAATGTGTGGACTCAAGGTTGGAAACATGGGATTTGTCAAACAATATCATTTTTGTATTGAAATCAGCAGTGGGAAAAATTCATAAGAACAGGGATTCTTATCTTGAAATACTCTGATTCGATTCACACATTACAGAAACCCATTTTTGTAAGTTAATTATGTTGATGTAGGTTATTATTTTCCACTACTATGGTCTCTATATTTTTTTAGGGTACATAGCACAACCCTGCTGCAGCACACACTCAAATAGATGCACTATGACAGACACATTTTGCAATTTTAGGTTGTTAGTGCTGTACCTGCTCACTAAAAAAGGAAGAATTTACTCATATGAAATCTAGTAAAAAAAATGTTCCAGTGAAATTACAGTCCAGCTAACTAACCTTGGCCAAGGTCGCTGACTGAAAACCTGATAAATACAGCAGATCAAAGTGTGACGGAGCATTCAGTTTCGATTACTATCACCAGCTCTAGTCATCTTGAACACGTTCCTGGAAGTCTTCTGCAACAATGTGAACCTTTAGACAAATGGTAATATTGCATCACAGAAAAACAAAAACAGAAGAACCAGATAAAGCTGATGGCGATCTGAAGTCAATCTGACTTCCCAAAGTTTTCCACCCCAGGGCTGTACGTTAATTTCCACATATCACTGGTGATACAGAGGTTGCAAGTTTTGCAGCACACGCCACACAATTGTGGCACGAGTACAATATGTCTGTTTCCATCTCTAAGTCCAAGTAGTGCAGTTCATCACTGAAACAGGCACGTGACTGGCAAAGGACTTAATGTTGCATACAGCGCACCATCCAAACCTAAACCATAAATGTTTTCAGGCAAACATTTTCTTTATACTAATTGAACGGACATAACACCTCTTCCTGTACAATTATTTTAGGATAGCATAAAGTTGAATGACTGTTGTTGTTGTTGTTTCTTTTGTTGGGGGGGGTGGGGGATGGGTGTAGCACATGCAGCCCTGCATCCTGAACTGTAAGCCCATTTTTTACCATGGAAATTTTTACTACAGTCCAATTACATGCTTCTATCCCTCCTGCCTACACCAATAATTTCTACTCTTTGAACTAGTGGCCTGCTGTTGACAGAAATAATTGAGCTTTCATACCCTTTGAAAGTATCAAAAGTAACCACATACATTTGAATAAACCCCTGATAGATGTGTGAGGTTATGCTGCATTGAACATTTGCTGAAATAATGAAACATTTAATGTAAATCATTATAATACACATACACGAACAGACATGTCCTGTGTCTATACTTAACAGAGATGACGTCAACACAAGATTTTCTGGCTATTGGGGTCCTCTTAGAGCACCACAGGAAGTATTTAAACTGTTACAGCAGGCATGCTTGAGAAACAACTTAACAATTTCATTTAAAAAACATGACCTCTAACAGTACAGTCTCTCTCCTCTCTGCTCAGAAACCACATCTGTCTTGATACCAGTCTACTAAATCTTTGAGTTATAGCAAAGATAATAATCCATAACGATGGTAAGAAGATTATGACAATCATAGGTTGTTAGCCCTTGTGCTGCTATATGGCTTGTAAATAAAACGCTTTAGATGGGAAATGAATTCGCTGCACATTTGCGCTCATTACAATGAGGGTAAATTGTTAAGTGTGGCGTGGCTGCCTGTGGGCCAAAGCACGATGAGTACTTTCACATGGGTTTTCTGGTTGGCAGCAGCTGTCTTCTGCCAATTAGATGCCTTGTGTGTGTGTGTGTGTGTGTACGTGTGCGTGCACATGCATCCATCTCCAAACAAATACATCCCAGTCCTCCTTACCCTCCAGGCACATGCTGCCTGAGCCTTGGCAGGGCTCCTGACAGTGCTCATACACAAACACACACTATCCTCACACTCGCATTAGATGCCCCAGTCTCCCCATGTCCCTTCCCCCACTAGGCCCTGTGTTGCTGTAGGGTAGACAAACACACACAAACTCCCTCTCTCATCAGCTCAGATATAATGGCGTCTAAATGTGGAACAAGCTGCGGTGAAGAAGAAAGGGAGAAGGGGCAGTAGGCAGAGAGGCTTATAAGTGAAGAGAGAAAGCAGTAAATGACTTATTTCATGTGAGTACAACAGTTTACATGTGATGAAACACAGCAGACATGACACCATGAATATCCCCCTCGGTGCCAGAAATCACTCTTGTTCTGGTTTGCTGGACAAGACGGGTTAAAATTGATGCTTTGTTTTTGCTCATAAGGTGCTTGTTAAGATTGGAGCTACATCCAATGTTGCCTAGTCACAGTATTTAATTTTACCCAGAACTCAAAACACTCAAAAGAATGTCAAAGAGCATTTGCTAAAATGGTCTTTTATGGCTGTAGTGGTGTTTTGCCTCCTATTCTAAAACAAGAATGAGAAAATTCACTTCGGATTTGGAGTTAGTTACTACAATATTTTGGAGTTTGTGCTCAACTTGGTTAACATTAGTCCCAGGATGATGCTGTGCACTGTATGCACAAAATACTTCAGTTTCATCTTGAACTGTTAGTTATTAAGTCATTAAATCCAAAATGTGCCCAAATGCATTAATCATTAAAGATGAACTCTTTCTCAAATGAGTTTAGATCTATAAAAGATAAGAATCGCAAGTCTTATGTGAACCCATTTCTTTACCCCATCTTTAAAAGACAAGCCAATATGTCTGCCATGAAAAAGGAATATTATGCAAAGACAACAGCAAAAACTGTTGCTGCAAAATACAACTGGGCTTTCTCTCCACACAATAATAATCTAATTAGAGAATTAATTCATCTAAATAAATGCTATATGACTTCAAAGGTTCTTTGTGTCACATTTAAAAATCAATAAATCATAACCCCATTAAGAGACATTAGTATAATCACAGTAATTAGTGCACTGACTAAAACAGACAGATGGGTTCTGTTTGTTTCTGCACCTCAGCAGACCTTCACACTGCATTTTACCGAGGATGGCACCAGGTCAGGCTTTACAGGGATTCTCTGTTGGACTGCTTTATGGCTGCAAGGGAGATTGTAAGATTTTGAAATAGAACAGTGAGTAGTCATATTCATCTATTCTAACAAGAAAGTCTCAACTTCATGCTTTCCGACCTGACTGATCGGCTGCATATTTGCTGTTATCAAGAGCTGTGATCACTCCTCATCTTTCTTTGTCCTCTTAAGACACATAAAGTGAAACTACAGTGAAAGGGAGGTGGCGATGAGTGGTATTTAATGTCCATCACTGTTTATGAGGAGATGATGAATTGCAGTGAAGTAGTGCTGTAGTGTCTGGGATATTTTTACCTTTCTTGTGTGCAGAGACAAAAAACTTCACTTTTAATCTCCAGGAAGAGGTAACGGATGGATGGCGGAAAGCTTGAGAAATCCAAGGTTCCGTAGCCAGACTGTTCCCTTAATTGCACGGTGAACCGCAAGTCGAACAAAATTCACACAAGCAAACACGTGTGCACCAATAAGCACTAATGAGGGTTGTGTGCCAGTTTTGACAGCTGTGTTTGTGTGAAACCTTTGGGCGCTGAGACCTTAACCAGGCTGCCTGCCCATCCCTGCTGTTGGCCTGGCTCGAGCCATGGCACACACATGTGTACAAAAACAATAATCACACACAAACACTGGCACTAGCAGCACAAACAATGTGAGAATTGACAGATTAGGAATCCATCTTTCAGATGACCTCTTGTTTTTACCCACACACTTAAATTGTGGACAAACACGAAATTATAAACTTTTCGCCGACTGAGAACACCGTCCCTGCCTCAAAGAAAGAAGAAGAACGCTATAACCACAGATTATCGCCATCTTACAAGACAGAGAGACCTGAAAATGACAGCAGTCTGTTGGAAGGTCACAGCCTGTGCACTACATATCCATTTGAGCTTTTTGGCATGGCGATCTGCTATGATAATGGCTGCCCAGAGGGGGAACTCTCTGGATGGATGGAGCTGTTTTAATCTCAGACTGGCAGACCTCTGTGACCTTGTCAGGGGGTGTCCTAGGTCCGGGTGACTGACGAGACTCCCCACAGGCATGGCGCATCCTTTAGCGGAGAGCACGACTCGTCTGTGATGCAGTGGCGAGTGGTGGGAAGAGAAAAATGAGACAGAGATCTCACTTTCAGGGCTCAGATACGAGGGGGGGCAGCTGCAGAGAGATGCAGGATAAAGTCAACATGCAGACATGCAGGGAAAGCAGCCTAATAGACACGATTAGAGTGACGGCCTTAAAGAAGTCATTGGTGCGCCACTGTTGTTCTACTGGCCATTTACAAACAGCATGCCAACCATTCATCACTGACACCACTTCTCAGCAGCAGGTGCTGCTCAAAACTGACACTGAAAGGGTAACCTGGCGATGGGAATGTAGAATGTGAGTTAACTACAAACCACACTAGCAGCAAGCAAAAGCAAGCGTTTAGAGGGAGGTCAGGCGAACATTGGGGTTCATTGGGTCGGTATCGGGTTTTCAATTTTGGGATTCAGATATTTGTGGGTTTGTTTTTTTTCCTGAATGTAGCCAATCAATAAAGGCAAACTGCAAAATACATTTTGTCAGCATGTTCTTGCATATAAACCTTATAAATCTCGGCTCGTATGCTGTGTGCTTCTGTTTCACAGTGCATTCTCTTGGATTGGGAGCATGTTATTGTGAACATCTGTGGAGGACTATAATTTATCTATGATAAGAAAAGTGGTCACAAACTGTTATTATGTAACAAAAAGTGCATAGAAAGGATGTTGTTCAACCAAACCCCTCAGGAAATTCCCTTTGTTTTTCAATGATAAGTAACACAAACAACAATACTGCAGCACTATGTCATCCATCTCAGCCGTTAACGGGGAAATGTATGGACGTGCAAAACCAAAGCCAAGAATTTCTCATTCCAACAAAGTCAGAGCATATTCATGCAGTGCAATGTCTGTCTGCAAACCTGGCAGACAGACAGCAAAGCATGGTGATAAGAACGATGTTCAAACCTCATCAATTTATGAAAAAAAAAAAAAAAAAAAACCCAAACGTAAATTCCATCACAAGCCAATAGATCCGTTCTGAACAGTTTTGGATGTGTTCAAATCTGTGAACGTGCCATGAAAACAATCCGGAGTCCATAATACTGCAGAATGCAGCTCTTGTGGGTTGGCCCCAGGGCATTTCATGAGAAAATGAGTGTGGGGCTGATGTGACATGTGGATGTTATGGAATGCCAGATGGATGGAAGGGTCATTTATTAGAATCTTGATTGATGGTTGTGGTATGCAACAGCAAGGGTCACCCAAAGTGACACATCACATCCTGTCCTTTAACACAACATCCTTCACACAGTTAGATCAATGACCATCTAGACCAGGCATGTCCAAACTATTCCATAAAGGGCCGTGTGGCTGCAGGTTTTCGTTCCAACCAAGGAGGAGCACACCAGGCCAGCCAATCAACATCAAGGGATCACTGAGTTATCAGCTGAAGACTGAGCTCAGCTAATTAAGCTGGTGTGCTCCTCCTTGGTTGGAACGAAAACCTGCAGCCACACGGCCCTTTATGGAATAGTTTGGACATGCCTGATCTAGACACTTAATCTGTGATTGTCTGCAACATTTTTGGTGCAGGTGTGTGGGTCAAAGCGAGGAGAGAAAAGGCATGAGACTCATGTTTGCTCCCTTCAACAGTTCAAGCCTCTCTGAGGCACTGGTTCTGGTGTTGGCTGTGTTGTCTCCTGGCACAGCTGTTGCACCAGGGTGCTGGCAGTTTAGAGGTTGGGCTGTGTGTGTTGTCACTGTCTGCCACCTGTGTCTATGCTGGCAGGTTGGGTTTGGCATACATTGTGAGACATTCTTGCCTCTCCCCGGGTACATGTTTCACACTTTGAAAAGGCCTGCCTCAGCTGAGAGAAGCGTTTAGTCTAAAATGTGCGTATTGAGCCATTAGGCTGTTGCAGGAATGAAGCAATGCATGCCTGAATGTATGAGGGAATCAATGGGCAGGACTGCTGCATGGCAAAATTGGATTTACAGGATTATTGCGTCAATATGATGAAGCACCTTTATTGTTCGAGTATTTAATTTGTTGTGTTAACCAAAATATGTTACCATGTTACCAATACTTTATCTACAAACTGCTTCTCAAATGAATTTCCAGTAACATCAGCCAAGGTTTTCTGCCTCAGACTTCTTACTTACTGCATGGGCCTGAAATGTGGGCTGCAGCCCAGCTCACCCCAATTCATCCAGGTCTTAGCTCAGTCTGGCAGCTAGGACCTGAACGCTCACAATTTATTCAGCCAAACTCAACCCAAAGCCAATGATTAACCATCTGTTAAAGTTATAAAACTTAAGATATCGATCCGAGTTTACCGTGGTAACAGCAAGAGCAGTTCATTACTACAGCAAACATTACTTCATCTGAACTACAACAGATCAGCAACTGCTGAAAGTTTTCACAGTGCAACCAAACAAGCTCAAGTTGTGTTAATAAAAGCAATTGATCAGTAATCTGATATTGATCGCAACCTTGATCTAATTTCATGTAGTTTGTCATAAAACAGCAGAGCACAACAATAGGAGTTGGCAACCTTGCTGAGGAGGCAGTGATGCGCCTACAACTCTTCATCTAACAGCTCACTGTGGTTGTTCCTTCTTGTTCCACTCTACTCCCTGCAATATTAAGAACTGATCTGCTGTCAAAAAATGCAGAAAATGGCCATTTTCTTGTTTTGTAGACAGCGCTTATCCTTGACAGATACATTGCATTACACTGACAATCAGCAGTAGGAAGTGTTGGTTTGCATTAGCAGTAACTGAATAGCAAGCATTAGCAAAGTAAAAATTAGATACATTTATTGTTTCCTGTGAATCCCTTGTGTGTGAACGCAATTGTTCACACACAAGGGATTCACAGGGATTGTTATCGAAATGGGGTCTTAGTTCATGAACATCTTAAGGATTATAACTTTAAAGATGCTAAAACATTGGCTTTGGGGGCTTTGGGTGCACAAACAGGATGTTAGATGCATTCAATGCAAAAGCTTATCTGTTAAGATTAACAAGCGGACAGACTGTAAATGTGAAGACATGCACAGGGCCAATGGTGTTGCTCTCAGCAAACATTACTTAGCCAAACACCATAGACACACAATTTTCAAAACTCTCCCCACTGACAGCACGCCTTAAAATATCAGAACAATAAACCATCTAACTTCCAACCGCTGCTTCGGAGCCTGTTAGAGTAAAAAGGCTCAGATAAATGTGGGTGGCCAAGAACTGGACTCCTGTCTGGAGGTACAAGACTAAAACATTTCTTAGCAACAGAAGTGTGTCTTCCCTCCTGGCATGACAGTAATTTGGGTTTACTAATTGCCTTTCTTAGAAACATAATCATTGACCATAACTCAGTAATTACTGCTGATTACTGAAAACTGAAAGCAATCAATTAATGTTATTTCCAGTGTCAGGGTTTAGCATTACACATGCTCAAGATTGCCTTAAGCCAACAAACAAAAGAAAATCAATTCCACACAACTATCAATAATGCAGCAGTTCTAGTGATTTAATATGATGTTTATGTCTATAATGTTGAGATAATTATACACTGAGCTGTCCTTCACATTTGTGAGGCGTGCAAGTCTTCTTTGCATTGAGAAATAATTACATGAACAGTGAGCAAATGGTAATGAGTTCAGAGAAATCAAGTCACAACTGCTGCTGAATGTTAATCTGATCCAGGTGCTTAACTTCACCTACACATTCGCTGATGTCTAATCCACGTGTTTGCAGAAAAAGAACAAGAGTAGGCAGTCAGCCGCATGCAGCTTTCATCTGCCCTTTGAAAATGACTAAGCTTGTTGTTAGGGAGGGCTGGGAAAACATTGCTTTAACTCCTCTAAAAAATGCATTTACAATTAATGCTGAAATCCAAAGACTTGCTGTGAGTTCAGTGATTTTAAACCAGATCGCACAGACCAGTTTAGTATTCCCTGCTGAATGCACTTGCTTGACCTAAATTACAGTGTTGCTCATTGCCCAAGCTATTTTCTGCTGGTCAGCTGCAGGGTCAACACAATTAGAAACCTCATTCACACGTGGTCAATTAAGTCTGCCTGAGAAACATGGCGGGGAAATGAAAATATCACCGTAACAAGGCTGAGAGTCAAAAGTGCAATAAAACTCATGTTCTTCCTCCTGTCTAAACTGCATGATGTCAGCTGTTCAGTTTTTACGATCGAGGAAATTTAATGCTGTCTAAGTCCCAACCACACACTCGTCCAAGCACACATGGTCACGCAGATACAGTGCAGAGGTAGCAAGTTAGAACTGGATTTATATAATAACTGCTCAAAATGTGACAGATCATAAATCCCGTCAAATCAGTTAAAGATGTAGTAAACCCCAGTCACACAATAACCTTGCAATAATTCATTATGGCCCTCGTAAGGCTGTAAGATATAACATACTTTATGATATAATAATCATATTGGCTAATAATGCAGCTAATTTGAACCAAGATCAAAAACTGTAGTTTTTATTATTGGTCAGTAGTATTATTACTTCTACAGAGAAAAATGTGTATGTAGTCATATGTAGGATATGACCTGTGCTTTTCCTGCTTTGAAAACCCTGGTTAGACCAGCTTAACTCAGTCATACAGTTCTTCCTTCAATTTTTCCTCTGACATTTCTCTCTTCCTTCTGTCTCTTTGTCCTTTTTGTTATGGGTGTCATGGGGAGTCATGTAGCTTAAAGACTGTGAAAATGAGAGAACTGCCCCGCCCTGTCTCGTCTCCCTGAGTACCCCATCCATTCATCCTCTATCCGGGCTACCCAACATTCATTAATCAGACACCATCACACCCCGCTTTCCAGTTAGAATTATTCAGTAATCTGTTAAATCATCTGAAAATCCAACACGGAGCTAGACGCACAGCGGAGTATTGTTTTAAAATGCAAAATAACAAAACACAGGTACAGCTTTGCATGATATATATTCATCTCTAACAAAAACCCACTGATGGAAGCCATCCATCACCATATGACTCATACATAAACACATAAGCGCTGGCTGTCGGCTGGATGCCCGCACATTAAAACATTTTCAGCCGAGTGCTTCTGAACTGTTTTTGTGTGTAAAACTTTCTAGATGGTCAGCTTGGCACGCAGCCCCTCCTGACGTCCTCAGTGAAGAGCATCAGAGAGACGCAGAATTTAACATCATTCATTTGTGACGGTCAACGCAGGATAAGTATAGGAGCACGGTCACTTTTCTATAACAACTCAAGCCTTTTATGCTAACATGTGGCACAGTTCCATAACTGTATATCATGTATAGCACATCACTAATGAACAACAGCAGGAACTTCCTCCTCTGCATGCATTGTTTAGTACTCTGCTTCCAAATTCAATTCGTTCCGCTCAAGGTTAATTGTTTTCTAGGGCAGACACAAATGGCTTGTAAGTAGCATGTTCATACAGCTGTTGGTGCATGTTTATGTATGTGTGTGTGTGTGTGTGTGTGTGTGTGTGTGTGTGTGTGTGTGTGTGTGTGTCTACGGCTGTCAGACTAAATCAGCATCACAATTAATGTCAAATTCTGAATAAAACAGGCGTACATATGTTTACCCACTGCTTGTGAATACATACACAGAGACACACAAATGCATTCTGTAAGTAAACGCTCAGCTGTGTTTTCGCATGAATAAACAATCAGTCCACGTCAATCAGTCAAATGGGGAGACACACACACACACACACACACACACACACACACACACACACACACACACACACACACAAATGCGCACAAACAGGAAAAAAAACACACATATGCACATGTTGTTATCAGCAGTAATTAGGCCAGTGTGAAAACAGTAGTGAGAATGTGTAGGTTTAGGGCATTAACACTCTACCATGTTGACCTGAATGCTGCCTAAATGGCACATTAAATTAATTTTACATGCAACCACCAAAGCTCAGTGATAACTATCCAAAGTTTGGTCACGGTAAAACATATATTTTAGTGTCACATTTTAAACTTCCTTAAAATGCAGACTTTTTGGTCAGAAGCAAGACATCCATGACCAACATGGGATTCAAACACTGGATGGACAATGGGCTGAGTAAAGTGGAAGACACATATCATGAATGTACTAACAGGTTAGGAGCTCTCTAAATTCTCAGATTAAAACTACTTTGAAACCTTTGCTGTCTACTACTAAGCAGATCATGGTAAACCAGCTACATGATGGGGGTCATTTGAAGGTCACGGCATATTACTAGCAAGTTCTAACAACACGTCCTCCAAAAAATACCCTAAACTGTAAACATATAAGTGGCATTAGACAGGACAACATTGTTAGTCAGTGCTTTCCAAAACCATCATAAATCTTGGTTAAGTTTAGTTAATATTGTTTGGGTTAAAATAACTACCTCATTAAGGTCTGGGAACCTTCATCGTCCAGGTTAAAAAACAGGATCCAAACAGTGGTGACCTGTGTTAAAGTCTTTTGTCTGACCTCTTCCCTCTGCAGACTTTGCGGCTCCATATTAGCATCAAGCTTTTCTCCTGACAGCTGCTAGAAGGCTTTGTCACTTCAGCATAAACATATATTGTTTTCTGGGGATTCAATTAAATGACTGATGCTCTTGTTTTTCTTGGGAGGACAGTCTTGGTTCTAAAGAAGATGCTTTTTTTGTCTCATTTGTTGCATGGAACTATTATCTCTGTATCTCTGTAGAGGACTAGGAGGAGACATGACTTCTGGCCAAAACCCAAACTATTAATACGAGAAGCACACTGTTACAAAACAAATGGCTGTTCAGGACATTGCACCTGTTAAATTGTACAATTTTAATCCAGCTATGTGGGCGTGTCAGAAGCTCTAGGTGTCCTTGAACTGATTTCCAAATTACCATCGCCACGGCCTCAGCAGTGCCCCAGCATCTTTCTTGTGCCTTCTCGTTTCCCTTTTCCCTGCGTCTCCTGAGCTCTCCTGCCTATCCCTCTGTGTCTGTGGGCATGGCGGACGTTTGCCTGTAATCAGCTCATCACCTCTCCAGTTTAATCAACCCCAGCTCTTCTCCCACTCTCTGCCAGATCCTTGTTTCAGCTACCATCATAAGTACACACTTGAGGCCTCCAGTTGTAGTTTATTCTGAGATATATTCCTTGTGCTGATTCCTAGCCTGATTTAGTAACCGTTTTTCCCTTGTGCTCCAGGATTGTCTCGCATCCGCACGCCTGCCTGATCAACCTTCTCCAGGCTGCCCACACCATCCACCCTCGCTCCTCTGCCTGCTGCAGTTGCCAGCCATCCATCTCTCCATTTCACCTGAACCCCACCGTATTTCAATAAACCTTCTGACAACCATTGAGCGTTGCTCCTGTAGAAACTAAATTGTGTTTATTAAATACAGTACTGGAGATTTTCCTGTAAAATAATTATGTAAATAAACAGATTAATCTTTGTCTGTTAAAGCCTGCATGTGTAATTGCTTTAATGCTTTAACATGAAAGGGTATGCTAAGACCCAAGTCTAGTCAGTGGATAAAGGATTTTTCTGTTTGGCCTTGGACATATTGACATACTTGATAAGACGGAAATCTGAGAACTTCTACCATTTACTATCAGACAAGGATTACTCCTCGTAGTTTCACTCTAAGGTTATTGCAATTTATATTACAGTAAGGTTAGCATGGTTTTAAACAGGGAGGGACAAGAGGATGATGACCTGATTGTACAATAGTCATTATTAGCTCTGCTTGTGTTTTTCCTTTTCACTGAAAATGTCAATGGAAGATGTTTAGAAGTGTTCTCTTTTTTCCAAAATTAACAAAAAACAATAAACAGTATTGGGAAAAAGGCATCAACAATCGACACAATGTATCAACTTAAGTGAACCAAGATAAGGCTTTTAAAAATGGATCATTTCAATTTTAGGGATAATTAATGCTGAACTTTAGGCTTAGGGTTTTTTTTACAACGGATGCACCATTTCATGTTGCATCTCCAACCACCCTGTGCTCATCTTTTAATCAACCACCTTTGTGTCCCTGGATTGCCTAGAGACATGTTAACGAACACTCTACAATGCAGAAATGAAAAGCCTGTAGATCACAGGAAAGAAAATGGTCCATACAGGCAGGTGCTATACAGCCTGAGGGCAACTGCACAGTATGAGAGGAAAGTCATGCTTAATAATCAAAATCACTGAAAGCTAAGGGCCTTACGTGTGAGAAAATGTTTATTTCAGCTATAAATTATATAAAACATTGGATCCCCCAGGGTGAGTTAGTCCCCTTTTGGTGTTAGGCTTTCAAGAGGAAATGAAAAGGTTTATGGTGCCACCAGATTAAATGGGGTTACACGTACTGCATAGTTATATTTATTTAATCAGGGAGCCTGAATCTCCCCGGAAGAATGAGACAGAATGTGATGAAAAACAAGAATGTGCTGAACAAAGTGGAAGGAAGGGAGGAAGGTGTAAAATCAGCTCTGTACTCCATGTTCAATATTACACTTCCAAATCGCATTCGTTCTGCTGAAGGTTAATTGCAATCCAGGGCAGACACGACTGTTTTTGTAACGCTGTGTACTTGCAGGTGTGTGTGTGTGTGTGTGTGTGTGTGTGCCTGCCACACTATATCAACATCACAATTAATGTCCAATTGTAAGTTAAATTGACACCTGAGTGCATGTTCTTTCCCTATTTAATACACACATACAGATATGAAGGCAGTTTACCATCGGCAGAGTTCCCTGCAGCAATTATTAAGGTCGTTATGACCCAGTTGTGACTGGCACAATGGAGCTCCTGTATGGGGACTTAATCGACAGGTGAACTCTATATTATTATGACTGCTGGGTACCGCAGTCAAACAAATAAATACAGGAACACACAGATGCCCAAACTGCCGGCCTGACCTGACAGCCGTCTACCCTCTGGTTCCCACCAGCTCAGGCTCGTTAACTGTTTTTCCACAGCCATTTAAAGCCACTTAATGGCTGGCCCGCTCTACCACTTGTTTGTTTTGGGAGGGTTTTTCCTCACCTCTTCTTTCTCCTCGAGTGACTGGGCTCTGGACATTTAGCAAAGCCTATTAGGACCCATTGTCTTTCCAGAGCAATGCCCAGTCAAACCAGCATGGCCTAATCGGAGAGCAGGGAATTCATCACATTCTTCAGGGAAGAGAACTGTTGATGTTTTTCTCACACTGCTGAAAAGGCAAAACACACAGCTCAACTCCTTAGCTCCACTGAGAGACTAATACAAGGGTAAGTTTCAGGCCATTAAACTCAAACAATCATAAATATACAATTGCCACACTCCCACAACTGCTTATCAATCAAATTTAAGCCATTAGTATTATATGAGTATTATAAGCAGTTGTTTCTGAATTGCTTTGTGATACACAGGTCATAGAGGGATGAATTAGCATATGTGAGCGTGGCCATGAAAACAAAGCTGTTTTTTGTCACCGCTAGCTGCCACATCTGGCACGCAGACACTTGAACTGATTTGATTGTGCCGATCAGTCACGCAGGCAGTCAGTCAGTCATTTGCACTGATAAATTGCTGCGAAGCCAGTCGGAAATCGGTTCAGCACAAGTCTGCAATACATGAAGACAGGAAAGTGCCACAAAACTAACAAAAAAAATGAGGGGGGGGGGACACAGGAGACAGACAGAAAGTCAACATGCTAATCAGCCAGTCGTCTGTGAAGCTTCTCAGTCATCCAGGTTATGGTTGTCCAAGGAAGGTTGAATCAAGGGCAAATGGACTTTGCTGGAGAATCTTTATTTCCATTTCGCCTCTCAAACCACTTGGGTGTGTGGTTTCAATGACCTTGACAATGACCCCACCGAGGTTACATACCTGGGACTCACCACCAGTCAGTTAGAACTAAAGAAGCCCCTCGAGTGAGACGTGAAACATTTTTCTAATCCAGTTGCCTTTGATTCAACCTTCCTTGGACAAACAGCCATTTCTTAATTCAGCCATCAAGCTATCCATTTGATCAACTGAATTTGATTTGATATGACAAATGAGAGCATTAAAACTTAAATTTGGGCAAATGCTGAATAAAACTGGAGCTGACAGGCCTGTTTGTCTTGGTTTTAATTACAGGATGCTCAATTACTTTTCATTACTAATGTAATTTGTTCTCTAATGTGGTTAAATGAGCTCTGAACTTGGGGATGGAAACCTTTTTGTTTAATTGTCTAGAAAACAGACTTTCAGATTTTGTGGAACATACGGAGTGATTATTTGTCCAATTTTGGCTTTTATGTCAAGAGGTTTGTTAAAATCAACGTGACCACCTACTGTGTAGGGTTTATTATTGAGATATGCGAGTTATCACCCCCAATCAAACATCTCCAATCACTGTGGGAAAAATCTAATGAAATGAGATGGGTAAATCTACAGCCAGCAATCTAAATGATATGCAGTAGCAGGCTAAAGCTGGGATTCTTAAGTCGATTTTAAACTTGAACTGGTCTCCCCAGGCTAATTTTTGCATCGGGCCAAATTTTTGCCAGATTGGTTGTCGTTTGGCATGCAGTTTGAGCGGTGTCATGACGCCTAATTAATAGCCCGAAAGAGTAACAGTCTGGTGCTCAGACCATTTGATGAATTTCTGCCAAGCCAGAAATTTTGGTCAGCTGTTTGACAGTTTGAGCGCTTATCCGGTCCAATGTCCCATCCGGCTGCTGTCAAATGGTCTGTTATAAACTGTAGTGATAAGAGAGGTTGGTTTTTTTTACATGTTGTGTCTCGGGGTGGATGGTATACCGGTTCCATCAACATCACATTCTGCCATTTTATGAATTTTGCAATACAGTTATTACAGTGTTAAATGTTTTAGCACATTAAAAATAATGTGCTTTACTGTGGCTGCGATAACATGCAGGTAGAGGGTCTCACACATATACTCATAGAACACTAGTTACACCCGATAAAATGAAGACATGGAGGGTAACATTATGAGCAACACACGACAGTCTCTCTGTTGTTGGCTGCAAAGAACCAACACAAAAATTTACTCCCACCATCCAAGATAGTGTGGCATTCACGTTCTAATGCTAATGTGGCTAGTATCCTCTATTGTAGACCCACACACTGGAGCAATGTTGGCGTATTTAATACTGAGAAAAATTCAAGAGAAATTGTGTAAATATTAAACTGCTTTTGAAGCCAATTATATAACCAGAGTAGTAGCTTGTGGGCAACTGTTATTTCTTTGTGTCTATTCTCACATAGCCAAACCTAACATTCTCTCCACACTTCATACTACATTGCAAGCTCAGTTTTGTTGTAACACAAAAGCCCCCTGTGCTGCTGCTGCAAAAGAAAATACTGTGATATACATTTTAACCTGTGGCCAATCAATTGGCTCATACTGCGTGGGTATAAAAGTTGCAGGTTCAAGCCATGCAGAAAGGCTGAATAAAACAAGATTAATTAAAGATGCACAATGTCTTCCCAGCTTAAGACACATCAGTCATGCAGCAACTAATAAGTAAACAAGTCTGTGTGCAAGATAATTGTATTGTGGCTTTCGGTGAATGTCTCCAAAGCCAATATACAATTTTACTCTTGGCTACAGACTTGTAGAGCCAGGAAACGCTGAATAAAACACAATGCCAACAACCAAGAAGTTATTCCATACAAATTCAGGCCATAAGACTCAACAAACTGAAATATGGACAGTCATATTCACCACTAACAATGTCTAAAGTATGAAAGCATCATCACACACATGCCAAACAATCACCACATGAAAAGTTAAGGCAAACCGAGTTGAGTCACTACTAGAAATGAATCTGCCTTTTTCATATCCGCCATTTTGGCACGTCACAGAAAACCACAGGTGTACAGTCACTGACTGAGGACATTAATTAACAGCCTCTCTCCATTTAGCTTTAACATTTTCATTAGCAAGACTTGTTGAAAAACAGTAAACCAAAACATCTAGTGTGGGAAAATGCGCATTGTTAGCAATGTACACTCAGTTGCTACGTTAACAGCTAAGCACATTTAGCTAAAGCTAATGTTGTCCAATACAACAGTCTAGGCCAACAACTCACACCTGTTAGCACAAGCAGCAAACACTTACAAGAGCTTGGTGAGGTGTTGTAGTAGTTCCTGTGTCCGCTCAATGAAGAATAAAATCCTTCTCCGGCACGCCGAAAAACCTCTGCTTCCAACCTGAAGTGTGTGTTTGAAGCCAATAGCTGATAACACCAAATATTAGCTAGCTAGCTAGTTAGCTAATGAGCTGTGAAGCAGCATGCTAGCAGAGGAAACCAGAGGGTGTGGCATTGGTGGTTTAAATATTCTGCCCTTTTGCTAAGGTGCGTTAGATTTAAGTCACAGCCACTAGAGTATATCACATGACACAATGTGTGTTTGATTTGTCTGCCTGCTCCATTTCTCATCTACCCAGCTTTGTGTTTTTTCAACTTTATGCAGAAAAATACACACTTTAAGAGATTAAGTTATAATGCTCCAATCATTTAAAACCATTTTAACTCAAATTCATTGATTTTTCAGCACAATTACAGGCCCAAATAAACACTAAATAGGAAAACAGCCACCTATTTTTGTTTAAGTAGATTTTTATACAGGCTACGCAAACAAATACAATGTCTAGCATGTTCAAACAACAGTTTACATGGGTGTCTTGTAAGCTACTAAGGGTGTTTCTCAGCACCATCTCACTGTGGCCTAACTTAGATCATAGACTTTAAGATGTTTCCATACTGGAGCCTGTGTCATATTGTTTTCACCATTAGTTTTCACTTGAAGGTCATGAAAGGTCAGTCGTGTCAGATGGGTGTCATTTGTTAAATATAGGCAATTACCTGACCCAGAGATCTTATGAGAAATATTTCTACACGGCTGCTTTATAGGAATCAAATTGAATATAGCACACTATCAGGAGACAAGACAGCAAGATCAAATTTATGGAGGAAGGTAGTTGGCAGCTTTCCCTGTTTTTGCAGAGCAGTAGACGACTGATATGGCAGGTTTGTTTTACTTTCGCTGGAAAGTCTGATCTCTCCCGTATCAACTGATTTATTCAAACATCCTAGATACACTTAAATACCACAGGTGCCACTGCTGTCTCTGTTGCACCCCCAAGGATTGAACAAGTGAAGCCTTGCCTGTTGAAATAATAAAATACATAAAATCCAGACTCTTCACAGAGCCACTCTTCAATCATTTAAGGGCACGGTGTGCCTGTGTGATACTGTATTGATTACCTTTTTTCACCCTGTATTCGTTGTTTCCATAGCAAGGTTACATTGAGAGTTTGGTTACAAAATGCTGCCCCCTGCAGCTGATAAGGATTAATTTGTACACAGACCATGATTTATTTTCAAAAGTACATCAGCAGGTTGGTTGCTCTTGCAACAAAGCTTAATCCCAGGCTTGGTGTTGAAGGACAGACACTCTACTCTAGTAGCTGTAGATATTGCAACATGAATTGTAGATATTACAAGGAAACTTCCTCAAGAGGATGTTGATAAAGATTTGCATGAGTTTTCCAAAGGGTGCAGACAGACGAACTTGCTTACACTCTGCAACTAAAGTAAGTCTGATCAGCGTGTGTGTGGGTGGGTGGGTGTGCACATGCTCGTGACTGCCACCGATTTTCATTTAGAAAGAAATTACATTTATGCAGTGAGTGTAGTAATTAGCATATTTTTCATTTGTGAAGTAACTGCACTCCTCAGGCAATTATATCATGCTCCATGTTTAGTCCACATATGTGACTGCATTGCATTGATTTAGGGGAACGGCACAGTTTTAGAAGCTACAAAGGTCCAGTGGGACACAAGTCAGCTGTGATGTAACAGAAACTTGAGGAGACAGTACTTGACCTCCAGGTGTGGATGGAGAGGTGGTTGAGGCCTCTCTGGATGATCGCAGGTGCACCTGTAGTGCCAGACTGATACACCACAGGAGATGCTTCCTCTCAGTGGGCATCAGTCTGAAGAAGTCCTCTTACACTGATGCTCACTGACATGGACTCTGTACACTGACAAGAGTTATTATCAGGGACAGTCATTGTGTACAACTCAATCCAATGCAGTTAACTCCTGTCACAGCTGTTTTTATCGCATCTGCTACCTGCTGATGCCCCTCTTAATACAGCTTTTACATTTTTCCATTCACACTCAATATTTCTCACCTTGTAGTGTGTAACATTCGACGAACAACCATCAACTGAGGTGTGAAGTAATTGTTTATTGAACATGAAACGTATGACAAGTGAGAAGTGGATGGAAATTGTGGAGCAACACGATGGTCGTGATGGTGGGGAAGGCTTCTGCGAGGATCTACCATGGATTCCAGGATTGGGAGACCCTCCAGGTGTGTTTGTGCAGGATATGGGAGGCTATGAGAGAGGGGAGAGAGTGGGGCCCGGAAAATGAGAACAAACAGGCATATAGGCATTTATAGATATATTACAGGATGAGTGTTTGTAGTGTGGTCCTCCAGGGAAGACAAAATCAGTCAGTGTGTAGGTGTGTCAGTCAGTCATTCCACCAATTTATTACAGACTGAAATGTCACACTTAATAGAATGATTGCTATTAAATTTTGTTCAGATTTCACAATCCCCAGAGAATGAATCCTAATGACTTTGGTGAAGCCTTTTGCTGTAGCGCCACCATTAGATTTACATCTGTAGTTTTTAGTGAAATGTCTCAACAGCCATTGGATGGATTGGCATGAAATTTGGCACAATCATGTTCCCCTCAGGATGGAGTGGAGTATTCCTCAAGCGCCATCATGGGGTCAAAATTTAGATTTGTCCAATACTTTATTATACTTTATTATAAACAAAAACCTAGAAAGCACAGTGTTTGGGATTAATTAGAATTAGAATTTAGAATGGCATGTTAACATTGTCATTGTTAGCTTGTTGCACCCATGATACTGATGCACCTTCTTTTGTATTGCTCATAATTTATAAAATAGTCTGCACCTTCATTTACAATATATATATTTGGATCATTTTTGTTTTAGTTAGTTTACACTGAGTACAGGAATGTCCTTCATAATCTCACAACCCCCTCAGATTCATCTTTTAACCCTTTTTGACCCTAAGGAATGATCTTACATGTTGAGTAGCCGGTGAAAAGATGAGTTCAAGCTCACTCAGAATGTATGTTCTAAGCATTATTTGCCTTAAGTAATGAAGCTAGCTACATTAATGCTGGGATGTTATCAAAGCTTTAACTTGAAATAGCATTAAATATTGCAAAGTGAAAACAAATTGTGCATATCACCAATAATATAGACAGGTATAGATAATAAATGACAACTACTATTTTGCAGTGTAAGGTAAACTGTTGTCTGGGTTATATGTCTCTGAGAACATTCAGCCTTTGAATGAGATGACATAATGACTCACTGTTTACGGCTTCCATAAATCAGGATACAGTAGCAAAGGCCGCCCTTAAACATTTGGGACGCTTGTGTCTCCTACTTTTCAAAAACACAGCCATTCATAATGTTCCAAGGACATTTTTTCCCTCAAGCCTCATTAATTTTGGACTTTCAAGCCAATTTAATAGTAATCAGAAAGTGGGGAGAGCGTTCACTCCTTCGCAAGGTGCGGGGACACCAACCAGAAAACGCTCACATTGTGTGAAGTGAATGAAGCAGTGCAGCAGTTTGGTTCTGCCCCCTTCACCGTCCCATCCACCCTCACATCGGCAACAGCTTCAAACCTACACAACACATGAGCAGCCTGTTCGTGCTCCACACATTTCTTCTCTGCGCATTACTCAGGGTGCTCATCTGCTCTGTAATAATCTGAGAAGTGGCAGACCTTCCCTGGCCCTTTATGCTCCTCTTACGCTGACTTTAATGATGGTGCAGGCAGTGGCAGGTAATGATTTCAGGCAAACAATATTATGATTGCTCTTTTTCCTCATTGAGCATTCATCCCAGGCGAGTCATTTCTTCGTATTTTTCTGTTTCAATTGTTCTATCAGATAATTGGGAAAATTGCAGTGACGACAAACACTCATGAATACAATAACAACTGCTTCTCCAACAGCGGACGGACAAAAACACGCCAGTCAACCAGTGATTGAAAGGGTATAAAAGGTATTACGTTTCAATACAGGCGACACAAAAACATGACTGCGTCAGTGAATGAAAGTTATACAGCTTCCACTTGAGATTCTGTTCTCAAATGAGGATGAGCGTGGGGTTTTTGTAAACTCGGTTATGATATACGGCTTCATTAAATGGCAGCAAAGAACGCCTTCAACACAAATACTCCCCGGTTGCTTTTTAGAATAACACAGCATCTCTGCAGCTACTTCTCAGGGGCCACGGAGACAGAGGGAGCGAGTACTTTAAATCATGGGCTATTTAAAACACAGGCATATCGGAGGCTGGCTGGAGCTCGCTCGCTGGATAGTTGGCAGATATTTCCCAAATCCTCAGCAATGACAACAGCGAGCTTGGGAAGGAAGACAGACGACAGAGAGAGAGAATCAGAGAAAGAATAAAAATGAGATGGAGAGAGATCTTGAGGATGATTATGCAAACCAGCTAAACATGAGGAATGTGGCCCTAATTAAGAAAGCTAATTTATTTTATCACGCCAAATGTAATATTGGTAATCTGCGCTGTAATAACTTGTCTTAAAGCCTCATATCCCATGTCATTATTGCAAGCTACAACTTGCATCTGTGGCAACATCTTGTCCAAATTCTCAAAAGAAAGAACTAACCATTAAAAAAAAAGCAGCCTTTACTTCATCAACAGATCTATTTGATCACAAGAAACATGCGAAGACGCCGAAGCTTTCATCACGTTCCCGAGATCATTAAATATTTAGATTTGGCAGATGAAACGGCTTTTAACCTCAACCTGAAGTCCACTGACGACGCTTGTGGCTCTGAAAAAAGCAAAAGCGAGTGCCTGTTCACGAGGTCACGATGAACACCGCAACACTTCACCACCCACAAACTCCTCGCAAGCTGGATGCCATGCATGGACGACCGCAGATGTGTCGACAGCTAATAGGCCGGCACCAAGTGAATAAATCATCAAACAAGTGTACGTAGGACGGATGAGGTTCCACAGACATGAAATGCAGTTTAGCCGGTGTTGAATAATGTATTCTGCCTCATGAGGATGACATTATGTTCACTGCTCATGTTTTATTTTTTCTCTGGAGGTTACAATATGCAATGTTCATGCGACGTCCCATTTCTTGCTTTTAATATTACTATCAGTGTTACTTTGACCCCACATGTGTTTTCCTACAACAGAACACATCTGACATGCTTTTAGGTGTTCAAATGACACAATTTCAAAACTATCATAACAGCATAATTCCAATCCTGTCGCCCAATGTGTAATTTCAAGAGAAACATAATGGCGCAAAACAATTTTCATGAACGTATCTGCCAAGTTGTTAAACGTTTGTGCTGAAACGTGTGCCGACAAAGTGTTTGATTAGTTTTTCCCACAATATCTGCTCCTGTAATAAAATGTGCTTGTAGCAACTGAAGTATGATTGATGTTTTTCTGGTTATATTTTGGCACTGAAAGCTCTTGGTTAAGGTTAGATTGTGGTCTTGGTTAAATATTCTTTGTTAAAAGAAAAAGTTAACAGTGGCTTGCGGCAGAAAACAGACTTCTTTAACATTTAAACATGCAATAACTCTCTTTAGCCACTTGGGGGCAGTGAAAGCAAGCTGTGAATGCACCGCTGACATATTATATAATCTTTATCTTTATAATATAGCAAACTTGCTGGCAAGCAGTTGACTATTTACACATCTAGCAGACAGGTAGCAACATTAATGTTCATTTGAAGTTGAGTTTCAACAAATGTAAGTCCAGTATTCACACTCCTTTTAAACTCTGTTTTATTCTCCACCACCTGGGGGAAACATCTAGCATTTTAACGGCTATGTTCGTGAGCTAATCACGAACAGTGTCTGTTTGCTGATTGGTGCTGGGCAGGTAATGCACAGTTTTTTTTTTGTTGTTGCTGTTGTTTTTAGAGCTTTTTTGTGGAGAACAGCTGTGTCCTGTGTACTTTTCATACGCTGATTACGTTTATCCACTTTAATATTAACAGCAATCCCTTCCTAATCTTAGCCAAAGTGCTTCTTTTGCCTAAACCTAACCACACGTGGGTCCTGCTCTTTCGCCACCCACCATCCATCTCTACCTGCCTGCAACTTCTCTGCAATTCAAAAACATAGCACTTCCTTGGCTGGAAAAACAAGACATACGGGATGAGCGTACTCCAGGAAGCAATTATATTTCCATCAAAACGCATTTGTAATCTGTATTTTATAGGAAACAGGGTTGCATTGTTTCCCCCAGATAATTGTACATCTCAAGTTGGGTTGCCCAATAAGATGCTCACATCTGGCAGAGACAGTCTGGTACAAGGGGTGCTTAGTTTACTGATTATTGTTGTGCTTCAAGGCCGTGTAAGCACATCCCAATATGATATTAAGTGCACAGGCAAAAAGGTAAAAGCCATCCCCAGAGAACAGGGCGCCCACGCACCGAATAGATAACCCCAAAAGAACAATTTATTAGGAACAGTTTACAGTACTGACTGACTCATGCTATCATCAGATAATGTCGAAAACATCAGAACTGTATTTAATAATTCATCTTTTTAGGAGCACCTATTCAGTGCAGATGCCTGCTTCTCTTCAGATAATGAATTTTAAAAAATGTAAGTAAAAAAAACAACATTCAAATAAATTAATCAGCAAAAGCTCTTTTGAGCTTCCCAGCCACCTTAATGTGACAAACCTAAATATCAGAGTGTAGGAAATTAATCTTAACTCCTAAGAACACAAATCCTTAAATTTATTCCAAAAATCTTCACAGCGTTCTTATATAATCAACTACAAAAAGCATAAATTATAAAGGATGTAGTATCTGTCCCTAAGGAGACAGGCCTTTTTTCACATGTCTACCAGGAATGAGAAACAGGAGGTCCTTCGTTCAAGCTAAGATGGAGGCAAAATAGCGGGTCATTGGAGAATAGAACCTGGGACGATTATTTTCCCTCTCACCTCATATGGGGTTAGCGTGAGGACAAATCCAGCAGGAGGGCAGAGAGTTAACGGGCAGGGAAGTCACTGTGAGTTCATCTGCATGTCTTTAACTCAAGCAAACCTGAAACTTTGAGGGAAAGCATGAATTAAACATTTACCAAAAGGGATTTGCAAGTTCAAATAAGCTAGAATGAGATGTACGGGATGTTGTTTGGATGGGGAGCAAAGCTGATTGTCCAGTGACGACACACGTTTCTTTCAACCCCTTTTCATTGCTCACTTGACAACAATCCTTGAATATTGCTGCCGTTGGACATGCACCAAGGCAACTGTCGGGCATTGAAGCAGGGATAAACATGTTAACATGCAGCAGCCAGTATATCAATGCCAAAATATAAGGGTCCATGTAGTCAGTCAACCCTGTTAGATTCGGTGATGATATGTTTCACGCATTAAAAAACACATATGGACACCTTCAGTGACTGGGTGTGAGAAACTAAATTGGCAATCACAGATCTGTTTAAAATATATGCTTATTCTGAATCGATGCCAGCAGCACATTGCAAACAAAACACTTTGCAAATGATTGCATTCTGTTTGGGTTTTTTTTTTTTACAATTTACACCATGACCCAACTTTTTTGGAACCAGGTTTGTATAAACAACTTTTGCACTGAGTAGAACAAATTGAAATGATAGACACAAAATAATGGGGGTTTATATATATTTGCTAACCCAGACATTTTAAAACACTAATGTTCAGGTCAAACCGAGACTTTTTGACACCCTGTCACTGAAAACTTTGCCACACACAAGAGAATATAAGTATTTTCGTCTGCATGGAACACGGAAACCTCTTGTACACAAAAATGTCATTTTTCACCTCGAGTCAGAAAAATGAATCATTAGTCATCACCTTTTCCCCTCATTTGGTCAAGTTCACACCCCCACACTTGCCATTCATAGTGATGAGCCGTCCACCTTGCCTGCAGCATCCTTAAAGCTGCCATAAATGTTGGAGTAGGAAAGATTCAAGAAGACAAAAAACGCTGGCATTGCCTCTTGTTCTTGACCTCGCTATTGCTATCACATGTTTAATGTCCTTTACACCTTGGGCCTGCAAAAATACACACTGATAATGTATTATATATCCTATATATGAATGTCTTGTTATTTTAATCTGAAATGTTGACATGTTGCAAAATAAAATATCACATTGCATCCATATAACCTGATAAAAGTCAAGTGCTACATATATTCAAACCTTTTTCAGCTTTCTTGTGTACTGAGGTTGGCCTGAAAGTGTCATTTATGGACAAAAAACATGCTAAAACTGTACAATAAACTAATGTTAGGATTGTACTGTTTCTTTTTCACATATAACATCTCAGGCTACATTGAAATGCAACTTCTTATGGGATTTGCAGGTCTTTCAAGCAAGATCACAAGAGAGCACAAGAGAACATATTCAGTACGAGGACAAAAACACGTAAATTTGCGTCAAGCACACAATTTCCGTACAGAGAGCATGCTACTTTTTCTTACACATTAAGAAAATGTAGCATTCAAAGTGCATGAGCATAAAATATGAGAGACTGTAATTTGAAAACATTATCTCATTCCACTTGAGAGGAGCTCAGTCATTAAAACCAGTTTTTCCAGGTTCTGCTTGGGAATTACCTTATAGGCAAAGTTCAAATGTCCTGTGACCTATTATTATGACTGCAGTTTAGAAGTTTGTACATTAGAGTTTTATGGATAAATAACAATGCTGCTCAATTGAAGCTAACCCCCAGCACAAAAAATATATTTGTACGATCAATGGATTTGCAGATTACTTTTGATTGTGGCAAACAAAGTATTTAAAATGAGATTATCTGAAGATGACCAAATGTCAAATACACCCTGAAATTAATATGTGGCCCTGGGCATCTTATTTAGCAACGATGCACCACACTACATGCAACAGGGTCGCTCGAAATGACCAAATCAATAGACATGCACTTGCCTGCAGCAAGCTTATACATATGAATGTATGATTTTTTAATGTATTAGGCCGAATACTGTTACACGCAGTGCATGAATTAATGAATTAATGACTTCATTCTCAACAGATAATGAACATATACATTTTGTGCAGTTTGGTGCACAGTAACAGATGTGCTTTAAAGCAACATGCCCCACAGTAATATGAATTCATGCATTTGGTTATGTGTGGTCTCAGGGAATAGAACCCCTTCAGTACTGCGTTCTCCCCTCTGAGCATCCTTCCTTATGCAGACCCTTGCTCCCTTTTAATTTTCCAAGCTTCCAACCCTTTGAACCAAGTGTTGGTTCGTTCATTAATATTTATTTCCCTTTACATCACTTTGATGGTGGAGCCTTTTAAATGTTTAATTTGGTTCAGAGCCATTAAACAGTAATGCCGGAGTCTTATTTCTAATATACACATTATGGCACAGCCTGTGCGCAGGCTGTTTGGAGATGACCTGTATACTCTGCACCATGGTGGCCTTGTTTCCTATTTTCGAGATTTCTCTGTTGTTGTCTTGTTATCCAAAGCACTTTGAATTGCCTTGTTTTTTGAAAGGTGATATACGTCTAAATCTGCTTTGCCTTGTTGTCTCAAGGCATAAAGTCCTTCTTCATCCCAAGCTTCATTGCACTTTTTCATTATAGCTGTTTATCTTTTACTACATCTCCTGCTTTGTAATTTCTGTCGATTTTATAAATAAAATCAGCTGGGGACGGTTGTTTTTATCTGGATTTACCTCATTAGTTTACTTTATGAAAAGAATTCAAGTCTACCTGAAATCACTTTATTATTGTGCTGTTTGTGGTATTGAGGAGTAAGGACCACACCCGCCAACGCATTCTCACTCTCAACTCATCACACATACGCTTGGGTAAGGACCCCTACGAGCAACTTTAGAAGGCACTGGTTACCCCTTTAGAATCATTTTTCAATATGCAGGGCTCCACAGTCACGTTAGTATTAATAAATATGCAACATCTGTTTCTTTCATGAGAAAGCTGCCTGAGAACAATGGTTAGGTTTAAGCACCAAAACTACTTGGTTAGGTTTAGCATGAAGTCACTAATTACTTACTTACTTATGAGAGCTTTTTACTTACAAAAGAAATTGGGTTTCACACAGGACAAACCTCAGTCTCCTGGGTGAAGAGGGAGAGAGAGAGATTTCTATATTTCTTTTACAAGTGTATGAAGATAGTAAAAGAAAAGATGGATATGGAAATTGTAATGCTGCTTTGGTGTGAGGTCAATAATGGTAAATTTATTAATGCATGTAACATGAAATGTACTTTTAAACCATTTTTTTTTTTGACCGAAAAACATCAATATGCATTTTCAGATGCCGAACATCATGATTTCCAGTCGTGTGTTTCCACTGATGAAGCCTCAAATCATGGCCTACACTCTGACCACTTACAGCTTCCACAACCCAGATGCACAGAGGACCGTGATTGGCCAGACGTGGCGGATAAACTTTAGGAAGTGGCGCCATCATCGCCTTATGGCCCGGACCCCAGAAATATGCCAAGAGGGGGCCCATCGAGGAGTACTCTGGCTCCTCACTGCCACCCTGGAGGAGCACAGAAACACAGGAGAAGCCTCGGCAGATCTACAAGCATAATGAGATGGGGTTTCTCTGCAAGAAGATCATTTATATTAGTAGTTAAAGTGAATTTTTTACAGATTGCTACTATTAAAGTGTCCAAATGTGGAAACAGTAACATAATGGTGTCGGCCAGTTTCTCGTTAACATTCTATGAAATTTTACTTAATGGTCTCATTTAATTTAGCGGTGTAAGAACAAAGCCAAACCTCTCGCCTTTCTATGCCATCACTGGTGATTTGGCCTTGTGCAAGGCTTAGCCATGTCCTAAGTCAGCCACCTGTGTCTCCTCTCTGTAAATCCTGAGCACTGCTGGTTTGGTTCAACTATTATGTTGTTCCTGAGTCGCATAAATCAACATCAATGCTGTCAACAGCTCTTCCGTACTTCACAATAACATGCCTATAACATGGAATCTCATTGAGCTCTGACTTGTAATCATGATCAATTAATTAGTTGTCTGATACTGTTTTCATAGTGTCACAGGTGCTTCCAGTAAATAAGGCAATCAGGTGTTTCTATTATTTTGTCTTATCATCAGAAAATGTTTTTCTCCTATTTCTTTTTCTTTTGAAAAGCAGAATCCTTTCAGGCCTCTGAACAGCCTCCAAATCAAACCGTCTGAGAAGGAAAAATCCCTTTTTGGATGATTTGTTCGTAACTCCATAACGTGTGATGAGGGGTCATGAGCAGACACTGCTTCAGGGAGAACGCCAGTGATTTATTATTACACTTCCATGAAACTGTGAGACTCGTGAGAGACTTTTTTTTTTTTTTTAAATGGTCAAAATCAGTAGAAGCAGCAGAGAATCTTGGCTCAGTCTCTAGTATAGATCCAGCTCCAAAAACAGTGGACCCTACTATTCCTATAATGCTGTCTTTTATTACACCCTCCATACAGCTACTCCCCAAACTCCCATGCCTTTCAGACTCCATGCCCCGAGTTACTAACATAGACTTCTGTTCAAATCAAAGTCTCGAGCCCGATCCAAGATGACCCCCTTGACATCATCAGGGCCATTTCCTCAGACTTTAGAAAGCTCCCTTTGGAGCCACAGATGACATTGTACAACTGTTTTCACAGGTTATGTGCAGGTTATGTTGTACTCCTTATGACAGGTAGACTGATCATCATGTGTAAAATCGGTGGAATTTAGTACAAGCCATTCAACATCTTCTCTGGTTTCAACCTGAATGCATCAAACTAGGTTTATCAAGATCAAAAACACTAAGACAAAGTTGCCAGAACTACTAATTCTAGTCAGACTTATCTGTGTGTGTGTGTGTGTGTGTGTGTGTGTGCGTGTGTGTGTGTGTGTGCTTGTGTGGACATGTATTAATCACACTCTGGGGACTCACCTTCCTTATGGGGACAGTCCCCATAATGTAAATCATTGAATTTAAGAGTAAAGACCTGGGTTAAGATCATGTTATGGTTGGGTGTAGGTTAAGGTTAGGGTTAGGATTAGTGATGGAAATGCGTGTGTTTGAGTGTGGGTGTGTTTCTAGTATGTGTGTAAGTCCTTCAGGTAATACAATCTGTCTGCTACCTCCCCTGTTCCCCAATTACCACAGGTAATTGCCCAGCCCGTGTGACCACATCAAACATGTCCCATTATCTCCCTGTTAGCCTCGCTCACATGTCTCTCTCTGGCAACAAGTGTTCTGCTCAGCCACAGATATCGAATGAGGTCCGCCATCTTTAAAGAAACTGCAATAGTTGAAATTCAAGAAGCTGCAAACGAGAGGTTGCAGCAAGGATGCAAACGTACATCACACCTATCTTCTACGTCAGGTCAGCTCATTAGTCACAGGGAATACGTGTTGTAAGAACAGTTGTGTAGTTTTTTATGTGGCTGTAGAGTACTCAAGTGACATCATGTGAATAATCTCAGTTTGAGCTCGGACGACTTTTAACAGAAATCCTGGACTATAAACTGTGTGTGTGTGGTGTTTGACAGATGTGCGAGTTTGGACCGTGTGTGTTTTATGACTTAGTTCAAAGGCATCAGCTGGCCTGTGAGCTGGAAATCTGCTCAGTAATTGGATACCGGAGCTGATATGATGGGACTGTAAAATGATGATATAGATCAAAATCAATAACCTTTTTAATGAGCTTGAATTTTAATAAAACATGTCTATTTGGAAAGCTTACTGTATTTATGGAATGCTAGAAGCTGGTGTGACAGCTTATGATCACTTGGGCGTGTGAAATAAAAATACAAATCATTTGATTGATCTTCGCTCACACAGTCCTAAATAGCTGTTTGCTGTTCATGCGTGGATTTATGGGACGCTGCACGTCAAATGGTTCATTTTAAAGAGACAGTATGCAGAGTATTTCACACATTTTCACAACTGTCCTGCATCATAGGCTTAAATTCTACTGAAGAAGATGTTCGTTTTTAAGTGTACAAAGCATTATTTTCACATAAAACCCACCCAGATCCTGGAGTGTTTCAAGTAGAAGGAGTAATACTCCAATATAAAAATACGCTAATACAAGTAAAAGTCCTGTATTTAAAATGTATCAAGTTTTATCAGCAAAATATACTTAAAGTGCCAAAAGTAAAATAATGCACAATCATGCAGAACGGTCGAGTCTTTTATTATTATATTATATTCTTGGGATGGTATTATTAAAGCATTAACTAACTAATGTAAGTGGCATTTAATGTTGAAGGTGGTCGTCTTATATTGGGCAGTTAAATCTATAAAAATATGTCATATTTATTTTGTTGAGCCTATGTTTTGCATCTAAAATCTGGACCTGCATAGTAAGTAGTATTTCCAGCTGTCAAATAAATGTAGTGGAGTGTAAAGTACAATATTTCTCTCTGAAATATGGAGTTGAAGTACCTCAAAATTGTACAATACTCATTAAATGCACTCTGTTACTTTGTATACCACTGATCACATTATCTACCCAAAAGCAAACAGCAAGGTAAACAGAACAATCTGTGCAGTGGCAGGTGGTACAGCTGTGCAATAGCCCCCAGGTAACTGACGCTACTACAGAATGTCCCATTTGTCAGATAGGTGTTGCGTTGATTCCTGCATCCTCCCATATCTACCTTTGTGTTATAAGTGGGAGGAGCAAAGGAACGATAAGAGGTGCATAAAAAGGGATTTAAGAAGAGCTCAACCTCACACACACTGAAGCAGCCACAAGAGAGGTTGACAAACAGGAGTGAATCACATTAGCATGGATGAGCTAACGCTGCAGCACATCACCAAAGGTCCAAAGTGACTTGGTTTCAATGAGGAATGCTAATAATATTTTTACATGAGGCCTTTCGGTCATAAAAGTAGCCAGGCAATATTCAAAATGTCAAGGTACAATATTCTATTAGCAGTTCTCCTGAGAGGTATGAGAAAATGTGCAAGTATATCCACATTATGAATGCTTCTAATATGCTGTACATCTAATTTTGACGGTGTTTTACATTAACATTCTTAGGAAATGTTAATTTTCAATATTAAGCAATAGAACAGAAACATATTCCCACCATGGCTAAATGGGTTCATTGTAAATCCTATGAAACGAAACACTTTAAAATGCACAAAGAGGCTGCTCCAATACAATCATGACATAGGGATCAATGAAAAGCTAAAGCAAAAAGACCATCTCACTGCATCTAAATTATCCCAGAGGAAAGAAGAAATAGCCCATTTGTGGCTGATGTTTGTCCAAATAAAAGTTTTCAAATTCAAATATTCCCTCTTTTCCTTATTCCACTTATGTATGTACTATAGAAAACCTTGAGTGTTTCAGTACCCTCCTTGTTATCCTGTGACAAAACAAACCAGCATCTGATTTGGGTGAAATTTTATGATGGATATTTAGTCAGGGACCCCCAGGCTCCCACAAAATGTGTTGACATATGTCACCACATATAAAAATACATGCCGTGGAGGGATAACTAGCTTAAAGAAAAATAAAATCCCCTTTTCAAGCAGTGCTGTATAGGCTTACCGCCAGCTTGGTTTCATGAGCCATAATATTTCCACTTATCAAATGCCTCCACTCCATAACGTCTGAAATATTATATTTGCAGCCATGTACAGTGTGTTGTTATTACCAGGGAGAAATCAGCTCATATTTCACAGGGTTCTGTCTTTGGCTGACTTCTCTTTAGTATAAATGCTTTATCCACATTGTGAGTCTCGGAGCAGGTTTCGGAATGTATGCAGACAATACATTTATGTATCTGTGACAGAGCAATTTCCTGCACAAATGCTACAGCGCTGGAAAACGTCGGGTAAAAGTTTCCAATTGCATTTTATCTAGTTTTATGTTCTTTTTATTGTAGTATGTACTTTCATTTTATTGCTTGTGGTTTGCATAGCAGCGGCAGCAGCAAGACATTTGAGCCCTTAAAGTATTTATTACTCTGAACTTTTGGGACATCTTGGCTTCAGGGTGTGCTCAAACAAAACGACAAACAAAATGGAACAAAATCAAACCGACCTTTGATTATCTACTCAAACAAGGAGAATAAACCAAAAGCTGAACTCCTGAAACAGGAGAAAGGACGGAGGAAGCCGGACTAAACCAGCACCAGCCTGGAAGTGACCCTCTTTAATGAATCCTGTGTTCCTGCACCTTCAACATTAGAATCATAAAACGTAGTTGGTGTTTGCATATCATCATTCACACTGACTGTGCTCTGTTTTCAGAGAATTTGACGATGATGAAGAGAGGCGAATAAAATGGATGATAGCATCCTTAAAACTGACTTCAACATGGTAATTAAGATGTTCAGCTTTTCTCTTTACAGCGTGTGTGTGTGTGTGTGTTGTTATGCTCATTGCCAGGGCAGACGTTATCTCACAGCTGTTAAAAACCTGTCCTCATTTTAAAAAGCGATGAAAAACAATTATTTGAGCTGTTGGAGTAAATAAAGTAGAAAGGGCTCCTGTGCATATATGTGAGTAGATTTGTGTGTGTGTGTGTGTGTGCATGTGTCCGTCACTTCATTAATGAGCACCTTCCAGGCAGGTTGCTGTGATGAGGACTGGTGCTCTCCTTTCCACGGAGATGAGGAATGATGGTGGCAGCCCAAAGTCTAATTATAAAGTGAGCCTAACAAACCAGCCGTTCATATGCCTCTCACAGCGTAATGCCTCTGAGGAGAGTCTCCTGGATTTTCCTGTGTTTTTCATCCTCCGTATTTCATGTGTTTTGCTTCCTCAGGAAGGTGATGGTTGGTTTGTCTTGTGCCTCTTCCTCCTCCACCTACACAATGGCCGCGCGCTTCGATGCAACTCCCCCAGTGACTTTTTATTTCCAAGAAGTAACGACGTGACCAACGGGGTTGTCATGGTTATTAAACTGCAGCAACAAGACTTTAAGATGCTGCTCGATCTATTCTTTAAAATGCATGTGGGAGGATGTTTGCGCATTGCGTAGTTGGAGCACTGAATGTTCCTTCAGACACCCACCTAGAGTAAAAGTTCTCATGATAGCACATCATGTGCTCACTGAGCAGCTTTCAATGTAATAAATGTACAGGATATTGTTTGTATACATGGCCCCAGGAAGAGATTAATCTCAACCCTCTAAACTAGTGTTTTCCAACCTGGGGGTCAGGGCTCCTCAAGGGGATGAGACAAGGGGAAGATGAAACTGAGGGGGTCACAACATGATTAAAAGGATTAGAAAGAAAGCCACTTCTTTCTTGTGAAGTACTGGATACTTTCACTTCTTCAAGTTTCTAAAAAATCTTTAAAATAAGCAATCTGAGGAGTAAAAATCAGTCTTTACTTCATCTGCTCACAACATGCGAGGAGGACACACTGTTTTAAATGAAGCAAGAAGCATATTGCAAAAAGAAAACAAGACTAAAGCTGTATCCCAATGTCGTGTGACAGTTAATTGCATACAATGTAAACTATATGCTAATCTTTACAGTGTACTGATGTGTGTGTTGTACAAAGGCTATAAAACCATGACTTCAGAATGCTACTGCCAATTAAAGCTAACAAACAGGCAGCAAAATGTTTTTACAAAAACTCAGTAGTTTTGGTGTTTTTTTGTCTTGTGAGATGCTTCTGGAACTGTTCCATCACCATCCACAATTATTTTTCATGTTTTCCAGCTGTGATAAGCTCCTGTTTGTCCTTTGTGCATTGCATTCAGCTTCAGTTTCTTTAAAGAACACATCGCCCAGAGAGTCTGCACACTTTATAACAACTCGGTTATTAAAAAAAAAAAACAAGAGCAGAAAAGAAAACACACAATATCAGGTGTAAAGTACACACAAACACGTGCACTCACGCACATGTGTACAGGTGATACTGTTAATATGACAGAGATTGTACAATAAAACCGTAACCAGATTGTGGTGGTTAGCCTCAGTGATTCGAGTTCCCAGCTGGTTCCATCAGGCGAGATCATAGCGAAGAGAAAAAAAGACGTGATTTCAGCCTGGATTTGAAAGCATCAGAAGAGCTCGGCTACCGAAGGTGCAGCAGATTATTCCAGAGAAGTGGAGATCTGTGGGCAAAAGGCTCCACCACCAAGAGTTCTCCTTAAATCCAGGAATAGTAAAGCAACCGGCACCAAGGGAAGGTACAGGGTGTGATGGAGTAAATGGAAGCATAATGCTGGAGATATATGAGGGAGCCAGTCTATCTAAAGCCTTTCGAGGTCAGCTCCTGGACCCTTTGGAGACCTTTCGTTGCTGTCTTAGGTGGGCCAGAGAAAAGTGCATTACACTAGTCTATCCTAGATGAAAACATGTATGAGGATTTCGGCATCTGACATTGTGAGACTCAAAAATTATGGGTTTTTTTTAGCATGCACACGAACTGTTTTGAGCATGCTTTATTTTGGTGGTTGTCCAGTGTGTTCATGCAGTGCTCAAAACCTTCCTAGGATTAGAGTGTAGTATGGATTTGGGACCCATCTTATGCGTTACAGCCCTGTGAGGCTGTAATTATGCACAGTGATGCTTTGAGCTAAACGGTAACATGAGCATGCTAACACGCTATTGTTAAGAAGGTATAATGTTTACCATTTTCGCCAGCTTGCTTTGCTTAGCATGCTAACGTCTAATAATTAGCAGCCAACACAAACTGCAGCTGAGGTTGATGGGAAGGCCATCAGATACGACTGAATGTTTTCATCTCATATAAACCAACCCAGTGCTTATCGAGACGTCAGGCCAGGATACAAATATGAGCCTGCTGGTGGCACCAGAAGATCATCAAAGTCATGAGGATTCAGCCTCATGGCACCAAAGATGTCTGTAGCAAATGTCATGGTAAAACATCCATCGTTGTTTCGACAGTCCAGTAAAGACCAACGAATCCGCGGGCCCGAAATGCCATCCTTGGAGCTCTGCTGCTAGCATGGCTAAAATGTCATGAGATTCAGAAACAGCCCCCAAAACACTGAACCCAACCAAGAAGCCGTTTTTCACATTTCCAGGGCTGCGAATGACTGCAGTCGACTTATATAAGACGACGAGGCAAAGCAAGCAGATGAGAAACAGTTGGAGAGGGCTGCGGTGCGGCGTGGAAAATCAGCAGCTGCAACTCCTCCTTCACCTTGGTGAAATTAGATCAGAGGGTACTTTGATATTTCAACATGGATGTGCTGCTCATTTCATGCGGGGGTGGGGGGGGGCTCAACAATGCAGATTTCATACATTAACAGGTCATTTCAACCACATGATTTCATTGTTCAGTGTGGATTAGAAAACTGCTCATAATTCCCATAATGAGCCGAATTTCCCTCCTAATCTTCAGTGAACTCAGGATAACAGTAAAGAATGCCCTCGCAGGTATTGCTAACATAATGATATGTACAATGGTGGACAATTAGCTGTGCAATAATGATTATTATACAGTGGGTGGTTTCATCCAAGCAATCTGATGCCATAAATCTTAATTTGTTTAATGCCTGAAGTAAACCCACACTCAATACTGATTAGGCCTGAATTTAATTCTTCACCCAAGGTGCTATACAACAGAGAAGTGATTTAAATGGAAATTTGCTTATGCCATTTCAAGCACTTGCATGAGACTGGTGATTAGAATTTAATTTCAAAGCTAAGCAGCATCTTACAAAAGGCTCCAAGAGTCCATCAGAAATGGACCTGGAACCAGATATTTGTTGGTTGTACGCTGTCATTGTAAAGATGAGTGCATGTGATGGTGGATGTTTTTGACAGCAAAGTGGACCAAACTAAACAGCTTTTACAGGATAGATTGATTTAAGAGCAAAGGGTTGACAAACAGCGAGGAAGACATATGTTTGATGCACTCGGGGCACACTTGGGCGAGGTTACAATCACAAAGGTGAGCATCTGAGGTCTACACTCCAGTTACTGAATAAAATACCAAAAGAGAGGCAGCCAGAACAAACTAAACTCAATATCCGTGCTAAAATGAAAAGGTTTTTGCCGTATAGATTGTTTTAATATGAGCTTGAAAGGCTAAAGGCGACACGAGAATCAGAGATAAAAACTCCAACTCAGACACTGAAAGATATTGAGTTTCCAGAAATTCCTCGGCGACCGCTGCTCTGCTTCCAAGATGATTTTATTATATAATATTTTCTTCTCTTTGTACTCAGGAGGGCTTTTGTGCAGAGGATAGTGAAAGCAGCTCCTGTGTGACAACACTGCCCCCTTATGACGATAAAGACAACCACAGCGTCACACTTGGTGCCCAAAGGTGACCAGGACCTGGACGATTCCCAAACTAAACTGCTCTCCATCGCAGTATGAGTGCTTCCTATTCAACATTTTCCCTCCAGGAGAGAAAATGTGACACTTGCTCAGGACAAGGTGAGCGCTCAATCAAGGGAAGAAGAGTGAATACTGGAAAATGTATGCAAGGTCATGCACAGAACCCACACTACATGCTATTAGTAGAATAATATGAAAGACTCACCCACTTATTTTAGTTTCATGTAATGATTTGACATCAGATTTTATGGCCGCCAAAAAAACATGAACCATGTGACTGTGCAAACTCAGTTGCTGCTCTCCTGCTTTTTTTCCCTCCTCGCTCTTTGATGTGCTTTTCTCGTGAGCAAATCAAATTAACCGCAAAAAGAGCAAGAATCCCCACTGATGACTTGCCTATTTTATGCTGAGATTTAAATTTGTGTCAAGTCCCTGTTGCTCAGGATTTAATAAGACGTGTTGATCGGTGATGTAACCCTCCACTGTTTTATCTCCATCCATTATGCCACATCAGACACACTGACTGTACAAAGTAATAGGACAACCTGCCACTTTTCCATTAAACAGACCATGAAATTGATTGAGCCGGCCTCAATGTTATTATCTCAATGTTTTCCACCTTTAATAATGACATGAAGGCAGGGAGAAAGGAACGCAGAGTTTTTTGCATTATTCAGACCCACTTCGCGATGATGGTCAAGATGATGGGGCTGCTCTCCCTGCTCACACCTTTCTTTCTTCTCAAGCACGAACAATGTGAAGTCTTCCCCTCTGGAAATTCTCCACGAAAGCTTTTCAAGAGTGGCAGGGGTGAAATCTGACATCTGAGAGCCAGCCACAGTAGGGTGCTTCACAGGGGGAACAAAAAAGAAGGGAATCTTTAAAAAAAAAAAAAAAAAAGAGCAGCAAATGGGCGTGAAGTTCACTATTTCATCTTCATATCACAGCCATGATGAAGGAATGAAGAACAGGACATGACTGGGGTTAAAAGGAGCTGCTGAACGGTCAGCACCTGTCTCAACATCTATGATCTGGCCTCTGTCTCCCCCTAGTGGCAGGTGGTCGATCCAACAAGCTTTAATGACATTTATGTTAATGGTCGTGTCAGCTGGCAGGAAGGAAGACGATCTGCCTCTAATGATTCCTGTAGCATTTTGATGGCCAACTTCCAGTCACTCTTCCTGCATCTGCACTACGAGGCCTCGGTGGATAAGTGCAGAACACACAGCAGGTCTGCTGGCCAGGAACTGCTCTGCTAATCCGCTTAAATGGTTTTTACTGTGTTTGTACAGAAGATACTTATGCTGAGCAGAGGGCTAAATGTTTAGAATATTACATAGACACAAAGTGAAAGGTTTTGCAATGTCACAGTGTGGTTAAAAACATCATAGGCTCACATTTAATAGCGTCATTAAGCCTTAGATTGTTTCTTTCATTCTGTTCATTGTGAGAACAGCACTTATTTGTTGATTAGGTCAACAGACCTGACATCACACACTAAATTCAGTAGCATAATTGATTACATTTCAATGGTAAGCAGGTTCTAACTGCATGTTGATATACAGTATAGGCATTAAAATGCAGTTGAAACGAGTTATAATCCTAAATTATCATCATCAGTACTCACTGGGTGTATTTATGAGTAATCCATAATATCAAAACATGTAAGAATACTTCTGTAGTGTTGGTTAAGGACTGAAACAATTAATTGATTAGTAGTAAATAATTGTCAGCAATTCTGCTAACCAAGTAATCATCAAATCGTTAAAAATTCCATAGTATTTCCTATGTTCCTTCTCTTTTATGTCATTTTAAATTGTATTTCTTGGCATTTTGGACTCTTGGACAGACAAAATGAGGATCTTGATAAAGTCACCTTGAGGTCTGAGAATTTGTGGTGGACATTTTTATGATATTTTTGACAATTCATCGAGTAATATAAGTCAAATGAAAACTAATCATCAGGTCAACATATAAAATTAATCGTTACTTGCAACCCAAATTGATTTCATTTGATGACACAAAAGATGACTTTTAAGAGCTGAAAACTGAAATCGTTCAAGCTCAAACTGCTCTTTATGTTCACTGGCATGATTTCAGAGTTTGGTGGCAATGGAGACAGAGAAGTAGAACAGCTAACAAACTCAAAGAAGAGTCTACAACTATGACAGTGTGGTCTACAAGACTGGGGCCTACTCATGGACACAGCAGCGCTTTGAGCTACAAGCTAAAGTACTCACAATGAAAACGCTAACATGCTGATGTTTAGCAGGTATATTGTTCACCATGTTCAACATCTCAGGTTAGAGTGACCTAGCTGAGGCCGATGGGAATGCCATGCAGGTATTTGTCATCTGCAAAGTTATAACCATTCATCCAGGGGGACATGAAGGGGTGGACCAAAATGTCCAAACAGTGAATTCCTGAAAAAACGAACAGCCCTCTGCGGACTGTAGGCACACATGTACGTAAGTTTAGCTAAGCCACTGCAGAGGCGACAAGGCTCGAGAGGGGCCTCAAAAGATAAAAAGAAAAGAAAAACCATTTCACTGTGGCCCGACAGGCAGTGATCAAAGTCAGAGATCAGATGTGACTCTCGGAACATAATGTGCTCAGCCAAGTGCACAAAGCTTCCCTGACAGGACAAAGTTGGTTCAGGGTTGACATTGATTTACGGTGTGGTGCTGAGCATTCTTCAGCTACAGGGGTAGAGGGGAGACACAGGGGGTCTGCAGACACATTGTAAATTCTTGTTAAACTGATCAGAGCAGGCTGTGCTCAAACCATCACTGAGATCTCAAGCTAAACATGTAAAGTCTCCTTTTCTGTTTCATACTTAGGATCCAAGAAGCTGAAGCCAGTGTTCCCCCAAGGCTCTGTGAGTGTTTTCATCTCTTGTACAAGCAGCCTGGCTTGGCTCCCTTGTGAATATACTGTAGCACTGTATACGACCATATATGTATTCATTTTGGGTAATGCATGCTGAATGTTTTCATCTTTTAAACTTTGCATTTGTTGTTGTTTTTTTTAAAAACTAGATTACTCATTACCATTTTATACATTGAGACAATATGTGCTTAAGGAAATATTCATGCAGCATGTCCTCTCTTTGGGAAATAGTGTGTTTTTTTTTTTTGTTCTTCATGTGAGGACACCACACATAGATACTATCATAAGTATGGCTTCAAATGAGTCTTTCATAACAATTTTATTTATTTTAAATATTTAATTAGTCAATCTGTCAAAAATAAAAGAATTTGAAAAGAAGTTACGAGGGACCAACACGATGTCTGAATGTCTTCCTTTGTCTGACAAGAAGACAAGAGAAGACTCCAAAGAATAATTTTACAGTGAATGACAAAACACAGAGAAGGGCAATATAACAGTTACAATTATAACTGTAAAACAGTCACCTGATCACTTTTGATTCTGATTTATTTATTGATCTGTAAGACACATCAATCCAGCATGGTCCGAGGATGTTAAGCTGTTAAACACAACCGACAGATGTGCACGTTTTTCTTATTGTCACTGAATCCCATGAAAGACCAAAAGCAGTCATGAATTGATCTTCTAACAAGTATTGTCTGTGTGCAAGTCTGATATGTGCCATAGACCACAATTGTTGTGCAGAAACTAGTAAAAGCACATCAGTGAGTCACAGCGTTGCACTCAGTGACATGCTGCTTCATTAACCTGAAACATGGACACTGCAGTTTGTTCATTTTTTTTGAGTCGAACCGTCCAGCTGTTAATAAAATGCTCACTAGCGCAAAAAATCTGCAGCTGAAAACACTCCCCAACAAATACACTATTTGCATCTGCTAGATTAGCACGACTTGCTTTGCTTGCTTTACTTCTTCAGTGGGAGCCAATGGGCTTGAGGCAGAGTGCCACAGCAGGGTAGGGACGTTGGAAAGTATTGAGAGTCAGACTAAAACTCAACTATGGGATCTGTTGACGATAAGAAAAATACATGAAACAACTTTATCATTTTAATTGACAGGTAATCTTCAGTGATTTAACAAGTTGGTTTGTTTGAAAAAAAATCTTCCAAAATAACAACATACTGGCTTTTTTCCTCTAAGCACTGTATAATGCCCTCAGTGTGCTCATTTTTAGCCTGGCTCCTGTGGGAACCAGCAGTGTTAGTGTTGTTCCCTTTCTCTCAAATTATACAAAACCACCCGAAAAACAACCTCACCTGAGTGATAGAGAGGCTTTTGTTGCCACTGTGTACCAACAGGGAGCAGCTAAACATTCAAAACCATGAATATCAACAGTTTTCTGCCCAGTCATATTCCCACGGGTGATTGGAGAGTAATGAAATGTAAACACACACACACACACACACACACACACACACACACACGTTACCGTGCAAAGGGGTAAAAAGTCTGATCAGCAGAAGCAGGTAGCGAGCGTGACACTCTGTAAGATTCAGTTCAGACGAATGAGGAGAGACTCACGGTGAGACAGCAAGATAAAGAGAAGGACGAGCACCAGAATACTTGAGAATAACTTAAAAAAAAAAAAAAAAAAAAAAACTCCCAGAGAACAAACAAGACGTGCAAGTCAAACACAACCTGACTCGATAGAGTACAACCACTGTGTTCCCACTGCTTGTTACCCTCTGTCAACATGCAGAGACGCTGCTCGCTGTGACCGTCTTTCCTTATCAGCATTCCAGCCGTGACCTCGGCTCAGACACACTGGTCAACTTTATGTTCTGTCAGTCAGCTGTGTGAGGTGACTGAGAGCGGAAAGCAAACACTTTCTACCCGCAGCTGACGTCTGTTGACCGGTGTTAGGCAAAGTTTGTTGACTATATATATATATAAGGCCCGGCGCTTCTGAGAGTCCATTTCTGAGGTTTCCTGACAGCACAGAGGCAGCGTGTGTGTGTGTGTGTGTGTGTGTGTGTGTGTTTTCTCCTTCTGTCGTTATGTGTGCTGTTTGATTTTCAGTCAGAAATGAACCATCTACGCACTGTTGCACAGTCTGCAGTCTGCACGCCAAGCTGTCCAATCCCTAAAGGTCAGTCAGTATAAAAGTGGCATGAAGCAATCTATTACCGATTGCTGACCGCCATCGGGGGCACAGAGAAACTAGAACAACACTGACAGGTCTGTGGCACAGCCTAATGGCCTTTAATGGACATAAATAATACATTTGCATTTCAACAATAACATGGGGCAAGCTAGCTAATTAGAGCAAAGATCCAACATTAATAATTACTTAAGAGGCTATTATACCGCCATGCTCACATGCACATTGCATGCTGGGAGTATCTGGGCAGTACTCAACTGGCTGGATTTAAAATTAACAATGACACCTGTAACACCTTTTCCCTTTTCAGGGCGCTCTGCAAACATTACATGCTCCAACATCAGTCTTAATATCTGCATGTGCCGGGTGATATTGTGTTGTCTCGGCAGTATCTCCATCTAGGTTGAATTTACAACAAGGCAAATCAACTACTTACGATTGATTTATGGACCCTTGTGATGCCTTTGGACATGAAGTTTTCAAAAAGCTATTGCAATGTTTATGATACCATATTTTTAAGGTTTCAGTTGTACCTTGATTAAATTTACGAGAGCGCATTTTTTTAAAATAACCAAAGAGACAAGAGTCTAATATAGCAATACTACATGTTCATATTAATGTAGTTTTTTTTTTTATAGCACTAAGCATCTATGAGTTTTGTACACCCTATCCCAAAAGCTCCCAAAACCTGGTTACAAATCTTGAGTACTTCTCAATAACATTAATTAATAGGGGAACAAACACTTTTTCAGGGTATCTAAAGTGTGGCCTTTCAAATTTTTAGGGTGTTCACATCCATATTGGGTGAGTAGTGTGGGACTTTCAAATATGCCAAACATACAGCTGAAGAAACCAAAAAGCCAAATGTCTTTGAGTGGCCAAGTCAGCCTCCACTGGTGTAACTGAAGAACAGACCGAAGGTGAAAAGCTCCTGAAAACAGCAGACGTGATGATTTAGGCAATTAAATAATTTCTATCCCTTAAAACTGGGGGACAATGCATAGAAAGGGCAAAAATTACTGCACTATTCATGTGATGTGGATGCAAACACCCTGAGAGAAAGAGCATCGTGCCATCTCAAAACAAAAACAAGCCACTTTGGAAGTACTTACAGCCTGCTTAGTGTATAGAACAGCATGTATATCCCCATGAACTCACCTTTCTAGCCTGATAAATTAAAAGCCTTCTGCAAATTACAGGTAAATTATCATACGTATCACTGCCGTTTGTGAGCTCTCAACTGATTTCTGGTTGAAGGGCAAGAGAAGAAAACCCAGAAGCAAACCCACCCACCCTGAAACAAAGAAATCCTCATGTTCAGAAACCTGGCAGACTAAATGAGAGCTCATAGGTTAACTGTCACACACACACAAAAAAACAATAATGCAATCATCCATCCCTGGTGTGAAGACCATATGAAATGGTTATTGGCTGCAATTAATCAAATCCTACCGCCAGTTGTGACATGTTGATGAATGCTCTCAGGCTGTCAGTGGCTGAAGACAAAGAGAGTCACAAAACAAATTTCTGTGTGAATTCTTACTGTCATATGCATGAATAATAGATGTTTTTCTTTATCTACAATTCCAAAGAATCCCAGAATAGCTTATTTGTACACTAAATAGTATCTACACAAGCATTTTAGTGAAATGTGTTAAAGAGAGGAAGCAGGATTTTTGGCATTTAATCATGAATTGCTTGAAAAAGTCCCATATAATGTGTGGTGTGGTGCATTAAAACCGGATCAAACTGAATAAGCCCAGCCATTAAGTAAAAGACTAGAATCATTAGTGTGCTTTTGCTGATTAATTAGTATAAGCCAGTGTGCTACATTTTGGGGAATATAAGGGAAAACAAGCTTTTACTGTATGAAAAAATGCAATTGAGCAATACCGAGTCAAGGATTGCAACAGTCCCCGGTGTTGTAATCTCAGGTCTGGCATTTGTTTTGTTATTTTGACTGTGGTGAAGGTTTGAGGTTTAGTCTCCTTATCAGTTCAGATGGTACTGAATTTAATTAAAAGCTGTGACGCTGGGCAAGTTTCAAATCAAAGGTTTTTATGAACTTGAGAAAAAGCTGTTGATAAAAATAATAATAATAGCAAGCATGGCTGTTCTCGTGTTGTTAATCAAAGGGGTTTAACCTCTGCAGGGTCCATTTTAAACCATCTCTCTCATCTCTACATGGCCACACTCACTCACTCACACTTTGTTAGCCTCGGGCAGGGCTGGATTAACCCACCAGGGCGCTCAGGGGCAACACTGAGCTGCGGGCCCCTGTTGACTGGCCCCTGACTAATGGAGTTAGCACGCTAACCAGCTAGCTGCAGCCTGTCCTGTCTCATAATACCGCTTTGTAGCTCAAGAGGTGATACTCCGAAAGGGAAGCTTACAGTAGTTTAATTAAACAGAAAAATACAACTGTCAGTGTAAAAAACACACTTCATTCAAACTCAACAGAAACAAAATAAAACTCACCAAAAGCCGTCTTGTCTTTCCGATGTTTCAACAATCACCAGCTCTGGTTTGGTTCTCTGAGTTCTCCACGCCCAGCCTCCCTCTCGCTGCTCTCCCAGCTCACGGCTCTCCCGTCCCATTCTGCCAAGTGTTCATCGTCCCTAGAGTCAGACTCCTGGTCAGTGCGCCTGTAAATCACCTTGCGACCTTTTTCTGGTCTCCTTTGGCCACAGTGGAAACACCAACAGTCCTCCGGCAGACTCCAGTCAGCTAACAGGGCCACTAGCTGCACGGCTAACTGAGCTAACTAGCTAACAGCAGCTAGTAGCTACAGCCAGTTTGAAGTGGCCTTTGACAGGTGACCAGTTCCTACAAATCATGTCTTTAAGACAGATGAGGTAACAATAGGGGGCCTTCAGTATACTGAAGTATTTCCAGTTCGGGATCCATCCTTGCCCCATGCCTCATATAGGTTCAACTGTGCGAGCAATGCTAATGCTAATATATGCTTCATCAGTTCTTTTCTTTGAGACACTTTTCCTGACATTTTGACTTACAGATGGCACAATTAGTCCTGCCAGTCAGGCACAGTGCAATACAATCAATGCTCTGCACCTGGCACCTGTTCTTAATTACACCTGAGCTTTCCACCCTACAGCTAGAATAAATCCTGGAAGTCAAAAAATCAAAGACAACATCAGGGATGAGGCTGCAGGATCATACCTGCCCTCAGAGTGAGGCTCGGCGGTCTGTGCCATGAGCAAAACCAGCCTGCGCTGCAAAAGGTGAAATCTGAGGAAGGTAAAAGAAAGCAAGGCAGTATGTGCTTGTTTGTTGTCTGGCTGGTTGAGCTAAATCTTCTTACCTGGCGGTTTTTATGTGAGAGCATTTCACTTCTTTCAAGCTTTTTTTTCTCCTTATAAGATTATAACTTCTTACTCAGATTTTATGGTTCTGGGTAACTAGGATTTCCAGAATTATAAAGCTGTTTGACCAAGCACAAAACTGCTTTATCACGGGCAGAATTCCTTTAAAACCAGAAAAATGTACTTGTTTTTAGACTGAGTCGACTACTTTTAAGATAACTGTGGCTGCTTGTTTTTACTTGCTATAAAAAGGCAACATTTCCTGTTCTGCTGGCAGATAATTTGGCTTATTTTAAGAAGCATTGCTTGCTTTTGAGAGCTGGGTTTTTGCAGTGCACCATTCATGCAGCTGAAGAAGGGGAAAAAAGGCCTTGACCTCTTTAAAGCTGCCTGTTTTGATGTAATGAAAAGTGAAATGCATGTGAAAATCACCCATTTTCAAGATCATTTGTCTTTGCAGCAACGAGGCAATCAAACCCTTCATCAGAAGCATCATCCTGCAGCAGAGTGGGAGCTGCTGGTGGACATGCAGTCTGGATGAATGCAGATAAAAGAGGGGGGGGGGGGCGTGCGGATACGCTCCTGCACCTGAACTAACTTATTATTGGGATACAAAGCAGAAATCTTCCATTTCCAGTGAAAGCTCGACCATTTTGTGCGCGGGGTCCCGTATGTCTGACCCACTAACACATTTCTGCTTAATAGACTGTGTGACGTCACGGGGGGCGGAGTCCGGTGCGTTCAAAACACAGCCTGCCCTCAATACTCCCGGAGTCTGCGCTTCCTGCCTCTCTTTTTTTTTGCGCTTATTTGTGCCGCTGACCCAGTTATTTGGATTAATTAGCGCTCTTTTCGCCTCTTGTTTGATTTGCTCGTTTTAATATAATGCGGCTGCTTCCCGTGCACTCCCTCCACAACGCGTTTCTTCCCGAGGTGTATTCTCAGACAGCATCCGACTGTTGTTTGTTTGTTTGCAGCTTTCGGTGAATATGGACTAGTTGGTTGTTGGGGTGGGGGGAGAAAAAACAAAAGCGTATAAATGCACCTGCCGTCCAGGAGATACCCTACCTTTGAGATCGAACAGGTAAGAGCGCTCGAGGAAAGAAAAGGCAACAAAGAGAAAGAGGAAGACAAATGTTTTCAGGCTGCAGGAGCAACTGTGCGGGAGGCTGCAGCAGCTGCAGCCCATTATCCCGCCTGGATCCTGGGTTTGTGCGGCGCTTCACCCGCAGCAGACTGAAACAAAGTCCCCTACGAATGATCGAAGCAGCCTCTCAGTGCTGCGCTTCCTGCGCGCAAAGCCTGAAAAATGGCGATGTTGTTTATCAGACTACTCTGTTTCCTGCTGCATTCTTTGGCTCTTTCAGCTGCTCTGATCAACTGTTTATCAGATTACTGCTGACAGGCGCCCAAAACTGACAAAATATACGCTGTGAAACCAGTTTGAGACCTACTGGAGCTGTTGAAGTTGCTGTTTTGTGCAAAATTTGAGAGTCCTGAACTTTTCTGTCAGCTAAAACCCTCTGTGTTGGATTACCTCACAGAAAGGGAACCCAGTGTTAGACCTTCCATCTCCATCAAATCTTTTAAAATGCAGGTGAAATGTGCATAAAGCAGCTGAATCGACCATTCATCTATATGAAGTGTGTGTGCATAGCTTATCAGATGATTTCAAGGCAAGTTTGTTCAGTGTAGGCCAATACGCTCCTATTGTAGCCTCATCTGTCTCCTCCTCCGTCAGGTGCGTGTGCCCTGGGTGCAGCCTGGCCTCTGCTGTGGTGGCGATGAAGAACCCAGTGGCCATGGAGAGCCGTCGGCTGGTCGTCCTGCTGGAGGCGGCCCTGGTGAGGGAGGCTCGCCTCTGGAAGGTGCCGGTCTTCAAGAATGGGTGCATCCAGGTGAGAGACAAGCACACGTGTATGCACAGAGGGTCATTTTGCATTTCCAGGTTGATTAAAGGTGCTGAATGTAGCATTTTAATGTATGTAAATGTAAAGAAAGCTGTCATTTTCAGATGTAGGTAAACATTGAATATGTAAAGTGAGAGCATAATATCAACGAGAAAAGGCAGATTAGCAGTAAAAGGTGTAGCTGAGATATCATAACTGGCATTTGACTTGCCACAGTGGTCCATTTAATGAGAGAAACTGATGTCTGCTGGCATACATCTGTAACATGCCAGTCTGGATTACAGTGGAAACACAAGGCAGAACTCAGCAGCAGGCTCTGAACAGTTCAGGTTATGACAAGCTTCAAGTTACGGGTTGATAATGAACGCCCGACCTGTACTCTTTCATATATTAACCAATGGTCGTCTCCTTTGGCCGCTCAGGGCGCTGACATCTCTTCATCCCAACACCAAGAAATGATCCTTTGGCTCGGAGACATGAACAGGCTGTTCCAGTTCTGTCCAGAGACCTTTGCACTGGGAGTCTGCGTCCTCAACCGCCTGCTGTCCACTGTCAAGGTGCAGCGTCTGATAATGGTTTCCAGCCAGTGTTCTGTATATAAAATGTCCCATTACTGAAAACCTGCACAAATGGCTGCATATTACAGTCATGCAAATCATCTTTTTCTTTTTCTTCTTCACTTCTTGGTCCCTAAGATAACGCTCCAAGACTGTATTCAGTATAACAACTGACTTAATCTGTATTTTACATCACATTGTTCTCTGCATTGGGCTGCACGCGAATGTTTGCTGAGCGAGATGATCACTTCCCAAATTCACTTAGTGACAGTTTTACATTCAGAAATCTTTCTGCTTCTTAAGAACTAAATGATCTCTTTTCTGTTTTTAGGCTCAACCAAAATACCTAAAATGCATTGCTTTTACCTCACTGGTCCTGGCTGCCAAAATCAATGAGGAAGATGAGGTGAGATCTTATCAATAATCAAAACACAGGGTTTGTACAGTTTGGAAAATGCTGAATTTGAACTGTTATGTTTTCAAGGTTGGGAATATACTGGAATTTGAACATACTCCTTGAAAAATGCTTCATTTTCAACTCGATCTGACGTTTCGACACAACACTCATGTAAACCAAAATCTTTTAACATTTGAAATTGAACGATCCGTCTCCTGGCGTCTTGAGCCAGACGCGGAGCTAGATTGACTGACAATGGTGCCGTAACCCTCATGACGCCGGGTCATCTCGTCTGAGAATGAGCGGCGTCCTCTGAACTTTGATACGTGTGCACATTGAACTATTGCACCTGCTCAGCAGCTACTAGAACAGGTGGATTTTGTTATCACTGTAGCAGGTAGGTACCTTGAAAGTGCTTGAATTTCACTCTTAAAAAACTGTACAAACCCTGCAAATAACGGCTGTTCAAAAAAAAAAGAGACACCCACGTCAGTGCTACTTCAAAACACGTTTATTTGCTTCCCTTTGTTGGTGTCTGTTTAAATAGGTAATAGGCTCTGTTAAAGACCTGGTTGTGCAGAGCGGATGCAACTTTTCAACAGCGGAGATTCTTCGCATGGAGAGGATCATTCTCGACAAGCTGCACTGGGACTTGTACACCGCAACACCAGTCGACTTCATTCACATAGTAAGTCAGAATTCAGCAGAGAGACAGGCAAGCAAAACAGGGTTTTTTCTTTTTGTTTTTAACTGGACCTGAGCGGTCAGAGCACTTCAGAGTGAGCCGGCTTTGAAATGCTCTGTGAATTCAGGTCCCGGTGTTGCCCTAAAAACACAGCGGTACAAAAGCGCACATTAAACCATCATGCTTGCATCGTGTTTGCTTCAAGATGTTTTATGAACCTTCGCACCCCCTTTTCACCCCCACAGTAAAGAATTGGTCCTAGTAGAGATTGTGCATTTATTTGATTAGACTTATTGTGCCCATTCTTATTATTAGAAACTCCATTCAGTCCTGCTTGGAGTGTGTCCTTCCCTTTTTTTTTTTTTTTTTTAAATAAAAACATGCTTTTCTCTAATGCAAATAATAAAATCAAAGAGTCTCATCAGAGGATATGTTTGATTTACATTTGGTTTTCCAATACAGCAGAATAAAGTCGACTAAAATATAAGTAAATATTGGTTGATGTTAGGATATAATAATATGCTGTCTTACCTCAGCTATGATAAAAAACAGTGTGCTAATTCTGCACATTTTGCTCCGTAGTTTGAACAGATGGGATAAATCCGCTTGCGTTTAAATAACCCTAGAAATCACTGCTTTAGTTCCACGTCATTGTTTTAAATGCTAAGTAAAAGTTCCTTTTTCCACTCTGCAGCTTCAGTGCAAAAGTGACACAACTGGACAAACCCAAGTTACAGTATAACCCAGGCCAGTTACCAGATTTCTGTGTGTGTGGGCAAAAAGCAGCAAAGACGCCTGAATAGAGCTGTATGAGATTCCTCGAACCACGTAAGACCGCGTTAGCAAGCTGCCAGCAAAATAACAGGCGTGTTGCATATCAGGCCAAGGCACTTCTGACTAACTCTCACCCGCAGCCCTGCAGTGGGTACCCAGACCCTCCGGAAACAGACGATTTGGGTCGTTAGCGCATCTGTAACATGCTGTGAGTTGTTAAAACTAATGTCAAAGGAAGGTCTGGCTTTGTTAAGAATCCCTCGCTGTGTTACTCCGTTTATGGCACAATATTGTTTTGCAGCACGGAGCTGTTTACAGTAGTTTAGTCGTTAAACCCTCATACATAATTGCCTAAAGCCTTAACAACTGTCAACAAACACGCACACACACGTCATTGAGGTCCCTTTATGCTGTTGGGCCCGGGGCTGTAATCATAACGCTGTTAACAAGAAGCCATCCAGGACTGAATCATTAAACATCAGGCGACAGGCAACAGGTTGAGCAGGTGTTGATGGGCTTCACGGAGGGCCGGGTGATATTCAGCATCTATAATTAAAGTGTAAACTCTCCACACGTGTAAAACAAAACTTCAGTTTGTACTTTCGTTAGCAGTTTTTTAGCCACACTTAGCAGCACGGCGTCATGGTCCAACTCGGATATCTGAACAACTTTTGGATGGATTGCCATGAAATCTGGTCCAGGTATCCTTGTTTCTCAGATGAAGTCTGATCAGCAGCAACACAAAAAACATTTCTGTTTTTTAGCGAAATATAACAGCTGTGAGTTTGCTTGCCATGAAATGTGGCTCACGCATTCACGTCCCCCTCAGGACGAACTGTGATCGCTTTGCGACCCCTTCGCTTTACATATAATCCACTATAACAGCATTTTTAATTAACATCATTAATTTGAACAGACGATATGATTATCATATGATACAATTCACTGAAAGTCAGGATTGATCATATTGAATTATCGCCCAGCCCAAAGTGTCACATTATAAGAAGGAGTTGGACTTTGTGGACGGTTGAAGGGCAGATTTTCCTCGTGTGCTTGAACTAAGCGGCTGGATGCCTTAATGAAAACAGCCCGTTGTTTTCTTGACAGAAATGATTTACCACATTGCATTGATCCACACTATGGTCAGATCAGATTTTGGGATATTGCAGGTCCTGATACACACGTCTTCGAATAAATAAATAAATAAATCGCTGTCAGATTTAGGTTAGAGAAGATTGAGTTACCTTCTGGTTAAATGCCTCCTGTTGTTTCTGCGAGTCAGTAACCTCACCCCAAACCAGCCGACATCCCCTCAACAAATAACAGCCTTAGATTTGTTTGTGTTGTTGAAGTTGGTGGAGGGGCGACACATTTTCTTTAAACTGTCACCAGAAAGCAGCTTGGCACATTCGGACTGAACCGATTCAGCGTCTCCTGCTGAACTGAAACACGGCACTTTCCCCGGCTGTCGCTTTGCGGCTCTGACTGGTGTCATCAGTTAACAGTGAGCGGAGCTGCTGTGAATCTGTTGATGTCCGAGCACTTCACTTTAGATATTACAAAAATCCAAGACTTTTAAAATAAAGAGACATAATGTATTAATAAAAACTATAATAAAATAAAGACATTTTCTCTTCTTATACTATTCAAATAAATACTTTTTAGCTATACTGTATCTCACAATTACATTCCCCCCTGCCCTGAATTTCCTTTCCTACATAAAGTCTTATTCTCCATTGTCTATAAAACAGCAATCAATAGAATCTATTGGTAATTTGTCACAGACTCGCCACCATGACACTTTGATATGATTAAATAAGAGGATTTACAGAGATGCCTTGTCATTATCCCTCAGTATGCTTCAACTGAGAAAACTCTCTTGAGAGGCAGAATCAGCAGCAGGATGCTCAAATCAAATCAGGTTGAATTAAAAACTATTAAAAAAACCAGCCTGGATTTCCTACATTTTAAAAATGGAGCAAAGAAGGGAAAACTTGCTTTTTGGTACTTTTGGCACCACATTGCTGAATCTACCTCCCAGTAAATTCCACTTCCCTTCACAACCCATGCTACAGAGTCAGAGACAAACTAAAGCAAATGAGCTGAACACAACTTGAATGAAAGACTGTAACAAACATTAGAGGATTGGGTTGTTTTTCGGAATCCAGTGTGATTCGCTTTTTAGCTTTCTTCATTTAAACCAGCGGGCTCAGGCTAGCTGGCTTCTAGATTTTAGGACCGCTGGTTTCAGTCAAGCTGACTAACAAGCTGTCAGCAGGGCTTTTTCTAACCACTGTGTGACAAGAAGAAGAAGAAATCGTCTAAATTAAAAATTCAAAGCGTCCTTTTTAACATCGACTCCCCCCCCCACTCGGGTTGTGATTTACAGTTCCTGCCTACAAACGGAAACACAGAAAAGCACTGCACGTACGATACAATACGAACAAGGTTACTATGATTCCTCAGGCGAACAGGATGGTCTTCAGTAGTAAAAACCTGACCGTCATGTTCTCTACCTCCCACGTGAGAAGAGGAGAGATTCTCAGACTGCAAATTGACAGTGTTCCAGGTGGATGAAGGTGAAGTCTGGGTCAAAGGGGTGAATGATGTGTTGACCTGTTGTCAGATATGCATGTTTGGACGTTAAACGCACCGGCGTATTTGATATTTATATGAATTATGACATAGTAGAGGTAAGGGATGATGGACAATGAGACAACAATGACATCATTATGCTAACGTTTTGGTCTCGTTCCTCTTCATCTCTCTGCTCCCCTCCGGTCCAGTTTCACGCCCTGCTCGTCTCCGGCCACCCTCACCTCGTTCCGTCCATCGGGCTCGGCTCCGGCCGGGACCCGACGACAGACCCCGGCTTGCTCCCCGCCGGGCCGGGGCATCAGAAGAGGCCTCCGGGCTTCCAGGTGGCGTTGTGGACCAGGCAGGTGCAGCACTGTATGGCCTGCCACCAGCTTTGGCAGTTCAAGGGCTCCACGTTGGCCTTGGCCATCATCACTTTGGAGCTGGAGGCGCTCACGCCCGACTGGTTCTCCGTCTTCACCGACCTGCTGAAGAAAGCACAAGTAAGAGAAAAGTACAGGCCTGCTAGGAAGGCCTTTCCTCCATGATTCCAGTCAGATATATTGAAATCTGCAGATATGTTGGTCAATAAATAAAAAGAAACTGGAGTACAGAAACGCCAATGATGAAAGTTTGAGACCATTGAGGAAATATTTTGTCCACCAGGGAGCGCTGATGAGTTTATTTATCATCAGTAAAATGTCCCACTGACGACATATTTCGGTTTAAGTAACTTTTTCAACATTATTTTTGGTTTATGTTAAAAACACATTATCTAATACATGATCAGATATCCAGCACATTTATGGAAGTAACACGTGACAAACTTTTTTAAACTTTACAATTTGATTTCAAATGTCCTTCTTTTCATCTGCAGCTGTCACATGCTATTCTTCAAAACCCCTGAGTATTTTTCCTCCTTCATTTTATGAATTTGCACCTGTTCACAGTGCAGAATTAGCTTTTATTTCCCCTCATACTGGAGGGTTCTCTGGATGAAGGCACATTCAGGTCTTCAAATGGTGCTCTGTACTGCCACAAACTGACACACATCTTTGCTTAAAGAGGCTGCTTCTATGGGTCCAACCCTGTCAGAAAATCATGATCAAACTGAGGAAATAAAAGAACAGATTTTAGTTAACTTGTCCACAGAAGGTTACAGTGTAAAATGCTTGTGCACAAACCTGCAGAAATGAAGTCAATACATGCAGTGCTGTGGCTTCAAATACACCAAGTTGAAAAACCTTGTGCCACTGTGCAGAAACTGAAACTGGCTGACCACAGTGTTGTCTGAGAGGTAAATTGTGGTTGGGTCTAGTTCCAGCGTGCATCATTTGACCCATTTGGATGTCTTTGCTCTCGCAGGTTGACAGCGGCGAGTTCATCCACTGCAAAGAGATGGTGGACGAGTACCTGCACAGCCTGGAGTTCTCCCTGCCGGCCAACGCCGTCTACATCTTGGACAGCGCCCAGATCCAGGACGAGGAGCGAGCCTCGAGCCCCACGCAGCGCTTCAGGCAGGCCAGGAGGGGGCGGGGCGGCGGTGAGCAGGGGGACTGCGACGATTATTACGACGGTTTTAGGTGTTTGTACAACGAGGAGACGACTCCGGGAGCGGAGGGGAACGATGCCGTGGGTGTGCAGAAAAACGTCTCGCCCTGCCCGCCGCTGCACCCCGCTGTCAATTAGTCTGAGGTTTATTCCCGCCGCCCACAAGTGCACAGTGCTCCCATTTCACAGTGAGAATGTTAGAAATACTGGAACTCTACACAGGGTACTGAAGTAACTGACTGAAGCCTAGTCCATACATACACAAGTATTTTCCAAAATGTAGCTTTTTCTGTGTGTTTTGGCCTTTCCTCCAAACACAAATGCAGAAAACAGAGCTTTCGGAAACTCCTTCCAGGGTGAAGATGTTCAGAAACTCCACTTGCAGTGTTGACAAGTAAAGAACAGAGTCTTTGGCTTGTGAGCGCTTTGTTTGCATGAGGAGATTTTGTGCAACGGCGGACGTGGCCAAAATAGTGCTGGCGCTAGCTTTGCTAACAGAACGTTTTAGATGACTCCACTTTTATCGAGGACCAGAGGCGTTAAAATGCATTAAGAGGGTCACTGCTACATAATCCAACACTCCCACGACACCGACCCCGCCGCCAACCTCGCTGGTTTTGGACCCATCCGTGAACTTAGGAACCCCGCTGTGGCGAAGGCGGCCAGAAATTTGCAATCATAATTTAGAGGTTTGACCTCTCATTGCAGGTAGTCTAATGGCAGTAGCTTTTTTTTTCAGGTTGCTGATTGGCCGACATGGCTGTAGGGTTAGGGTTATATCGCCACCTGTTGGTTTTTCATGCTCTTGCTTTTTTTCCCCAGCTTTTGGACAACAAAGGAACAAATCCTTGTTCTGAGAAATACCTGTGTACGTTTGGACCAGGCATTGAATCCAGGTGTTGCTCACCTGCCATAACATTTAAAGATTGGCTGAAAACATTTAAGAAAAGGCAGAGCCTTGTTCTCCTGAGATCAGATCTCCACTGTGCACTTGTCCACACCCAAATGTGAATCTGGATGTGCGTTTGGATCAGTGTTGGAGTTCACCTCTTATTCTGATGCCATAACTCGTTCTCTGTGTTGGCAGCTGAGGAGAAAATGTGGGCGTTTGGTCGAGCCCGACTGAATTGAGATATGAATGTTTCTCCTTGGTGCAGAGTTACTGGTCCATTAAGTTCTCTACTTATTAATAATGTCATTTGCTTCTCCTTTTTAACCTACCTGTCCTTTACATCCACCACAAATCCTTTTAAGTTGGAGGTGAAGGAGAAGAATTAGGCACTTGTGTGTGTTTTTTATGAGAGTGGTTGAGGCCAAGAGTGTCTTTTTTTATGTTTGAGAGTTGATCCTGATTTTGTTTGTGAGGTGTGTTGGTGCTCAGGTTCCCCCGGTAACCCAGCATAGCACTTTGAGGTTAAGACAAGCTTTTTTTAAATGCAAATAATTATATTTTTTCACAACCTTTATTATTTTAATCTCTTACTTACTTGTACTAAACATTTTTGTGCTGTGTTAAGTGTTTATTTACCAGTTATTTACAGAGGCTACATTTTACAAAAGCTTTAATTTCATGACTTAATGCTGCAAATGTTTTTATTTCATTAATCCTTTTGCTAGTGTTGATTTTTGTTTTATGTTACTGTTGTTACATATCAAACAAGAGCACCTTTGGGAGATTAATTCAACACTAAAGCTGAATGATAAAAAAAAAATGGTTATGAGATTACCTGATTAGTAATCCATCATCAGTGTTCTCATTTAAATTTTCAATATTTTTTCTTATTAACATACTAAATGAGGGCACCAATAACTCCACAGAATTGATATTGAAGTATTGGGATGAAAACGTCCTGTTTTTATTTTGTAAATACCTCCCCGTTCTGTCACATCTGTTAGTTTCATCATGATACTGACGTGTGACCTGAAACAGTGTCAAAATATTATGTTTCAATTTAGACTGTATTTAATGTTGGCTGATACGTGAATACAGTGGCCAAGCAGCCGAAGCCAACAGACTTTGAGTTTCCTCCTTTGACTCCAGGCTGCTGGTTATAATGTGAACTGATTACTGTCTGTTTTCTCAACTGTCAAGTCTGCTTCGATTCATCCAGTCAAGCTGGATGCAACACCAGTGACCAATGTAAAGGTTTTATTTTTGATCATTTTCCTCCATTTACTGAGGCAGCTATATCTTATTGTCTGATCAACCACAGAAATAAAGCTACGACTTCAAAAAGTCTAAAGTGTCGTTCTCAGGTTTGTCAGTTTCAAAAGGTTATTCAAGTGCCCTCGAATAAGCTACAGAAGTCCATATTTTTCTCTGCATGAGCTCAAGTAATTCTAAAATTAAGTACTTATAAGCCAAACTTATGCTGAATCAACATTTTGACTATGTGTCTCATAAATTTGGCTTAAATACAAATTTTTACAAAATTTGACTTACTGGATGAATTTTCCGAATTGGCATTTTCATTAATTTGAAATTATTAGTCAAAATTAAGGTACTTGTAAACTCAACTTGACAAAGCTATTTCTGTTTTCTTTCCTAATATTTCCCCTCATTTGCTGACAGGAACAAGCTTCCATAATTACCAGACTCCACTATCTAACATCTGTCTAGTCAGCAGCTTGAGGGGTGAAGTTCGCCTCATGTGACTTCAGCGCACTTGTCTGTGGTTAAAATCTTACCAAACAACATCGCAGCCTTCGTCATGCAAGTTCCTTAATCCTAAAGCAAGCCTCTGAAAACCCCGTTTGACTCTAGCACTACACTGTTCCTCAAGCCTTTAAAACGCAGTGGACCAGACGTGCACCGCCATGCTGTCCTATATGTCGAACAGACTGTCAGAGAGCCATTATCGCTGAGCTTTGTTAGCAGAGTGCGCTGCTGTTCCACAGGATAGAGAGAACAGAGAGCTCTGAACAGATTGTGCTGCTGGATGAGGTCCAGCGAGCCCTGCAGGTGGTGGACAGAATAATAATAGTGCTGGCAGGGCCTTCACAGTGAACAGAAAACCATTACTCTGGGAAGATCTCAATACTGGGCCCTGACTTCCTCTGTCTGTGTGCAGTGAGTCACACACGCTCTGTGTTGTTACATAAACATAAGACAGGAAATGACAGTAAATAAAGAAGCTTACAGCAGTTGAAGATGTCACCCTGGGCTCTACCAAACCGTGGAAAAACTGCTATTATCTAAATCCTTCGTTCGATATTTAAATGGGCGAGTAAGAAAAATTAGCTAAACCTCGGCTGGTAACTCCTAACTCAACCTACATGATCCAATGTAAGCTGCTAACTCTTTCACCTGTGTCTTCATACGTGACAGAAGTAAAGCCGAGAGGAGCGTGAAGAGCTGAAACGCAGCCGTGTGGTTTTTAAAACAGACCAACAGCTGCAGTTCGTGTTAACGCACATACTGCACACACACACACCACTCACAGGCATACTGTTAACCAACATCAGCCCGCTTCCTCCACAGACAAACAAAGTCAATAAATCTTACATATTTCTTTTTCCTCAAACACACACAGGTCTTCACTCTCCACCTTTGGCAAACACACTGCAAACGTGCCGTTTTGCACACGCACACTTGCACCCAGCTGAGGTCAGCAGCAGGAAGGACTGTGTGCAGACTGAGCAAACATCTCTCAGCTCTTCAGCTGAGGATCGCTAAGCAAGAAACGCTCCGTCTCGAGCTGACAGCTGTTTGGGTTACAGTCGAGACCGGCAGCCTGTGTGTGTTGTTTTTGAGTGTGTGTGTGAGGGAATAAGTGTCTTCACCTGCCTGTGTTTCACTTTCATCTCCCTCCCGGATGAATATCGTCAAAACAAATCACGGCAGAGACACACATCAAAGTCGGGGAGGGGGGGGGGGTTGTATTTATTTCCAACGACAGACAGTAAATACAGCTGCTCTCTTCTCTCCATCTCTGAGTGTAAACTCTTCTACAGCGAGCTGAGGCTGCTACGTTTTCCTGAATCCTGTGTGTGTGTGTGTGTGCGTGTGTGTGTGCGTGTATACATACTGGCTTCTTGTTGTGTCCACTGTCACAACACTCACATCAAGGCGATCACTCATGGTTTACAATAAAGTTACATCACGTATGGACAATGTACACCGTCATATGTGCTTCTTACATTAATATCATATTCAAAAACTAGTACATTTTTGCATATTAAGCTGGGTAAGCTCTAGAAAATATTCACATACATTTATTGAGTTAATATGAAACAGCACCAGAATATTGCATAAGTTTCTATTAAAACTTAAGACTAAGTTTTAAGTTGTCAGTACCTATGTATATGCAGTGATATATACAGTATACAGGTACTCAGTTTTATTGCTTGACATAACGCTGTTTAAATGTATTATTTGGGCTCATTTGACACAGGGCTTTATTCTGCTGTGAAATGTACTAAATGCTTATTATTACATAAAGGTTAACAGACACACCACAGCTAGACAACATTTCAAACAGCTCAGGTATTTTAAAAACTTTATGGGAGGCTTGATTTCATGGATGAATTTGTAATTAAAACATCACTCCTACAAAATCAAGCACATCCTGTTTGTTTTTTTAAAAACACGTCTTGAACAGTTTCAAATGACTTGCTCGCTGTGTTACACTGCAGTACCCGAAAGTTTTGAAGGGCTTGAACCTGTCGTTTCTGTGTGAGTAGTTGATGGCAAAACACACAAAAAAAACCCAACAGAAAATCTTTGAATCACAACATAGAAAAACAAAATGCATATATATATATATATATAAAAAGTGTCCAAAAAAAAAAAAAAAAAACATAGAATGACAGATCCTGAATAAATGAGATGGCCACTGCTGGCAAGTGAACATTTTTCCTCATCATCTGTCACCATCTTTCACTCTTTTTATTTTTTTTTTTTTTTTGCTCCCCTGTGGCTTCACCATGATCATCATCATCATCATCCTCAGTGTCTTTGGTCCATGTGCACAATGTCAAGATGGAATGTCAAAACTAAACAAACAGACAAAGAAAATAAACAGGTGTTGTCGTTGCTATGGTGGTGGAGGACAAATCCATGGTCGTGTGTGGGAGGGTGTACAGCGCCCATAAATTAACTGAAAAACAATGACAAACAATAAACAAAATAAATTAAATGAATAAACAACTGCTTTATGGAAATAATGAATTATTAACAAAGACTTTGGCTCCACAGACAACGAATAAAGAGGAGCTGCAGTTAAAGTACAGAGCTTGTGTTAGTGAACAGAAACAATAGTACAGGCCATTACAACTAAATTCAGTACTATGGCGTTAATCTGTCAGCAGGGGGCGCTCTACATCTTCCTTTTCAAACATCACTCCTGAATGTGTCCTCTGAAATGCTCCATTTCATGTGGAATAAATTTTGACTTCGACATGTTTCCTCAAGCGTGTTGAAACTTAAGGCTTGAGAGAGTAAATGAATCAGGTAAAAAGCAAAAACGAAGGATCTGTGCAGTCGCCTTTACAAATCCACAAAATGGAAGCTCGGTGCCCCACAGCAGCACTGGCGGCACAGTGTGTGAGCTGCCACAAGATGGAGCCACGTGTCCTCAAATAAATTCTCCCATGTCAAACCTCAGACGGTATGACTCAGACTTTATTAACTCAATCGAGTCATGCGTAGTTCACGCTGCACATTTGTCCAAAGCTTAGCATACGTTTTCAGATCATTTCCGACCTCCCAGACAGCTGTCAGCTTCAGCTATTGTGGGCTCACCTTGAAGATTAACTTGCAAAGACTTAAAAACTGCTTTGAGATGCATCAACATTGTATATTTACAGTTGTCTCCCCTTTTCTAGGAGCTGTTTTGTGGTGAAGGGACCTCCAACATCCAAGATGGCTGCAGAAAAATACTGCAGACATGAGCTACACAGCAAATAAGTGTGGAGCCTGGCTGCAGGGATTTGCTGATGCACTGATGTAAATAATTGAGTCGCCGTTCTAATTTATCCAAAAGGTTGTTCGATGGGGTTGAGGGTGCAAACCAATCAAGTTCTTGCACGCCAAACTTCAAAAACATTTCTTTATGGAGGTCTGATGAACAGGTCTGTCCACATACTTTTGGCCACATAGTGTACATTGTTGACTAAATCAAAACCAGAAGTGGTTGACTGTTTCCTGAAGGTGCATTGAAGGAATTTTTAAACTACTGTAAAGTGCATCACTGCACAATAAAGAGTGTTTCTACAAGAAAAATACAATCCTGGTTTCAAAAAAGTTGGGGCGCTGTATAAAACATTTAAAAAACAGAATGCAATTATTTGCAAGCAAACTGTTTTTACCGACAACAGTTTTATGAAGAGTTTCTGAGCCCATGTGTTCACAATCATGTGTTCACAAAGTGATGAGCCTCCCTCCATCCTTGCTTGTGAATGACTGAGCCTTTCCAGGATGCCCCTTTCATACCCATCATGATACTATCAGCTGATACCAATGAACCTGTTCACCTGTGGAATGTTCCAAACAGGCGTTTTTGGAGCGTTCCACAACTTGTAACGCGTTGCTGGCATCAAATTCAGAATAAGTAAAACAGTATATTTACAAAATCAATAAAGTTGATGAGGTAAAACAATTTTCAATTGAGTATATTAAAAAAGGATTAGCAAGTTATCACATTCTGTTTTACTTGTGTTTTACACAGCGTCCCAATGTTTTTAGAATCAGGGTTGTAAATTCTGACGATTGCATGATGTTCATGAACCCATCACATGATGATGTTCATTGTGACTGGTTACTGAATAAGGGGTCTGCTTCATGTCTGTGCTGACATGAAAAGAAACCAATAGCTGTCTGGGAGATAAAAATAAATCTAGAAACTCATGCACTGGAAAACAGTCCGCAGTACGTAAGGCCTGCATTGTAGTTACGCGCACTATCAGCATACCCCTTTTGAAAATCAGCTTTGCCCCGTGTGAGCTGTATTCTGCATCACCTATTTATAAGCCAGGCTTTCGATTGCCTCTGCGAGTGAGCTCAGCGGCTCCTCCCTGAACATCCTGAATAATTAGAGCGAGGCAAAAGGAAAGAGTGAAAGGACAGGAAATGTTAAGCTTGGGCAGGACAAAAGGGGAGGAAGTTTCCTTTGCACATGCCAGGCCGTTATAATAGCTGAAATGCTTGCGTGTTGCAGATAGGTCGACAACTGCACAGCACAGCCAGTGAAAGGCTCATTGATGTGACGCAGCAGAATGCGAACCTCCCGCTTAAAGACTTGCCACAGGGGTTAGAGAGCAAAAGGAGAAGGGATGAGAGAAGCTAGAGAAGAAAAAAAGGAAGTCATTTCAGGATTTAAGGCACAGAATAAAAAGACAACAGGATTAGTTCAAGGAAGGAAAAAGCAGCTTCCTGCTACGGAGAGAAGAATGAGGCGAGTGAGTGACAGAAAGGAGGGATCGGCTTACTTTTTCTTGTCCTTGTCTTTCTTGAGCGGCTGAGATAAGGAGAGCGTCTCGGCTGCCACCTTCTTCCTGTTGAAGGCGTTCATCTCCTCCTCCAGGTCCCTCCGCTTCTCCTCCACCTTCCTCTTCTCCTCCTGGTGCATCCGCTTCAGCTGCTCGAACTTGTCGTGCAGCTGAGAGGGAGGAGACGACGGGGACAGAGGGGAGGCAGATTTGAGGGCAAAATTGATGTTTGAACGCAATTCTTCACATCCGCCATCACCCGTGTCACTTATTTCATATATGATGGCACCTTCTTCTGTATTATCATGTATTTATACTGAATGCATTGAATGAAATGATGCAAAATTGTCATGCTGTGCAGAATGTTTTATGTTTTTGTGCATACTGAACAGCAATGATAAAACTGCATTACACATGTTCTGTGTATCTCAGTGCACAGTGATCTGCAATCACCAGACAGCACAGGCCTGTTTATTGTCTAATGTCATCAAAAATAAATCATACTGTAATTTTCCTATGTTGGTCTAGTACACATCTATTGCATGTCTGTCCGTTCTGGGAGAGCGATCTCTGGCTCTTCCTGGAGTTTTTCCCCTGTTAATGGGTGTCTGCGGGGAGTCGAAGGACAGAGGCTGTCCTGTGTTGTACAGATTGTAAAAGCCCCTTGAAGCAAAGTTGTGATTTGTGACATTGGGCTTTAAAAATAGAACTAGAACTTGACTTATAGGGATAAGTTCACTTGAGACTGACCTCTCTCTCCTTTTCTTTCAGTTCTGCTTCCGTCTCTTTTACTTTGTTGACAAACATTTGTCGCATTTCTTCCTCTTTACGCTGCAGGTCCCCCAAGAACTCTTTCCTCTTGGCCTCATACGTCTCTTGAAGACTGGAGGGTAGAAAAGACAGGACAGAGCGAGAATAGAAAGGAAAAGATTAGGTGCTGTCTCTAAACAACAGACTTGACACTAGAGGATCTCGGCGGTTTTGGATTATGTGTATGCACGAGTGTGTGTGTGTGTGATTCACTCTCTCTCGCTCTCCACCTGAATGGCTGGCTGTCGGGATCTGTATCTTTGAAGCCCATCTCCTCCAGCTTACAGCGTCGGTACAGCTCGTAGTGGCGGGCGTGGGTCTGCTCCCTCAGATCCTCCATGTTGACCCTGATCAGCATCTCTCTGAGCTTCACAAAGTCGCAGTGACTCTCATTCTCGACTGGAGGGAAAACACACACCAGAATCAGGACAGAAGCTGGAGTTCAGGTAATTATTATTAGTTATTAGTTATGATAAAGTGGTGTTGAATGGTTTTGGTCGTGTTAATGAGCCAGACTCAGAGCTACAAATGTGCAGTGATGTCTTGTTTCAAGTTCTGAGTCTTTGCTTCTCGCCTTCATTCTGTGTCTTCTTCACTGCTTCCAACTTATTTTAACAGGCCATCTGTCACCACGTTACCCTCCCCTCCTCTCCAGTTCTCTCTCAAAAGCAGGAAATCACATCACAACTCAGCAGGAATGTGAAGTAGTCCGCATAAAATACACTGAGGAAAATCACATTTGGCATCTGTGAATTAAACCAAATCGGTCGCATTTCGCCATCAAGCAGGAGTCGATAAATTGGAGATATTCTGCACTTTTCCTGTTTATTTTTTCTACTGGAGCAACTTCACTTTAGGTTCGTGACTGATTGACTCTCCTGGTTAAATGAAATTATGGTGGAGAAAGGGCAGGAAGTGTTTCCTGCCAGACAGACTGACAGCAGAGAGAGGAGGGGGGATCTGCCCTGGGTGACATTTCCATTCTGGTAAAGCCTTTGTATTCATCGGTCACCTTATTTACTCCATCCAACAATATGGGAGATTAGAACGATGATTTTTTTTGGTATCGTTAGAGGCCAAGAGCACGTGGGCAGGGGTGCCTGAATGTGGACTGAACCCATCTGTACAATGAATGGATCATGTGGTCTTTGAGAATGTGGTCTGGATAAAACAAGCTGGTAATAATATGGCAATACATATGCTGCTAATAGTAAGTGTCAGCAACTGGGTTTCTACCGGGTTAAATTTAGGATCTGTTAAGACCTTTTTAATACCACATTGAATAAATTTCATATCTGTTTCACGTGTTTCATGTTTCATTTCAAAGAATAATGGCGAACCAGTTGGGACAATGAGGCCTGGAATTATTTACTGTTAAATCACATTTTTTCAGCAATTCCAGCAAGCATATAATAATCCCTAATGATATAACTAATTAATCACACAATCCACAGTCGCACCCCTGTTTCAGTGTATGTGAGTAATGTCTCCCAACAGCCCGCAATCACATACAAAATAGCTCTGACTAATACATTTTAAGGCCTTTTTTGAGGAAACTGAGTTCAATGCTTTGAGACTTGCAGACACCCTGCAGTCAGACTTTCTGCTGGCTCTCCGCTTTTGTTCTCATCAAGAAATATCCCTCCTCTCTTTCCAAATGAAATTTTCCCTTCTTGACGTTATTTTTCCCTCTATTGACAGACTTGACAATATCTTCATAGTCCACGTGGAAACTTGGAAAACTGCTAATTATTTGATACGCTCAATCTCCTCCAAAAATTCAAAGTACTAAAAACCTGGAGCATAACTTAGAGCAGCTGTGGTCCGGTGTATAACCTGATACATCAGCCGGCTAATTGAGGAAAAACTACAATGAGTGGCTAAAAAGGACGTGTTGTTAAAGGGAACACTTTCCCCTTTCAGGAAGTTAATATGATCAACCTGTTAGCCTCAGAAAGACACTACAAAGAGCTTTTCTGTTGTTTCAGATCTGGTGTGTGCAGAGTGAAGGCACGTGCAGAGCAAAGGCACGTGGCCTTTCAGGGGCTGGAGCATATGTCATGAACCCCGGGGTACCGGTGGAGGAGACCGGGATGTATGTTGTGTTTAAATGCCACCACAGGCTGTGAGCTCTGTGGATATAAAGACAGCAACAATTATACTGAAAAAGCCCAATTAGCATGGCATTTAGCTTCTCCTTGTGGAAAATGCTGGGAAAGCAGCCTGCAGTGTATGATAGCAAACCACAATATAGCATGAAAAAATGCCACATAACAGTCGAAGTGCCTAAACAACCCAAACATCCTACTCAAGGAAGTAAGACTTTCCTTCATTAGACGAGGACAAAAAAGCGAATGAACAAGCACCAACCAACTTCTGGAGAAAAAAATACTTTTTAAAAATATGAAATCGTAGCAGTGATGCAGCTGTCTGAATCACTTACTCTTTATTTTTACTCAAATTTGTTGGTTGACCACACATCATTAGTGGGAACATACGAGTTAAAAACAGAAATGAGCTGTTCTCCAGGGCTGCATCCAGGCTACTGAAATGGCCTGTTCATTTGGCGTCTAATAGTCTCTCTGTACCGGCCCCCCACTGAGGGCTGAATGAGGGCCAATCCCTTGACTGACTGCAGCACTGAGCCCTCAAGATATCTGAGCACAGGGCTCTGCAGATACCCACGCACACACAAACACTCCGGCACGAGAACAGGAACATACAGAAACATGCAAATAGAGGAGAAAGGAGGAGATAAGAAGAATGGCTGCATATAAATCTGCAGTATTCAAAACTTAATGGAGATAGACAAATGTAAATATATAAATGAAAACACCCTGTTGCAGACAGACTGGTCATCTCACCGAACATAAAAAATTACGCATGTGCCTCAGGCTGATCATCTGCTCGTGTGTTTTTAGTAATACTAAGTACATTTTGAGTAGCAGAGTAACAGATAGCAGCCACTCTAAAACTACATGGTGAATAAAGTTACCATATCTGGTGGTTTTGTGTAAGATATTAGCAAAATTGACAGAAAATATGATATAACAAGACTACAGCCATACTAGTGGCTCTGTGAGCATGATAATTAGCACTAAACACAAAGTACAGTTGAGGCTGATGTGAATATTATCAGTTTTGCAGGTATCTGGTCATAAAGTAAAGTGTTTAATGATGAATGATGAATTTAATTTTTTGACCTGATGGTGGTGCTGGATGAAAGTTAGGGGATGACCAAAGTGATTATAATTCATCCTGAGGGGGACTTGAATGCACCAAATTTCATGGCTATCTATGTGATAGTTTGAGACATTTCACTCAAAACCGCTAATGTGATCCACGTGGTGGTGCTGGATGGAAAGTCAAAGGGTCTCCAGACTTTGTGCCAATCGGTTCAGCTGATATAGAGAAATATCACTGGATAAGTGAAAACCTTGCCCTGCTGGTGGCAGTTAAGGAAAAGTCACAAGAGTCATTAGGACTCATCTATTGGATACCTGGAACATCTGTACCAAATTTCAAGGGAATCAAGCCAATAGTTGTAAAAACAAGTCATTAAAGACCTAAAAAAAAAAAAAAAATCAACCTGCTGGTGCAAAGAGGAAACGTCACCATTCATCCTCTGGAGACCATGAACTCAATTAACAAGCAAGTTGACTAATGGATTGTGTATTGAACTCAGTACTTTTAAAGGCTTCTTTGGAGTACCAATTCACGTTAAATCAATCAGTGCTGAATTTCAGTACCTGAGAGCACATCTGGGTGAGAGAGTAACTTAAGAGTATGAAGAGAAAGGGAGAGAGCAAGACTACCTCACCCCTGCAGCTTGAGAAAAGATTTAGCATTTTATTAGCCATATTAAAAAATGTTTTAAACCTTTGCTATCTTTTTTTAGCCATAATCTCCAGCCCCAACCTAAAACATGCTGTTGCAGAGTGTGAAATGCAAAGTCAGTGATTAATAACATCCATGTTCACATACAAACACCCACTACAATGTGTGTACACAGTTGTACAAACAGTAGCTGGAGGGGTCTGCTATATGTCACAGATGTCTGTAGAGATAACAGAGCATCAAGATCCTGAGGGAAGACACGCACGCACGCGCACACGCGCACACGCACACACGCACACACGCACACACACAGCTTCTTTTTATCAGCAGACAGTCCTCCCTCTGTCTTCCTTCAAGTCCATGGAAATTTCCCATGGCTCTTCGAGAGGTTACCATAACCCATCTATATGACATCTGGCATCTACAAACTGTTTCCACTGACACAGGCCTTCCTTTCAGTCGCCCAAGTGTAGTAAAACACTGAAACGTCTGTCCTCTTCTGCCCTGTGTCCTCAGATACTGTGATACAAAGTGTTTTGTGTGAATGATGAGCCATCGGTTTGCAAGCAGGCCTGACTCAAAGCAAAGTAGTTTGCTCGTATTACATCCCATCAGTCCAGATTTTTGTTGTCATGCAGATATGGGCAGGGCTGATAAGCAGATGTAGAAAAAACTGAACAAAAGAAGAAAAAATAAAACAAAATACAGGACAAATTGTTTTGGTCAACATTCACAAAGCACATACAGAATAAAAATGTTCCAAAAACACCTCAGTCAGAACAAAAAGGTCCAAACAGCTTGAAATTTCAATCAACTAATTTAAGAAAAACTGTACCATGTAAACTACTTAACCTGATTACTTCCTGACTGCAATCTTTCTGCACATGCCTTCCGTAAATGTGTGGAAACTTCCAAAAAATGACGGCTTCCAGCTGAACTGGACGTCTGGTGTTTGTTTTTGATACAAACTGTTAAAGAACTTCAGAGTAACACAATAATACCAACTACTGCACTGAACTGATAGATATCCATCTGCAGGGAGCTGATCAAACACGTGCCAAAGAGATCTTGCTGAATGGGTTGGTGCTGAAAGGTAGCCGCTGAGAAATCCCAACGCATGATGTATTCACCACTTTTGTGCATGTCACGCACTGATTAAATACGTCGGCGCATGTAAACACCAGACCGTATTAGACCACATCATGTAAACAGCTGTCCTGACAGCTTCAATCAGAAAGAAAAAAAATGTGCATATAACTGCAGCTAATGTCAGCGTCTTCGCTAGAAATAATATTTATGTCTGAAGATGCTCCTGTGCTCCTTTCTCACTGCCTCAACAATGGAATATGACAAGAGTCTACAAATGTTTCATGAATTAAAAGCTCAAACTATTCTTTTTAATGCAACATCTGGCCTTTAGTTGTTGTCTAATGTCACCCTAATGCTATTATATTAGTGCCGGCTGGGCAGTATCAGCCACAAGACCTGTATTCAACTAATATTAACTATCTGTTAATTGCTGCTGAAGAACGACAAAATAAGGAGACAAATCTCAAAAAAATGAGCTTACAGTACAGATGAGAACTTTCTGCAGATGGTACAATTCTGTCTGTTAGTGGACTGGACTATAGCTTCATGGTGACTGATGTAGTCCAAAGGAATCCGTCCCCAGGAGACACACAACAGGCTATATAAATAACCGTAGTGTGTCCTCTGAGGGTTCGGGAATGAGAGGGGTCAGTGGATAATGGAGAGAGGAAAGGAAGAGAGGGTGAGGACACAAGTGCAGTAAACTGAGGAAAGGAAGGAAGAGAGAGCTGGGGGTAAGGAGAGAGAGAGAGAGAGCTTCACTGAGAGCATAACTCCCATTTGAGCTGTAATACTCTCACAGCACAACTCTGTGTGACATTATTAAATTAAAATGTTTACTCTAATTGACAAGGCACGGGGGGAATGAGCTGTGGGAAAAGATCCCAGGATCCCTGACACAGTAAGTGATGTCAGCATGGACAACGCATGCACGCAGACAAACAGGGATATATGCACTCGCACACGAAGGCAGAGAAACATCCCATACGTGCGTGCGTATACAGCAATACCATACACACAGGCACACACTGGCAGTATCTCAAAACAATCTCTGCCCACTCGCCCTTCATTTCACAGTGTCACTCTGCATGAAGTCACACTCGCAGCTGTGGAGGGCACTCTGCATTAAGACAGAGGGTATAAATAAACAGGCAAACTGTGGGACGCACGCGACACTCTGCCATGAGCAGGAGAGCAGCTTTTACAACGGATCCTGATAGACGCCTCAATGAGTTATATTATGTGCCATTTTTCTGTAAGTGCAAAACATCCTCAAAACAAACAGCATGCGGTGTGAAACAGACCATACACTGTTTTTCTGCATCTATGAAAAGATCGTGGAAGGGAAACATAATAAAGCATGACCAAAATGATACTTGCAATGCACAAAGGAGGAAGTTAATTATATATGACTCTTCCATTCCGCTGCATGTGTGCTTCTGTGTAGGGTTGAGTGGTGTTCGGTAAATCTTTACTGGGCTGTTTATTTTCTCGATTAATCGTTTGGTTGATCAAAAATAAAAAAGTAGTGAATAGTGCCCACTGGCCGAGGTGATGCCTTCTTATTTCCTGATTTATTTGACAAAACAAGGATGTTTCAGTTATCAAATATGTCAAAGAAAAGCACAAACTGTAAGAATGAAAATCAAGGAAATTGGCATTTTGCTGAAAAGAGCACAGAGAGTGGAATGAGGCTGCAGGGGGGAAAGAGAGACTGTGCTACATACTTCCACAAAAATGTTTCACCCTTGACGACTTTCACACACATTCACAATGAAATAAATTCATATGATGGCATGATAAGGACTATCACAGTTAAAGTACTGACATTGTACTTTTAGGCATTCGAATGATGTAGCACTCCTCCCACATGTCCACATGTACCACTCCACCACATTTACATATTTAATACCTGCAACCTAACAACCAGCCAGCAGCTAGTGGATAAACAAACTGACCAGCATCATCAGATTTATGCAGGGCAAAAAAGAATCTCATGGTTTTGTATTTGCAAATGCTTTTCAGCTGTCAAATACTGCATGTCATGGACAATGACACCAGCAACTACTGTTCAAGGCTTTTCTGCTCAGGGGAAGTCGTGACTGTAATCACACAGAGATACAGAGATCAGCAATAATCTCAACAGTCACCGCTGACTGGCAGGAAGTGAGCAATAATTTTCCATAGTCATCCATGTGACTTAAATGTTAGGATAAATGTTAATGAAACTGTGCTATGATACCAGTAAAACACTTCAGCCTTAATACTTGTGCCTGGGATCAAAGGACCAATGTAACTCCCTCTCTTATTGCTTAAAATCTTCACTCTGCAGCAGCCTAGAGAAAGAATTTACACATCCACAGACTCACACAAACACCCACCCACATGCTCTGATTAACTTGCTCGCGAGTGGTTCTCACCTTGCACGACACCCCAGGGGTACTGTCTGGCCCGCACGGTTTTGTTTCCCACTTTGACCTCTTCCACGCTACCAACCACAGCAAACGGCAGGTGGGCCTGCACAGGAAAAGAGGTTAGGGTGTTAAAAAGGTCAAGAGGTCACAAGTGTAACTGGAGCCATTACCAGGGGTCCCAGCTCCATCTGTTTTCTGGATTACACTTTCTTTTTTCATAGTTTCTTTACAGCACAGCATAAAACAAGTCCTGAAATATTACTAGAAGTTTCATCAAAATGGCAATATGGCCAAGTGCAATATCCAACTCACAGCAGCTGCAATTCTTTGATAAAGGTAAAATGTGTCACAACACACCATTATAAATTAATCATTGTGGTGCTGCAGAGATGCTCTGACCTACAAATCATATTCCCCAGATGTAAGGGAGCATGCGTGTTTGGTACAGACCCAAGGAAAAAAAAAAAATCCCATTCTCATTTTTATTTTTTAAGTGAAAATAAAATTTACCATCACCAATCACAATCAGATTTTTTTTTTTTTCTCATTCAGCCCTCCCTCAGACCACACTAAGTGTAACCATGTTGACATACAGTGTGAGCTGCACCAGAGCCCTCTTTTAAAGTTTACTATGTGGCTTAGCTGGGGCTGCGAGACCTACTTTGTTGAAGTCATTAAACACACATACACACTTTGATTTCTCTCACAGGGTTACTACGCCTCGTTAGGATCGACAGTGAGGCATCACGGGGGAAACATGCCCGATACACAACCTCAAAAATTAGGCGGAGAGTTGAAACCAGCTGGCTGGTTGCAGCTCTGAGGAACAAGCTGGTGAGCGTGGGCGCTGATGTAACTGACTATGAATAGATGGGGATACTGTACAAGGACTGTGCCTGGGAGGACCAAATGCAGTCTTATTTATCCATGAGAGAATTTACCGTTAGTGCATTTGAACATGTGTGGGTGTGTGTTTGAGCACAGTGTGATTATACATCATCCCCACTCTAAAATTGGGACTATGAAACGCTAAATATTCGGAAGAAAATGAATTTGTGCTTGCTGCCTGAGCAAAAGTCACTCACTTGTGTTCAATTATCCTGCTAGATGCACACTCTTGTCATCATTTAAAAAAAAACTGGTTGGATAACTGGAAAATGCACAAATGGACATTAAGCCGGATTCAGGAAAGCATGTGCTGTCATCAGGTTTATACATTCTTTATAATGATGGAAAGAATTGAGGGATGGGGAACTGGTGCAACCAAACAGAGCAAGTAAAACTATGTATAATGTTTATATATAGCCAGCCAGTCAGCAGGTATTTGCAAATATTTGTAAGATAAGAAAACATTATTTTTCTGCACATTTTAAAACCCCCTAAAATGTGTCAACATATGCTGCCACTGCCAGATGTGTAACACATGAGCTGCTAAAGATGTTACAAGTGGGAAGGCACATAGATGTGTCAGAGGTCTTGAGAAAAATGCTATCATTTTCACTTTCAACACATTTGTGTGTGTGCAGAAACACATCCGACATTTCATCCTCTTCAGCCCAACAGGCAAAGTTTGAGTATAGGTTTCTTACATTCAGCACATACAGTGCTGACAAATAAGGAAACAGTAAAAGATAGAAAGAATCTCGCATCATGACTTACGTTCATGGAGGCGTTGATCTCACTGACAGCTTCGTCGTCTGTCGGGAACTGGTAGATCTGGACACCGTTGCTCACCAGCTCACTCATAATCTTTATTTTGAATTTATGGAGCTCACTCTTGGAGATTGTGTCCGCTTTGGCAATGATGGGAATTATGTTGACCTGAAGCAAAGATGAGAAAAGGAGAGGGGGGGCTTGTACTTGGTTACTCAAGTTATTAGAAGTGTACAGCGTTGTCCTTGTTTTATGGATGAGTCTGCCAAAAACTCTCGATGCATCCCTACACTGAACACTGCTTTCTGTTAAAGCGTATACATGAGGTTTATTACGTAAAGGTTTCGTTTAGGCTGGTCTGACATGCATCTCAATGACAGGACAAAATGTACCTGTTTAGAAAAGATGCAGAGAATGAACCCATAGTTTCCAGTGAATTACAGGTTAGAGCAATTAACTGCAGGCCTTAAGCAAACACTGTGAATAAAGCTAAATAAAACACACTGAAGACTGAATTAAAAACATGAAGCAAACTAAGTGCATTGCTAAATATGGCTGAGGATGCATACAAGACCATATGCAGCAAAACTGTACAGAGTATAAGCTCAGTCGGAACCCCGACAGATACATAAAACAAACAGTGATTATGAAAACAAACTAGGCTCCATCTCCAATCAGCAGCAGATGTGCAGAAATAAACATAGCTTTTCTGCATTCCTCTGTATGGCTGCATTACCCAAATCACTAACCGCGAGGATGAGGAGGATCCCCACAGATTCACTCATCAATTCCATAGTGTGCCTCAGAGCAAGAGCCAGAGCTTGTTAGGAGTCAAATTACAGGCTCATCACACTTTATTGGATCATTAATTTACAGCAGGGCAGCCGGCATCGTGTTTTAACCCTTATCTAATAAACAAAGTTCACTAATCGCTCTCCACTGTTGACAACAGCCTTGTGTGGCCACTGGAGCAGATGGGAGTGTCTGTCATGCTCAGGAGGGAGGAGGCAGTGATATTTGTTCACTTCCTACAACTGGGTTTTCCCAGCTGGCCAAAGAGTATTCCCAAACTGTTCTCAGTGTTTGTTCTGAACAACTAGGAGCTCCAGATGGGTAGCTGTGGCCACATAAAAGCAGTTCACATGCAAGATGATCATGAATAACATTCACACAGCCTGATATTTCTGGCATGTTTTGTTCTAATCTTACACAGGTCAAATATCCGTATATGATTGTACAGAGGAGATTGTCAGTTCTTGAGGGATGCAAAAACCTCTTTAAGACATTCTGAGCCTTAGTAATGTCAAAAAATATTTATAGTGCGATATGAAACAGTAAACATTAACAGATCATAATATCATTACTGTTTTTGGAATTAAAGTTTTCATAATTTAAGGGTTTGGGGGATATAAAGAGGAAGTATAATGTTACCATGGAGTCAGTTAGGTGTGGGCTATAACTTGAGCCCCCTTTTTTTAAGTGTACATTTGTTTACATTTTGGCAAACTGGCACTAGTAAAAGTATGCCAAATTAGTTATTAGGAGTTCCTGTTGGGACAATGGTGACCGAGGCAACTATCAGTGGATAATTTTAATACGAAAGTAAAGCAAAAAATGTGGTGATTCTCAGGCAGGTTTCTAAACAGATTTACTCTCATTGGACAGATATTATGACGTCCTCGGAAAAAGTAAGTCACACTGAACGTAAAAATGTGCGTCATGTACGTGTGTGTGTTTAGATTTGACTAGCTCATGACTCAGAGAAGAAGTGCAAATTTCATATTGGAGCTAAAACATTTTAAAGGTTGGCAGGAAATACCAATCTTTGTTTCTACAAACTGAATCCTCCACATCCCAATATTAGATAATCAACTGGCAATGATTTCCTCCTATTCAAGAAAAACTTCTTCATTTGAAACAAAAGACACCTCCTTCACACTCTTATCTCTCTTCCTGCCTTCGGCCACCACAAACCACACTCACTCTGGTGGGCCTTCAACCATCATCAGTGGGGAGGGGTGATTCACACAAGAAAAACACCATTGTCTGGCCTTGACAGCAAACGGCACAGACTGAGGGAAAAGTTGTTTCTGGTCTGCTTCCCTGCTTTTCCCTGTGACAGGGCTATCTGGCAGACAAGACAGCTCTGCTCATTTAGCTTTTGTTTCCAGATATTCCCACACAGTAACGCTCCTCTTCCTGACATAGACATAACTCAGCACATTAAAAATGTGACCTGGACCCGAATTTTACTCTGATGAAGATGGGGCCGCTCTTGAAATGCTTCTCCTGCCAATGAAATGCATTCATACTATCCAGAAGGTCACACTGTTTGGTCTTGGATTTATTATAGTTCTGGAACGACTGGTTGATTAATTGATGGTCAAAAACTTTTTTTTGGATGTTTGTTTGATAAAAACAAAAACTTTAAGATGTCACTTTGGCATCGGGGAACAGATGAAGAGATTTTTTCAGTTAAGTGAAAACAGTGAAAGCATTAGTTGAAGCCCTACTCTTTGTGGTCAACCTGTAGCCATCGAGAGCTCAGAAATGATAGAAATAAAACTGCTAAATGTGCAAAGGCTGAAAGCATGTGGTGAGATGCTGCTGAAAAATATTTTCTGCTGCACATTTATTCTATCAGGGAAGAGACCAGTGCATGCACAGCCCCATCAAGCCTGCAAAGAAAAACAGTGTCATATCCACACCATGGTCACTCAGCACTGGCTTGCTTTCAGATAAAACAGTGGTCATATTTCACGTAGTGGAAAGATTTCTGGGACGGGGCCACTGAGGTCAGAGTGGTGTCCACCGTGGCCGCCCAAATGTTGCGCTCACAGTGCTGTAAATCATTTTGAATAAAAGCACCAGCACTGCTCTTATTTTACACTTTCAACATTTTCTGGCACTGTGCAACTGAAAAAGGCTTGTGAGCAACCAAAATGGCCCTTAGAGCCACACTGGAGATTCACAAGAAAGAGAGTTCAGTTCATATGAATGGATGGGGAGATTTAGAAGAGGTAAGCTGCTTTGCTTTCACTCATATTAAGGAAGAGTATAGCTGGTAAGCTGCTATAGCATCGCAAACACATTTCGCTCATGTTACCTGCTTCGCCGTGGTTCATTTGCTGGGGCGCAGATAATATATTTAGCTCAGGTAAGCTTCCATATCTTGCTTCAAAGCCAGGGGTACAGAGATTTGGCTGTGTATGCGGTGGCGGTTTGGATGGTATCAGGGGACAGTTGGTAAAAGCAGGCTGCCAGGTTTTGATCACTCTGTTGGCTGGTAAAGACAGCACAGAGGCTCAGTGGTCAGCGCTGTCGCCTCACAGCAAGAAAAGTGCTGAATTTGGATCTTGGCCTATGTAAAGTCCTCTCTCTTATTTGTGTGAGCTTCCTCTCAGGACAGAGCAGTTGTCTGGTTTCCTTATAGAAATAAACACAAGTGCTCTTGTCATTGCGCTTGACCTTGATTTTTGCCTTAGAAAAACTGTTGGTCTACTAAATTACAAAATGTCAATCAAAATACCTAAGCATTTAAATTTAGTGAATTTAAACATCATTGAGACCTACAAAACCTGGTTAAAATGAATGGTACAAGAAATTACACAGATAAAATCATTCTTTCTAAAGGTTTCATAAAACTACTAACCGTCCCTTGAGAGTGACAGTTGGTGGAAGTATGGGGTTGTTGTCTTGAAAAGTATCAGGAGATTTGGCAGTGATGCGCAGCCGTGCATCGATAGCTGGCAGAGGTACTGTAAGCCAGCAGGTTTTCGTCACAAGCTGACCATCTGCTTTGTTCTGGATTCATTATCATTGCATCACCAGACACATGCAGGGCTGAAGCTGCCACTTTGTTGTTCCTACAGCACTGCTATCATTATTTATTCATCTAAGACAACATATTTAATGTTTGACCTCATCAACTTCATTGATTTTTGCAAATATCTGCTTATTCTGAATTTGATCCAGCAACACATTTCAAACAAGTTGGGGCAGGAGCAACAAAAGACAACAAAAGTTGTGGAATGTCCTAAAAACACCTGTTTGGAACATTCCACAGGTAAACAGGTTGATTGGTAACAGGTGATAGTATCATGATTGGATATGAAAGGAGCATCCTGGAAAGGCTCAGTCGCTCACAAGCGAGGATGGAGCGAGGTTCACCACTTTGTGAACACATGATTGCATAAAGGATGTTACCACATGGGCTCAGGAACACTTCATAAACACAGTTTGTTTGTAAATGGTTGCTTTCTGCTCTTATCTACATTTCACACAGCGTCCCAGATGTTTTGGAATGTTAATCGATTTGACTGATGCAACAAAACGTCACCAGTGAACCTTAAGGTGTCGTGACAGGATGGAAATAAGCACACACATCCCTAAAATCATGCAAGCAAATACACACACTTCAACAAAAAGACATTAATGGTATTTTATCATCTATATCCATGCAGCTTTCTCAATTCACAAGCTTGTAGATTTCAAAGACGTCAGTCGTCAATCTTTCTCGCGCTCAGGTCAAACAAATCTTCAGTTTTGCATTTTAACTTTCTCTGTCGTTTCTTCTCCTCTGGGCTTTGAAATGTTTTCAGGACCTCTCCCCATCCTGAAATTCCACACTTGCCACACTCTGAAACCAAGACTTAAAATCAAAAACCACTGAATGGTTTCAGCTGAGCAGAAAAAATCTATCAAACTACCAACAGGCTGAATTAGCAATAGCCACAACAGCAAACCAAACCACAGACTCACAAACTCAAGGAAAACCTCAGCAATAATGGCTTATCATCGAAGTTTCCCCAAGACTAAAATAGAAATAACAACATTTTGGCTCAATCTTAAGACCATAACACTCTCCCTGTCTGTCTGTCGCCACTAAAACTCACCCCCCCATTTCACGCTCCAAGTGCTGTTGTGATGAGATTTTTTTCCACCAGTTGTCTAATTGAGGTTGAGCCAGTGATTGTGTCTCCACTGAGCCGCACTCATCGGCCGTATGGCAGAACACAGATCCCCCGACCAATAAATCTGTGTCGTAATACTCACACAAGAGCCGTGAACAAGCTACAGATCAATGTGGTTCTGCATGGGACTATTGACTGGCGTACTACTGACCTGTAAACGTGTAAACTGAAAATACATCACATTACGGCATCTATTATAGTTGAAGTCTACAATAGTAGATGTAGACTTAGACAGATTTTCATTTGCAATAAACATGCAATATGTTGGCTTTTTAGAGCGAAGTTACTCCTATATGGCAGGTCTTCCCAAAACTCTTCAATCTTTTCCACAGCAACAGCCAAAGAACTTCACTCCAAAGAATGCCATGTAACTTTTCTTGAAATCTTATACGCTGAAATGGAAGCGTGCGCAGTCACTGCAACGTTTCTTTTCACTTTATTCTTTCAGGACGCTGAGAGTCCACACCCCAGCAAAGTGATCAGAGATCTCCACGTCTCAGTGAAATGCACACCAGTCACGGTGAAAGGGAGGTCGGATTACAGCCACAGATAGATATACACAGACAATAGGAATGAACAATGGGAAAGGACAATGGGAACGGACTGGGAGTGTGTGCTTTTTGTGCAAAGTGGAAGACGGATGTGTGTTCGTGTGCCATTTGTACGTACCTTGCTGTCCAGTTTTTTCATGGTGACGAGGTCCAGGGACTTGAGGGAGTGTCCTGTCGGGGCGATGAAGTAAAGGCAGATGTGGATCCTGGTGTCGTGGTAGTTGAACAGCGAGCGTTTGATCTTCAGCTCTTCCTGGAGATAGTTTTCAAACTGAGTGTCGATGTAGTCAACGATGGGCTTGTAACTGCAGAGACAGCCAGAGAGAAACTGTAAGGATTTATGTCTGAGGGCAAAAGCATAAATATTTGTCTTCTTATTCATGCACTGGTAATGAATATAAAAGGAAATATTCACTTGTCACCGGGGAAATGAACCGAGACAGTTATGTTTTCAGTAACTGTGCGATCTGATTCCATGCCAAGATCTCAGCTTAGAGCTGTACAGCTCAGTGCTGCATGAAATTTGTGCTTGACTTATGGGAGTCTGGTTGAAACAAATCACAGAGGCTGCAAAACATCCTGTCCTCTCTCACAGTGCTGTGACGGCCTTCGTAGCCTACAGTGCCACCAGTAAATTAAAGAAATTAGGAACGTGCTGCATAAAAACACTGACGTTTTGTTGTCTGTTCATGAGTGTTTTGCATGTGCATCTTAACAAATGAGACCAGAAAGGTACGTCAACCCAATTCTGGATGAATATGAATGTACCAAAAGCAAAAAGTCCAGGTTTTTTGTTTTGTTTAGTATTTTTTTTGGCTGTCTTACCCCATCCCAAAGCTAAAATTTGGGACAGTTGATCGTTCTAAAGCAGGTTTGTCTAATTCACCAGAACTTATATTAAAAAAAAATCCATTAAGATTCACCTTGCAGAGACATTGCCAGATTACTGCGTTGGAAATATCTGCCAGTATAAATGCACATGCACAATATCTCACTGCAGAGTTTATCAAGTTAAATGAAAAGAAATATGAACTGTCCTTTGTTAAAATGCTTATGTTTGTTATTGCAGCAGGAAGATAATTTGTGCCACAGCAAGCTTGTTGGGAGCACTTTGAGTCTGAGGCTTTAACTCATTTAGGTCAGTTCATTTGTAAAGAGACGGGAACGAGATCATTAGAAGCCAGCCACATGTTTAATACATTGCATCACAGCCGCCTGGAACGCAAGTCTCTTTCAAGTGAGGTTGTGTTTTATTAATTTGGTTCTGATAAATTCAATAAATTTGCTCCCTTTCCAAAATTCCACCAGCCTCACCTCCAATTAATGCCTCCAAAATGTTTTAAACAGACATTCCTGTGGTTCACAAACACATGCTTATGTTGTGTTGCTATATTTGGGCACTATATGACCATCTCAGTGTCTTGTAGTGTGGCCCATGTGATGCCGTCTAAGAGAAGTGCCCGCTACAGCAGGAGCGCCTATTCTGAATTTTTGAAGTGAGAACATACTCAGAGCCGCCTATAAAGGCACAGGGCCAAAATGTACAGTTTCAGTGGTATAAGGAGGCAGACGTTTAATTTGAAAGCCAGCTGTTTCTTTGTGTGCTCACAGAAGGAAAGTCACTGCAACAAGTACAGAGTTCATCATGCTAAACATAAGTTACTGGCTTGGATCAGATTTTGTTTTGATGCTGGGCGACCAAACATCCTGTCCTACAGCTCACGAGTAAAATGCTTAGTCGTGTCCTCCTGTTAACCATCATCATATGTCACAAACAAATGCTCAACATGTCTTCCCACACTGTATTCCGCAGCTCTGAGTGAGACGCAAGTCCAAAAACAAAATCTATTCTCCTCAGCTGGCACCATGTTTACAGTCGTCTGTCCTCTCCTGTCACATCCATCTTCAATCTTCTCTGTGGAATGCACCAACTCTGACCTTTTGAAGCTCTCTCAGTGTGCATTTACAGTCCGCTGCAGGGCCTGTCCTGCACCATGTTGGTTTACAGAGCCTACAGAGAAAGCTGCTATCAAAGGGCGTGAGAGTGCTGCTTGCTGGCTCGGTCACAGCAAGAACACTCCATTCCACAGCTGAATGTCAAAAAAAAAAAATCAACTATTTCCTCTTTACTGCTGTCCCACCTCGTCTGATTTCCATCCTACAGAGAGAACCAAAATGTGCAGGAAACCCAGACTGATATTACTTTGTGTCTGTTTTTCTCATTTGTATCCCCAGGCAACATTGACCTAACTTGGGAGAAACTAAGGCGCTGTCATCTCGCAAATAGAAGGGAGGGTTTGGATCAAGATTGACAGGAAAATCTGTCGTTACGACAGTCAGGAGTCACATGGAAAACACTCTGAAGCATGTGTTTCACGCATGTGCTGTGAGCGCCAGACGACTGGAATTCGATTCAAAGGACTCTGCGATGAGTACTGTTGATCAGAATATATCAAAGCAGACATCATTCAGTAAATGACACTGTTACTCTGGTTTGTTACACACTGTCATCTAAGTGGACTGTACGATTTTGGTGTCAAGAAACATGGAAGAGTACAGCATGTCTTAAAACTGGTTTAAATTGGGTCGCAAAGAAATACATAGAGTAAATACAATTGATTCTTCGGGGCGTTGATGAGTCAGTGGTGGAACTACAACTACACTTTACTTGAGTATTTCCATTCTATGTTACTTTACAGTTGTACTCTTCTTCATTTTGAAGTGAAATATTGTACTTTTCACTCTTATCTGACAGCTGTAGTTACTTCTTGCCTTTCAGATTAGGATCAGACATAAAAAACAGGTGAACTAAAATGAATACAGCATTCATATTAAATATTAAACTGGTGGTTCCCAGCAGTGTAATTTTGCCTCCATGTCATGTTTCAGATGTCTGTGAGTTGTTAGCAGTTCCACCAAAGAGACATTTCCTCTCTAGACTTCTCACATGGTTTCATTTAAATCACCGTTCAAAGCTGAAGGAGTTAAAACCCTCCAATATTTCACAAAAACAGCAAAGATTAGAGAAAAGTCCAGAAAATTAATACAAGTGGACCTTTGTTTTTTCTTCTTTCCTGTCCCATTAATCATCTCACGACCCCTCTGGGCCCAATCCCTTGGCTGGGAAACACTGGATTATCCTATTTAACGTCGGAAAACTTTTACTTCTCAACTTATCTCAACATCTTTTGACCTGCACATCAGCATCAACATTCGAATCATGTCACCGTCTTAACATCATCGACTGTCAGTTCTCCATCCTCACCTATCCTCTTTGTTGATCTGATCACCGAAGCCAACGGTGTCAACAATCGTCAGCTTGAGGTGGACGTTGCTCTCCTGCAGGTCGTAGGTTCGCGGCCGCAGATACACGCCGTTCTGATAGTGGCTCGCCTCTTCGTTCTCAAACATGGTGTTGAAGAGCGTGTTCATTAACGTTGACTTGCCGATACCAGTCTCCCCTGTGGACGGCAGGAAGTGGACAGAGTTGAATTACTCGGTCAGGGGGGAGCAATTCATCAGCTTTCAGACATGAGGTTCTTACTGCAGCAACACCAGGGCATTTCTTTCATGTCAGGAAAAACAACAGTGTCGCTGTTTTGCTGCAGTTATGCATGTTGTCGGGAGGAGAACAAATCAAATAAATATTTAGGGAAATGTTCAGTGTTAGTGAGTTGCTAATCGATTACAATATTAAACACAATCTGTCATGCACATTGCACCCACGCTGTCGCTAGGTACTCACCTACACAGAGAATGTTAAAACAAAATCCCTGTGTGACCGATTTACTGACCAGCTGGTCAGGGAGGCTGTCAAATCCAACATGTCCGCCCAAACTCAGGTTACGCTTCTCTTCATTCTGAGGGACACAAACAGCACAAAACAAAACATTAAAAGTCTGGTTGCAATGTGAGGAAAACACACATGGGGAAGACATTAGTCGGAGGTAGGAAGAGCTGGTTGCTGAAGCCCTCACATTCCTATGCAAATGAACATCAAAGACCCTCGGCACGCTCTGCAGATGTAAAACCCGTCGCCTAACATTCTGTGTTAGGTAATCAGGGCCTACGGTGAGAATTCAAGAATAATCCTTCACAAGTATGAGAAACTTAAGACATTTCCACACAGAGATGAGATGCTCTTTATAAGAAGCAAGAATTCATTCAGGGATTTAATATGGGGCATGATGAGAATATCCTCAGTTGGGAATAAAAGTCACACAACGCTGTGAATTTTTCAGTTCTTTGGAATAATTCTGACAAGAACAAACATTTCAAAGCTTCTCCTTTCTATTACTCCTGCACTGCACTGACCACAGCCACAGAGTACAAGCAATATGAATACATGATATAAAACCATTTATCTTCATTTAGGCCCCATATAATCATATTTTCCAATTAGATACAACAAGCTACACCGCCCAACTCTGTAAACAAAACCAAAACTGGTCTCCAGTCACTGCTACAGTAAATTACTGCAGAGACTATGCACAGCCACTCTGTACAACGTGCATTTAGGAGACAGCATCCTAGGGCTAAAAGCACAAAGATTACCGATATACACCAAAGACAGACAGACAAAATTATTGGGTTGTAAGCATTTTCACCTTTGATCTCCCTTATCTAGCCCATCTCGTCTGAAGGAGAGACAGTTAGTGGGAAGAAAAAGCGTGCTAAAGCTGGAGAGGAGGGGGGGCAGACAGCACCTTCAGATGAATGGGGCCACCCGAGCTCGTCTGGCTCAGCCACGAAGGACTGCATACTTGAAGGCTGATGTCACAGAACACAGGCAGCCTGAGAGCAGAGCAAAGCTCAGCTGAACGCAACCAGACTGTGCCGAACTGAGAGGCGGAGGCAGGCCGCGCATGCATACACGGTCGAGGAGTTATAAACCTGACTGAACTGCACAGTCAAAGATGAGCACTGTGTGTGTGTGAGGAAGTATAACAGAAAAAAGAGAAACAGGGCTTAATGTGTCAGGCAACACCCCTGGACTAATCTGACATGAGCTGAGCTAGGCAATACTGAGCTGAGCCGCAGCACACTGCGAGTTTATTACATTACATTAACACCCGTGTTCAATGAAAAAAAAAAGAAGCAATACAAGCTGTTAATATGCTTTAAGTGTCTCTAAATGGGATGTTAGTGAAACATCAAGCCAAGGTGAGAAAAATGTGTCCCATGGCGAGTCAAGCAGGAACAGCAGCGTCACAGCCACAAATCTTGAAATTCCCATTTTTAACCGCTGTGGTTTTCTTATGGAACAATGTTTTCATGGATACAAAAGGAGCAATGGTGTCTTAATCAGGAGAGACGATTATAGCCAGCTCTCAATGTTCATATGGGCACCTGACTATTGTTTGAGGACAGCTGTAAAAACCATGAACCTGTCCTTTAAGTGATGTTGCGAGACAACTTTCAGTGCTGTGCAACAGCGCTCTACCACACTTTTAGCTGTTTATTCCGAAGGGTTGCACTTGCAGCTTCAGATGACATCTAGCTCTTGTTCCTTTTGAGTCTGAATTAACTTATTCTTAGTTGCACCTACCAAATGAATATAATGTTTTGTTGTACTCAATAGCTGGTTTAAGGGGATGAGGAAGAGGAAGAGGAAGAGGCTGTGGCCATTTTTTGTTTGTTAGTCACCATAAAACTCTGAGCTCGTCAGACAGCATTAATTCTTCCCTGTGCTATTCAGTTTGCTGAATGAAGCTTGTGGAGATATTCGGATAGATTGCTGGCGGGGTGAGGGTGTGACCGTTGGTATCGGGCCTGGAAGAAAACCGGTGCAATGAGTCTCTGGATTTTTGAGCTGTTTTTAAAATAGGAGAAGTGGAGAATTTATGCTAGGCTGTATTTACACAGCGAAAGATAAATAATGGCCTGCATGGTCATGTTCCATCAACACCCCGGTTTTGCATGGGGTAGCGGCCTAACTGCACACAGTTGGTGATTAGGCGTCTTGCTCAAGGGCACCTTTACAACTTTTTCTATGCAAGTGGGATTTTTTTGTCTTACACTGCAAGTCTTTAAATTTACACTTCAGGTCACAGACTTACTTCTGGAAACTTGCTGTACCTAATCTGGGCCTTCAGAGATGCATGACCAAACCTTGTTGGTCAAAACTCAAAACTTACCAAACCACATTGGTGAAACTCTCAGATTCAGAACAATAACAAGGATCCTGACACATGAGATAATTCTAAGTTGACCTCCAACCCTGAACCAGACAAGCTGTCAGGAGCTCATAATCTGTGTGTGAATCATAAGAGGCAGATGGGTCGTGACTGAGGGCTACAAAAAAAAAAGCATGCGGACCTGACCAACAGTGTTATCTTTAAGGATCAGACAGAATAGAAGTGCAAACGTGGACACAAACTCGCCATGCTTTGACGTGACTGACTGAATGTGTCCGTAGGCACTAGACTCAGTGGTGAAAGAACATTCAGCATTCAAATCTTACTTAAATAAAAGCACATTAATATTATCAGTGTGAAATGCAAAAGTACTCATTCTGCAGAAAAATGGCTTCTTTGATCGGTGCAGTTAAATTACTTGGTTTTCATTCCAATCCACTTGTTTAATAATGCTTTAGAAATGAGTGTCTGCAGCTTGAAACAAGACCTTAGACTGCTCACTGCATTAGAATTATGAAAAAACAGAACTTGCATTGGAAAAACATGTCGCAATATTCTGACTGCACTGTCTGACTCAATTAGATAACCTGATAAAAGCAGATATTGTGCACAATGCATCATATTATAGATCATGTGTTTTGCATGAAATTCTAAATCAGCAGAATAACAAGAAAAAAAATGTTGTAGTCAAAAAATGTATGTAAGTAAAATGTACAATATTTGCTTTAAAATCTAGTAGAGCAGAAATACAAAGCAGCAGGAAAATGAAACACTGACTAGAGTTTAGTTGCATGTAAGTACAGTATGTGAGAGCTACAGCTCCTCCATTTTTGGGCGTTTTCTCGGTTTTACTTTGGCTGAATTTCCATCTTATGAAGCTCTGCTCAAAACAAAATGGATTAGACAAACAATGCTTCACAAAGCTAAAAATAAACCTGATCGTTTTAGTTCCTGAAACATTTAATGACAACAGCATAAGATGCTGCCTTTATCTAGAGAAGTACAACCAGCAGACAGGAGCTAGACAAGAGAAGAGCAGCAGCGTTAAGTATGACAGGAATGAAAAGCTTCTGGTTAGCTGTCCCAGGGTGAGGAAACGACAAAGTTCTCAGGCCACTGTATCATCAAGCCAACAGGAAGTGGCTGCACAGGGGCCCCAGGTGGCTCTGAGTGAAATGAGGCACAAACCATATAAGCTAGTTCATTCACGATGCTGTGTGTTGCACCACGCTAATGTGAACTGCTTTTTTCTGCCGGCAATGGGCCCTTTTCAGAGAAGACATTTTGAAATGTCACAGAAGGAAAAGCACAAGTGCGCACACAAAGCACAAGAGACAACAGCTAAATTTAACAATTCATTTCATTGTAGATTCATCTTTCCATGATGTGTCTGACTGCCCCATTAAATGTATGTCGGATCAGCAATTCCTGTTCGAAACAACTATCTCTGGATTACTTTGATACTGAAGAACACTTCAAAAAGTGATGATTCTCAGCCACGTGAGTTTGAAACAGCGTCTTTGTGGATTTTTACTTGTGTTGAACATCGGTGACAATGATCCTCAAGGAAGTGTAAGTCTGAAACTGGAAATATGTGCACCATGCTTTCGTGTTATGACTCCAAGAACAAGTTGCTTAAGCACCTTATTTGCCTCCATGGGCTGCATGTCACAGCCACTGCAGCAGCCCCCTGGTGCTGACCATGTTTTGTTGGGCTGAACTTCTTTGATTTCAGAAGACCAGCATACACCTGTCCCTTTGTTTGACAACCTCTGATCTACACCAATTGTTTCAACCCTGGTCCAGTGAGTCTGTAAACGTCAACTAAATCTGACATAAGAAGCATTAAAACCTCACAAAAATGAGTGAGCACCCTGGAAGCAGGCAAATGAGACATCAGCTGTGACATCAACTTTCCGAAAGGTTAAATAAATATGTGATGTGGATCCAACTTGACACAAACTGAGGGCAAAAAAGCAAGATGTTAGAAGCACCCATCACTCCACGGACACATTTTTGGTGAACAGCACTAATATGACCTGAAGTCGTCCTATCACTTGCTCGCTCCTGCTGCAGGCCCCCCCTCCTGCTGTCTTTCTATCCACGCTTCAGCCTCACTCTCGCCTTCTGGCCTCCATTCCCACCTGACTTGTGTCTGACTTGTGTTTGCAGCTCGTGTCTGCCTCAGTGAGCCTCCACCTGACAGACAGCAGCAGCAACTTGGCAGGCTGAGACAGGGGGACTGGGAAGGCCTTTGAAAAGGCTTCAAATATTTACAATAACTTGAGGTGCACTTTGTGTAGAACTAGTTTCCCTTAAATGTCTTGTTTTCACATTAAATTTTAACAAGGCCAGATCAACTGCTAGGGTTATTCCATACTCACTGGGCATGTTCCACTTCCTATATGTTTTATTGTATACATCACCTAAACAGCATGAGACAGGATACTAAACAATTTACAATGGATATTACATGCTTTTTTGGAGCATGTCATGTATTGTGATAGCTAGAGCAGAAGGGGGGCTCAAGTGACAATTAAATGATTAAACAATTATTCAATCAAGTCAAAAATTATCACCAACTACTCCAATAATAAATTAATAATTTCAGTTATTTAGTTTTGCCGCTTTTCTCCATTTCATGTGATTGTAAATTGAACATCTGTTTTGGAATTTTAGAAAATGCACTGTAAAGACATTGCCAGGAACCTCCTGGCTGGTTCCTGAGGTGAGGTTAAGGACTAAAGGGTCTGACAGAGCACCACTACTATGAGATGACCCACCCAAGAATCTTAAACTTTCAAAATCACTTTTTTCTTTTAAATTGCTCTTGAAAACTCACTTAAATTGCAAATCTTTCTTATAGTCATAATTTAATCTGGCCAACATGTACGTGTTTGTATATGTATGTCTCCATGCCTGATAAATATACAGTATTATTATTATTATCATTATCATTATTTTTATGTTGAGAGGGGCTGTTTTTCTTACATTTTAAGTCAATAATAAATTGTAAGTCATTTATAGTAAGTCAGTAATAAGCTACAAAATAAATAAAGAAAAAATAAATTAAATAAACAGAATAATTGATATTTAAGGGTGTCAAAGGACTCAGGCTAAACTGACATGGTCACACCTCTGGGCAGGGGTCCAAAATTTGAAAACCTTCTTAATGAAAACAACATTTGAAACTGCTGACATCTATTTCATAACAAAACATGACTTCTGTGACAAATACTCAGTTGGTTTTGGACGGATGAGTCACCCCTTTAGCCTGTTGCTTCAGTGTTGAGAGGAGATGACGGTCTGGGGGCTTCTGGAGACACTATGGGCCTAACTCAACTTAACATCTATGAGACGGGGAGACCGCATGACGTGATAAACCCACATACACATTCAGTACTCTTAAGATGATGTGGCTGGTGCTTCCTGTCCAATGGTGGTCACATGGATTTACGAAAGTGCCTGATGTCCTTTCAGTTTTAATCAGCTACTGGCACATCATACTTTTGACATCTGAAAGGGTTTTTTGTATTAATACTATGAACATTATGAAATGGAGCACAGCGTTTTTTACAACTTAAGTAACTGAAAAAGAAATATACTTCGATAAGATGTTTTTGCAATATCAAAACGCTCTAGCCACACCTACAGATTTTACCATTGTGTACTGCTGTAGCCAGTCTCTTGCTGCTACTTGTGCTCATGGTGATATTGTAATAACAAAAATGTTGATGGCTAGGATTTGGGAGATGTGCCATCAAGGATCCACAAGCACAGAGATAAAAACTAGTTTTTATCCATTATCTTATCAAATGTGCTCTCTCTCTCTCTCTCTCTCTCTCTCTAATCTTAAACACTCATGCACAACAATTGTTAGGCCACATTACTGCTCAGTCTCATTTATGGCCAGCAGGAAAGACAAAAAAAAATGAGTGAGACAGATGGGAGAGGAGACAGGAACCATTTTATGAGACAGATGTACAGCTCACTCATCTTTGCAGGGCTTTTCAAAAATACAGTTTCCTTACTATCAGTGAACTGAGGAACGTCTGATCCTATAAAAATTATTTCTAGACCTTTGTCAGTTATGTTGTTGGCAAAAAGCCAAAACCTTTGTGTTTTTTTATGGATTAGAGGGAAAACTTGTGTGGATCAGGTGAGCTTTTCTCTCTTACATGAATGTCAAAACTTTCACACGTTTCAAGATCCAGACTACTTATGCATGTTATTGAATGCTGTTGGTAAAGTGAACATCAAGGAGGCGAAACTGATTCAATCACAGACTGCACATTTTAAAAATGTGGATCCCACCGAAGAGCACATTAGGTGAGTAATAAAAAATCTTACGTGGGTGAGGTGTCTATGGAACGATGGACACTAAGTGGAATCTGACATGTACAACTTTGTGACCTTTTTGGATGCAGCAAATCTGGTTCTCGTTTTGTTTTGATAGGAGTGACTGATCAGAGAAAATGACATGCAACTGCATGCATGTTACAGTAATCAAATGCATTTTTTCTATTTTCTGGCTTCCTCATCAACATTTACAGGCATCACAACTGACTAAACTTGCAGATAAAGTACAAAGTGTCAGGTTAATAAGTGTCCTTTTCTTTTACTTTCTGTTTCTTGTTGTCTGTTGCTCAAGCTGCCATAGCCAGGTCAGTTTTACATAGACTGGCTTGATTTGGGCATTCACATACATGCCTTGTTCAAGCTGGTTGCAAATCCAAAACACAGTTGAAAAACATTACTCCAAGCAACACTTTTACTGTTCACACTGAAAAAAACACATCTATATGCCATGTGAAGCACTTTGAGGTGCAGGGCCAAACATCCAACTATTCATATTGCTGCTGATGGGTTCACTGGGCGCTACAAGAATCAAACTATCTTCCTTCATTTGAACAGAAAAAACACTGATTAACATCAAAACAAACATTACTGCCGAAAAATTAATTAATTTTTTTTGCCAACATTATCTGGAAGGCTATTTTAATCTCCATAATTCGGTCTCAGAACCTGTTCTGACCTATTCTATAGATGGATATTGACTCATCACAACAGAGGCTGCAGCTCAGCTGTCATTATTCATCTGCAACACTGGATTTGACAAGCTCGCTCTAGGCAGTTCTGGCCTGTATATTCTATATACAGCCAACATCACTGATGACACACAACAGTCAGTATACTCCACGTGCAATCTGCTCTGAGCAACATTCAGCTGAACAAAACGGAAAAGCCAATGGCTATGGTTTGAGGGAGGGTGTTAAAAATGAGAATGTGTTAAAAATGAACACATATGGACTGAATTCACTAGATAAAACTGATAAATCTACAGCACATATATAGATAATATATTCACAAGTTAACATCACACTCTGCACAAACAAGCAAAGCTGCATCTTTACAGTGCATGCCCATCGCCTCATAATTCCTCATTCCTTGTCTCTTGCCTTTAAGCACTTTATGAAGTTCATTTCATTTTATGCATGCAGGCCTAGCAATGCTCTTCAGGGTCAGTAAGCACTGTACATGCTAAATATGTTACAGGGCATTTCATTACATAACCATTTAAATGAACTACATCCGTTTATATATACGGTACACACTCTAATGCAATCAATGAGTGAAAACAATAGATGGGCAGTCCGCTCCATTGATCGTCTCATATGGCTCCGGCCTAGAAAGCTCACCCAAAGCTACATGGGATTGACATGTGCCGACAATGCAGCCAACCACACATCCATATCAATAGCTGCACATAATTGACCGCGTGCCCTTTATACAAACTGGCAGGCGAGCACGTCAGTTTGTTCAATATGGTCTCACTTAGTTCCGAAAGTTGGACAGGAAGTCGGCCAGTCAGGCAACCGTGCTGCAGCTAAAACTGTCATCCCACAAGCTTGTTTCGCTGCACATCCTCAGCATTTTTCTCATTAATCGTTTTTCTGATTCTGTATTCTAAAAGAGACATTTTACAAAGCGCAACTCTGCAATATCCTCTGCAACCTGCAGCCCCTCTTGGACACCTTCCTAACTTAAGAAATGCCAAGCGTGCAATATCCTAAACACCCTCTTTTTGGATCCTCTCCTTCCTTCGCAGACATGTGTTGCACCAATAAGTGGTAGGAGTGGCCCGGAGTGTGTTCTTAATCTCTTTATCCCTGCAACTCAGCGCTGCTTACTGTCCAATTCACCACTGCAAGGATCTCTTCAAGCATGTGCCAAAAAGTTAATCACCCTATTCAAATCCCCTCCCGTGCATATGCTTCATCACAATAATATTGGTTTTCCGTAACACACACACACTGTCTTGAGGAAATTCTTGACAGTTGACTATCTTACTGTATGCTACTGGTATTTTCTTAAGCCTGTGTTGCATCACTATGCTGCACTGTCAGAGCCATGACTGACTGACTGACTGGGCTTGCCACAAGGAAAATAATGCAGGATGCATTCCACTCATCTGAGAATATGCCTCACCTACTACTGTGACATGCAAAGGCATTTATAGACCAACACAGACCATCAGCAGAAACTCGCCTAGCATTTTCTATCTGTTCAAACTGACCTGGCCTCACTTTTCACACATTATGTGTCCAGAAAGTGAAGCACAAGTTTAATTTTGCACCCCTGGACAGGAAGCTAAAATGAGGCCACATGTCAACACTTTGCTGGGGCTGAGGCTTGTCACTCTGTGGTTACTGCTATCTAGATGTAGTAGCTCACTCGGTACTGCAGTTTTACACAACACAGCTTAAATAAGTTACGCCTAATAAGGACTTCAAGTGTGTCTGTACAGCAGTGAGTTCATAGCAACAGTATCATACTTTATAGCATTTTTATCAGCTAGCTAGCCACCGTATTTGTAGTATTACAAACGTGCTGTGTTTACAGCCACTTCTAATAACGTCAAGTGTCCAGCTGAATGGTGCCATACGTTACACCCTTAGCTACGCATACATGGGTAACGTTAGAGACGTAAACTACGACAATAAACGTTACAAGTCACGACGTTAAAACAGCCCACAATGGCAGCATTATCTTAATTTATCTTTACTGAAAACAAAACCAGTCACCATCACAGAAATCCCTTCCACCATCTCGGCTGAGCCCACATCACAGGCTTCAAAGGCGGGGGAGGCTTAGCTTCATACCCAGCTAACAAACACACTTTTACCAATCACAACCAAGCACACCCGTGGCTGCTCTTGCAGTGTTTTCAGTCCCAAAGAGGAGGGAAAAAAAATAAAAACACACAAGGAACGCCGTGGCTTTCACTTACCGAGAACACGTCAACGTCCGTGGCAGCCATGGTGCGGAATGTGTGGTGTTGGTGTGCTGGAGCAGACTGAGCAGAGGCGAAAGGGAGCAGCCCTCGTCTCTCCGTACTAGCCTGCTAAACTACTGAGCTGGGCTGACAGAGATAGGAAGAGAGGGACACAAGACGGAGAAGAGCTAGTAACTGGGCAGGGAGGCTACTAAGCTAGGCGACAAGATCATTCCCTGCTAGTTCACATCTGTTTCGCTCACTCAGGGTAAATTGTTTATTTTCTTCGCTTTGATTTTGAATGGGAGTCCATGAGAGGGCATAGGGGCTTGTTTGAGTTAGCTTAGGTATGTAGCACGGGATAGTAGGAAAACAAGTCGGCAAACAGAGCTAATGAGTTCGGTAGATACGTATGTTTAACGCATGCCCACTAATGCGGATTAATTCCAACTATTTTTAGAACTAGCTCCTGTTTTCATTAATTATCAAGACTCCTTGTCAAATAAAGTTGACATTTTCTGAATCTGGTGGAGTTTAAAGTCGCCTAGATGCGTTTCCAGGCGGCGTAACGGTCAACGTTTCTACATACGTTCAAGCAGGACGTGAACTATCTTGACGTTCAGGCTACATCTTTGGGCGGGACAGATACGTTCCAATATGGCCACTTCTCAGGAACTCCCATTCCGTCCAGGAATGTCATGCTGCACGTATTGCAAGCCAGGACAGGAGCGACGTCGGGGAGGGCAGAGATATGTGTGTCAGCGATGGCGATAAAAGATAAACTAACATACCTGATCATCACTTCCGTGTAGCTGCACTGTGGCTGTGGCGTTTTCAAGCTTGCCTATTAACATTTGAATGAATTAATGAGGTCACAGATTGATTTTACTTGAATGTGACTCAGCCAATCAGAGCACGCCATACGCTATAATTGCAATATTGTGCCTAATTTACTCCAGTTGCAAAACCAGAAGATCTGTATTGTATGTATCCCACTAGCTGCACTGGGAACGTGTAATTTTCCCATCCTTATGCTGGCATCCAGTTTACATTAAACATTCATAAACTTTGTGTATGTGCGTTCTTACGGCCTGACAAATACCGGATTTTGAGGCTCATATTGGTACTTTTTAGTTTTAAAAACCTCATAATGATCAGCCGAACAAAAAGTGTTTGATGATCCTTAAATTTAGTCATTTATGTCCTGCTCAGATTATATTGTGATCATAATATAATCTGAGAAGGATGCTTCACACGCAATTTTAAAATGCAATATGTCTTTCTCATGCGTGTGAGTGAGTGAGTTCATGTCATAGCAGAGAGCAAATGGGCTTACTATTATTGTGTATTATTATTATTAGTAGTAGTAGTTGCAGTAGTAGTATTTTATTATCTTATGGCCATAAGTATTCACGTGAGCTCAATAATCTAAAGTATAAGCATTTTTCATGCCATGCCATGTAAATGAATGCAATGTAAATGTTCTGTTTCAAATTATCTTCTCGTTAACATGTGTTTGGTTTGTAGCTTCTACATAGGTATGAGATGAATAGTTTCTTTTGGAGTACTGAGGCTGTTGAAACGTACATTTCATGTTTCATTTATTTTGAACACAAAACAAAAACACCAAGAAATATTCATCTACTAAAGCCTTCACTTTTACTGTGATAGAAAATTACATAAAACAGCTTGACGCATTTTTAGTCTTCAGTTGAAAAGTCTTTGTAAACTCGCAGCCACTTTGCCTGCAGGGAAACATCTGCATATATTATTCAAATTGTATCCACGTCTGCACTTTCCCCGGAAAGAGACTCCTTGCAGGTAGGGAGGAGAGAAGCGCGCGGCCAGGTGAGGGCTACTGTACTGTCACCTGGGTGAAGTAACAGGATACAGCGCGGCTGTTAGTTTTGACTTTAATCCGCGTGGAGTCTCCGGTTTTTGTAATGGCTTTGACGCAGGAATCCGTGCTGTCCCTTCTGTTAGCGGAGGGGGGCAAAGTGAAGAAATCCGACTTGGTGGGCAAGTTCAAAGGTTCAATAGACTGCGACGATCCCGCAGAGAAAGAACGGAATAAGGAGCTTTTCAAGACTTCCGTCAACAAGGTCGCCTTCGTGAAAGAAATCGACGGTGTGCGGTACGTTGTCGTCAAGAAAATTTATCAGCATTTACTGGACGGTGGCCGCACTCCAGAAAACAATAGAGAGATCCCGCTGACAGGTGAGCAGCAGCGCCCACCTGTGCAGAGTGAGGCGACTGGAGGCGCCGATGATGCAGGAGGGGAGAGACCGGCTGCTTCTGAATCCGATCAAGAACAGGCAAGCGGTGAAAGTAGCGAAAACCCGACGGAGCTGCTTTCTCCGATAGAGCTGGCACTGCAAAGGAGCAAATACACGGATGTTAGAGGCAAAAGAACGCTGAATTATGAGAATCAAAGGCAGGACACAAGTGAATATACCTGCTCAAGAAAGGGTGCAGTAAATGAGCCTGCCATGAGCAAACCATACGCCTTGCCTCTGAGGATGCCACCCTGCACCACCAGAGTTGAGATCCGCAAGCTGAAAGCGGGCCCGGATGACGCCCCTGAAAGCCCAACGCTGGACACCTTCGGGAGCAAGAGGAGGCCCCCTTCAGTGGAGAGCAGCATCAGCTCCCCCCAGCTGAGGAGGGCCGTGAAGAGCACCAAGGCGTCAGAGGAGCCCAGAGAGACGAGGGCCCCCTCCTCGGTTCCCCTGGAGCAGTCAGAGCACGACTGGCTCGTCAAGTGCGCCTCTGGCCACTGGGGCCAGGTTTACGGCCTGCTGCTGAGAGACAGCCAGCTGGCCGAGAAGAGGGACTTCATGTCAGGGTTCACCGCCCTGCACTGGGCAGCCAAATGTGGGAACAGCGAAATGCTTGCGAATATTATCAACCTATCCAAGATAGGGGGGGTCGACATTGACATCAATGCAAAAACACATGGCGGCTACACTCCTTTGCACATCGCCGCCTTGCACGACCAGCAGTACATAATGACCACGCTGGTGGGGGAGTACGGGGCCGACCCGAGCATCAGGGACAACTGTGGCAAGAAGGCCTACCACTATCTGCACAAAGGCATTCCTGAGTCAGTGAGAGAGCTGCTGGGCGAACCCAAAGCCCAGCTTCTGGAGAGGACCCTGTACGAGAGAGAAGAGCTGGACCTGTTCCCGGATCTCCCTAAGGGCCTGCATTCGATAAGCCGTCTCTTCCAGCCCCACGTGCCGGGCCACAAGAAGAAGCACAAGCAGAGGGCGGGATTTTACTCCGTGAGCGACGACCCCAGCGAGGAACGAGAAGACAGCAGCAGCAGCTTCAGAAACAGAATCATATCAGATGTTTTTATGTAGAATTTCCAGGCCCTCTCCAACAATGACAAAAATCAGACTCCTTCCTCATTTTTGTGCTTTAATTATATTTTTAGATGATACAAGAGATGAAATTCTGATAGGGTGTGATCTGCAGAGTGTAGTTTTGTTAGTCTAAGGGGTAATCAATCAAAGACTTGTGATTGATGATGGTGTCCTTGTGAAGCTGGCTGACTGAGTCTGAGTTGGACACACAGAGGTTTAGTTTGAGATCTTACCTGTACCAGCTGTTTCTTAAGGAGTGTTTACAGGAAACTACTCCAGCAGGCCCTGAGTCATTTTGTTACTCACTGTCTGTGGTCTCTTGAAGGCATCATCGTCTCAGCCTGCCCCTCTGAACTTACCGTACACAAATAATGTTTATTTCAAGGCTAATTTCCATTTGCCGACTGATTGTTATGAGTTCGTGTTTTTCAAATTCAAGTCGTATTTATTTTCCACTGTAGCATTTCAGCATGTAGCATGTAGCGCCAGGAAGGTCGCTGCAAAGTGAGACTGTTAATTTCATCTGTCATCGAGCTCCCACGGACTGTAAAGTCGTTTCATACATTCCCATTTATTGTGATTTTAAATGAGCTGCACTCCATAAGGACACAGACAAAACTTGATTTTTAAATGTCTGTTCTCATCAAAAATGTCCTGTTTGAATCTGTTTTTGATATCAGTACTAAAAGGAAATCAATCTATGACACTTATTTCCTGTTACTGATTAGCAGAGACTTGTTTTCCTCTGTGTTTTCACCTCTGAGCAAGAAATAAAGTGGTCATCCCCTTGATTTCCAGAGCAAATATGCCCGAGCTAAAACTGAGGATAAGCTTGCTGACTTACGGTTTAATCAAACCTCTCAGAGCAGTGAAATATATTAATAAATGAAAATAAAAATCTGAGAAATGCTGTTCGGCCTCTGAGGAGAAATTAGATGACTTGCCTCTTCATCATCGCTCCACTTTGTAACAGATTAATTATTAAACACTGTGAAGCATTCAGTGGGATGTCTGAGAGGCAAACATCCCACTGAAAGTCCCTGGAAGAAAACAAATAGTGGATTTCACAGACTTGGAATATGTTTTGCAAGTAAGGATAAAGGGCGCGTCACTCATAAAGGAGCGTGCAGGTGTTCCATAAATCGTTAATAAATCGTCTGCGAGCCAGAACTCCTCTGAAATGTGGCTGGGATCCATCTTCTGGCTTGTTGAGACAGCTGTGATTCAGCCAGATGTGCAGCTGGCTAGGAATGAGTGTGTGTTGGCATGTTCGTGCATGTGTGCGGCTGATAGAAATGGTATCACCGGCCCCTGCAGCCTGAAGACAAGAAGCAGCAGAAGACCCCGCTTTGCTGCCTTGTTTCCCGTCTGCCCCGGTTCATTTTTTCCTCCACGGAGGTGACTGCGCTATCAGCCGGGCGTCGACAAGACAAGGATAAAAGTAAGACGTGGGTTGCAGCTTGCTTGGGAGATGAAAGAGCCGCGGGTAGAGAAGAAGTGCTGGCTCATTCTCCGACTGTTCGCCTCGTTGCCGCCTCGAGTCGTCTCCCTCCGCTTCTTTCGTGTCTCCTGATGTCACTTCCCCGGCAGCCTCCACTGCCTTAACGTCAAGGCGATGTTTCATCTCCGAACCGCGGGGTTTCGTCAAGCGAATGTTCTTTTCTGCTGCTGCTGTGTGCAGAGAGGCCATCACGGGGTCAGGAACAAGGCCCAGAGTGGTGGGAACAGTACTCAGGTCCTACAGATAACAGCAGGAGCAGTACCATTGTGTTAGATGAAAAGATGGAAGTGGCAGTGGTAAATTTATGTACCAAAGTTTAGAAATACTTCTGAAATTGGATTAATAATTCGTGCTGATGCAGTAATCTGCAAAATGTAGCTCATTTATTTCTCTACGTGAGAATCAGAGCCTCTCCGAACCAGAAGGCAAATCAAACAGATTCCATAGTGTGTAGTATCAGATAAGTGGAGGAATAGTTTGCTACTCTCTTTCTTGCTGAGACTTCGATGAGACGATCAATACCATCTTAATGTCTGTGCATTAAGAATGGACCTGGAACCGGGGGCAGCTAGCTCCTACAAAATCTGCCTCACCTCTTGTAATGTGGCATTGCCTGGCGACCGGCCGAATTTGTTTCATCCGGACAGAGCCGGGCTGCTATCCCCTTGTTTCCAGTCCTTATGCTAAGCTAAGCTAACCGGCTGCTGGCTGTAGCTTCACACGTGGGCTGCAGACATGAAAGTGGAACCGATCTTCTTGTCTAACTCTCGGCAAGTAAGCGAATAATATTTCCCAATGTGTCGAAATATCCCTTTAACATCTGATGATGTTGAGCAGGATTTTTGTTGAACTTCTCCTCTTCGTCAAGCACTGAACAGAATCTCGTGCAAATCCGTCCTCATGATTTCTTCTGCACACCTGTCTTGAAATTGGAGGCAGTGGAGAAATATAATGCGGCCGCATCTTCGCCGTAAACCATTATCCCGTGTGTGTCAGGAAGTTATGAGCAGGGCTTAACTTAGCTTAATTAGAGCGGTGCTTTAACAGAAACATCTACTGTAACAAAGAGGCGATATAAATACAGCCTCACTGTCAGCGTTTTGGCTCGAGTTCAAAGCGCTGCTCCATGACTGAGCTGTGTAAAGACTGCCAGAGGTGAGAGGAGGAGGCCGACGGTGTGCCGACATTCCTGCAGGCACACGGTTCAGAGTTCAGGCTGAAAAGTGTAACACTAATTTGAGCACAGACACTGTATATCATGGTCAATTTAACAGTTATTTGGTGGTGTGAAGCAAAAAATAAACACTCTGTGCTCCCTTCATGGTGTAGCTGTTGCCGACCAACTGCAGCTTATGCGTCATCCACTATTTTCTGTTTTCCTGAGACACTCGGTGATTATCAGGAGCAAAACTCCTCATTACCCAGAGCTGCAACGCATCTGCTGCTGCAGCATTCAGGCCGTCCTGTCTGCAGCGTTCGCCGCCAAACGCTCCATCACTTACACTTTAGCGTCTTTTTAACTACGCTAAACCCAATTACCATGCAATTAGTGTCTTAGATCTTGGTGTTTTAAAATTCCCTGACTTGTGTCTTACGTCCCTGCTGCCCTCGGTGGGAATGTGACGTCAAGTGTTTTTTACTTTGTGAAGTACGCTAAGTGCTGCCTCGCTCTCCTCCTGAGGTTTCCTCCGCCACGTGCCGGCATGAAATCGTTGTTGTTCCCGTCAGTCCGTTCGATGTTCGATGCCTTTTAATAAGCGCCTGTTTTCGCTGACAAACAAACTGGACGGCATTCCACCGTGAGGCTGAACAAACGAGGGCAGAGAGGCGTGAAAGAGACAAGACAGGAGGGAGACGGAGTGCAGAAAATAGATGTCCTCAGAGCGTTTTTAGCCCCAAAATGTGACTCTCATGTCTGTACAGTAAATTTGAAGCTACATCTAGTGTTATGAAGATTTATGCTACTTTCCAAATAATGCTACTATAGTGCAAACTTGATAGCACTAACCGTAATGCTAACCTGAGCCTACCTATTGTGATGCAGCAAGTAGCATATTTTGATCTGGCAGGTTAACTGAAAGCAGGAGGAAACAGCTAGCCTGGCTCTGTCCAAAGCCAACAAAAACTCATTAATTAACCCTTGTATATATATTCTTTGTTTAATCTATGTGTCTAATATGGTAATTAGTGAGCTTTAGAGGTACTGGTAGGCAGAGTTTGTTAACTTGGGACAGAGCTAGGCTAGCTGTTCCCCCGCTTCTGATCTTTTTGCTAAGCTAAGCTAACTACCTCCTGGCTCCAGCTTCATATTTAATGTACAGTCATGACGGTGGATCTAAATCTCGGCAAGAAAGCGTCTAAGTGTATTTCCAAAAAGTCAAACTACTCTTTTGAACTTACGTTTCCCTGATACTACATACTGCTGTGGTACCTGTCCATTCACTATGAAGCTGGACCCAGCAGTTAGTTTAGCATAGTATGGATACACAGGGAAAGAGCTAGCAAGTATGTCTACCTACAACTGAATAGCTCACATATTCATACGTTATGTCTTGTTTGTTCAATCTGCACAAAAACTGTCAAACCAACAAAAGGAAACAGGATATTATATTTACAGATGGTGGGAAGTGTTATTTTGAAGATACTGACAATTACACACTTGAGGGAAGCTGAATGTAAACCCAGCATTTCTTTTTGTGATGAGTCACGTCAGTATTGAATGTGAGACAGACTTGGTGCAATGCAGGATTTAATTATAAGACAAAATTCCCACTTTGACTAAAACACTGCTGGGATTTCTGTCGAGGGAACATTGCTGACATTCAGTTTTAGAGCTCGCACAATCCGGATCAGAAAAAAAATCATCAGAGAGTTCCAAAATATGCTTCCCTGTTCCACGTCCAGACGAATGACCCATTTTTTTCTGCACAACTCTCCTCTCCTCTCCCAACAGTAAAGCATAGATTTAATCCCTGGATGTAATTGTTCGTTTCTCCCGGATGGATCATGAGGATCCAGACACAGAACATGTGAGTTCATGCCTCCAGCTCAGCAACAGTAAATCATTGGATTCTCAAAAGCAGTGTGTCAATATGCCTGCAGAGGGCAGAGACGATCTCTGAGAGAACAATCAATGGAGGAGAACCTCATTACTGAGGACACTTCAGGAAAGCCTAAACATGACATTAACTAACTGTATTGACAAGTTTATGAGTAATAATAGGACAATATGTTTAACCCTAACCTGTTCTCACAGCTTGAATATTGCAAAACATAAATCACTTCCTATAAATACTGCATGTATCCTATATCTGTACGTCTATGTACAGCATCTTGCACTGGATGTGATGCTCATATAACTTATTGTTTGTTGGGACAAAAACATAAACGTGATACACTGGAATGAGAGGGAGAGCTTAATTTATTCACAATATTACAAACATCATGGAATTTACAATTCCAAACAGGCACAAAAAAGACGACTCAAACTCTCAACGGAAAACAGGTGTGAAATATAGCAGAAAGAGTGGATTTAGAAATGTGTCTGCTGTCATACCACCAGCCGGGACACACTCAAATATGTCTTTCCTTCTCGGCTTTAAAGCAGGATCTGTTCGTATCAATGTCACACGCCTCCATTGTGTGAAACGAAATCCCGGACTAAAAGAAAAATATAATCCTACTTCAAAAACAAGCCCCTTTCCTGCAACCTCCACAAAACACTGCTTTGATTGAATGACAGAAGAAATGACCCAGGAAGTTGTCAAATGTTTGTTAGTATGAACACACAGCAAGAACTAAAATGAGTATTTATTTGTGTGCTGCTCCTTTGTGGAAGCATTTTCCACACTTTCTCCCCCCTTCCTCAGTCTTTCTTTCTCCAAAATGTTGGTCTTCTGCATACTTCAGGAATCCCAGCAGGCTGTAGGGAACAACATGAGAGTCTCTCTAAACCGTCAGCCCTGCGTCAGCACAAAGGCCAAAACAAACATACACTTGTTTAGCAAACATTAACGGGCACAGATGCAAACCTCCAGAGAAATAGTTGGGGGGCGATGGCGGGGGTGGTGAGACTGTACAGTGAAAAACATTTAAATATCTACCAGAGAGGAAGGCTTTCCAGTTTATGAGGGAAAGCATGCGTTTAGTCATTTTGTCCACTTTTTTTTTACATTTTGAGTGACTGAAGAAATGATTTTTTTTTTGAGTGTGGAGGTTGCTAATGATGCTCTGCCTCGTTGTGGTCATTATTACATAAATATCATATACACAGCAGTCAACCCATATACTGGATCTCTCTTTTTTTTTTCAATACAGCCAACAGGTAGAATTTCCTGAGGGACGCTTACAATTTGATCACTTCTTAGGAGTTTTGTTGAAAACGCACACAGCAAACACCGACAGGAGTTCTGTCTTTCTGTTCAGCAACTAATCTCTACACACATAATCATGGATTCAAGCACACACACACACACACACACGCAGCACATATTCTGATGCAAAGCAACAGCTTGCATCACTCTTAGAACAACTCTCCGATGTGTTTGGAGATTCAGTACAAAGAAATTCATGCAATTTCAAAACACAATCTGAGACTTTTTAGAAATTAGGGGGGAAAATCATTTGATTCAAGAGCGTGTTATCATCCAGGGCTACCAAGAAGAGCTTTTTAACTAAAGCTGTGTACATTTAAATAAACCTCAAGGCTACACGTGTCTGAAAGTGGCTACACTGTGGAGGTAGAGAAGAGAAAATGAGTTTCAGAAACCTGAAGTGAAGATTGTGGACATTTCTTCTTAAAAAAAACAACAACAACAGTATTTCAAGTATCACGTGTCACTTCTGCGACAAAGGGACATTGGGAGAAAATACTCAGTGATATAATTGCTTACTTATAATCTGCTTTTAAGAGGTTTAGCACCTCCGTATGAGGAACTGATCCAGCATGAAATCATCAAGACTTAATGACATTAAGTATGAAATTGGCTGGAAAAGTATTTGTACACAATGTTGCTGGGTGTGCTCATGTACCTTCTGAAAAACATTATTTCGTCATTCCTATTTAAAATCAATGACAGAACGAGCAAAAGAGAGAAAAATAGCAATCTGGTTTAAATGGATGGAGTAAGGCTTTCACTTGAGATCATTTCGAAAACAAATCTGATTTGAAGAAATGTGCATTTATGTATCATTACAAAGTGCTTTTTTTTCATTCACCCTTTTTGGTTTTTAGTGCCTTAATTTGAAACACATTTAAAAATAAAAACATGAAAAACAAAGATTAAATCTACTACATCGACATGATACAGTACACTGCCCCCTCTCAGGCTACTCTCTTTCACTGAAGCCTTCTCACTGGTCAAAATACAATCTTAAAGCTTATAATAGGTTTCCACAGGTGCAGATGCAGGGCTGTAGCACTACCAGCTGAATGAAAAGTGAAAGACAGATGCCGAATTGCCAAGTATGGGACAAAAAGTTTCCAACCAGCAGCTCTAATGGAAAATGTTCCACAGCGAAATCAATACCAAGGCACACAGAAAAACAGTCCAGTCCTCTTTTCAAAGTCAACGGGCACATGCACAACATGTTGGGAAACGTCTTCAGATGCTTGCTGCAGATTGTGCAGACTGACAATGGGCGGAAATTGGGCGGGTGAGCGTTCCGGGCACTCTCGGTAGATGACAGAAAGGCAATGAGCTTCAGTCTCAACAATCTTTTATTGCTCATCTCATGTGCGGCCTATAGTTATGAGAGGAGAGCAGGCAGATGGGTTCCTCGGTAGCCTCTTTTAAACTCAAACTCTTTTAAAGGACAAAAGAAAGTCATGACAGGGTGCAAAGGGTTGGAGGTGCCAGCTGGACCACTTATGATCCACGCCTCGTGTGTGTATGTGGCAAACCGAGCCAGAAAAGTACAGCCAAAGCTCTCCCCGTGTCTTTTCGAGCATTGAGAACGAAAGGAGGAATTCGTGCTTGTGTTGCTCCTCCCTTCACAGATTCAGGCTGTTGGAGAGGGCCTCCAGCTGCTCCTCTCCCAGCCTCTGCTTCTCCTCCAGGTCCTTCTGCCGAATGAGCAGCGAGGCCTTGGTCTGGACGAAGCGCCGGTAGTCCTGCAGCTGCTCGGCGGACAGCTGACGTGACAGGAAGGTGGAGACCAGGTTCTCTCTCCGGTCCAGGTTATCCTTCAGATCTTTGGCATCCTCCCTCTGTTTGCACAGCAGGCGGTGGCGACTGTCCAGAGATTGCTGAGTGCAGAGACAGAGGGAAAAGAAGATAAATTACACCTGATATCATCAACAGGTTACATTTCCTCTCTATCATACATGATATTGCTGGGGAAAAGAAATACGTTAGGTCTGTTATTGCAACCTTGTCCTGGTGTTAAATTCATGGCTTGCACAGCATTAGACCCATGCTGATAATATGAAATGAAGAAATAAATATCCTGCTGTAAGCAAACTCATACAAATCCAGAATTTGAGAGGACTGCTGACAGTTAATCATGCCCCAAAACCTTTATTTTATACAAACAAGCCACATATTTTGGGTTATATTTTTTGTTTTAATTGAAAAGTTATATGCTGGTTGACACAAACGAGAGCTGAGAAAGTTGTATGATCATATTTCAAACAGCCACGGGACAGGAGGTGCAGTGTTTCCTTATGTCAACAGAGGGCAGGGTAGATACAAATGTCACCGAAACCAGGCTGGAGTTTCGGTGAGTCAGTGTAAATACCAGTGTTGCTGATAACAGCAAGAAAACAAATGAGCCTCTAACAAGCCCTCAGTATGCTGCACGTTCAGCTGGGCTTTTGCAGATGGACAAACTAACAAGGAGCCCTTTGAGGGGTAAAACCAGAAATCTAATGCATCCATGCACACATAAACTGATGCTGAAAACACTTGGACAAACAATAAAACAGGCAGTTGAGAAGGAAAACAAAGCAAAGCTCAGAGCTCAAGTCAGATCCTGTGACACCACTCATGATCATATTTTTGACCAAATTCATTGCTTTTATCAGACTGAAGTTTATGAAATTAGATTTGAAATAACGGACTAATATTGTAGCTACCTCAGCTGCAGCATGATGACATTTAAGTAATTATTTCTCAATATGACAAAACCAGGAAGTTTAGTCCTATTAAACTGAAAAAAAAGATAAACAACATTTTTTGAATTCCACACGGTGAGAAACCTTGACTCCATTTAAGTCGCCCTTCAGCTTTTGGCTTCAAGAGGCATGTTTGCTCTTCAAAAGTAAACAGAATGAGAGTAGAGCCGAGGGCATGGGAGCAGCCACACACCTCTAACACTCATCGTTGTCTTTTGGCCCGAAGCTCGAAATGAACTGCAGTGAATCATGAGACCTGTAAGGTGATGTGGTGCGATATTCCACTAGGAGCACTCGCATGCATTACTGTGTATATGTAAACAACTTCAGGGGGAAAAGACAGGAGTGTAAATGGAATTGTAAAACACGGAGCATGTGATGGCACATTACAGTACATCAGTAGATTTTTATCACATCTTCCGAAACTGATTCTGCTGAACTTTAACCCCAGATGTCAGTCAGATTGTGCCTTAGATTCATTAACAATGTTGGTGCTCTCTACTGAGAAGAAAATAGATGGTCAGAGACTCATAGTTTGATGTTTTGGCTCTGTGCTTTTAATTAGTTGTAAATATATATATAAAAAGACAGCAAAAGGCAAAAATAGACGTTATGAAAAGGATTATGTTGGTATGGTTTTTTCATGAGGGTTATTGAACGCACCGCTGCGGAGAGTTTTCAAAACAGTCCCTGCTGCTGCTGGCAACTGTGTTACCATTAGATAATTATGAAACTTGGACAAAAAAGTAAAAACACAACAATAAATGCTTACTCATCAAGTTTTTGCACGCTCTTTTTTCTAGCATACAGAAATTAATAAAAGAAGATGAAAGGAAAGTGCTCTTACTACAGAATCTCAAAACCCGTATTTATGAACCTACTGACAAAAAAAACTCCAAAAACAAAGCTTTTGGTTCCTCACCTTCTCCTCAGCATCTGTGTGTTGGTCCACAGTGCTCAGGGCGTTTTGTACCCTGGCCAGCCGAGCAGAGAGGCACAGAAGCAGGCTGATCACCCTCTCCAGGTCTCCGATGAACAGGTTGTACCTCTCCAGCTCCACGGGCAGACAGCGCTCATGGACCAGCACCCCCAGAGCCTCCCCGTGGGCCACGTTCTCCTGAATCTCTGTCTGGAGGGCGCCACGCGTCTCTTCCAGCGAGCTTAGACGCGACTTGATACAGGACACTAAGAGATGCTGTTCAATTCAAGCAGAGATTGCAATGTGTGAGAGATTTTGATCAATGATGCTCCAGAACAGATACACATGATGAAAAAATCTGGAGTAATAACAACAAAACCACATAATTTCAAATTGTAGGCGAACCACTCATAATATTTATTCCATATTTGCTGCCACGGGATCATTGATATCGGCACACTGAATATACAGTAAGAGGGGATGTATAAGGCAGTCACGAAGAGGGGGGGGCTATGTGCTAAGCCAAACATTAGGCAATTGAGAGACACCGATAAGAGGTAGACAGTACATCATGTACTAAGACTATCTCAGTGTGAGTAAGTCTATTTAAGGCCAAATAACATCGAGATGGGATCAATGTGAAATCATCACTGCAGTTTCTGTAGTAAAGTGTGTAGTTTAAAGTCCTGTTTGCTCTGCTGTCCCTTCTGGTTTCTTGTCATTTTTAATGTAAATGCAACAAAGCAGTGATAATTTTCGACATACTGTACACTGCCTCCTTATACATATTTGCGACACACTGGTCTGTTTGTTTTGTTGCAGCATTTTCATAATGGTTCATTTCTGTTTTGATTGTGAAAGATCACTTCTCTGTCATCCTCTATTTTGCATTAATTAATAATTACCTTCTTCTCAGCGATGTCAGCCTTGCTCTGCAGGTCTGTAGACTGAGGTTTAAGGCTGTCAGCAGCGGAGGGACAAGGAGGTGGTTCAGCCCCTTCGAGCGCTTCACTAGAAAAAAAAATGTGTGTTTAGGTCAGGCTAGCTTTCTTGCACCCTCTTGATGCAGCCAATGATTCCTGCCATCACAGCACAGCACAGAAATGCTAACACATATAGTGTCTTCAAATGGAGTATACTCTGAGCAAAGCACTGCTGTAACTTACATCTTACAAAACACTGAAATGCAACAGCACACTCTCAAAGTATCTGAAGTGTGCTTACATTAGCAGAAATTTGAGTGCATGCAGCAGTAAGCAGATCGGCAGGTGTGTCTGTGCATGTGATGCAACAAAAGGTAACAGAGCGCAGGTGGAGCTCAGTTCTTTGGCCATTAAAAAACGGTATCAAGTTTCATGGAGAAACATTAAACTAGGAATCCTAATTAATTTGGCCTCGCACACACTCTAAACATCATGTCAGCTCTGAAGAGTTTTGCAGATGTGACTGAGATGGATTCCTGTTTCCATCTCTGTGTAATTTAATTCTACCAATTGAATAATACTAATAATATTAGCGTAGCCTAATCTTTATCCGTAACTGTGCAGAAATACTGTGTTGAATGAATAGACATGCCAAATTTAAAAAAAAGAAGCTGCACAATATTCAACTGCTGATTTAGAATTCCAATGCCTGGAACTATTCAGCACAGCCTGACAAGCTTCTGCTATCTTAAAGTCACTTTCTGTGTCATATTTATCATTTCAGAAGAAAAATTCTCAGGATTGGATTATTTTCTCTAATCCAGGCAGTAAAATGCTCTCATTCTAGGTCCGTGGAAACTAGTGGGAGTATATTTCTGACTCCAGATTCGTGTTGTGTTCCTTGACATGAACATTTACCTTTCTGCAGCTCCTTTCTGCTCCTGCTTCTTCTTGTAGTGCTCCTCCATGAGCAGCGTGTCCTCTGACAGCAGCTGCTCCATCAGCATCAGTGCCGTCTTACGATTGGCCAGTGGGTAGAGCACTCTGGCCAGTGACTGGTCGGCGTTGACCACTGCTTCCACAAGCTCCTCCCACTTAGGCCTCTCACTTGGCCTCTCCAGGCTCTCCGTCTCTCCCTCTGGTGTTCCCCTCTCCTCCATCTCCTGGATTTCTCCCGACTTCTCATCTTCCGTTTCTGGATTTTTCTCCTCTTCCACCTGCTGACTGATGTCTCCGTCAGAGACGGAGGTGCAGGGAGACACAGAGGCTTCACTTGTCTGCGGTGGAGGGGCTGAGCTGTTGGACTCGTCGTCAAAAACGCTGTCTGTCAGCAGTGAGGTCTGGACTTCCTCTTTGATCTCTTCTTCTGGAGGGAGAATCCACAGGGATGGATCTGTGGTGACGCCGCAGCTGAGAGACACTTCATGGTTTGAATCAGGCGGTGGGGCGTCATTGCTTGGTTCATCCACTGACTGCTCTCTCTCTGATCCAGTCACAGAAGGAGAGGTCCTGACTCTACTGGAAGTTAAACAAATTATGGTTAAGAATCACACCTTTCCAAAATTGTTAACACCTGTTAGAGTTTGCTTTAGTTAGGCGCCTGAAGGGTGATATATTCAAATGATGAAGATTTCAGGAAGCTGTGGCAGGAAGTGGTGTGGCACATTCAACTAGTCAAATCATTTCACAGAAGAAACAAATGCTGCACTATTGTGGAGTTGAATCTTACCTGGAGCTGGGCCTGTTTTGACAAGGAAGCTTTGATGAGGTGGATTTGATTTCTCTCTCACTGGTCTCTAGGCTTCTGGGGGACGGTGGGTTCGATGAAGTCTCACTACAGGACCTGAACACATCTGTGACAGGGCCGTGACATCCAGGAGATCCAGAGTGAACTCTGGCCCGGGAAGAGGAGGAGGAGGTGGGCGAGGTGGATCTACTTGAGTTCCTAGTTCCTTCTGTGGCATCCTCCCCTGGTTCTGAGTTCTGCTTCAACAAAGACTTTTTCTGGGTTTGGTTTTGCGTCTGTCCCTGAATGTTCTTCTGGCCGACAATCTCTGGTTCTTTTCCTGACTGCTCTGTTAAATATTGTTTCTTCCTTCCTCTGTCCTGGGCTTCTTTGACTTCGGCAAAGAACAAAACACTCCTCTTCTCTCTGTCCGGTCCGCCTGGTCCAGTCGAATCTCTCCACAGTTGATCCAGCTGTTCAGAACTTTTACTCAGGGCTGACGGTCTTGTTAACTTTGATGCCCCAAGCTCTTCCATGGACTTTCCCCTCTGTGCAACCACACGGACACGCTGCTGGTCCTCAGGCACTGGCTTTATGAAAGAGTCCTCAGTGGCATTCTTCTGGGAACTGACATTGACATACAGTGTTTATACACGGATCATAAGTCATCACTTCATACAAACGATGATTACTAAAGGTTTTGGCCTTAAAATGAAAACAAAAACTATTATATTGACAAATCTAGCTGTGACATTTTCCTATGCAGGTAACAATACATATGTATCATACAATGCTCATACATTGGGAAAAAAATATTGCGAGACTGGCATCACAGAAATAGGCCAATTCCTTCAAAATGGCTTAGTCAATGATTCTTTTACAGTCCCTGCATAAATCTTTTAAGAGGAATGTTGGTTTGCTGGAGCAGGTGGGTGTTGACTTTCTAGTGGCACAATGAATCAAGTACAGATTTATAGTCTGTGCCGCAGCACACACATCACTGACCTAATACTCTCCTGACCTAAAACCAATAAAAATGTCCCAATTTGTCTGCAGTGCTGGTACATACCTCCAGGTTGCCATAGAATTAGCTGGTAATGGATCCCTCTCATTGTCATGTGCCTGCAGACCCTGCAGAAGAACCAAACGGCAACACATTAATTGCATTTGAATACTATAGTACTATAGTACATACTATAGCCAGATGTGGGTTTATTGTTAATATCTTGTTTTCTTTGGCAGAAATGTTTCTGACTCTACTTCAAAGATAATTTCATAATAGATAGAAAGCTTATCATACACTGCCTTTAACTGGTGAAATTAAGTCCAGAATTGTGGCATTTATAGTTTTAGGTGAAAAGGTTATGTGCACATATATCTACCAAGACATTTTCTCATGACTACTAGTTGGTCAGACAACATCTTATTGTCAAAGGTATGAGTTATATTTTTAAATATCTCAGTTTGAACTGACTTACCTCAAATGCATGTGGTGTAGATGTGGATCTGTTCCTGAAGAAATTAGGTGGTTCTGGCTGGTCCAAGAGACTCTCCACTGAGGCAGACTTCCCCTGAGATGGACCTTGGCTCTCCCTCCATCTGAGTTGATTTGACAGGCTAGAATACTGGCCTGAAGACTGAGCTGAGAAGAACTGGGCATACCTGTTTTGTAAAGAATAAAATAGAACACATAACATGTTTGATTTCATGCACACAACTAAAAAAAGCATCAAATTCATTTCTTGCTTTCTGGATCTGCTTCACTTTTGTACCTGATGGAGCTGGTGGAGGAATCAAGGATACGACCAGCAGAGTGCGGCCTGTGGAGTTTCTTCTTCTTGCCATCATGATTTCCTGATAGAGGTCTGGGAACCCAGTCAAATGGTTTCTCACCCAGAGAATGCCTCTGTCTAGATGGAGGTGGCAACTGAGGCGCTGGTTGCTGTGGCTCAGCCACTTTCTGGCCCGTCTTACGCTCCATATACTCCACCAGAGCCTTGTGTTGCAGATGTTTTAAGTTTGTCTTCGAAGCGCTAGAGGCTGAGAGGGCTCGGCCTCTTGTCTCAAACATCTTCCTTCGTGCTGCAACCAGTCCCTGCTCTCCTTGCTGAACATGTTCTTCTCCCTCACATTCAACTGCAAACACACTGTCACTTTCATTGCCAAAGGAGCGGCAAGCAGAGTGGATGGGGGCACCACCAAGCTGATTGAGTTTTTCTGGTTCAGAGTAGCACATCTTCTTCTGCTCTGGAGTCAATCGCTTCTTGTACCCAATGCGTGCTACCTGGGGCTGGGCCACATTTGGTGGCCTCCCGTTTTCCTTTTCAGTGTCATTGTCCACCTCTTTCAGACTCTCCCATACTTCTTCTTTTACACTCCCCCTCTCTGTCTCCTCAGAAGCCACAGAGGGAGTGAGTGTGTCTGTGGAGGTCTCAGAGTCCTGCGATGAGGAAAAAGTGTGAATCACTGCAGGCCTCAGCTCAGGTTTTTGCCTGATGCGGTGTGGCCATGACAGTTGTAGGTCCCTCCTTTTAAATGATGTCTCCCTTAGGACTTTAGACTGGGCATCCTTCAGCTTCTCTTTGTAGTACTTTTTAAATGAGTCATCCAGGGTGTTGCAGGCAGAGATAACTTCGCCTCTATTGCTCTTGCTCGTGTCATTTTTTGGAGGTCTCTCATTATTGTTGGCAGCCACGTCTCCATGAGCTGTTTTGTTTAGGATTGCGTCCTTACCTTTTACACTGAAATCAGCATTCTTTTTAGGCTGTAACGCAGCCCTGCTGGCACCAGTGAGGTGGTACAGAAGCGGGGTTGTTTGTTTGTTTATCCTCTCACTGGCTCCATCTCCCAAGGGTTGTCGTTTCCCTCTCTTTGCCTGCTCCTCTCGCTTGTGGTGGTTAGGCTGTTCATTGCTTGTCAGTGAAGTGACCTCTTTTGTTTGTGTGGTTGAATGCGGTTGGCAGTTTCTGTCAGGTCCACAGTAGAATATAGGGTTATTGGGAGTGTGGCGGCCAATCTCGCGACTCTGCATCACGTCAATTTCTTCTAAGGCATCGAAGCTTCGAGAGGACTGCATCGAGCTGAGGGATAGTCTGCGATTCTCCTGATCCTGGCTTCTGGGGGACAGGTCCTTGCCCTGGGACACAGAAGTGAAAACCTCTCTCTCATCTGGAATTGTACCACTGGAGGTGCGAGAGCTCTCTTGGAGAGGTCTAAACAAATTATCCATTGTGCTGTGGCATCGTTCTTTTTCTCTGAGTGGGTGTGTCTCCAACACAGTGGAGCTCTCACTCCCAGCCTCAGACCCACACAGAGATGCAGAATGTGTTCTCATACCAGATTCAGACAGCTTACACACTCCTGTGACAAAGTAGAACTGGCCCTTATGCTGGATGCTGCTGTTGATAAAACTCTGACCAGCATTCCAGGGGCTGCCAGCTTGGGATGGCTCTGAACCAAGCCAATCATGAGCTGAATGCGCCCTTTTGCGCTGACTGTCAAAATGGCTACTGCTACCACTGGGCTTGTTGTGATGGTCTCCATTGCATGCACCACTGCTTGAGGGCTTTCTAGGCTTCAGGTGCTCAGGCTGGCTTGTGCCTTGGGGAGGTGATCGGCTTACAATGCTTGATGACTTGTGCTGCTCAGAGGAAGCTTTGTTATCCGTGATAAAAAGGTATTCTGGGTTCAACAGCACCCTGGTCTGATCATGAGGCTTGAGATGGGGGCGGTAGCTTGATGGCTGCTGGGCCTGTGGCTGTTGCTGTTTAGAGCCCCTCCAAACTGAGTACACTGTCTCAGAATTGAAGCTTGAGTTGCCTGTATCTGGGTTAGCCGTCTCAGATCTTGGGGTATTCAGACTATGTGGCTGGGGTCGAGTTTGGGGTCTGGGCTGTTGTTGAGGCTGCGGCTGCTGGGGTTGAAACTCAGTAACGGTGCGGTGGACTCTGCTGTTCTCCAAGTTTTTTGTGGCTATGAAACTATCCAGTCGTGCGGGGACAGGAGGAGGATGGACAGAAGGGTAAGCACCTTGAGATGGAGCCCCTAGAGGTACCTCTTGTTTAGAGAGTGCTTTGTTGTTGGTATGGAAGCCGTCATTACCATTGTGGTTGTTGTGGTTTACTTTGCTGTTGGTATTGTTGCGGTACTGCTGTGAGATAGCTTCCACAGAGCGATAGAGCTGGTCCATGGTCTTTAAATCCGACTGCAGAACCTGGTTTGGATGATAAATGGACTTTACGTACTTAAGATCAGCATAGTGGCTAAAGGAACTGGACTGTAGGTCGTCTGGCAGAAAGGGAGAGGGGTAGTCTGGGGCAGTGGACCCGCCAGAGAAGGAGCTGTAGGCAGAGTCTCCTTTGCCGTGTTGGTGATGGGCAAGTTGGTCGGTGATGCTGCTGTTGGACTTGGCTGGGGAGAGCCGGCTGACAGGCAGGCTCAGAGGATGCAGGTCCACGTTGCTCATTCTCTCAAAGTGGAAGTTGTAGGAATCCATGGAGGACTGGGGTGGATGGCAGGAAGGGAAGGGCAGGGTTTGTAAATGTGCTGTACGTGTCTGCACGCTGATGCATGTGTCTTCGTTGTGGGTGAAACTGGGGGAATTACCACCAACACATTTGCACCAGGTCGTCCGTCACGCTTGGAGCTAATTAGGTCATTTTCCTGCCTCCTTTTTGTTTATTCAAAGCCTCTTGAAACGGTCTGCTCAGTAACTCCTGAGGGTGAAAACATAAACATAGCACAGACTGGTTATCAGTCTTAGGACTCATGCTCCAGTTATACATCTATGGCCAATGACTGCTCAAGTGTGAATGGGTTAGAAGAAATGTGGGTTCAAACAGAACTGAAAAAAAGAAAAATCACAGTGACTGACAGGTACTCTATATATCATGAGGCTTTGTCTTGTCTGCTTTGCAACGGCATGACAATCTAACACAAACACACACATGCCCGCTAGGTTAATGGCACACACAGCTCGCACTGCCACATCAAAGAAAAACACCTTCAAAAATTCTTCATCAGCTCTGTGTTTGTGAAAATGTCCGTGGGAAAAAAGCTGCTTTTTTTGCAGGGTGCTTTCTGCTCAGACACTATTAAGATGCCAGAAAACAGTAAGTCACCACTGATAAATCTTCGCCTGGCATTTCTAGGTCAAATTCCTCTTGAAAAAATCTCCATCTGTTATAAGTTCTGAAGACAAATCATACACCCCCTTGACTGAAAAAATGTTAATTTTGCTTTTTCCCAGGAGATAACTGTTTCTGGTATAGGTGCTGGTATATGGCAGTGCAGAGGGGGGAACCATTTGACTGTCCTAATTCTTCCCTTGTAAAGCACTTTGTCACTTTGTTTTGAAAAGGTGCCATACCACGCTTATCACATTATTATTATTATTCATCCATTTGGAATTTCTCCATGAAATCAAACAAGTTTGAACAACATAATTTTAAACAAAAATTAGGGCTGCAACTAACAATCATTTTCACAATTGATTAATCTGCTTGGTCTGGTAAATGTCAGAAAATGCAGTATAGTCCAAAATCGAAAGACATTTAATTTCCAATTATATATAACAGAAAATCAAATGCTCATGCTGATGAAGCTGAAACCAGAGAATGTTTTTTATTTTTGCTTAATCGATTATCATAATAGTTGCAGATTTTTTGTCGATTGATTGATCAACTTATAATTACAGCGCCAGTCAAAATAGTTACTTGATAGCAGAGTAGGTTCAGAAATTCAAGTATATTCCCCTATACAGCAGAACTACCTCTGTCTGGCTGAATGGCAATGATTACATTTTGTTTAACCAAAAATGATATCTGCTTCTCTTACACTGTAAAGTTGATTCTAACAGCATTTTGTTTACAAGACATACCGTTTTAAGTCATTTTGAGGTTTCTCAGCTCACACAGTTTACTGCAGCTTTTGTTTGTAGGTCAGTACAGTTAACCACCTGTTGAAGGAGTCTGTCTGCCGTTTTGCATCAACAAGGCCTCTAATTAAAGGCCTTGAGGTTGGCGGTGCACGTTGCAGCCACACATGAAAAAATGTCAGGAATTCCATATGAAACTACAGAAATCTGGGAGGATTAGTCATGTGACAGATGTATAATGCCTTGTTATACAGCACTGTGACCTGTTAAGACTTGTCTACCTTTTCCCCTTATTATTCTTGCATCAGCATTTGCTCTCTCTTTCTCGTCACATAATTGCCTTAAATGTGGCCAAAATTAAACTTTGACTTGACTACACAAGCCCTATATGAGACCATTATCAGGAAACTTCTGAGGCTTTTATACTCTGATAGAAGCTATAGTGTTTTGTAGTGTGCGCTGATTATATTACTCATCACCGTAAAACTAATTTATTTCCAACTGAGACACAGTAGAGCATAATCAGCCCATAAAACCACTTGCCAACACCACCTGATTAACACTATTTTGGCCATTCAGACTGAATTTGCTAGAGCACTCAAACTTTACAGGCCATTTGTTTCGACTGGGATAAATCTTTTGATGACCAGAAACCAATTAACTTCAGCCTTAACTTGAAAGTCTATGGTGGGTTTCTTCTAATTCCTTTAATACATTTTCACAGGTTTCATTATTCACTGTAAAAGTACACAGAATTAAATAATTTAAAGGGTTAAAATTCCAACAATTCTCTAACATAATCATCTGTAATCATCAGCCATCCAAAAAATATCATCTTCAGTCCAGAAACCAGCCCCTGCAAGTTAATAACAGGTTGAGGTTTTACTGTGGACTGTAATGACAAAGTAAATGTAGGCTTGTCTCCTCCATGACCTGCATACCTTTCCATGACTTTGTCATCAAGGTGAAGCTACATACCTGTCATGCATACACAAAGGTTAATGGTACCCACAAAACAAAGACAAGCCAACCAGTTGATCAACTTTGACACTGCAGTACGAAATCTGGGCCTCACTATTGATGGAATGTGCACACAATCAATCAGCTGATGGTATTTCTTTTGTTTTGGGGTTTTTACCAACCAGAAGTTATCCCAACCAACAAATATAAAAATCATGAATTAAATGGCCACTTAGCAACTGAGACAGAAAACTGTGAACTCCTTTATAAATCAATTTCAATGAGCAACATTTTCACAGTATTGCCAAGTTCTTGGCTGAGCTGAAAAACCTGAATCAAAGATGATCCTAGGTGGTCGTTTTGCATACACACAAAACCCACCTCCCAAGAGCCTTTCAAACTACAGTATTAAGGGGGATTCCATGTGTTTATGAAGGGCCTTCTGATCTGTGGTGTGTCTGTGTGTGTGTGTGTGTGTGTGTGTGTGTGTGTGTGTGTGTGTGGTTTCCAGCCCTCCTCTTCTCTCTGCGAACAGAGAGAGGCTCCCAAACAGGGGAGCGCTCAAGTGGAAGTGATGGAGGGGACAGGCAGTGACAAAATGTACAGAGAGGAGAGAGGAGAGAGGGAGGGAGGGTGAGGCAGAGGGTGACCAGCCCAGACAAATACCCTCACACGCAAACCACAACAACAAGAGACAAGAGAAGTGAACAATGACAGCAGGAAAGCTGAACACAAGTTGGAAGGCTGGATCAGCAGTCACAAGGCAGACCGGGAACTACTTGATGGATCAACAACTTACAGACTGGTTTGAATGAAAGTTTAGGAACTTAAGGGAGCACTGTTAGCAAGACAGAAAAAGACAAACTCACCCAAACTTTGAGTCTAAGTCGCTGACCTTCCTGATTTCCATCTGAAAAAGAAATACGTTTCCTAAGTTTCAACTCGAATAAGGATTTGATGAATGATTCCCGTCTTAGTTTCTCACTCAGAACATCTTTCTTCCTCTAAAGAGGGACCAGACCAAGTAACCAGGAGAACTAGATATTAGAGGGAAGACTTCTAGCGAGTCCCTTCTCCCCCCACCGAGACCCGAGGCTGCCTAGCGGGAGCCACTGATTGGCCAGCCGATGACGTCCGGCTCTCCGATGCACAATGAGCGCAGCGGAGGGAATATTTCACTGCTGCAGATAGCTGCTAGTGCTGCCGGCCGCCTGAACAACAGAGAGAGAGGGGAGAAGGAAAAAAAAAAAGAGGCCTCGCATTCCTGGCTGGCTTCAAAGACGGAGCAGAGCCCGGGCGCCATTCATTCCCAAGGCCCTGAGCCCCGCACATGGAGACTGGCCAAGGCAGGAGGGAGGACGGAGGAGGGGAGGGGGTAGTGGTGGTGGAGCGGGTAGGTGGGTGGACGGGTGACCTCCCAGCCTCCACCCAAAAAAAAGAAAGAAAAAACTAACTATCCCCCACCATCACCCTATTAGTCTCTCATTAATTCTTCTATTCTTTACAACCCCTGTTAATGACATTTACAAAGAAGCAACTCAGCTAGTCATTAATCAGCTACAGAAATCTCTAGTAATCACTACTGCAGTAAGACTGATACGAAGGTCATCATTAATGTAATTTAATTCATGTGATAATTGCTATACCAGTGATCACTGAAGATAAAACCATCTCTGTCCGCAATATGATAAATGAACAATTACAACTGCCCTTTTTTTGGTGGGGTTTATGACATCATAAAGAAAATTAATTCACTAAATGAATATAAACTGCTAAGACTGAAGTACGCCATAAATCATTCTAAGCATTTAAATACACTATTTGAGGCTGATTTGTCTTTTGCACGGGTCAAACTCGCTCTCAGTGACACAGTTAGCTTTCAAACTTAATGTGCGATTGTCTGATATAAGACAAAGACCCTCGTTGCCTCCCCTATTGTTTTCGATTGTGGCTGGCAGTGCTTGTGCTCAGCTAGGCAGAGGTTTTGCTACTGTTCGCACAGCGGCACAGAAAGTGGTGCAGAGCGCAGCATCAGTGTAATGTTGTTGGTTTTACTCCACCTGTTGCCAACATAACCTTTCTTTGTGATGGACACTTGTATTGAAAGAGGGAGTGATGCATTTTAACCAGATTATATGATAACTGTGTGCAACTGTAGCTTTGATATTATTTTTCAAGGTGCAAAAATCTGAATAGACACTCTAAAAAAACAATATAGCATTTGAACAAAATGTAAAGTGAACCTGAGCACTATGTGGCTGATACTGGATTGCTGTGGCTGTTAGCTTCAAATGATGCACAAGATTTATTAAGGCACTTTCCACACAAGATTTTAAGACAACCCTCCTCAACGGGGGTCAACATATAAACAAATAGAGATGTGTTAACAAGGATAAGCTCATGACCACATTCTGCCTGGCAACTGAGCTAAGAACTACATCATGGTGGAGGGAGGAGAGAGTTTGTCTTAAGAACTGCAAGAATTTAAAGACCATAAAAACTTCCAGCGTGGTCAGGGAAGGTGTCAGGCAAGGCCACATTGATTGGATTTATAAACCACTGAATGAGGGAGAGAACGGGTTGAGGGCTTGGGTTGGAGTGAGGGAGGAATGAATGATGGGAGGGGGTGTTAAATTCTTTCAGATTTTCTTCTTTTTTTTTTCTTTTGTCTTTCATTGGTGATTATGTGTGCTAGCGTGACCTTCACCATGCAGCCACGAGACTGGACCACCAGGCATCTGAATGGGAAGCAAAAGGCCGACAACATCAGATAAGGAGATAGAGAACAAGAGGCAGGGAGCGCAGGATGACAGAAAGATGCAACAGAACCACAAGAACAAAAGGTGAAATGAGAAACAGGGAAGACGCATTTGAGAAAGATAGAGAAGAAGGTGAAAGAGACAAGCTGGAAATTCAGAGTACCAATGCCACGGTAGGCAGCCAGCTAACAAGCAAGCCAAAACCAATAAGCTTGATTGCCCTGGTAAATCTGTTCATAAAGATGATGATGGGTTGACGGACCTCCAGACCTCTGGCCGAGGAGCTAAATGGATTGGTCGTATCCTCAAAATACGACAGCACTGTTGCTGTTTCACAAAGATATTTTAGACTTGTCTGCTAAGGTAAGACAGTGTCACAAAAGCAAAGACTGACGTATTTTAAAAGTTAGCCACCGTCTGACTCAGAAGGTCAACAATGTGATTTTATTTCCTGCTATCTACTAAAATATCTGTGAAACTTTCTAACACGCACAGTGAATCATATCAACTATTATAGTGTGTCTGTTTCTTTCTTTAACATTCAGACTTGAACCGTAGTTCATTACAGTTTGAATGCTCAATTATCTTAGCAAGAGGAACAAATACAGATCACTGAGCCATAAATCAATTATTCTGACTGAAAGCATCCTGGTTACTTTTAAAAGCAGCACAATGCACCATGGGAGCAAACCGGTGCCAGAGAGGAACAAGCTTGAGGACGGCTGTCTGGATGTGGCTATATGCAGACACTAATTCCCATAAGTCTTGTTGTGTTAAGAAATATATGTGAAACACATAGTGGACCCCTCTTACAGGACTACCCCGTCAGTCTTTTAGAAAAAAAGTACACTCACAGAAAACAGACCGGATACTCTGAGGGCACAGCACAGTTTCAAAGGACAGGAAAAAACAAACATACACATGGCCAAGATGTACCACTCTTATTTACATACTAATGATTTAAGCTACTTGTGAAGGACTAAAATCGTTCCACTGGCCTTTTGGCCCATGAAAGCCTTCATCAAAATGTGAACCATTATATTCTTTACTTACGTAGTGCTTGACCCTCCATTAAATTCCACTTAGGGGCTATCTTCCGAGTAGGTGGAAGAAAATACAAGTTGCTAGAAACCTGAAATCCTGAAGATGGACTCTTCAAATCAGAAATAATTTAACATCTGTGAGCGTAAAATGGTTGAGGGAGGCATCACAAACACTGGACTATGACTCAAGTCTCCCTCAGGGCCTGAAAGACATCATTCCCATTGTCCCTGATCAAACAGAAACAGGAGAGGAAGCCGTGTTTGAAAAGGTGGAAGTGGCCGGGTGTCATGCACTGACAGAGCAAAGCATCTAATAGCGGGAAAGGGAAAGCCGTGTTGCCATGCAGTGTTACCGCCAATGAGATTCAGCATGTCTGTGTGTGTGCAGGGGAGAGAAACTGTGGCTGTGTGTTGCTGGGCAGTGCTCACACCAGTGTCTAAAATCTACAGCTGACCAAGACAAGCTGTCACACTCTAATAAGCTCCGCATTCCTGCCCTGATCTGGCCTTAATACTTGACAATATTAACATGTTGTCTACTTGATTTAATGTGGATGTTTTCACTGAAAGTTGTAAGCGCCCAAAGAAAAGTGACTACTGAATGCACGTAAGTGCAACTGCTTCTTTATTTGCAGGGATGTAAATTTCTAGCAGCCCTGCTATATGTATGCATGTGGCTTTTTTGAAAAATAATGCTTACATCACGACACACACAAACACACACAATGTCAATAAAGGTATACAAATAAAACTCTGCTATAAAACAAAAAATCCCAGTTAAGCATTCCATATCCTCCCTGGTCAACCATTAACCAGGAACTGCACCACGCCAGCTTAAAAAGTGAACACAGGCCTCTGCGAATGATAAACTTATTATTACATTCAAGTGGATTCTGAGAAGACAATTACTTTTGTATTAAGGACCCCCCGGGGGGCTGCAATATGATCTAGTCATGGTGAGTTTAACTGGATACTGAAGGAATTCCTCTGCACTAGAATAATACAAGGCTGCAGGGGAAGGAGTTTTGTTTGCGTGTAGGTGTGTTTGGTCAGAACAAGCCGAGCAAATTCATCATGACTGCAGTACATCGTTTTCAGTCTTTGGTATGCGCACTAAAATTCAGAACATGCTGATTGGGGTCAAAGTCAGATGTGAAATGATTATAAACAGGACAATTATGTAAGAAACTGGACCAACCTAAATGCTGTCCCAGTGCCATCTCACACACTTCTTTATACAGTATTTTAATTTGTGTTGGAGCAAACAAACTTGTCCTGATGCGAGGTGGTAACCTCTGATGGAGGAGAGAGGACACACAGGACGTCGAGGCTCAGGAATCACACGTGTCACTGGCTCAACAGCATCTTACACAATCTCGACAAACAGGAGAAAAATCTTATTCAGAGCAAACGTGTGATACCACCAACAACAAGGCAGCCACAGTGACAAAAGAGCGCCAGGCCGAAAGAATGTATGAAAGGAGAAAAAAAAAAGCACAGAAAGTGAGAAAGAAGAGACGGCCCAGCAGGAAGCTGAGGACAAACACCACAGGAAGAAAAAACACAATAACAAATGACCCACTTCCTGTTCAAAGGTGGGAAAAGTCTCAATGACTCCATCATTATGGAAAAATGTTATCCCTAAAAAAAAAAAGAAACCTATTGTTCTTGGTCCCCAGTGTGTCCTATAGCTCAGGCCTCATCTCTCAACAGCAGGACAGATAATATAGAGCTCAGTTTTGTCTTCACCTGAAAAGCAACCCTATTTTTTCTTTGGGCAACATCCCCCCCACTACCTTTGCATGGTTATGTATGATTAACTGTTCAGTCCAACAAATGTCATGACTATCACGGTTTCAAAAACATTCACATTGTACCAAAAAAGCACAGAGGTACTTCATCATCACAGAGTTGCTACAGTTAGCTCAGCCCGTGTCATCTCTTGCCTAAAGCTGTCTCTGCCCTGCCAGGCTGCACTAACCATAACTGTCCTGTTATATAACGAGCTGTGGGCCGACCAGCTGACCACAGACACACAACAGATGCAGGAATTCACCCACGGTGGCCCCAGAGCTGGTACTGCGTCACCCATGACACTGCATGACTTCACCAGCAGCACATGAGATTTAGTGCAGAGGACGAGACGTCCCAGGGCGACGATGACTTCACAGTATGTGTATTGTTCCTGTAATGTAGCCCATCATTAATTAATCTCATCTATCTCGTGATTGAGGGTCTTCCACAAGGTCCACCAACAACCAATGAACAGAAAATTCTGCTGCAGATGCAAATGCCATTAGAAAACAAAGTGATTTAGTGTTATTAATGAAAATAAAATGTCAGGTTGACAAGAAATACATTGCAGCAAAGAAGTTCCGCTGCAAACATACAGAGCAGAGAACAATGCAATCCTTGTGCTGGCTGGTATACATCTGGTCCTTACTGTTACTCATGGAATGTATTAATGATTGTAAACTCCATGGCAAAAGCTGTTAATGGACTTATCACACCTTACACAGAGTGGTGTGGCATAAAGGTCATACGATATGACCTGGTTTTTCACAGTTTACTTATTGCAACTTCTCCCTCTGAGGATTTCATTGTTTGCCATGAAAGGTATTTTAATGTGCAGTATGTGGTGATTTCATTTATAAGCAACATATGTACCACTCTGTGTTATATGGCCTTACTTTAAAGATTAACTCTTTTTTTACTGTATTTAATCAATCTTTGATATTCAACTCATTCTAGGTATTATTTCCCAATAGTGTGCTGTCACTCATGTCTGTGGTGGACCCACTTTCCTCCAGCCTGCCTCACACTCTGTACTTCTGTAGCAATACTGAGATAACGCAGTGGTAATTATAACAATATTCATTTGCAGAGAAAAGGTTAATGTTTAATGGTGTACTTATGGCCACGCTAGCAGCAGGTCAAAGTTTTTCCAGTAAAATATCTGAACATCTATGAGATGGATGTATGACTGGCTGATGAACTTCGATACTTTTATGGCACCGAGCGAAATGCTTTGATGCTAACGGGTGTCAAAAAAACGCCTTGTCACTCTGCACCAACTTTCAACACCTAAGGACTAATCTCATCAGCATCAGTGAGCCAGTAAACATGCAACATGCTTGTACCATGATCTAAAAATATACACGTCGTAAAGAGGCCTGCAGGAAAAACACTCACTCACTGTTTTCTTTATAATACCAGCGGCTTATCTGCACAGATAACTGAGTAAACTTTGTGCTGCTAGTTAGCAAGCCAGTGCAGCTACCCCATATCTGCTCATAAGTCTGTTCACCACATTGTCCACCAGGATGCAATTTGTTTTTTTCTCTTAATGGATTTTACAAAATTGTTATTGGAAAAGTATTGTTCAGAAACCGCAACTGAGGTCAAGGTATCTGTACCTGCACTGAAAATGTTTGAAAGACACCCAGCCCTAGATGGATGAGATTCCCAGAGTGACAGACCCAGTTAGTCAGGAGGTACCACTACATTCCCCATCTTCACTGTCAGCACTGGAGCCCCCCAAGGCTCTGTTCTGAGTCCCTTTCTAAACACACCCTACAGTAATGACTGTCTTACCCGTCCTCTATTACAAATACTTGCCCTCCTCACAGACGGGGACTCAGTCACAAGCTACCAACAATTCATTGCTCACTTCACCTCCTTCTCAACGTCACCAAGATGAAGGAGCTCATCTGTGACACCTGTGATAAACTCACCGCCCCACTTCCATCAACAGCCACCCGGCGGTGGGGGGTGTAGAGCTTTAAGTGCCTCGGCATCATCCTGGACAGTAACCTGAGCTTTGATCACCACATCACAGACACCCATAAACGCTGCCAACAAAGACTCCGCCATCTGCAAAGGCTCTCTCAGTCAAACCCCACCCCCTGCTTCTTTTATACCAAAGTGTCATTGAACCCATCCTCCTGTACTGTTGGCGAGAAAATGAAATGAAAATGCACTCACACTGCATATACAGACAACCAATGTGCAGAAATGACGAGGAGTGTTGTGCCTTCTGCTAGAACTGCTTTAAATTGCCTTAAATAGCCCCTACTAAATTTTTGAGACATTCATGACTCCTGGAGGATGTAGCCTCACAACTTTGGTGATCCTCTGACTTTTCATCTAGTTTTCATCTTTCATCAAGTCATTTTTATTATGTCCATTACTTTGAATCATAACCAAACACCAGCAGAAAGCAAGTTATTTATGCTTTCTTCATGCAATTTCTGGTCCCAGAGAAAGACGAGAAAGGGACAGTGGCGCTTAACCTTAGAGTTTGTCTGCCAGACATTATAAAAATCATACAGTAAAATAATCTACTATCTGTTCTGGGTACGCATGGTTCTATCTATCAGGAGGCCAAACACCTGACACTTTATGGCACTCTGACCCTCACTGCCTTATCACTGGTAGTTTGGCTGGTTTGGTTGTTTGGCAAAGGCACATGGAAAGGAATGTGCTTGATAAGCAGCCAGGGCAGGTACAGCAGGTAAAACAAACAGGTTGTTATAGTCACAGCCCTCAGTTTGACAGCCTCAAAAGATGCAAATACTAAACAAAGATTCGCATTTTTAATGTTCCTGTCCATAAAACACATGGACACCTCATGCTACAGACTATTCAATCATCAGACAGGTAATTAGGTTTACAACTCCTTGTTCGTTCCCAGCTTCGGCATGTTTAAACAGATCTGTGGACACTATGTCCTGAAAATATTACTATTTGTACTAATGACTGTACTGAGTACAGCTGCATTCAAATATCAGTTACATAACAGATACTCATCTCTGTCATATATTGCCTGTGCAAACGGCAGGTGAATTTACCTGATAAGAGGATAGCCTGCAGAACCCTTCCTGGTAGAACAATCAACTGAAGATCCAAGGAACATACAGTGCAGCTGTTGGGCTACAATCAGTAACCTAATATTGTGAGTTGCTGCAGGGTAATTTAGTTTAAAAGGAAAGTTGAGGTTTCCAAAAAGTTGGGCTGCAATTAACTTTTGCTCTCATTATCCATTAATATGCCGATTATCTTCTTGATTAATTATTTGGTCTGAAAAACTTCCAGTTCAAGGTGCCGTCTTGTTTTGTCAGACCAACAGTCCAAAGACCTAAAGATATGTAGTTTACGATCGCATAGGACAAAGAAAACCAGAAAATAAACACCTTTTTTTGACATTTTTATTCACCTAAACATTTGATCAATTATTGACATACTTGCTGATAAATTTCCTGCCAATTGACTAATCATTGCAGCTCTAGCTGTACGTATATTTTGTGAGAAACAAGCTTAAAGGCACCAGAAACTCCTGTCTGAGTAAACCACCCTTTCCATCCAAACTTGAGAAAACTGCTCTGTTTTGTTTTCATCTCTAAAAACACCCGCTTGTCAAGTAAAGACAGGCCTGGACGTCGAATTCAGTAAGACATCCTAATTATTTCATATAATTAGGCTGTATTATAATCACAAGGACAAAGTTTCAATTCCCATTGCATAATGACATTAGATATGTAATCCTGCAGTGAGTGGAATATGCAATGGAAGAAGTGCCAGCTTAATGACGTGCCAAGGGCGATTTTTGCAGAAATGCCTAAGCACCAATCATGAACGCATGAATTGCCAATAAGTGTTTAGCAATACTAGCACATAGTGAGAGAGTAGACCTTAGATTTAGTTGCTCAATTCATCAAGGCCTTCCTTAGACAATGGGTTCATCCATTTAGCTGCAACAGATGTAAATTAGATTATTCAGACACTACACACCAACATCTTTCATGGGAAAACACGCAAAACTTCATCCCTAACCTTCTGTCTTTACGTCAACACAATATCATACTCACTTTGAGACAGTCAGACAACATAACTAGAGCTGATTGTTTTCCCCTCCCCTAATCGTTCGACCTCCTGGAGTGACCAAAGTCATGTTACAGTAAATGACTTGCTGAGCTCCGAGACAACAGCATTCCTCGTCTGGCCTCATGGCTCCCCAAGAACCATCTAACATGAGGCAATTAGAGCCAATGAATGGACATTTTTAGGCTGCAGACTGGAGAAGAAGTTGCCTGGAAAAGGTGGATGGATCCAGGCTGGAAACTATGCAAGGTCATCTGACTCCATGCACTGGTAATGCTGCATTTTGATATGTTGCATTAAGAAAAGCACAGGTGTGACTAATAAAATGAATGATGGCTGAATTCCATTCGGCTGCTTCGGTTTCAGGGTCCTGGTGTTGTTCATGCTGGCTCAGTCTCACACTGTTACGGCTTGCAGGGACATTTGAGTCGAACCATCATTAATAGTTATTAGTAACACCTGTGTTTTTCCGACCATGAGTCAAAATGTCTGCTGAAAAAGACATATGACTGCTGTTGTTAGCCTGCTAACCATGCTAGCTCCTTCAGTTTAACCTTAAATTGATCCTTTTACAGACATTTTGACTGGTCAAAGCAGGAAAATCACAGGTGGAATTAATAAAATTAATGATGGCTGCACATTTAGGTAAGCCAGTTTCAGGGCTGGTACTGTGCATCCCATACCCGTAGCCCCTTTAATGTTAATGTTACAATTTACATCTATTCTTTTCCTGCTCCGAGTTGAAATGTCCGCAGTGAGATGGGTCTGTCTCACCTGGTGAAACCTGGTATAAGGTGAAATTTTAATATAATAACCTGTGGGGGTGCATAATGGCTGTGCAGGGTCTTTAAAGGAATTGTTAGATCTTTTGGGCAACTATTTGTTTCTTGCCCAGAGTCAGATCAGCGGATCAACACCACTCATGTCTGTTCACTAAATGTGAAGCTACTGCCAGCAGGTGATTAGCTTAGCATTGGACTTAGCATAAAGACTGGAAATAGGAGGAAACGGTTAGCTTGGCTGAGCTCAGTCCAAAGTTTAAAAAAATCCACCTCTAAATTTTACAAATCAACACGTTATATCTTGTTTGCTTGATCTGTGCGACAACAGAAATAACGATAACTCTCTGCAAGAAAACAAATAAATGGATTTCTCAAAATGGAGATAAATTCGTTTAAGGGGGGGTTAAAAGCTCTTCATACCCATAATGCACCACCAGGAGTGTTTTTAATTATTTTGCCTGATTAGAGCTCTTCTCAGAACTCTCTGCTCCATTCCCTAAATGTTTACACGCTGTCTGATTAACTTCTCTTCTGCTGCACCTTTTTCATTCTGATTGCTTTGTTTGGTGACCTTGTATGATTACTAGCATAAGTTCCACCCAACTTGAACCTAAAGTGCTCTAATCAACCAGAAGAATTGAAAACACCTGCAAGGGTTGATTAAAATACAATCAACAGTCATGCATGCATCCTTGTGGGCACTTCAATGGATGACCAGTAGATTAACATGTCTCTTGCTCTACAAGAAGCAGCACACACACAACTTCTTTATAGCCACTGATGTCAGAGGAAAAGAGTGCAGTAGTCATTCATGCATTGAGCTTCTGCTGTTACATGGGTACGTCAGTGACATCATGTCTGGTAAGGAGGGAGAAACCGCGGAAAACAAAAGGAAAAGGTGTGAGAAACTGGGTCGCTGTCCTCTATCTAATATTGCGTGATGAAAGTGAACAGACATCCCTCTAATCTCTCCTTTTATACCTGCCAGGATGCTTTAGGAAGCATGAAAAGGACAGAGCAGATACACGATACGCTGCCCTGTAGAGCAGCAGCGGCAGGACAACAGGGAAACATTTGCTTAGTGTTGCACCAGAGATTTGAATTGCAAAAGAACCCGACAGGCAGACGGAAAACTGTTAACATCCACTTCCCCCACTGAGCCCAACATGGCTGCCGCTGAAGTCAACAACAGATCTGAACCAAGACATATTCCTGTCTGCAGTCTGCAGTTCACTGTTCATATCACAGTGAACTTCAGCAAATTAAAATGCAACATTCTTCACATATTTGTTTTCACCCTGACAGGCCGAATAGATTAATCCAAGTGGAAGTGATGATCTATAATTAAGCAGATGAAGAAAAGGATGTCTTGTGGGTAACAAGTGTCCGTAAATGCGGGATAATTCTTTCTCATTTTACCGAGCTTCAAACTCCAGTGAATAATTAGCCTTGACGGCCAAGGATCAAGTCTCTTTCTCCTCTATTTAAACTTCTGACTCCCACTCATTCCTCAGACACAAATGTTTGAGTAGATGAGGGGACGTGAGAGGACTATTGACTTAACGTTTAGTTTCGTGTGGATCATCACTGTAAAACACACACAAAAACTAGGACAAATCAACTCACTTCATGTCCCACTTTGGGTCTCTAAGTGCTTTTGTTCATAGCTTTGGGTATTGACATCAGGCAAATTTACTCTGCAGACAGGTGCTGGTTTAAGCCCCTCCAAAATGTTAACTTGATTGGTCAAGAGCTGGTCACAGTAAACATTTAACCTCCCACCCTCCTGGGGCATAATTCGATATGGAAAAAACCCAAAGCACACAAAACAAAGGCTTGCTCTCCTCTCTCAAGATATCTGATTTTGCCAAACCTGCCATTTCTGATGTCCTGAGCTTTCAAATTTAAGTGCAAACCCGCTAATATATTATAACTGAGATGGACTTTGTTGGATCAAGCTCAAATTATTGCTTGAATTCAGTTAAAAACTACGTGTCACTCCAAGTTTTAGGCAGACTGTGTCCTTGGCTTCTGACTTCCTCACATAGAAAAACAAACATGTTATTCAAAAGATATGCAAAAAAGTAGCTCAGCAACAAAATCTCAATAACTGACCCACTACTAAATGACCATGTATTGCAACAGAGGATTTGTATGACCCATCATAACTATAAAAAGTCTTCATTTGGGCCCCATAAAGGCAAAGGGAATGTTTGAGTAAGCAGGCTCTCTTTGAGCCAAACACCTGACGAACAAGGAATTTATTTCTTCTCTCGTGCTTCTCACTCTCTCAATCTCCACATAAAGTCTGTGGGGGAATTTTTCTGTAAAATGAACCTGGAATAAATCTGATTTAGTGGACAGCTTAGCATTGGAAAAACAAGGCTGCAGTTTTAAATTTTAAAGTGCAAAGATCTCAGCTTTCAGCATGTTCCTCAATGGCTTTACCATGACCACATACTGTGCAAACTAATGCTGCTGAAGTTTGAATCTCACACCGGTAAATGGCAACAGCCTTGTTGCAGACAGGAAAAAAATCTTTCTGGCATTAAAGCACCAGCAGCTTTTGACGTTTGATGTGTTCCTGGTGAGTTAACATTTCGCTAGTTTTGTCATTTTTCAGGCCGTTATGAAGCAGATGATCGATGCAACACGGCCAACAAGTTTTCCCTCAACGGGCTGATAAGTCTCTCAAACCGAGTAATCCTCGTAAGCGCTTTTCCTCGGAGAAGTTTGCTTTATGCTGCAGAAAGCTATATAATGAATGCAACAATGAAAAAGAAAATTATTATTTTATCCAGAATACAGTGGTTCTTTGTTAGCTCGCAGCACTATCAGGCATCCCACCTCCATGTCAGTATTATAACAACAGAACACATGTCAGAGCAGCATCGAAAGAAAAAATGAGTCTAATGTGCTGATAATTACAGAGTCCAACCTACACTTCAGGCTGTAGATGATCTCCCATTGTTAAGACGCCCCAGCAGAGACGAAACATTTGGTGTTAACTTTTAATTGCCCTGCTTTTGAAACATATGCAGCAACCTAATAGTACTGATCATCACGCTCGGGAGTCAAGTGATTTCTAATCTCTATTGTGTTTCCCAGCACCGAGTCTGCCACCGTGGTGAATTTTGGGGAGCCGACCACAATGGGCTCCTTTTACCGCTAGCAGCGCAGGTTTCCTACCTCAGAGCAGGGGAGGAAGGGTGGAGGTGGTAAAGGAGGGGTGGGTGGGGAGGGTTGAGGCTGAGACACAGAGATTAAACTTCACCAGAAAACAGTGCAACACACTCTGGACTTTGCAACCTGGAAGAAAAATGGTGTGGTAGTCAAGGAAGCGCCAGCATGACGACTGTGGGGGGACTTTACTCTTTCATACGATGCTGTCATTTCAGATGAGAAATATACCCATGCATTCAATTCACTGAGCAAATATATACAACTGTATGTCCTTGCTGAATGTTTTACATTCATTTCACAATTTTCTTGTGGCTTTTTTTGCTCGCTCTCGTCAGTTTACCGGCCATTGGTTTCAAAAGTCCAATTGGAATCAATCAGGCTGGATGTTAAATAGCACGATTATTAGCAGATTCTTTTTCAATGACTTGATTAATTGTTAGTCTGAAAAAATGTCAAAAAGTAGTGAAAAAACGCCAATTGCAACTTCTCAGAGACTAAGTGGACAAAACCAAAATAGTTCAGCATGCAATGGTATTAAATAGCAAAAACATCTCATTTGAGAGGCTGTAACTAGATCTAACTTAACATTTTGTTCAGTATTTTTGCTTATAAATCATTTAAACGATTACTTAATTATCAAAATAGCTGCAGATTACCAACTAATCGTTTCAGCCTTAAATTACTTAAAATTGTGTAATTTCATCTAATTAACTGACTGCCTGCTATTTACTCATATTAATTAAGCTGTTTCATTTCAGCATTTCAGCAACTTAGACTGAAAAAAGTCCCCATATAACTGAGTCACAAACCAGGTGCTGAAGCTATTCCAGCTCTGACTGGAGACACACAAAAAAAGACAACAAGCCTCGACTTCCAGCCATGTCAGACAGCTGTAAATACCTCTTTTATTAGTCAATATCACAGCCATATTACTGCATCCGTGGCCGGCTCCAGTCTCAGTGACAACCCCTCACCCACACCTTTTCATCAGGGGCTATGAATGAAACCTGAGAGGGCCTCCAGCAGACCTGTTAGCACGCTATATTATGGAGGTACAGTACACACACGCAATAGTCCATGTGCCTTTCTTTATTTCTCTCACTATAGTACAGTGAAACAGCAACAGCTCAGAAAAAGTCTTATTCCTCCTCTGTATAGACCTCTTTTTTTGTTATCTCAACATTTTAAAAGTCCAACCATCATGGTGATGTTTTTATATTTTAGTCAAGCAGCATGACTTGGATTTGGATTGAATTTCGATTTTTACTGACAGTGGCTGTATTTTCTTTGTTCTGCCATTGTAGCAGTTGCTACTTGTGCTAACTCAAGAATTTTTTGTTGCAGCTGGAAAATAATACTTTTGTGCTTTTTTTTCTGTGCTGATGCACCAGAGAATCCTCACCGACGAGCGTAGAGTATCACTTGTTGAATCCGTTGCATATTATTAAAGGTATAGTTTGGGGTTTTTGAAGTAGGGCTGTATGGGGTACTTATCCATAATCAGTGTATTTAAGTAGATGGCGGTCGACACGCCCCCAATTTGGAGAAGCAAAGCAATGCACCGGTGGGGATGGGGGCCAGCAGGAAAATGTATTCTAGCAGTCTTAAAGAAGGCCCACCAAAGACAAAACAAAACAAAAAATATTGGTTATCGTCTCTGCAGTGTGTTGTATAACCATGTTTTCTGTCCATCTACATTTCCAAAAATATAGGGAAAAGGAGTATGACATATTTTTAAAAGCTACCTATCCACAAAGTGGTTACCCACACACTCTGCACAAATACCCACACGACATATGACACTGCCATATCTCAATAAGGGCCCTATAGGGCCATACAATAGTGAAGGTGTGGTCCTGTCAGATAACCAGAATAGACACGCAGACAGACACACATAACTACACACTTTCCAGCCTGCCCTCAGGAGGCCTGGCATTAGCCCACAATAACCTCTGTTAGGCATTTGTCTCCTTTTCGTCCATCTGCTCTATAGGACCTGAAGAGGTCTCTCTGTTCCTCTGACAAAAGAAGGAGGAGGTGACAATAACTCACAACTGCAGACCAGTGAGTGGTCAAACCCAGGTAAAAAAAGAAAAAAAAAAAGCCTCCTGGCCATGTCTGTACAAAAGAGCTCTGAAGTAACAACTGAAGGGAAGAAACTAGACAAAAGGTGGGGAAAGAGAGCTGGAAAGGCTATGAATGTCTGACTGTGGTGGGTGGTGTTGGAGATGGTTACACTCCACCAATCTCGGAACCCATTAGCTATCGTCTGACGGCGATTTAGCCTCTGGGGGCAACAGCCAGTGTTTCTGCTGGCTTCTGGTGTAGCCAGCAGATATCAAAATAACAGATATCCAGGCTAATACTTCCTCTTCCATGCGCTGGTCATTGTTTACAATCTGATGAGCGACTTCACTTCAAAACAACAACTCTGCATTTCGGATAATCTCTATAAACACATGTCTGCACATGAATGCAGTTAAATAAATACATTTAAAAAAGATCAGATGGTCAGATGATGGTCGATGGGTTCAGACATGGAATTTCGCCCAATGCACCTCTTTCACTCTACACACAGACTGTTTACCTGCATTCAACTAAAGCCCACTCAAACATGATTGGTCAATACTACTCAGACTATGAATGAACAACAAATGGACTGCAAATAGAAACCAGAACACTTCTACCTAAACCTTGTCCCTACAGATCCTGCATTCATACACAGACACCTGTTATAGAGATTAATACTCCACAATTATCCTGTCCTGGGTACCTCTCCGAGGAGGACCCCGTATTGTCCGGAGTGTCAGTCAGAAGAGGAGGAAAAAGTGTGAACCCAGATTCAACCTGTACCATGCAGGTGCTGGTAAAAGTGAAGAACAAGTGTGGGAATATATCCACATGTTTGAAATAATTCACAGGAGCAGGAGGGTGTTTTTCCTTTCTGAGCCAATAGCTGACAGCAAAAAATAAAAACCAACCTGCAACATTGCAGAAAGCAACTTAAAACTGCATCAACTGATTGTTTGGGCCACTTGAGGGAAGCAGAAAAAAGCCTTCAATACAACACTGGCAAATAATCAGTTTTTACGTTGATATAACAAATCTTTTAGCAAACAGCTGCATGTTTCCACACCATGCAGACACAGAGCAACATAAGTATTCACTCAGAGTTTTGGTTCTGGCCACCTGAGGAAACTACATCCAATATTCACTCTCTTTTATCTTTTTTTTTCTCTTCACAAACTCCTGAGGAAAATGTTGAGCTTTGTAGCTGCTAAATGCTCCACTGTCTTCACTGGCCAGTTGCTAACTGAGTCTGTCTGCTGTTTGGTGCTGTGCAGGTAGTGAACAGTGGGGTTTTCAGGGCTTTTTCGCTGAAAACAACACTGATGAGAGCAGTGAGAGTGAACCACAGCAGTAAAGCTGCAGACCAAAAAAAAAAAAAAAAAACAGAACAATGAGCTGAAAAACACTTAAACGCTCTGTGGAGCTGAGGGAAACTGCAGTCAGCTGATAATTGTCTGTAGCGCTGTCACTTTGAGAGGCGCCTTTCACACTTCACATTACATGTAGTCATTTGAGCCATTGTTAAAATAAAAATATTGATTATAGCAGTTTTAAGTCAAAGTCACAGTCATGGCTAACTCTTTATCTACAAGTAATCGTTGTCTCCACTGATACACTTCAGAGAAAACCGTTGTAGCCTTTATACAAAAGCCATAATATGTTGGAGGCACTTCTTCGCTGTGATAACGGATGTAGGTATTTAATTCTACCTCATACTGAGCTACATTACCATCACATCTATGTATGCGTACATGTGTACATGTAATATTTAAGTAATTTTTACTTACTACAGCTTTCATCTGATTATCAGGATTAATGTTTCCATTGACAACAAGCCTGCTAGTGACAATAACCTCAGATATTCCTTCCATTCTTTCCTATTACTTATTAATCCTGTGGGGAAGATTTTTTAACTTGATTATAACATCTAAAGCAAATTCCTCTCTTCCTCATCTGTTCTCGTATTCAAAAGAATCACGTCATTCACTTTGGTCTTCTTATCAGTGTTTGAAGAGACCTTCCTAGTCGATCCAACAATGATGTAAGCGTACCTGAATACCTGTATGTTACAGTCATGCACTCTAAACTGTGAATCCGTCATCTTATCAACCTTTCTGAGGTCACTTTTTTAAAGACAGAGCATGACATCACAATGACAAACTAGAAAACCAGATCTTATGCTAACTAGCCTCCATGCTAACTACAGCTAAATTGTTAAGCTATAGTATCGCCTTGATGTTCCGAACTTCTAAAATTTACAAGCACTTTTCCATGACGCAATGTCCTGAGTTCATCTCTAATATTGCCAATACTTTATTACCCATTAAACCCTTGATAATAAGATGTCTAACAGACTTTGGTCAGCCAAGTAGTTTTTACTTTCTAGCTCTACCTTTCAAGCACAACATCATTATTTTGGGGCTAAAGTCATTCCCTGCTGCCTCGTGTTACTCCTGTTAATTCAAACTTCCATTCTTACTAAAACACTGCATATCAAAACCTGCTGGTACTTGATCACAACAGCTGATTTACATTTAAATCATGCTACATCAAGCTAGTGGTTTACACATAATATCATTACAAATCATCTCTTGTACCTGACTACAGCCAGGCTGAGTTAATCATTTCACAGTTAAAAAAAACACCATTGAATCCCCCAGCTCTTAGAATGAGTCATTCACCCAGCAGTTATTTCCTTGAAGCATTTTATTTTCCCTCAAACCAACAATGCCAGTGAACGACTCACATCATGCAGGTACAATGGAAGAAGTGGATTACAAGATCACACCTCCATTACAGGATAATGTAAACAGCACACACAAGAGTAATAGAAACCAACGAGCTGTTAACTGATTTATAACTCTGACACCTTCCTGTTACGTCCTTGTGCGTTATCTCACTCCGACACATTGACTAGTTCAAACTGACACCATACAGAGTGATAACAATTTAATTTAAGCAGCATTAGATAATTTGATGGAGATGTCACTAGATTTTAGCTGCTTTATTTCTGGAATGTAAAAATCAAAATTTCTTGAAAATTAGATCTTGTAAAAATGTTTAATTTGGCTCACTTTGAGCAACATCTCCTCCATGATTTTTTTAACATGTAATCGTTTTTAGCTAGATGTTTCTCCATGTGGTTCCTTGTTGCTGCGGAGTCAGTCTGAACCCATCTGAAATTTGCACGTAACCCAACGCAGCCAAACCAGTTAGTTCATCCTTGTAGAGATGGGATGTGTGAAAGGTCACTGAAAGAATGTAAACATCCGAGTCAAAACCACCAACCAAACACCAAGAGTAAGTTTCCACTGTTAAAAAAAGTGACCAGCCCCACCATGTCAAACACACCACATCACTAACCCCTACCTAGTGCTATTTTGAGTCTGAGTATACTATAAACATTTGTTCTATCTTGTTCATCAATATTGTGCACATATTATTATAATTACTGTGTTACCTTAGAGGGAGTGGGAAAGCGAGAAAGAGACAAGAGATCCTGTTTCAACACCCAGGGTAAGTTTACGGGTATGGCCCATGGCTTTGTGACCCTACTCTTATTTTATAGCCTTGCCCTTCTATTTGCTTCTTTTGTTTCCAGCTTCCTTTCTTCTTTAATCATCCTGCGACACGCACACCAGCTACTCAAGCTATCATACTTGCAACCGCCTGTATGCAGCAATGTACAAAATGTGCGCACTGCCACGTGTTTTGGCTTTGTGTCAAGTTATCATGCGCAGCGTCGCTGAGTTAGTGCTTTAATCTGACAGGTCCTAGCATCCAAATGTGCATGATTAAGATGAGCGTTGGATCAGAAGGTGTTTGTGGTGGATGCATACTTTTGGGTTCCTGTGCATGTGTGTGTGTTGCTGCTTATGAGTCTGTTGCCTTCATCTGGGTGTATATATGCATGCATTACACCTACATGCACGCCTACTCTGCACTACCGTCTCTGCAAAGGGTCTCTTTGCAGCCTCCAGGTCAGACTCTGTGGGTGCAGTGGAGTCGAGCCGGGTCAGCGGCCCGCGCAGAGCACCCAGCAGCGGCGCACAGAGAGGCCAGTGTGCTCCTCCTGCTCCCACCATCTGACCAACGCACCGCATGAGTGCTTCAGTTTCAGCCTCAGCACAAAACACCAGTGTCTGGTTTCCCCCAGAGCAACCCTGCCACAGCCGTGGCACCTTTTGTTCCAACTTTAAATAAAACATAGTCCAGTCATTAGGTAGAAAGGCCCTCCTGTGCATAATTCAGGGCCAGGTATCAATTTGAGGCAAGGAGATAAGGTTAAGGAAGGACAATACCATGCTGTTCTCACAATACTGTCAAACAACAGACATCGCAGAAGTAATGAACAAAAAAGAAAAAGTATGGCAATGGCTTTTAAACTTGTTGACAACAGTAGTTTGGGTTGTTGTTTGTCTCCAGTCCACACTGTCCATTGCAGGGCTGCAACTAACCATTATTTTAATCATCAATTCACCTGTCAGATGTTTTCCCAGAGCTCAAGGTGACAAATACTTTTTATAATATATCTACTGAGTCAGAACATTATATAAAAAGAGTCACAATCCAACAGATGATATATGTTCAAAAACACAATCACTATGACCGCTAACAAGGGCTGTTTGCTGCCTAACGTTTCCTCCCAACAGAACTGACCTGGGAGCAGTTGTAGCTTGTTAAAGGACAGCGTTTACACACGTTACAACTTAAAATAAACAACACCTGTAAAGAGAGGTTAAAAATAAAAGATTTCGTGTAGTTTCATAAAGCTATCCTATAACCATTCTCACAAGAGAGAGTCACGAATAGGATGACAGTTGACAACCGAAACTGAACAGCCACAGCGATACTAAATGCACCTGCTGCTGTCGAAGTCCCCTCCGCGTACCTGCTGATTCCCGGTCACTTCGCGCTTCTCAACCACCTGTTGTCCTCGGTTCTCTCGGATGTGTTTCCTCTTCTCGAAAGAATAACAGCTACAAATATGTGAACTGACGGGCAAAATTCACTTTCTGTAGTTGGCTGGCGTGCCTCGCATCCCCGGTAATGAGCTTTCCTTTTCCCTTCGCTCGCAGCTAGCTTACCTTATTCCCTAGAGGGAGAAGCGGATGAGAGGTAACAGAGGGCCGTGTAGACCAATGAGATGCAGGGAGAGGCGGGCGCCATGGGAATACACGACATCCTATTGGTCGGTCCTTGTTAATGGCGGAACAGTGGAAACGGGAATTTCTCTGTATTGTTTTGATGTTCTTGAGTTCACCGAAAACAGGCTGAAGCTAAAACTGAACAGTGACAATGTTGCTGCTGTACTGAACTCAATGGCAGCGACATGTAATGTAAGTGAATAATTTGGCAAATTTAATATTCACACTGTCAGTGCAAATGTTAACCTTTCAAACATGGCAAGTGACGAGAAGAAACTCAAAATGTGCAAAAACAAAGTGGCCGTGAAAAACCACCAGTCTACATAAGAGTTAATGTTCTCAGGGCAGCACAATGTGGATTTAAAGGCGCTAATCATTTCTAAGAGGCTCTGCAATGCAAAGCTATATAAACTTCTTTGAATACCTTTGTTTCATGCACAGAAAGATTAACTAGGCAACATCTATTTCTTATTAAAATGGACAAAGAACTGAGGCTGCACTGTTTGGTTGGTTCAGGATAAGGGAGAAGAACAAAATCTGACCATCTTCCAGGCCACCGCCAATGTTTTTCTATTTCTTTCTCCACTCAGCCATAATTATTCAATGTCAGACAGACAGGACTGCTTTAAGACACATATGTTACAGTAACAGATTATATGCAAGATTTATTTTAAGTGTCACAATATGCTACAATTACATACATTTCGCATACAATATACAGAAAGTAGCATGTTTAGTATCCAGGAAGCCTTCAAAGTATCACAATTAAGACAGTGAAACACTTCAATGTCACCCTCCTCCCTATTAATGAAGTCAGTATTTCAATCTAAGTTTTACTATCTCAATCATAACGATCAAAACAGTGATAAAAACAATTGTAATGCTGATCCAGAGACAGTAAGGCTGAAATTGATGGGATGTCAGCAATGACAATAGCAACACATGACCACTTGGTGGCAATTTATTCACTGAGAACTGACATACAGTTGTCAGCTGTCTGTGCTGTGAGTATTTACTTGAGTATTTTCATTTTATGCTACTTTTTTCCTCTACATCTAAAAGGGGAGTACTTTATACTGCATTCAATGCAATTAACAGCTAAGGTTACTAGTTACTTTACAGATTAAGTTATAATAAAGAAAAACCTATGATGAGTTTATATAATAGTAGCATTCCAATTTAATCTACACAACTGTATGTACATTAAAATGAGCTCAACCAGCTCCAACATAAAATGAATGTATTTCATAGGTAATACAAATTATATATAACTTACATTTTGAAATCAGAACTTTTACATGTAATAAAGCATTTGTATATTGCAGTATTGCTACTTTTTCCTTGATTAAGGTTCATATTAAGGTATACAATATGCCCCTCCAGATTCATATTTCAACTTGTGGCCTCTTTGTTGGGGTTTGCATTTGCAAATGTTTTCTTATTGCTGATCACTTTAATCTTTTAAATTATAAATTTTTTAATGAATGTACCTGCAGTCTGGGCAGACATGTGGACTCTTTGTAGCTCTGTGAATTGCTTTAAATATATATCAAAGTGCTGTTTGCAAAAGCTGACATATTCTGCTTAAAAGCAGTCAACCAATATGACAGAAATGTCTGAAATGAGTTGTTTCCACTTGAAGTCTTTATCCACAAACAGTTTAGATTATGCTGCCCTATGTTGCTCCCAAAACATCACTTTCAGGGAGATAAAAAGGAAGTTTTTGGGCATAAACTCTATTAGACCTCAAAGGTAGGAACAGCGTGTTCACACTAAATGTAAACATAACCTTTGTTTGCTTAAAAGAAAACTCCTCAGGGCGTCTTTGAGTTTAATGTTTAGTAAATCCGAGAAGAACACATTAAGTCCAATTTGTTGTCTTAATTAGGCAGTCGGAAATATCACTTTGGGAAAATGTATTTAAGAGGTTTGCTGGCTGTTTATTAGACTTACACAAGTAAATGAGGGCATCAAAATGTTAATAAGATGGATGCACCAGCTGTCTCAAGTGCTCTTTTGCTTTCTCTAAAATAATCCGGCGCTGCTGAAACAAAATGAATAAAACACTCAATTAAACATATCCATATATATTTTATTCTCAATACGGCAAAATACAAAGAATATTCAGGACAGACTCTCATTAGTCACAATTAATACTCACTTCACAAGAATGCTTTTAAATTACATAACCTAAGTTTGAAGACCAAACTCAATGAGTACCTTTAATCATATTGCATCCATCATATATAGTATCTCTATCATCAGTTCTCTTAAAACTAATCCAATTTAGTCTATTGTACATAGTGTATGCTGCTGGTCTCACTTTAGAGACGACTTTTAGAAAAAGGTGTTATACAACATACTGTATAAACTGCTACAACTGTTTTGACCTGTAGAGAAATACCTCTGTTTCAAAAGACATGTTGGACCAATTGTTCAAAAGGGACAAATAGTAAATACATCTCTCTCATGAGGACGAAAACAGACGTGGTTCCACATAACAGACTGTACACACCATCCATCCATCCATCTCGTGAGATCAACAATATACATTTCATGAAAAGTACACGCCTCCATATCAAATACAGAGAAGACAAAATATTCGCACTTGGATCTAGAGACATTAATGATTATGTGGCGACCATGATACTGAGAGACGGTGAAGCAGAAGACAAAGAATACGAGCACGGTAAGAAAAAGGACTGAGAAATCAATTTGATATACAGTGTTAAGAGACTGGGATGTCATCTGCAACAGCTCGGAAGAAGAAGAACACAAAAGCCCACAGAGAAAAAAAAATGTGCATAAAGTATCTCACAAATGTATTTACAGCATTTTTAAATTTTAATAAAAATGTCAACCTGTAGTAGAAATTCACCCTTAAAGAAATGTTATATTTACAATTTATACATTTGTATTTAAATAGAAACATGCAAGTGTTAACATCTTCCTACTGAATGTCAAAAAAAGTCATCTTACCCTGGATTCTTTCAAGTTAGAATTAATATTAATTACTACTTACAATGAAATCTCATCATGAACAACCCCAATACATTTACATCTTCCTATTTCATAAAATGGCAAAATAGAAAAAAACATTGAGCAAAGGGGCAGAAAAATAAATAAGTGTGAGTAGCAAACTGTTAAAAATTATTCTAATGCTAAATTTTGTACATTTGACTACAAGATAGTGTAGGGAACACAAGGCGCAGACCTGTACTTACAAAGTGTACCAGTGTATGAAGACATTGACTGGGCTGGCAAAACCCACAGAGGAATTCCTATGAGAAAAGTGGCCTCCAGCTTTAAGTACAAAATGGCTCAAGCCATCTGTGTTTGGTTATAAAAACAGATCTATATACACATATATACTAAACCATTACACAAAATTGCAAAAGCTAAAGGCATTGGACACTTGAGTTCAACAGGTTTCTCACTGAGGCGGAAAAAAGAAGAGGGGAAAAAAATCCCAAGCCTAAAAATGAATTTTTTTTTCCACAGAAACAGATCCTTTTTAGTAAAAATCCTGCATAGATTAAAATAATACCTCCTCTGACTTTCTCTTTTTCAAGTGCAAGAGGAAATAACAGTATCCCCTCCTACAGTAAAGGCCAGGGAGCCAGTGAAGGAAAGAAGAGACAAAGCATGACAAAAAAAGGTTAAACCTGGTCCAAATAGTAATTCTTCAGATTTGCTTTTCTCTTGACATGGAAAAAAAAATGTAAGATGAGGCGTCCACTCAGGAAATACACCAAATTCATGTTTGAAAGTGGAAGAAATTACCATAAAGTTACAGACTGAGCAGATCTTCTTATCCAATCCCTCATCTGCCATTAACTAAAATAAACCAACCAGTAAGAGTTTCAATGAATACTATTTGGCCCAGGCTTTAATATTTCCAGCATGTTTTAGTAGGAAGTGGGCTTAAAAAAAGCACAAGAAAAGGACAGTCCTTCATGCCACTGACTATTAGCAAAACCCAAAAGTCAACTGAAATCTTGGGTGTAACGTTAACGGTCTTCATTCAAAACCACCACTATTCAAATTCCCTTGATGACAACCTGTCGTCTTCACCCCGTCTGCTGTACCACGCTAACAACAACTAGCTGATGCATTTCTTATCTACCGTCGTCTAATACAAGAATGATACGATTTTAAATTTAAATAGGAGGAATTACATGTACAAATACTTTGCATCTTATAACCCTTGTTCAACCCTGTTTTACAAGTATGCATTTGAAAAGTTATACTTCTGCTTGGCCAGAAGACAAAAAAAACAACAATAAAAAAAAAACTGCTTGGTACATAAATAAAATCTATAATGGCCGTTATATTTTTGAAATATATAATCATAGATTTAAAACTCTTTGCTCTATAAATGCAACACTGCTAATCTGCATCACTGATGACTCTAAAAAAACATCATTCCATTCAGATCAAATTGCTTTTGCTGTGCCAAATTAGTGGTCACTCAGGCCCAGTTTGTATAAACTGCAATGTAAATAACTGCATTGTGTACATGGAAATGATTTCAATACTTAAGACACTCCCTGCTGTTCCTTAGAAAAATACACTCTGAGCAAACATGGGGATCAAAAAATGAATAACACTGTCTGGAAGTGACTCACCCTCGAGGAAATTTCTCAATGAACAATGTCGCTACGAGCGTAAAAACATTTCACAGGAGGAGACTTGTAATCTGGAGCTTCAAAGACAGCAGATCTCTTGGAGAGAACGTTGACGTGATCAATTTTCATAAGGCAAGAGTCCAAAAGCCCCTGCTAGCGGCCCCTAGGGGCCATGCTGCTCCTTACATCAAACCAAACTGAATTTGACTGTCTAGCAGGGTATAAAAAGTTCATGATGGTGAAAAATAAAATGAAAATGTTAAAAACTAATCCACCTGTCAATGAGGAGAACGTTTATAAATATGTGTGTTTCAGAAGTATTAATCTGCTGTGCACAGTAGCCCTTCCTACAGTCCATAAAATCTTGTGGGCATGCTCCAAGATTGACCTTTCGCACATAATCAGATGGTGTAAAGTATCTTACTTTGTGACCAACACCATCTTTGCTTTAAAATGCCAAATGCTCGAACAGGACTCGACTAAGACCAACATAATTGCTGCCAGTTTCCATTAACTGCTAAATGTTTAAAAAGGCATAGAATGAGTTTTAGCAAAAAGCGGGAAAATAAAAACCATGTATTCAGATATGACGGGTGGCTGTTTGTTTTCCTGTAGCTCACATACAAGGCACAAAAATGATAAAGAGAAACCTTCATTTTAAAGCACCTTTGGTGTTCATGGGAGGTACTTTGGTGAAACAAAATCAAATAAAAAGTTAAAAGCCAAAGTAGCCTTAAAACCAAACCCCATTTTTAAGCGTATTCATTTTGTAAGAATGCCTATATATGAAGCGTGGCGATAAGCTCTTTTTGTTCCTGTGCTGCAGTTTCGATGCTTCTCCTTGTGTGGTGCTGTCAACGGTGTGAGATGCTCTAAATTGCTCAGTGTTTTTGGCAAGCTGGTGTAGGAAATGGACACAGTGTTGGAGATATGTCTGAGAAGTTCATCGTGTGTGTGTGTGTTCATACAGTACATAAATGTGTGCGTGTGTGTCCATGAGGGCATGCTTGTGTGTCTTTGAGCACATGTTGCTGAACACAAGTGGCTGAGGTGTGTGTGTGTGTGTGTGTGTGTGTGTGTGTGTGAGCATTGTGTCCTCGCTAGGGAATAAGCTTTGCGTCCAGGCGCAGCCAGTGGAGGCCCTGCCGTGTGTAACGCACCAGTTCTGTCATGCTGCTGGTGTTGAAGATCAGAGGACCCATCACTTTGTCCAACTCCAGGAAGAAGTCTGGGGAAACGAAAAGATACTGCGTCAGTTTAAAAGCCGGCGGCTCAGAGAAAGCTTTCTGCTTTCACAAAACGACAACAAATCTGTGGTGGAGGTTTGCACAACTATAATTATTTTAATTATCACTGAATATGCTTACAATTTTTTACTTGTGTATAAACTGTTTTATCTAGAAATTGTCAGAAATTTCCCAGAGCCTAAGATGATGACTTACAACTGTTTATGGCCAACTAACAGTCAAAAAATCAAAGATATTCATTCATGATAGCATTGTTGAAACCAGTACATATTTGATATTTTTGTTTGATAAAGGACTTTTAACAGCTGAACAGTTAATCGAGTAGCAAAATTGTTCATTTCCTGTTGTCAAGTAATTGTTCCAGCACTACCTGGAACTGCTTATAAGTGCAACAGCTTAATAATCAGTTCAGTGCAGAGCTCTAGCCACTCAATTTTTTAAAGACATTTTTTGTGTGCATTTTTGCCTTGATTAGACAGCAGACAGTAGAGAGGTGACAGGAGAAGAGCCAGAAGGGTAGACACACGACTAAGATCTTAAATAAATGGTCAGAATCTGAATCTAAAAGTGCTGGAATTTGCAGTACAGGCTGTTAGCAATGGTAGAACAATTGAGCAACAAAGGCTAAATAATCTCATACTTAAGTCAATATTCAGGGTGATAACATTATGGAAAGGACCCTACAGAGAAACAAAATGTTTTTCTTTACCTTTCGCTTGATCCGGCTTGTTTGTCATTGTGTCTAACCAAGTTTCGCTCAAGGAGAAGTTTTGTGAGAGTTTGGTTGTTGCAGGAAGACATCGTCGGAAACATGAGTGATAGTTGGAGAGGGGAGTTCCATAACAAGTTTGTGGTGTTGGAGGTGAGAAAGTGTAGTGTTTTCTAAAAGATTTTCAATGTCATGGCTGAATATTTAGCCGATTTCGACAAACAAGTAAGCAACAAGCCATCTCTCTCGAGATTTAAGAACGGGACTTTTCCTTGAGCGAGACTTGGTTCGACAACTGACCAGACAAGCGTAGATAAGGTAAGGAATAGCATTTTATTTTTCTGTAGTATCATTTTCATTATGTTGTCAGACACTTAGAATAGCAATCTGAGCGTGTCAGTAGCAAAAACAAACACTTTTCTAGATGTATATTGATGGTGCGCAATTGCCTGGAGGGATTACGCTGCAGTCCCATTCACAGCTGCAGCGCTTGCACTCAATACAGGACCAACTTTTAAAAGCTGTTGTCCCCATCCGTCACTTGGACACAAAAATATTGGGAACTAGGGTCCAGGTTGAAAAATGTAAGTGTAATACCTTGCTTCGGCTATGTCTTAAAAATAAGATAATAACACATAAAGCAGTACCAAGTTTTTGATGTAGTTTACCCTTCTGCTCCTTGGATAGTTGCTCAGCCTGGTCCCAGACCTCGGTGGCGTACAGGAAGTTGGAGGTGACCTGGACGTAGCTGGCGGCCATCTGGTGGATACGCTGAGGGATGGTCACGGACGAGCTGGCGCTGCTGCTGCTGCTGACTGACGAGTAGCCAACGGCCGTGCCTGGTGACAGTTTGGGAGACACTGGGGAGGGCATACCTGCTGCCTTGCTGCGTTAGGAAACACAAACAAGCAGACGTGATAATTAGAGTGCCGCTAACTGCTTTAGAAACACTACAGCAAATGGTTAGCTTATTTTTAGAAGTCAAAACAAACACCTGAGACCACATGACAGTTAGATACACTGAGCCTTAACTGAAAATCATCACTGATGGGAGCATTATGTAATGTAACTGCTGCCCAGTGTGAGTCAGCAGCTTCACACTGTTCTTCACAACAAGATGTAAAAACAGGTGAAACTACGGCATCTGCATGGAGGCTGATATTCAAAAGAAAAGACATTATGTCTAATGGGTTTGCTTATTTTTCTTAGAAAAATCTACTACAAGTACTTTGCAAAACTTTTTCTCAACATTCCTGAGTGGGACACACATCGGCAGAAACCTTGTACCTCCACATTTCGGAATTTAACCAATGGAAAGCATCAAAAACAGCTTGTGACTACATCTCTAAACTCCACTGGATCCTCCAACTGTCTGCAAAACCTCAGAGCTCCACCCCGCCTCCATCTCTTGAATGAAGTGAGAGCTGAAGGTCAACAGTGACAAGGCGTCAGTACACCCTCCAGTAGGCAGCAGTATTGAGCCAGAATTATTGGTAGTTGCCTCACTTCACTGTACAGGAATACACAGCAGGAGTCGGCAGTTGTTTGGAGACGACGGCGGGCTTGAGTGCAGTTTAGTCTAGCATTTGCCGTCTAGTCATAACCAAGACTGTTTTCAATAGCCTGTTCATAGCACTTACTCTTTTATAACAAGAGAGTCTGGCTAAATGCAGTCCAACAACAGTAAAAACTGAGCACACAAGTAACTATAATAACTTTTGCAACCTGAGAGTTGATAATAAAGTGATGTGATGCACTTCCTGCCTCAGATGTGGACATTCTCATCAATGATGTACAAAACACATATCTTAACATTCATTGGCGAAACACTTTTGAGTTTGATTTTGGTCAAATACAATAGAAGGACACGTGCAAGTATGTGACCATGTATAAATACACAACACCAACTTTGATTATTTGAGTTCAATTATTTTAGAAACGCAGTTGTTGTTGTTTTTCCTGTTTTAGACATACAAGGTTTCCGCCCGACAGTGACACCATATCACCTTTACAATCACTTTTAATCTCCCAACAGCAAAGGAGGACATGACTTACTTTCCCATTCCAGGAGAGGGAGCCTGGGTGTTACTGAGAGAATTCTGTCAAACAAAATGAGAGGAGGACATTATGTACACAGACTGGAACTAAAAACTACAAACATGGAATATATATTGTGCTTCTTTGTTTTTGAAGGTATGCCAAGCAAAACTTGATTACAGCTTCGAGGAAACAGAAAGTACCTTTAAGTGTTCGGTGAGTGTTTTGGAGTATTTTAGTGCACTGTCCTTCCTCAGCTTGAATAACCGCAGGTAGAGGAGAGACTGGCATCGTAGGCTGGAAAGAGAAGTAGGTTAATATTGATTTAAAACCAGAGACATGGGCAAACACACAACTCTCCTTAATCAAACAGCCTTCACCTCAAGTACTCAAATTCCTGGCTAAGAACAGGATGACATCTCTTGAGCGTGAAGCTGAAATCCACCACCAGATGACTTACCAAAGCACAGCTAGCCTCTTGTCTGCTGAAGTAGCGTCTGGGGCCATGTAGCTTTTTAACTTCATAGTGTATCTGAACATACAGACAGAACACAGACGTTTAGTTTCTCGGAGAACCAAGTGTTAAAGTCATTATGGAGTTCATTCAAAATTTTGGGTGTGTTATGCTAATGCTGGGTAATGTACCCGGCATTAGCATGCTAGCTAATGCATGCTGTACGAGCAGCTAGCCTACAGCAGAGGCAGAGAGAAGTCTGGTACGTTCACTTCTTTCTAAATCCATTTTTCATTTTCATACTTGTAATCTCAAGCAACATACAGCAACAACAACAGACTTTGATGCGTACAATCAGTGGAGTTCCCCTTTAAATTGCGATTCCGTGAAAGTGATGATGGTATTTACTGTATGTTTGTCCTTACTTGATAAGCTCCACTGTTTCAGCATACATGGGGAAGGGAGACTTGGCCTCTTGGGCGCTCTTCTCCAGGGCATTACCACATTCAATGAAAGACACCACAGCGTCCAGGTAGTAAACTGCCTTCTCAAACCGGTCCAGCTGTAAAAGAGGGAACAGGAACAAAGCAAAAGAATAAAATCACTGTGTGCCGTGCATCCTGGGTTAGTTAGCATGTCAGTCTCACTTTCTATTTGTTTCTCTTACTGTTGTATTGTATTATTGGTTTGGTTGTAAAACTTTATGAACAACAATGATTTACAAAATGTTGGGACGCTGCATAAAACTAAAACGGAATGCGATTACTGACCCTTTTTGACAGTACAAAAACAAAACCAATATATACCAACAACACAATACAATTATCCGTCAACATAATTTGTTTGCAATTGATTGCATTCAGCATCCATACTTCTTTGGAATCACAGTTGTAGAAATAATTTTCTGCTTTGTTGTTCTTTTGCTGCAAAAAAAAAGTTTTTAAAGCATTTTGACATGCAGCAGAGTCAGATGTCCCATAAGTCCAATGAAAGAAGCTGATACAAGACCTGCAGGCAAATATGTTCATCTTTCAGCGATCCAGTAACAAAAGCATTTAGTTTTTTTTTAGATGCTACAAAATGAGAGAGGCTTTGGAATCTTTAAGGAATATTTCCCAGTGAGTACCACAAATACTTAACATAAACTGTGTTCCATAAGCTAGCATTAAGCCTCATGCAAAATCCAACCAGGATGTAGTTTTACTCTCTCACTTCTTTGCATACAGCAACCGACACAACGTCTCAATTTCATATGTAAATAGTCATTAGGCGCTCGCTCTTACCAGTGCATCTGCATTGTGTTTAAGTTTCTTGGCCTCCTGTAAGTAGTGATCTGCTGAATGGACCCTGAAACAAAAATTATCAACAGGTCAGACAAATCTGATTACATCTCCGAACCATTATTAAAAGACCCATCGTTTAACAGAAACATTTTTACAACATTGTGTCACGGCTCAGTTTCAACATGCATTTCCTTTAAGCACAGAATCTGGAAAGTAAAAATAAAGACATCCTCTAACATCCTTCCATTTAATCAAAACCTGAAACAAAAGACACAAAAATAAGAAGCAAGACTATGTTGTTCCTTTACCTGTGCATTAAAAAGGACAGAGACTCCCAACGGAGAGCCGTTTAAAATGGAAATTTACGTCCATCTCTCCTGCATGCAGCCACATCTATTCATGACCTCCCCGACCTCCTACAGCTTTATGCATCAAAGGCAACCCTAGATCCCCACAGCAGTTCTTTCGGCATATCCTGCTGAGGGGTTATCCACAGTGGAAAGAGCTCCTCTTACCTGTCCTCAAACACCAGCTTGGATCTCTGAGACTTGGAGCCGTCCGTGGAGAGCGGAGGAACAGCCAGCTGGTTATCACAGCCCTTTGAGGATTTCTCCTGCAGAGACAGCAAACGAGAGGGAATAAAGTTTCAGGGAAAAAAGGGGCCTGGTGTTTGAAGTGGAGGATAAAATGGATGAAAAGGTGATACTGAGGGAGTCTGGAGGTAGAAATGTTTTGCACAGTATAGATACTGAGCATATACAATATACAGACCCAAATACGTACTTGAATCACATTTAAAATTATGCACACCCTACATGAAGTGCACATGGATATCAAAACCCATCAGGAACACTCCCCTTTCTGCCACAGCAACAACTTTTTTTTGTTCCATGCTTGTTTTGTCATTTAAATTCCCTGGAGGAAACAGTACACAGTTGGCAAACATGATGAAAGATTGCCCTCACACTTCCCAGCATCTGCACTGCCTGCCAGGGACTCACACGGGTAGCAAATGCCCGGAGATAAGGTTACTCGCACCCACCTTGCCATCGCGTGTGCTGCGCCCCTTGTCCTCTCCTTTTCTGTGTTTGGAGGTGGAGTTGCCCTTGGTGCTGTGGCTTCCCTCCTTCCCGCTCCCTGTCCCGCTGGACAAAGAGGTGGAGGACTGGCTGACTGTCCTCTTTCGACTCGGATGCTCTGCCTTGGGCGTCCGCTGAAGACCTGACATAGAGGGAGAGGGCACTGGCTCCTCTTTCTTCTCCAAAGACCTCTTAGACCTGATGGGATATGAATCATCATTGCAATGCATACGTTTCTCCACATCACAAAACATGAACACTCAAAGATTAAATATTAACATTCCAGGTAGTTTAACACTGAGGACACAGCAGAGATGCCATTAGAATAAAGGTTAACGGGTGCAGCTCGAGGAGGCTGCAATGGAATTTGCAACTTTTACACTTTAATGTAATGATGCTCATTAGAGTTCAAAGGGTTTATTTTGTGAATTGTAAGGAGAGAGAAAAAGACATCTGACAAGCTTCTACAGCACTGCTGTCACACCACGTGATCCCAGTGTGAATAATAATCAGGAGGAAAAGGTAGAATACTCACTCTTTACTGCTGCTTTTGTGATGAGAGAGGGACTTCTCCTCCAGCTTGCACCGCTTGCTCTCTGGCTTGGCGCCCTCTTCGTCGTTCTAAAGATAAAAAGATGACAGAAAATTAAAAGCAAAGACACACTGAAGGATTAATAGTGTGTGTGTACACACCTAGGTGGGAAGTGATCTGAAGACAAAGAAATTTGCATCCAAGCATTTCCACAAGTTACAGTGAAACCTTTTGCCAATGCTTAATCGTGTTCCAACTTGCTGTTACACCCCAAGATATCACTTCAGATTGTGAGTCTCTGTTTTCACTGTAGTCAGAGGCTTGATTTAAAAAAAAAAAAAAGCATAATCACCTAATGGCAGAGAAACTCTAGATCTGGATCTCCACCAAAACTGAATCAATTGTTCTTTGGCTCAGAGGCATTTTCTCATTTTAATGGAAATCTGTCTGGAAGTTATTTTAAGAGATACGGTATCCTGTTGGAAGACTAACTAAAATGGAAAGATCACAACTTCCCTGATGACAGTAATAACAAATAAAGCTCAAAATAAATTGTCATTCAGTGTGCAAGAGAAAGCTCTCTTTTTGGGGGTGTGTGTAGAGATATCTACTTAAATATCTACATAACGTTTAAATGAAAGGAACACTCAATGAGAAAATCTAGCACTTCACTCTCCTTGTATCCTTCTAAAAGTGAGACATACATTTAAAGAAAATGTATTTGACAGGGCTGGAATCAAAACAGCAGAGAACCCGTACCTTGTGTTTTCTCTTGGCCTTGCTAGAACTCTTCTCAGAGCTCTGCTTGCTGAAGTCTTTGCTGTCCCTGTCAAGAGAGTCATCCCTCTCCACTTTTATCTCTGCAGTCTCCTTGTAGGGCCGCCCTGGGATCCTAGACAGCAAGCTGAGATCTATAGGAAATGGGAAGGAAAGGGAAGGGTAGGGTACGGTTTAATTCGGTCCAAAGTAAAGCTTCAGGAGTGTGCACTCCAGCCAGACAAGTGTAAAACAAGTGCATGGATTATAGTAAGGATTTGTAGAACACTTCTTTGCCTTTGAGCAGTTTCAACTAACCTATCTTCACTAGTAGAACCTGCTGCTGAGGCTGCCTCGCAGTGTAACGCTCCTCTGGGTCACTCAGTGGAGACAGCAGCTCCTTCTCTTCCATGGGAGAAAACACACACACGGGGGTCCTGATACTCTCTGGGTACTTGGGTGTCTGCGACGAAGACGGGATGCTGTCATTTCCCTCAGAGTCTGAGGACGAAGAGTCCGTATCAACAAACTCACGGGACTTCTGGGAAGTCTTGGTGGCCGCCTTGGCCTTGCGTTTATCTGCAGTGGTGACAGCAGCTGCAGTGGGCCTCGGGGAGGATTTAGGCTCTTTTTTGATGTTTGGTTTGCGGGAACCCTTAGTCGCCGCTTTGGGCCGATGAGGAGGGATCTCCGGAGCCGGCTCACTCTCCACTCTCAGACCTCCCTTTGGTTCCTCCACCACTGGGGGCTTCTCAGACTTTTTAGGCTGTTTTTTACCCACACTCCTTCGCGGGTTTGTGCCCCCCTCACTTTGGGCAGGGGATTTTTGCCGACCACGGCCACCCTCTGCGCCTTTTTGCGCCGCCCGTAAGTCCCTGCTTGGGGTGGGTGCCGTTGAGTCTTTTGACCCCCCTCCCTGGCTACCATAGCCGCGTCCTGAGCTGTTGTCTCTGCCCTCTTTCTTACACTTCGTTGGAACATTATTGTCCACTGGTGAGGCTGGTGAGAACTGCTTGGCCTTCTTGAACCAGTTGTCCAGCTGCCACTTGTTGGCCATGGGTTGTTCAGGCTGAAGGGGAGCAGGAGAACACACAGATGTAAGAAATTATCATAGCAAGCAAAAATTATTATTGATTAACATCTAATTACCACTATTTTGTCCCAAAGAAAAAAAAGCAATGTCTTAAAACAATCCCGACCCAAAATGAGGGATGACAGGGTGATCAATAATGTAGCAAATTATCACTAAGTTGCACTACAGCTTTGTACAAGTCACTGATTAGTCATTACTTCAGGAGAGGCGGGCCGTGGGTGCTCATTGGCTTCGCTGTCTGTCGTGCTGCTTTCGCTCTCGCTGTCCGAGCCCGAGCTGCTCTCTGAGCCGCTGTGGCTGCTTGAGTCATCCCTCGACTGCTCTGCTCCTTCGCTGTTATTGCTGTTGTTACAGAAGAGAGACAAACAGCATTATATCGTGTGCAAAAACTACATTTTCAGTCACGTTTTACATATTGTAGCATGCAAACGAACAATTACATAATGTCACTCTGTTTAAAATATATTCAGTTCCAAAGTTCGAAAGAAATCTCGTTGCACCATGTGAAGATTTGAAGTACACAAGACAGTGATTATCTCTAGACAATGGACAGCGACAATTTAACAGCTGACAATTATTCTTAACCACTACATAAAGCTAGTGGTTCCATAGTTGATTTATCATTTGCCAATTTTTCAGCAGTTTTTTCCCCCAGAACTGGGAATTTGCCTCACACTAAAGTCCTTGTCACTGATAACTCCCGCTGTTGGCCTTGGGAAAGACATGGATGTAATATGTGTGCAAAGGTTGATGCTCCTGACAGTCTGACCAACCAGTTACTGCAGCGACGAGGACCAGAATGAGCTACGTTGCCAGGAGCTGAACCCAGGGCGATTATTAAAGTTGCCAACATATGCAAATTGCTAATACAGTGGCCGCTTCAGGACTTTCCGCACCTATGAAGAATCCCTGTAATGTAAGTGTGTAGACACTAGTCTACACATACTCACTTTTTAGATCAACTGATTTCTTGATATACAATCAATGACCAAAAAAGTAATCTGTCAATACAATGCAATGCAGCAGTCCTGCAAAAAATAAATAAATAATAATTTTAAGTCTCACTTCAGACTGTACCACAGGTATTAATTTCTGGGGTTGTCATGTCTGGTGCTGTTTGCACCCATACATAAACATAAGATTCAAAATGACCTAACTTGTGCAACATCTCTTTCAAGATAAAGAACATAATATAACAAGGGCCTCTGAATACAATGCAAGCCAATACAACCCCCTCTGTGCCCTGACTGACACAGTCGCAACTGTGTTCAAATATCACAAAAGTAAATTCACTGTGCTTCGTGCTTTACCTTGCTGATGTGTTCCTTGAGGCATTCTTAGCTGAGTCCTGTTCTCCATCACTATCCTCACTGCTGCTCAGCTTCAGGTCATCTTCCAGCATACTGAGATACAGGAATGAAACTAAATGAAATCTTTGTGTTTGATCACAGCGGTGCAATTGCTGCAGTTTGGGATTGCTGACTCTGCATAACTGAGGCCATCTATGCATGTCTGCCTTTTTTAACATTTCTTAATTCAATGTAAACATGTGTTTTAGTTTCCCGTTCTCTGTTGTCTGAATCAACACTGGGAAAACTACAAACATGGGCTCAAGATGAGAGAGGATGTAGAGAGGAGAGGATAAAGCACTTACGTTGGCTGGTCATCGCAAGCTTTGGGCTGGTGGCTGCTGGAGCTCTTGGAAGAACTGCCTCGCTCTTTAACACACAAACAAGACTGATGAGCATGAAGCACATACAGTTTAACATGCACATCGGAAATATGTGCATACATAATTCTTTTAGCGTGTGTTCAGTTTGAAATGCATGTGATACTCACTGTGTCCACTTGGAAAAGGGTGAGAGTCCTGACGATAAAAAAAGGACACATTCTGCATTATTTTCATGAACTAATTCGTCTTTTCATTATTTATCAGAAAACGTGTTTGTCATATCTGATGACAAATCAATGAATAAGCGAATAGATCAATTAGAAAGGATTTCTCATCTTCGAGTTATATTTACATGCTATCATTATATAAACACCCAAACTGACTGAAAAGTACTTCTTCTATCAAATTAAATATTCATCAATAGTAAGTCCCATCACTTTATAGTTCCTCTTAGACATTCACCAAACAAGGTTTCTCTCGATTGGTTTCGTGTGCTATGTGAGGTCTGCACCATACAAAAGTAATGAACAAATACTTAAGCCATATTAATTCATTATGACACATAATCATTTGAACAGTACACGCAGAGACTGGTGCAATGCTGACCTTGGTGGGGAATGGAAACTTGGAGGGCTCAGTTTTGCAGGGGGTGTGGATGGCTGTCAGTGGAGGGGGCCACGACTGAGTCATTTCCTGAAAGAAAGAAATAAAACACACACACACACACACACACACACACACACACACACACACACACACAGAGGGAAGGAATGTACAAATTAGTTGTAAGGTGTGAGCAATGCAAAATGCTCCTCTTTCATTCACAAGAGGCAGTAGGTTTTTCTCTGAATACTCAGGATGAACTGTGGCATCGGAGAGGGAGTTTTAAGCAAAACACAATGACGTACATACCTTCAGAATCTCATCGACACAGTTGGCGTCACCGGATCCCTAAAGACAGAAACATCGAGTTCAGCACATGTTCATAAACAACATGATGCGGCAGGTCAGCGGCCATTTTCAGCAGCGTGAGTCATTCTAAAGGCATTTTATGAGACCTTTGAGTTCAGTCGGACCAAGTGTAACCTGCTGTGAGGTAATTCATTCCAGTTATTCCATCATTATGAACATATGTTCCAAACATAAACACTGCTCTGCAATTCTAAGTCTATATATGCTGCATGCAACATCCACTACTATTGATTTATATCAATACACAGTGAGCCCTTTATGTGAGAAGTGTACATAAGCAGCATGTGTCAGAATAAATTTTTAAAAAAGCCTGTTGACAGGCCTTACCTCTACAGGCTGTGAGGGGATCTTGAGTTTGGAAAGTGAGGCCTTGGTGTTGGACTTCATCTCTCCCATGGTGCTGCTGTGTGACTGTCCACTGTAGCTTTCTGCTTGTGAGCTCTTGGGTTCTGCCGTTTCCTGGCCGTCCATAGGCCGCACATACGCTGTGGGCTTCTGCAGCATGGAGCCGGGTTTGGACATGAGAGACAGGGGAAAGGCCTGACTCGAGTGCTGTCCGCTGGGGAAGGAGGTGTGAACCCGCGAGGGCGAGTCCCAATTGGCCTCTCTGTCTCTTGGGGACTTGGAGCGGTAGCGCTCCTTGCTGTGATGCTGCTCGGCAGACAAGGAGCTCCGCAAGTGGCTGTTGCTGCTGGAGGAACTCAGGGAGCCCTTGGCCGGACTCGACGTGTGTGACTTTGAGTGCTCTGATCCTCCACTGTGTTTACTTGACTTCTTTTCCCGCACCTCCCCTCCGTGTCTTTGGCTACTGCTGCTGCTGCCGCTACTGCCTCCGGTGCTCCTCTGGCTGCCGAGTCCTGAGCGTTTCTGGGACTGGGATGAAGATCCACCTGCTGCGGGGCCGACAGGAGTCCACTTACTGCTCTGGCTGCTGCCACCACTACCGACGCCACGCTGGTCCCCGCCAAACAAAGGTGGGACGGATTTCTCCTCAGAGGAAGACGAGCTGTTAGAAGGTTTACCGCCGAGCTTTGGAAGTGTGTCACTGATCGGCTCTTTCATCTCGTCGTAATTGCCCAGCATGCTCTGAATACGGCTGGACAGTTTATCTTCCTTGCTGGACTGAAGAGAGAATGAGAGAATGGAGGAGGAGGAGGTGGGGAAGAGGACAGGGTGATGGTGAAGGAAAAAAAAAATCAAAAAGAGAGCGATACAGAAAGAGGAGACAGAGAAGAAAATAAATGAGAGAAATGAACGGAGGGAAAGCACAGAGGAGAGAGGAGGAGGCAGAGAAAACAGTCATTATGGGCAGAAGTTCAACACTTGGGTTAATTGCTTTCCATCAAAAACAATGCAAATGGAGACAAAATGTGTCACTCCCACAAAGAAAAACTTAAAATCACTAAAATGTGCAAAATGAGCGTCATTAAAATGCAGATTTTCATCTCACAACAGAAATAAATGATATTCTAATCCCCTGTGTCACCAGTTTTACATTTAAAATAATTGACTGAACATTGAGAAAATAATCGATTGAACGTAGAGAGAGGCCTGATCAGCCAATCACTCTGTTGCATTGTTCAAACTGAGGGCCCAGATCAGCCCACGCCCGTCTGTGAACACAGATAAGAGTCTACCCATAGTTACAACACAGAGGTTAATCAATCACTTTGAGGCCATGGACTCCAGCAGACCTGCTTGCAATCAGCCCGTGACAGAAGCCTGTACAGAATATCTAGTTTCACACGCAGCCTCAGACCTCTACTTTGTTTGACAGACTCACACAGCAGGTGAGGAAACACAAGCCGTTGTCTGGAGCAGGAAACGTAACTGGCTTGGTCATAACATGCACTCCACTACCTCGTGCTAGCAAGGCCAAGCTCACACGTGTTGAGCTGGAGAGATGTAGCATCACCTATTTTTCTTATGTGAGGTTGGCGTAATTTTCTGGCACAAGCATAAATGATGTGTTTCATTATGACTGCATCAGATCTCGAGTGGAACAGAAATACCCTCCACTTTTCTTTTAAATACAAGTACTTGATACAAGTGTTTCAAAAGGCTGATATTATGGCTTATCACACATACTGATTCAGGCACACACGCTGGCTGATGATGCAAAAAACAATGAGGAATAAAAGAAAGTGCTTGAGGTAAATTAGAAACAGCTGAATCATTACAGAGTTTGTTCAACAGACTCATTGTTTACAGAGACATTGATTGCAACACTCTGCACTGTGTTGGCAGAAAAAGTTGCACTCTACAGTAAATACTGTATGATAGGAACATAATACATTCTTATTGTGTTGTACACATTGTACTGCACATCTGTAAAAAATAGATTATATCTTTTTCCACAGAAAACGTTGGTTTCTGCCCCAGAAAAAGCCCCCAATCCTGAGCAGGACTTTCCTTCTATCCAGGAACTATCCTTTCCAACACCACTTCAAACACACTTTCCACAACAGTAAATTACAAAGACCAAAATACTGACTTTTCCAAATTTCCTTTAACATCTTTTCACATGTAAAAATGACAAACTAAGCCGTCAGTCTTTTATTTCACACCTTTCTAATTCACCTAATCCCTGTGCTTCTCAAAATGCAGTTAAAATGCCAACAGGAATATACTTAATGGATCTTTGATTTCCTGAGTTATGTCCGTTGCTTAGTTTCGGGGCTAGTTAGATCTTGGCACAATTTGATTAAAAAGGCCTGCTTACTAGCTTACACGTTCAGTGGATCCTTGATTAGAAACATGCATTTATAGAGAGTTTATGACCCTAAAAAAAACAACAAACACACGATATTATGGAGCTCCAATTTTCAACAGATAATCTTGTGCTCTTCATTCTGTGCAGATGAGTTACAAGTGCGTGAACTCTGCACCATAAAAATGTTACTGCTTTGCTGGTCTACATCTGGGAGGCCACAGCTGCAGCCGCATGCACACATGGCCTTTAATGCAGAACATAGTAAACCTCCACTTACTGGAGCATGACGGGGAGGGGAGAGAGAGTCAAACTGAAGCTTACATAAGACTCAGACAAGCAAGAGATACAAAGTGCAGGAAAACCAGTGACTTAAAACAGTTGGCTTTTCCCACATTTGTTGTACTATAGCACAGCATGCCACCCAGAAAGAGGAACAAATGCGCACGATAACATTATTTGCTGCAAATGCCTGCTTTTCCTGTGCAAAGGTCAAGGACGTTTCCTTCTTCAAAATCAGCTTTCACTTTGTTGTGGTCCAAAACACACAGGCCTGCTCTCACTGCTCACCTCTGGTACCCTTTCTATTCTCAACCTGTCAGGACACATTCCTCGATGCCTCTTTGACGGCTAGCTCTCGCTAAGCAGAGGAGCCACTTACCTCTGCTCGAATCTGGTTAGTGGCAAAGATTAGACCAGTACGGAGAACTCAAATCCTCTTTACAATTACACTGACTAGGCGGGACCTGGCTGGCCTACATCTGTGTGTCTGCGAGCAGAAGACAAGGAAGGAAGGGGGGAGGCTGGCGTGTTCTTGTGTTTACCTTCTTCAGCTGCTCTACAAAACAGCTAACCAGAGGCAGGTGTTGTCAATTCAACCGACTTTTGTGTGCAGCATTAGCCAATCGCTGACTATCTGACAAGTAACCATTATTTCATTTAGATCATAAACGTTTGGAAGAGCATCTGATTTTGTTTTTAAAAGCTATGATTAACATAACCACATACTGTGTTGCACACAGATCAGCCAATTACATCTAGAAATTTGTGTGAGGTCATAGAAGGACTGGAGCTTGTTCAGACATGTCACATAAAACAGCTCCTGCTTGGGTATTAAAGCATATCTTGAGTTTGCCCTGTTAAGCATTCATCACACAAACTGCAAACAAAACCAATACTGCAGGATCCTGAAGGTCGCTGGGAAAAGGAAAAACAAAACACATAATTCCTTCTTTTTCATTAATAAGGCTGCAACAAAATGCCGAAATCAAGTCTACAACCCTGATTCCAAAAAAGTTGGGACGCTGTGTAAAACAAAAAAAACCAGAATGTGCTAACTTGCTAAACCTTTCTGAAATATACTCAACTGAAAACAGTCCAAAGACAATGTGTTTTATGTTTTACCTTTTCAGCTTCATTGATTTTTGTAAATATTAGCTTATTCTGAATTCGATGCCAGCAACATGTTTCAAATAAGTTGGGACAGGAGCAACAAAAGACTGTGAAAGATGTGGAACGCCCCAAAAACACCTATTTGGAACATTCCACAGGTAAACAGGTTGATTGGTAACAGGTGAGTGTATCATGATTGGGTATGAAAGGGGCATCCTGGAAAGGCTCAGTCGTTCACAAGCGAGGATGGAGCGAGGTTCACCACTTTGTGAACACATGACTGTATAAAGGATGTTACTGCAAAGGCTCAGGAACACTCTGTAAAACATTATAAAACAGCTGTACGTAAAAACAGTTAATTTGAAAATGATTGCATTCTGTTGTTATTTACATTTTAGACAGCGTCCTGTCATTTTTTAAATCAGGGTTGTAGGATTCCCTTGACAACCGCTTAGGAAAAACTAATAAAACAGGTTTTTTCTGACTGAGGCGATGCAGGAATGAAGTCAAACAAATATTACATAAAGTGTGCACACACGGACGTGGAGAGAAACCAAAGGAAAGTGTTTCCACCTTTGCCATAGAAGCCTGAAGCTAAATATTCCTCTTGGCAGTTTAGCAAAGCCAGCAAAAAAAAGCAAAGGCATACGTGTGATGTTTCAAAAAAAATATGTGATGACTGAACTGTATTGACATGAAAGCTCCAGGTAGCATGTGTAGTTCTCACTTCCTGTCTCCAAATTCCTCTAAGCTGACTAAAGAATTACATGTCAAAAACTGGATGTGAGGTAAACACATTTACCACTTTGTAGGGTTCAGGAAAGAGAGGGGAATTCGCTGGAAAGGCCTCTCCTCCTCCCTGCTGGATTTCTTGATTTCTCCTTTCTCTTTCTTTCATTCGGAGCACATTCCGGTCCTCACGGTTCATGTTGCTAATAACACAAACAGAACAACAACAAGTCAACATAAAAGCACGTTGAGGAGACACAATAAACAAGACTTCTTATCTAATGGCTGTGCAGGGACGCCTATAAAAGAAGGAGTATCATGAAAGTGAGCCGTTCATGAAAGAAACACCTGTTGCGTCTGTTAAAAAAAAACAGTGACAACAGTGACGTCATGTAATTAGGATTAAATAATAACCCACTGCTGTAAAATGGTAGCTTGAAGCCATAAACATGTTTCTGCCCTTCTGAGCATATTGGGTGTGCTGTGCAACCATAAAAGTAGAGAGCTATTTGAGGACAGAGACCTTGTAAGTGGATGTATGGACTCTAAATGCAATAAACTCATGTACACGAACAGAGGCTAAAACAGACTTGTTTCACAAAGTGCAACTTATGTCTGTTGGGCACTGTGGTTAACAGAAAGTACAACTTGAGAGCTTTCAAACTTGAAACAAGCAAATTATCAGCCAGGCGTGTCACCTCCCAGTTTAGAGACGACAGCTTCGGGCTCTGCCAATGACAACAATGATCTTAAAGTTGTTGACAGAGTGCGATTAGGAGGAGGCAGTGTAGCCTCCTGCATTATGTCCAATACAGCAAGAGACATGCTACTTTTATATGATTTCAACATAAACATATTTTTAAAAAGATCTAACATACTCACACATTGCAAAATAAATAAAATATTGTCTAATACCGTGCTGCAGAATTATTCGCTCATTTCAGCTTGACTTGCATCTAATTTTTTTAATCAATGATAGTGACGTTGCGTGCAGAGTTTCTAATTGGTGCCGCTCCACGTGTCCGGGACAGAAATTACGGTCACATATAATCTCATTATGGACCCTGTTTTCCCATGTTTCTGTGTCCAAGTGCCAACTGGAGACAACAATTTTTCAAGGTTTTTTTTTTTTTTTTGTATCTAGCGAGGCTGCAGCAGACGGCAGCCACGCAATCTAATCCCCCCGGGTGTTTGTGCATCATCAACGTACGTCCACTAAAAGTGCTTGTTTTTGCCACCGACAGGCTCAGATTGTTATTCTACGTGTCTGACAACATTATGGAAAGGATCCCTACAGAAACAGATCTTTTGTGAAAGAGTAAGAACAGTTTTGTTTAGCCAGGAACAGCTGTTATATCACTCTCACCAACGCCACCAGGCTCCATTCAAAGAAACAGTGATTTTATCATTGTAAAACACATAAATCAAATGTTTTAGAAACAACATATAACTCACCAAAAATGTCTCTGTTCATCTTTGCACTATTCCAACAATCACCACCAACTCTGGGTTCGTTGCAATGAATTCTTAATTCATAAATGAGGAGAGGAGCGGGAGAGAGGGTCGGACTTCAGAGAAGCAATGAAAACCTGAATATTTTCACATCTAACTCTGGAATTGTTTTCACCAGACATGATGACCAGAGAGACTTAAATATATTGGACTTCAACAGATTTTCCTAGTAAAATTAAACTAATTACAGGACACTTTTTTGAGTTTTGTGACTCCTGTCCGTAATGTACTGCATTCATCACATTTGCAGTTTTTCCTACAATCGAATATACATTTTCACAATCGCATGAATGGATGTTTTTACAATTCAAATATAAATTTGAATTCAGAATATTCATTGACAGCTCTACCGTGTATGATCAAAAAGATGCAAAGAAGCAAACAGGAAACTGATTCACAACGGGAAAAAACACAACACAGACAGATACAACAGGCTTCATATTTGAGACTATGAGCATTTCCAGGAAATAATTCACACAGCTCTTACATGAAAACTGATCAATCACCTGGAATGCTGTAGGCTAACTCATGCCAGCACTTGAGCAAAACACTTCCAAGTTATTATTTTCAACACCTCCTGACTGGTTATCTGTCAGCATATCAGTAAGTCTAAATTGTAATTTCCCAACCAAGGTCTTTACGAAGCCTCTGCCTGTTTTACATCATCAACAGCACCCAACTGTGAGTCATCACTCATTACAGTCAGTGTGATTTACGCACACAGCTAGGCTATATTACACTCAAGCTCAAGAGGCGACCAAGGCCATAACCGCCGAGGGCTGTTTTACACACACCATTAACAATGGTTTTATCAGCAGATGTGTAAGGCAAAGAAGAGAGCACTGTTTAGGCTATCCACCAAATATCCATCAACATCCCGCTGTTATAACCTCTGGACTTCATCTGACTTACAGCACAGCTAAGAAGCAATCATAGACTCAACATGGTCAGAAATTACACAAGAGTTTCAGTATAAAATCCACAATAACAAACTTGCTACAACTGAACAGACTACTGATCACCTTGTAACGACAACAAACCTCTTCTACAGCTAACAGGGCAAAGATTTACTGTAGCCACATTCTGCTAAATTCAGCTTGATGTTAGTTATTTTGCCATCTGTACCACCCAGCTGACGAGTACCAACTATCATTCGAAGGTCTTTCATGCTATAAATGTTGCCTGTGGTTTATGGAAAAAAAAAAAGAAAAACAGTTTCATTTCTGGAAATAAATAATCAAACAAAAATAATTACGTACCAGGTACGTAGGGTCCATTGAGTATGCTGGTACTAATTTCACATGCAAATGAGGCTGTCAATGTCAGTTGTGGAGTGGGGCTGAATGTGTGAATGGGGCACAGTTAGCACAGTGCTAAGTGATCAAATGCCCCAGGCACAGAATCCTTTGTAAGCACTGCTCACGTCCATTCTGCCCAACTAATTGACCTGATCTGTTGGATTTTAGCAGTTGAACAGGGGATACACCCTGTCATCCCATTGCACAGCACTGAAGAAAATCATCAGCCAAGAGACACAACTGTCAGGTTTCAATGATACCAGAGCACTAATGGACATGTTTAGGTCCACACCAACCAGCAGTGTCTGATGTGAACAATTGCAACATCAGAATAACCTTAACTATCTTGGTCAACGTGAATGGTAAAAGATGCGCTTCATCTCCTATGTTTGTTTAAGAGATCATTCTAGTCCTCTTCATGAAAGAAAAAAAGCATGCCTTTTTGTTTTGAATAAATAAGTGAGCACAACAAGCACCTGAATGGAAGACAGAATGTGAACAATTGTGTTGGTGACATAACGAGCCTGTGTGAATATGGATCAAGCCTCTGAGCTCGACCTGTTTTTAAATTGGCTTTAGACCGGCCTCAAAACGCAGAGTATGCAAAACAGAAAAGGAAACCAAAACCCAGTTCAACAATGCCTTTATATGAAAAATAAAAAGCCATTCAGTAAATGTTTACACTAATGTCTAGAGCATATTTTTTAACTAAAACATACAAAACCACAAAATAAAAGCGAACTTTGAAAAATGAGAAGTAGGGTAAACTTTGCATAAGAATCAAGAACTCGTCAGGAAGCACGCTTTCCATTTCGTCTGGTCTGTCTACGACGCCGGCTTTCCACGTGGTAACACACATGTGTACTGTTTACAACACGGTGGGCGGAAGCTACAGTGTGCAAGTGTAGCTTAGCATCACAAAACAGAGCAGGGGTACAGGAAAAAGCCATCGCTGCACCAAAGTAACCTTATGGCATGGAGAAACATGAGAAAACAGCTACTACACCATGGTGGAAGGGATGTCCCCGACCGCAGTCATAATGCCACAGAATCAACTCATGCTAGACACCACACAACATCTCCAACTTACTTTCAAATTGAATACGGGCTTTTCTAAGGTAAGTATTGGGGGATTTCCTTTCCTAGTTAAGGGGGGCAGGCAATTGAGCATACTGTCTATCTCTTTCTGAGGGCAACAACAAAGATGGTGGGCTATACAAGTAAGCCATGACTCAATAACCTGTAGCTTTCTGGAAACCTGCATGCTAGTGCCATGTCCTAATATCAGATATGTTTGGGAAACATTCAGGACAGGGAAACCTTAAAAGGAAACTTTGGCATTCAACCTGGACCCCATTTTCTTCAAGTTTTTGTGAGAGAAGAATGAGAGGGAGATCAAGCATCGGGTTGAAAGGCGGCGGGCGGAAAACTCGATGAATTAAGGGTTTAATTTGATCAAACAAGAGCTGCTGATTGTTTGAACAGTGGAAAGACCAACCGAGACGGTTTTGAAGAGTGTGAATGAGGTGTGTTTTACGATGATCTGTGAGGTAAAATTACGGTTTCCGTCAATAGAGTCTGGTGTCTTTGAGGAGAGAAATATTGCGGCTGTTTCTGGTTAAACAAAAAGGATCTTACGCTTTAACAAAAAGTTAAACTGGCCACCATCTGAAAACAACTGGCCACTGTTGATACATTCACGCAGGTGTGTGAGCAGCCACGATCGATAAGATTGCAAACTGTTTTGTGACTGCAGCGCTGTTGTTCAGTACTTGACCAATTTAAAAAACAGTTTTAAAAAAGGTTGAAAATACCAAAGTTTGCTTTTAATTTCTATTTTGAAGAATGCATTCTGAATTTAAAGAGCACACGTTAGAGGCAGATTATAAATCAGCCCGCTAACACAGTAAGGCAATGTAGATATTCTCAAAACAAGGAAAAGCAAGCCAAAGCACATCACTTCTTACACAACAACAGTTTAAACTGACTTGTATTATCATCAAGTGTAATGGCTGGCTGTGTTTATTGTAATCATTCAACAGTGTGCCAGACTGAAAAGGTCAAAGTCTGCAGAACTGCGAAGACATTTAACTCTCTACCCAAATTAATCAGCTCATCTGTTACTTTGCAACTCACAACATAACAAACAGGCCACGTCTTCAACACATAAAAAAAAAAAAGAAAAAAGGAAAAAGGGAAGAACTGATGGTCATCTGAGCACCATGAATACAGGACAGGGCTTCTGTGACACAGCCATTATGTAAGGCCATCCAAAAACATTCTAGCATGGCTTTCACGGCATAGTGACAAACGAGGTTAAGAGCCTTATTCTTCCCTGACAACAAGAGAAATAAGTAAAGCAGCCAACTAACTGAACATTTCTTACCCTGACTGAGAGGCCATGGCCCCAACCACTGAAACATTGGAAGGAGGAGGGTTCAGAGGATCTCCCAGGGATTCAGAAGTGTTCTCGTCATGACTTGTCAGCCTAAATTTCTACTCCGACCTCTTTCAGTGAAGACAACCTGGCCTGTTTTTTTTTTTTTTCTAGCTCTATCTGTGGGCGTCCGGCTGGAAGAGTGTAACTACAGTTTCTTTACTCGACTCGAAGGTACAGTGTATTTCCTTGGAGTGGAGACAAATCTGACTTAGGGAGGGGAGGTGACTGTTCGCTCTCGGGAGATACCACGTTGGCAAACAGCGGGGGTGGTCACATGTTTGGTGAAGCCTGGGAGAGTCTGTAGTGTGTTGAGGTTGAAGAATGTATGCAGAAAGAGCGAGGTGGTACTCGGCCGAGGGTGGATAAGTATGAGTGTGTGAGGTGTGTAAATGTTAAGAGTGGACGTGAGAGGGGAAGATTGAGTAAAAGAGAGAGATCTGGCATTTCTCCTGTTCACAAGAGTGCCAGATAGTCCTCTTGCCTTAAATGTTAAGTGCTGTGGGCCAATTTTAATCTTCAGCTATGAGAAAAAAAAAACTGCCCAGCAAGAAGTACAGGAATCTTTTAATTGCAGTAAATTCTGAATTATTTAAAGGAGGCAATTGCACAAGCACAGCACTCCACATGACAAAAAAGCATAGCAATGGTGTGACAAGACTGCCAAAACACTGCAATATATCTCTGTGTCTAAAAAATGAATTCTACCTTGAAGTACTAAATCAAAGAAGAAAGACAGTGAGAAAAGAGAGGGGAAAAATCCACTTATTCCACTTTCAATCCCTAAATAAGATAAGTAAAACAAAAGGTGATAAATTAAGAGGTGGTTTAAAAACAGAGGATTAACATTAAGAAATAACTGAGATAAATTGACAGCCATATTCATTTAAAATACAGCCTCACGGGCCAGTTAGATACAACATCTACAAGGAGGAGAACTGCACTGAGGGAGGACTGAGAGGGGAACAAAATCTCACCTCTATCCGAGAATGGAACGCTCCACCTCGTCCCATAAAAGGAGATGTTATTTTACACCACAGGACCTCTCCTCCGTGTGATGTCACTGCCCTCAGCAAGGCTCCGCCAATCAGGGCCCATCTCTCCATCAACAACCTCCCTCCCTCCCCCACTACGCCCGGAGCACAGGGCAAAGCACCCGTGCAGCCTGTTAAAGAGACAGCGCACTTTCCGGCGTGCAGACTGTAACAAACCGGAGACGTTTTCATCAGCCACATATGATGATGACACAGGCTGACAAATGTGTTATCATCACATGTCGCAAGGATTTTTATCTGGAACAGATAGTGGCAACATCATGCCATTTCACTTCTGGTATCTCTCTGTGAGTTTCCTGTCATATTTAGGGTTTAAGATCCGATCACTTCTAAGGCACAATTGGGTCTGGCTCTTTGATATTTTATAGATAACCACCAAAGAGTTGGTACACAGCTCCCCATGTACCCCTCAGCCTTTTCCAAAATTCTGATTTAAAGCAAACATTATTTACAGATTGTATTGTAAATCTCTATTTACGTAATAAAAATAAATTAAAGTCTTTTGTTCTCTTTTGACTTGTTTACACCTGGCATTAACATGCCTGATCACAAGTGGACAGCTCTAAGTATGTCAGTTCACAATTGGCATTCAGATGTGTCTCCACATACGCCTCAGGTTACCACTTGTGATCGGATCTCACTTGCCACTCTATATAAAAACAGAGACATAAATCATTTCCATTTGCAGAGGCCGAATGCCTTGCTGCTTTTGACCGGTGGCGCAAATGGAAATCAGACCGCAGGTTTCGGGTGTACTCCATCCACGAGACTCCATTTTGCCTGTTTTGTGGTTTCTTTTTGTTGTTTCGCACTTTAACATGACACCATTGGCGTGTCAAGGCGTACCTTACTTAGGCTTACATGGAGGATGTCAGTTGAGTGCATTTTGGGTGCATTCACACCCGTACTTAGAGTTATCCACTCCACTTTTGATCAGATCACCCAAGATGTATATTAATGCCCGGTGTGGACAGGGCCTCTATTAGTCCTTGAAGAAGGTGTCCCCCCTGTGCTGCTCTTCCTGAGATTTCTCCCTTTTTTCTTCCATTTAAGTTTTTTTGTGAAGTTTTTCCTTGTGCAAATCAAAGCTCTTAGGAGAGCAGGTGTTACAGCCATTGAGGCAATGTCATTTGTGATTTTGGGCTACATACAAAAATAAATGCAATAAATTAAAAACTGTTGCCAATAATAATAAAAAACATGTTACTTAAATCTTTAATGTTACAATTTAGATCTGCCCTATATGAAAAGTTCCTCAAGATAACTTCTGTTATGATGTGACAAAACAAAAATAAAATCAACTTGACTTTTGTCTGTCTTGCAACTGTTTTGAATGTTGAATGTTTTCTTATATTGGATTTTTTCGACTTCTGTTGCAATAAAGCACTAAATAAAGAAAAAAATAAAGATTATTATAGTTTAAAGACATCTCTGCTGGGTTCCAAGATTCCACTATCACACCAAGTGATTTTAATGTGAATATTGGATGTTAAAAAATAAATACAGCATCATGTTTAGTCAATTATGTGCATTAAAATAACCCAAACTGTAATGGCATAAATGGTTTCCTGCATTTCAGGCAAATGTGGTTTACAAAGAGCATTACGTAACATATCTGAACAAATACCCAGTAATGGGTACAGATGGGCAGCCAGTGCCACCTCCCCCGGTGCTTTTGAGGAAAACCTGCTGACAACAGGCATTCCAGAGGGAGTGTCCATTCAAATGCTGCAAACCTGCCTCATATAAGCAGCTGTTTGGGTGACGAGTGGCATCGAAACCACATGCAGCTGGGACAAGGCCTTTATCAGAAATTGACAAAAATAATGACTTGTGAAAATGCATTGACTTTCAATCAACTTTCTTACAAAGTCAACTAACTTTTCTCCAGAAACAAACATGGTAATATACACTAGATCTTGTGCAAGTACACATATTCCTCTATCGGTATTGCCGGAAACGTCTCACTCACACATTAAATAGGGGTAATAGAAATGGCTAATTTTCTGTGTGCCTTTGATGTCAAAGTATTTAGCTGATTATGTTTAAAACAAAGTCAAAATTAGGATTAAGTCTGAGCATTCAGAATTCTTAAATTCCCGCTTCAGTGAAAAACCCCTTCAATATTTCACTGTGGCTTTAGATTAGCTCCAATTAACATATCAAAACAAGAGTCTAAATCTTGATTGGCATGTTCTCTAAACAACTGCTTATATCCTTTCATTCAGGCAGGTTTGAAGCATTTGAACTGACTCACTGCCTGGAATGCCTCCACTCAGCAGGCGTGCTTTATCTGAGTCAGAGGGAGCTGGTAGCATTTACCAATCAGGGCCGAGTGTTGTGACTGTTCTGCCTTTTAAAAAATGACCAACATTTCAATTTAGAGGACTTTTTACATTAGACATCTGGCAAACCTGCTCACTGAGAGGTGACAGGTACTGTTCTCAATGAACAAATGTGGATTTTGAAAAGTGAACGACATGTATCTATGACAGTGATGTCTTTATGCCAGGATCATTAATCAAACAAATCAAAAAACTTTCAGCAACTTTTCGATCAATTTCTTTTGTACTTTGCATGCCTCGAAACACTTTAGTAATCTGAGGTAAGGCAAACAGCATACAGACCTAAACTGTAAGCCTGGAAAGTTCACATGCATTTTGAGTTGAAAAATAATGTCAGATGAGCTCAGACGACACAAATACAACACTGCCTCATTGTTAGTGGAACATGACACACAATCCTCAATTATCTCAGCAACGTTTCCAAACAACCTCCGACATTCAAGACCTTCAATGTGCACACCAAGCTTATCAAAAGGCCTTTATCTTAATCTTTTTTTTTTTCACAAGAGCCTCTTCATCCGTTATCTGAACTATGGTACAATTTTTAACAATTTAAAATCACTCCCTTTGGCTTTGAGTCAATATGGATTCAACATCCTGTGGTGTGTGATGCAACTTCAGTTTAAACTCAGCATGTTCCAGCATGTTCAGCACACACGTAATGTTGACCATTGTCCTTTTAACGTCCTTAAAGAGAACAGTGAAATCATCCGGACTTGCTGAGTAAAACGAGCTTTACAAGCAGCGGAACGAAAGACATAAAACATTAACTGGGCATGGCAGAGTTTATTTCATCAGAATATTAACACTCATATTTCACAATTAATAATTAACAATTGCCAAAAAATATGCTTGTGTGCTCCAGCACTTTTTAAAAATAATGGTTTGCTTGTTTAATAACACTAGTAGTGGTGGTCTTCTTTTAGCCTGAAGGATTACTGCTTACTTACATGAAACTCTCCATTAATAGACTATGAGTCACCCAAAACATGAATTAAATGTTCCTTAGCCAGGGTAATTTTACCTTCTAGAAACTCCAATAACTCAACTGAAACATGACCTAAGCAATTAAAACAGAGGGTATCATGCAACCTATACTGCACCGACACGCAATCGTTCCTACTTATCACATGTGACAACAAGAAAAGTCAAAAATTAACCCAACCCTATTGAGGAGACATAGGAATTTCTGACCTGTGTAATAGTTTTCCATTTATCAGTCACAATCTCATTGCTCAGAGAGCAGCCTGGGCTTAATTTGACACTAGACTATCTGCCTGCCTACAAATAGAAACACGCTAACCTATAGCTTTCTACTGTGAGCCTCTAAATAAACCTTCGCAACCCCCAGAGCAAGCGCTTTGATACGTGGCCAAATGTGAATGAAGACACCAGCACGACAAAAATCAGCGTATGATTCATTAAATGTGGTTTTTGCCATGTACATGCCTGTGTGTTCTCTGCATAAGCTTAAGCTTAGCGATATTAGTTTCTTTCTATGTATTACATAAAGTTTTATCTATGTATTACATAAATGAATACTTGTTATACTTCTCATTTTACTCTTCTAGATCCATCTCGCTATCTGAGATTTTTACTGTTTGTGTTACTGATCCATTTGTTATTGCCTTCAAAGCACTTACCCTGCTCTGAAAAATGCCAATGATTTTCACTGCTGTTCATTATAAGTGTTACTGCAGCAATAAACTATGATGTTATCATTTCCAAAACGATATTATAGAGCAGTACCTCACAGCACGGGTGTATGCCAGATCTGTGAAATGAAATGAATTAATGAGCTTCACCTCCACCGAACTATATACCCACATGAGAGCTTAACTCACATCCTAGAGAACAAAAGCTGAAGAACAGATGCATGAGGTCAGGACACAGTGAGTAGCATATTTTTCTGCTGTGTGAGCAACAGTTCAGAGGGATAAAAAAAAAAAAGAGAGAGAGAGAGAGAGAGAGGAAAAAAAAGAGCTGCTGATGTCTGATTAGATTCAGGCTAATTAAACTGGCTGACTCTGGAAGAGCCTTCAAACAACTTACTTTCGACAAGCTTCTCCTTGTAAAGGAAATGAGATTTGATTATAAACTTACAGGCCTTAGCTGAAGACACAATTAGCTCTTACTTTGGGCAGGGTTTTAAGATTAACGGCTAAAATGCAACAAAACCTGTACAATAAACAAACCAGATGACTGCTATGATTCCCTTTTCACGTCGCTCATTTAATTCATTTTAACCATCACGGGGAGATGAAGACAAGGCTGATAAGACAGGATAAACAACTACTGACGAGAATTTGCTTTATTCAAACAAGGACTACTCTGTTTTGAGAGGGCAGCCCTACAATCTTGTACTATTACAGCCTGAAACTAGGTATTGCTCATTTTCCAAACATCCAGACTGCAAAACCACACTGTACTACCACCGCAATGTACAATAGATGTGTCAAAGCCAAAGGAAACATGCACCCACTCCTCTGTCTGGAATGGACAAAACAAGTGACCATAACATCTCAACAGAACATGTGCATGTTCCCTTTTGCTTGGCTACAGAGGAAACAGTTACGCTAAAGCCACAGGGTAAAACCTAAACAGGAAGTGAAGAGGATTTCACATCGAACTGCGTCACAGGGAGCACAAGAACGCAGAACACACACTTATCTGCCATAACACACTGACCAGGGTTACATGGACAGCACTGGCCTGAATGTGGACTTTTATTATGAAAAATAAAACAGTATCTCAAAAAGGCTGTTAACCTTGGCAGCTTAAAATAACTTGTTTTATCAACATTTCCATAATTTAGCAATACTGACATTGGAAGACACCTAATATTTTGCTCATGTCTCATATGTCTGTCTCCAACTCGGCACCCAGTCATCTTGCAGTCATATGCATCCGCCTCATCTTGCCGTTCAGCTCATTTAAAAAAAAAAAAAAAAAGGCAGCGTGCAACATGAAGAGATTAAAATAACATAATGCATATGAAACTTACACTTTATCCTTAAATATTAAAAGGTACATATTAAGAAATGTGATACAGATCAATCACTGATACAGCTCTCACCACATCAACATCAGTCTCCCTCCAGCCTTTTTAAAAAGTTTGACACACTGCCATCATGGCGCACCCTTCGTGCAAGTTTGGCAAAGGCATGATGTTTTAAGATGCTCTTTCTGGCATCTGGTATCTATCATCGAGCAGTTGGATTGCCTTCTGCGTCACCAAATGTCAAAAAACTCCAACTAAGAGGCATGCTATAGTTCAGCTCGGCTGTTTACATGTGCTTCGATAATACAAGCTGGCATACTTAACATGATTTACAGCGACGATGCTTACTCAGACCGAGCTTATATCCATTAGTGTATCCAGAAAATTATTCTTGCTTGGCCATTTCTTTTGCAAAGTACAGCCTTAATCCACTGGTTCCCAACCTGATTTGCTTCACAGGGTCCTGAGGCCTTCTTGATTTTAATGGGTGTAAGACATCTTTTAAAATATACTATAAGCTCATGTCTCAGCATTTCATGCATTCATGTGAAGACAACTGAATTTAACTGTTGTCTGTAAAGTTTAGATTATCGTTTAAGATGCACATTTTTAAAAGTTCTCAGAGGATAAGGGTATGGTGAAGACCTGAACACAGTCTACATTCACAGAGGCATAAACCCTCTGCTAAAAAGCACCATCCTGCATTCAGAAAGCACACAGTTAAAACAACCAAAGAGCTAAAACAACAATGGCCAAGCATCAAGGAGAGGAAAACCCTGAATTTGTCAAAAAAGAAGCCCGTCGAGTATGTATGATTGTGACAAAAATATATGATACAGACAAAACGGTATTAAAAAAGACCAGGTTATTTCACTTCTACTGCAATAACCACAGAAAATAATCTGCTCAAAATTCATCCAAATCGTGTCCTGCAGCTATTGAGTTCACTATTTGGGTTGACTGCACAATGTATCAGTTGTTCTGTTCTGTTATTGTTATGCATTGATAGAATATGAAATATCAAAAACTTAGTCAGGGGTCATTAGTTTACTCCATGATAGAAAAGACATCCATTAAAGCAGAGATGGGAACAACCGCCTTAACCTAACTACTGTGGCAAGTGTCACCGTCTAAAAGAGTACAGAGATGTTGTAAAGCAACATCATCAATCCTGTATGTCCGCAGGAAAATAAAACGCTTGGAGACTTACACTTCCAGGCACAGTGCACTTAATAAACAACCGCACCCACAATTCAAACAACCCAAACCTCCGTCCGTCACCTGACTACAGATGTTGTTCCAGTTCACAGCTACCTACCATAAATGAGTTCATGACCTTAGGCATCCCCCACCATGATGTGTTAACCAAGATAAACAAGTTGATGGCTCTGTCCTTGCCAAGTGTGCCCAGTCAGATATATACAAGTACTGGTGATATTCCTCACTGTTGAGAGTTACTCTGGACTTATGATGCATTTTCTGGCCCTTCCCCCAACTATGGCACGTAAAATGGCTTCCTGGAAAAGCACATCAGCTGTCCCTTTGCTAGACCAAAACTAGACACATAGACTGTCCTGTTGCCTTTCAGGGCATTAGTAATTACCAGTCATTAGGATTTTGACCAAAGGCAGCTAGGAGTGGCACTGAGAGTAATCTGATTTAATTTATGCAGGGTACGATGCACGGAGGCTAACGTACAGGACAACAAACCAAAAGTTTTTGCTAGTCACTGCGAGAAAAGTGCCGACTGCTGTGGGCCTGCGATTAGTTAAAACGTTCGGTTTAAGGTAGAGAGGCTGCAAGCAAGTAAAAATAAATGTTGCTCAGATCTGAACTGTGCAGCTTTAAGAGTTCATCTAGAGTTTAATTCACGACGCTGAACTGGATGGCAGTTATTTGCATGACAAACTGTGCGCAGCTTCTGTTTATCATTTGCACTCAACGTGAATATCACGCAATTATGCCCTCGTCTGTTGCATAAATTGCTAATAGTTAGCAAACTTAGACGTGTAAGTTATGTCAACGATGACTTAACAGAGAAAACACAAACATCAGACGTCATGACCTGTTAGCCAACATTACACGAGCAGAAACATGATCACTATCGCTGCGATGTTTTGTCTGACTTTTCCAGAACAGAAAGCCACCGGACGAGTAACATTAAGCGTTTTTCACAAATTCAGCAGTCTATGTTTGCCGTCATATGAACTCATAAGTAGCTACATTAACAAGGGGCAAACACGCTACCTACAGGACTACCTGCATCTGTGCTTTAGCTTAACGTTAGCTAGCCAATCCTGCTAGCGTTTAGAGGCTAGGCTAGCGGCTAGCTTGCTATGTAACCATTGAAATTTTCTGCAGAAATTTAAATTAACATTCACTCCAAATGTCAGAGAACCACTTAGTACAGTTAATCATCAAATAACATATTTTGTGATATTCCGCATCCTTACCTCTTGTCTTCTTTTTAGGCCCAAACCATTCTAGCTATTGGAAAGCTCTTTTCTCTTTGTCTTTTCCACTTCCAGTTATACGCAAAATGGACTCAGCAAAACGCTTAACAGCTAAAATACTAAAATCAATTGGACGGTCTCCATCTTTTCCTTAAAACGCAACTGCGCATCGAGCGGAAAACAAAATAAAATCATTTTTTCTGTCGTTCATTTTGTTATTCCTGAACAGAAGTGACTAATAGGTGAGGCTGCTAGCTAAGTTAAGTAGCCAGCAGGTACCACAGACAGGACTGGATGCATGGATGGCAGCAAGCGGTGCTGCCTTCACTTACTGTGGGAAATATTTCAAACGCACCATCTATCCAAGTAAACATGAAGGGAAGTACATATTTTGTAACCGTGACAGGGAAAGGTTTTTTGGAGCGCTGTGAACGTTGGACCATTTGAAAATACCGCTGACTGTAGCTTTCACGTTGTTCATACACCTTGAGAGAGATTGCTATTTTGACAGCGGACACATTTTCAGTGTACCGATCGCCGATAAGGAAGTTGAGGTAAATGTAGTGAACAGTTTTAGTTTTTACAGAGTAATTTCTGTCCATGTCACTTCCACGGTCACAGCGCGGCCATTTATTTATGATTCTGGCAATTCCCACAAGTGAACGCAACATTTCTGTGACGCACAGGTTGTTCTTGACGTTCAGGACGGATGTCACGGAGAGCGTTTCATTGTTCCCTGCAGCTGACTGATATCTATTACCAAATATACAACTGGACTTCTAAATTCAGCTGTCACGTGTCTTTTGGCGAATACATGAATTAAAGTTGTAAATTCACGAACATTATTCTGTAATTTCTCAGTTATGAGTTCACCTACAAGTTTTGTGAGTGCTTGTCATTTATGGCTTTCAGGCACATTTCACAGAATGGGTTAAAAAGTTTAAATAAACTTTTTCAGCTCTTTACATCTGACTGATTAGTCTACAGTATGTTAGATACTCTAGACCAAATTTCATCATGGGAAGTGAACAAAAAAGAACTGCCCTGAAAAAAAAGTCAATAAACTATCCCCAAGAAAGATTAGTTTTGTTTAATCAAGAGCATTTAGAAATATAGATTTCTGCAACTTTAGATCCTGGTGCATTCATCTTAATTTATTACTTAATTCTTTTTCTTTTTCTAAAGTTTCTTTGCACTTCAAGTAACTCAGGCTGCACACGTGCGACAATTTGATGACTTGGCTGCAGCATTACGGACAGTTTTGTGGTCTGCCACACCCAAATTCATCATAATCATCGTCATCATTGAGGGCCTGGTAATCCAGGAGGCGACGTGTTAAACTTCTGAATACCAAGAAAACATTTAAAAACACCTTAAACTTATAGTATCCCACAAGACAACATGTCTACAAATACTGCCTGGCACTGTGAGATGCCATTTTTGAAAATATCCTACACGTAAACTAGCAAACAAAAGCACAAATTATTTCCATTTTATGCTCAAATTCATATATTTAAAGTCATTTTCACATGTTTCTCTTATGCAAAATGAAAAACCTTTTACAATAGCAAAGGTGCAAGAGCCTTGAAAACTAGCCAAGTTTATTTTACAATGAAATAAGCAACAGCAATTTCTTAGCAACAAGACCTAACTTCAAATTCAGGATTTGGGAAACAGAACTTTTATTCGGTGTCCTTCAAAAGGTCTCATATCAATGTCTTTTCGATACTACATATGGCGTTTCTTTATTAAGGTTGTGAGCTGTACAGAATAAGCTTGACTAAAAATATACTTTAGTACAAAATCACAAATTGAGCATGAATATGCTCATGATATATTTAAAATTTAGACCTACAAACTTGAGAAAATATCACATCAACAGAAGTAACAGGGGAAATATGTTGTGAAAACAGAACATGACACAATAGACATCCCAAAATAAACTCTTCTCTCTAATCTCCATTTCCTTAGTGTACAAGCAGTATGCAGCTGTTAGATTTACATCTCTAAAGATGTCCTATCCAGTCTTATACAACCATGATGGATTAGAGAGAAAAAAAAACTGAACAGCTAAAATTACTTAGAGAAACAAACAACAAGAAAACCCAAATGCATTTATTTATTTCTTCTTTTTCTTCTTCCTTGGAGGTCCTTGATCTGAATCGCTGCTGCTCCCCGAGTCTGAGCTGTCTGAGGACGAGGAGGAGGAGGAGGAAGAGGAGGATGAGGAAGAGCTGTCATCGTCGCTGTCACTGCTGCTGTCGCTGTCATCTGAAGAGGAGCTGGAGGAGTCGCTGCTGTCTGACGATGAGTCACTGGAGGAGCCGTCTGAATCACTGCTGCTGTCGCTGGAGTCTTTAGCCCTGAGAGCAAGCGGTGGAGCACAAAGCAAAAACATGAGCGCAGAAAACAGCGCGTGTGGTTATTAAGTTCTCATGCTGTACCTGATACAGTCTGTGCTGTGATTCTAAACTGCTTCTTCACCTGGTTGACTGTTCCTCAGTAACACTGACATGCTCTGTTTACCTGCTTTGAACTCGACGTCTACAATGTTACAACTGCCAGTCTGCAAACTTGTTGTTTGGTTGTTTGAATTAAACAGAGAAAATAGGGGCCAACTGGAAACATTACCTGTCCATGCACTCTTTTTTTTTTTCTTTTGGATGTTCTAGAGAGCAGTATCAGATTAGCATTAGTGACTTTTATGAGGAGGAAAGCCACACCTTTACTTTTCACCACAGTCACAAGCCTTTGATATCTGTTGACTGACGCCACCTGCCCCACCCACAAACAGACAAGCAAGGCCTGCCACTCCAACACAACTAACCCAACAACATGGACCCAAACAATAATTTATGATAATAATAATTATAATAATGCAAATAAGTGGCTTCCATATGGGGTAGAGGAGTGAAACTAAAGTTGAACAGACCTTTTCCCACAGCAGACATTTCGACTTGGCAAACACAGGCGCAGCTAATAACATTATGAACGTTATTAATTGCTGCATAGCACTTCAATAACTGCTGGAACTGAGCCACCGTAAAGGTTATTAGTTCCACCTGTGAGTTTCTTGCTACAACAAGTCAAACAATGTCTGCTGGGAAAAAGTTCTATGAATGTGATTCATTTGGGAACGATTAAAAAAACACAAGAGTGTGCAGATGCTTGCAAGGCAACTCTCTCATGGCTTTCAGGGACACTCGAATAGAAAAGAGACATTGTTAACGGTTATCAGTAGCACCTGGGCTTTTCCCACTATTACAAGTCAAAATGTTTGCTGTGAAAAGGCCTGCTGCCAAAGTGTTAAATATTTAGATGTGCTTCAGTAACCTAACCTTGGAAAAGCAAAACAGAGAGCTTACAAGAAAATCAAACCCAGCTAACATCAGCAAGATGAGCACATACAGTCCACCAGGACAGCCACGTTATGGTTTTTGGAAGCAGGTATTGAAAGAACAGATCTGAAATCCATCAGCATTGCAATGTGATTAAATAGTAGAATCTTTTGACATACAAGTTTTTCACAGACTGTAGTGAGTCGTAGTTGTCACTAGAGGGAACTGTTTCATCACACTTTTGTCAACACTGTTCATACAAGACAAGATTCAAGATTCAAGAGACCTCTACAACTGAGGCTTTGAATTAAGAGTGGGACACTAACTACAGCAGAGGAGTTCACCTCCCATCCACAAACACCCCGACATCCTGTCCCTAGCAGATTTTCACACCGAGTCAAACTAAAATCACATGACTACGACTCTCACATGACTTTCATGTGACTCTGACAACTCACACGTGAGATTATCGACCCTTGAGTGACGGAGCCAAACAAACTGAAATGTCCAGGCATGACATATTCAAGACTAAAAGCTTCAATCTAGTTGCTTCCAAGCTAGTTTCTATTGCTGCGTTTATAAATGTGAAGTGTGTTACAGCAGTCATACACGGTGTTACATTATAACACTGTGTATGAGTACTACTACTTACTTGCTAGCAGTTATGTAAATAAATATTTTATTTACATTTTAAAATGTAGTGGATTTCTATGATGCCAAAATGGTTCAAAATTAGAGAAACACTGCCCTAAGTATGGGCACCAAAAATGTAAAAGAGTCAAGTATAATTGGGCCACAGATGAAAAAAGAACTGATGGTCTATTATTGAAGACTTTTTAAGTATATTATACATAAAGTGTGTCTCTCTGCAACTCTTCCACACCAAAAAAAAAAAAAAAAACACGGTATGGAGTCAAAACACCAAACACTGTCAAAAGTGATTTAATATACATGTCACTTACTTCTTTTTTATTTTCTTCTCACTGGAGCCTTCTCTTCCTGGTCTGTAAAGAGAAAAAAGCAGCAGCCTTAGTGATCTGACAATAAGCTGAGCTTGGCTCAGGCCAGTACTCCCAAGGAGGAAAGCATGTTGTTGATCAAACCAGACAAAGACACATTTTCCACATGACAGCTGGATGTGCATACTGTACAGACTTCTGGTTTAAACACTTGCTAATTCCAATTCAAGTACTGACAGTAATTATGAAATCAATTTCAGATGGTAAAGGGAAATGTTGTCAAACACCTATTAATGCAGGATGCTGTAGTTATCATTACGTCCTCTAGATGGCGACAAAAAGCAATAACATAGTTCTTTTGCCAATAGGTCAGTTTCTGCACAGTGACAGGACCACAGTATAGACTCCATTACTTTCCGTGTGTCATTTCCTAAGTACAGCAGTATCACAGTTTAATCTACACAGTAAATTATCCGGTGTGTTTTTCCTGTTCCATGGTTCACCGTGTCTTACAACACAACATCTCAGCTTAGTTTGAGACCTGTGTTCCTCTGATGAGCTGAATTCTGAATTAGCAGAGCAGGTAATCATATGGCCTAAAGGTGAGAACACAAAAATGCCAAGATTAAATTTTGAGTCCCACTGTAATTCAATGTGTAACACTGAGAACAGTCTGTAGCCGTGAATAACCCATAAACATGATATTAAGTCTCACTGCTTCAGCTGATAGCACTGTGACAATCACTCTACTGACCAACTTGACAGAGCTGCAAATGTATGTTAGTTTAAGTTTTTTTTTAAAGTTTATTTACTTTATTGATCCCAAGACTGGGAAATTCTTCTCTGCTTTTAACCCATCTCTGTTGAAACACACACACGCAACATGCACCATGCCGTGAAACCGTGAAATCAAGCTGCAATCAAGCGCCCGGGGAGCATATTGGGGGGGTTCAGTGCCTCAGGGCACATCAGCCAGCTAATGGAGGGGGGAGGGAATACTCCACCACAACCAAATTTTTCTGCCAGTCCGGAGGGGAATCGAACCGGCGACCTTCCGATCTGCCCCCCTGTGATGTTAGAATCACAAGCTTGTATTTTAGTGGAATAAAATAGAATCAGCAAAGACCTGCTTTTCTGTCACTTAAAGTAAACCTTACCCAGTGATGCTGATGGGTTTGTTTTCATTCTCCTTGAGCTTCTTTTTCATCTCAGCTGTTCTTGACGGCCTGTGTACATATTTCCGCTTCCCAGTGCATTCATAGGTCCAGTGTCCCATCTCCAAACACTTCTGACAGCGCACATGTTGTTTGTTCGCCTCTCTGTGTGTAAAAGACAGACACATCTGAATGAGGATGAACATGGACAGACTACAAAACAAATCCTCATGGCCACAGCTACATTTCCTTGTTGTCAAGTGAGCTAATTATCAAGAACTATTTTTATGCAAAATCCAGCATTGTAGGTGGTGAAACCATTGCAAGTTCATTGCAATAATGAAGATGCTTTCCAGTTTTTTTTTTTAAATCAAACATACAGTTTATATATGCACACTTCCTGGAGTATGTGCATGCATGTTTCTCCAACAAGTCCTGACACCTAATCAATGAAGAACTTTGTAAATTAATTCCTAAACAATCTATATGAATGCTGTCTGATCTCCATCTAACCATCCCAACCTCCACAATCTTGTTCTGTAATTTTCTATCTGCTGAGAAGGATGAATTAAAACTATGAACAGATTTAGGGCTGTCTGTGATTATTCTGATGCTGTTTGCATGTGCTTGTGTGTGACTGGCTGTGTTGTGATCTGTGTTGTTATTTATTCCGCCGCCTCTCTTGTAAATTAAATATTGATCTCCATAGGATCACCTTATTACATAAGGATAATAACAATAACAATAATAATAATAATAATAGGAACTGCAGTTCTTATGATTTCCTAAGATGCTATATTCTTTTCTCTAAGGAGTGACAAGTGGGAAAATAAATTGAGCCCTGACTATGACATCAAAAAACGATAAATGAGGTTATACTGTGAAAATATAATGTTTAACAAATCAGTTTCCACCAGCAGGATTTTCCTGATGGGTCTTTCACATTTAACATGAAAATGAAAGCAAGGCCTAGTTTATTTCTTCAGCAATATGGAGATCATGATCAAAGGTTGTCCCAGGTAAGCGGCCTAATTGTTTTCTAATGGTGGAAGAGGTCTCTTTAAATCCATGAAGAACTTCATACTGCTGAATACAGGAGTCATAATTAAAAACAACAACAAAAACCCGTCAAAATAACCCTGAAGCAGACCAACATTATCTACATATCCAACTCTTTTTCAAGTGCATTCATGTTAAGAACGTCACATGTGATTCATCATACCTGAACTGATATCACGGCAGGCTGTGTGCTGATATATAAACAACATTATCGCGATGTTTTTCTACATATGACTCAATACTACAGCGAAACGTTCATATAACAAATATTTCAGTCGACAACTGGAAAAACAGTTACTGTTTCTTGACAACTAATTCGCTACAGTTTCAAGTAAACGGAATTTTCATAGGTTATTTGCGAATAAAAACACAACAGGCACGCGTTCAAGGGCTAAATCGATGTCTGAGGATAGAAAACAGCCCCACAGTTAAATAATAATTCTGTATTGATGAGAAAGACCGCGGCGCATTTGTGCTCCCATTAAGCCCGGCGGGATGAAGGGTCCGTAATTTACCGCCTCGATCTGACACGAAGCTCGACGAACTCAAAGCCATTTGTGTTTACAAGACCACTATATTCAGAAAATGATAAAAACAATGCATTTTCATCTACTTATCTAGATTATACTCACGCTTGCCTCCTGGCTATTATTCTGTGCATGGGAGTCGCCATGTTGCAGTTTACTTTTTCTTCTTCATTGGTATGGGACCAGTACGTCTTTCCGGCAACCTTAATGCATCCAGTGCCCCCTGTTGGCAGCAATGGTTCGCTGCATCTATGTACTGTATTTTATGGTTAACTCACTGGTCATCCGTACTTCATTGGTTCCATTTATCTATTTTTCTAACCATTCATGGGTCAAAAACGGTGTTTAAGACTTATGTTTATTCTATACATCAGATCTATATATTTTTACTGAACAAATGCAAGATTTGACAAAAACAATGGGTGTTTCAGCTGTGCACAGTGAGTAAATAGAAATACCTATTAAATGTAACCCATTGTAACAAAATTATGACATTATACAACATTATAATACTATAATACTATTTTTGACCACATTCAGTTTGGCAGAGACTTCAGAGGTTTTAGGGCAGCCTATTTACCAACCCATAATCCTCGAAGTTAACTAGATATGTGAAGGCTTGGTACACTGCATACTTCATATTTGGATTTCATTCATTTGTTGCCATTACAAAGTAAATAGTTACAAATCCAAATAGGAATTCAGGAAACAAGCAGATTTAGAAAGCTGTAACAGGTGTAAATTCCTATATGTGTTTTATTATTTATTTCCAAAACATTACATAAATGAATCTTCCTTAAAAGAAGAAAAAAAGTGTTTTCAAATAATCCCAGTAAGCATGCAGTACTTTTAAAATAGGGCTATACATACACATATTTTTTAATTTTGGTTTTACTCTCATATCTTCAGATACAGTTGCCGAGGTTGACCTTTTGGCTATCTGTGCCAAAGCAACGCACCCTCCCACCACTCAACTTTTTGTCAGAGCTGCACATGCATGTCATCTTCTCTCATATCTATTTCATGGCTTCTTAAACAGTATTTTCATTCCACCAACAAAAAATGTTCAATATCTATTTTGTAATAAACAAAACACACAAGAAGTAATTTAAAAGTGTTATGTTTTTTTTATTTTGATTAATACAAAAAGGTAAAACAGTCAAATTTGTCAGTTATCATAGGATGAAACTTTTACACAGACACAGTCCTGCAGTAGGAAAATACTCTTCCATTTTTACCATTTTACCACTCCCATCAATTTATTTGTTATATCTAATCATAATGATTTATAAAATACAATTCATTCTTTTATTTCATTTTATTTTTAGATAGATAGATAGATAGATAGATAGATAGACTTTATTTATCCCAAGCTGGGAAATGGCAGTGCAGCAGCAGCATTACACACAGTGAAATGTAAATATCATTATAATTTGTAAAATTGTGTTAAAAATATTACAAAAGCCTAATTCTCATGGAAAAAAAAGTGGAGATGTGGTTTGTTCACTCAAGCTTTTAAACTGGGTGGCTGTCTTGTAAAACATGACTTCATACTTTCAACACCCTCATATAACACAGTCTATTTTTGGTTTCCCGTTTAGATTTGATCCCAGGCATCACCCAATAAATCAGCCGTTTATTTCTTTGTACTATTTAAAATCACAGTAAATCTCAAGCGCCGACATTATCTCGAAATTGTGAGGTATCTCAGGATATTTCTCGCAAAACCTCCAGTGTCGGAGAACAGTCTTCCATGTGGTTATAGAAAGGTCCAGAGATATCTAGAACTACTTAAATCTCGCGATGACTGTACTGTGCCAGTACAGCTCACAGAGACCGGTAATAGTCATCGGTGTGGATTATGCTTAGAAGTAACGTTAGCCCTACCTAACACGGCGCAACACAACTACTTCGCCTGACTTTTAATTCACCATTTTAAACCTGCAGCTTTACGTTAGTTTTATTTTTCTAAGTTCAGCTGTTGGCAACGTTATAGCGAGGAACTGCCGTATCGCTGAAGATGTCAGTGGTGGGATTTGACTTGGGCTTTCAAAGCTGCTATGTAGCTGTAGCCCGAGCCGGAGGGATCGAGACAGTCGCTAATGAGTACAGCGACAGATGCACACCGTAAGTACCTAAAATACAGTTATTATTGACTGAACTTCTGAAGGAATGGCTTGAGCTTGAGAGGGGTTTTATTTTCTAACGGCTCTCTAACCGGTATGAGGGTAACGCACACGTGAATAACGTTACAGGTTTACTAGCTATCGTTAGCTAAACTTGTATCCTCATGTCTTGTGTTGGCTAATCAATCTGCCATTATGTATGAGTAAATCAGTGAAACGTTTCTTTGTGTTTTCATGGCGAACGTGGAACCATCTAGAATTCATCCCTAACTTAAACTCCTCGTTGTTCATCCATCTACCATGGCGCTAACCAGTTAGCTAAGCCTATAGTTTTATTTAACGATATTGTACGGCTTGAAAACGGGCTTCAGTTGCCCGGCGAACACGAGCGGGCGGTGCTCACCCCCTCCCTGTCAGTGTATTGAAGGCGAAAGCTCCGACCAACCGGTGTGCCCCGTGCGGCAAACTGTGCGCCTTGCACGATGACGACATAAGACAATCGCTGTTCGGAATATTCTAGCAATTTTTAGAAATGACATGTGCTAAAGATAATATATGCTGTTTATTTTGACTTAAAAAGTGTATTCATTAAAAAAGGCTGTCTTAAAGGTCTTTGTTTATATATTGTCCAAGTTCGGCTCATTAGGCTGACTGGCACACTTTGTACCCACAGTGGCTGTGAGTCCTGTCACTGTATCTAAGGAACAATCATTTCAATGAATTTTAAGGGGTCTTTTGGTGTTGTATGTAAATGGTGTTGACATGTCTGCGTGTGTTATGAAGGGGACGTTGTTAACAAGTTCAAGAATAAGACAGTTTACAACAAATTAGCAAACCATATCTCTATAAAATGTTATTTTTAAGAGGTTTAGCGTTATCTCAAGATATAGCTTTTCGCCTTTTTGTGTGTTTGAAGTCTTGGAGGATTATGAACATGAAAATATGTTAAATCCATGTGTATTAATTATTAATTATTAAATTAATTGTTTCAGACTGGTATTTGTAAACTTCAAAATACGTCAATTTACATTTATTATATATATATATGGTTTGCACTATAATGAACAAAACAATAGCCGTTGCCACAAAAAATTATGTATAGCATGTTGTGGACACATTTATATTTTTACATTACATATTAGTGTATTGAATATACCTAAAACTGAAAAGAAAATAACTCCTGTTTGAGAATTTATGATTCACTGTCACCCTGAGATAAGCAGTATGTGACAGGAAAATAATGTAGGACAGCAAACAGGCCTCTTTATGCAAGATGATTAACTTAATACCAAATATTTTAAATTGAAACCAACATTTATAAGATAAAATAAGATATACTTAATTAATTTCCAGCGAGGGAAATTTGGGAAATTAAATGGGATTATGCCTTTGATGATAGTGGTATTTAAGATCTCGAATCCTGTGACTGTATATATTAACATATCTTGTTTCGAACTGTAAGACCCTCTTCTGGTATAATTAAGATCTTTATCTCACACTTGAATATTGCATCCTGGATGTGCTCACTCTTGTTCCTTCTTCTGTTTTTGGGCAATGGTCAAATTAAATGTAGGTGATGTTTTTTAAATTTTGAAGATTTAATGTTGAATAGAAAAAAGTTTATTAATCAAAGAGTTATGACCGTTGTCTTTCAGAAGTGTTCCTCTAAAACCATTCCACAATTTTGTTAAATAATGCATAAAAGTATTTTGATTATTCTGCAGCAAGTTTTCTCTGAATGTTCTGTCATTCACATCATTAAAAATTTGCAACCCCCCCCCCCCCCCCCCCCCCCAAAAAAAAAAAATACATATATTACAACTTACTAATCAGCGTGTAGCCCAACACCTGTTGAGACCATTTTTTCAGTGACCTGTTGTGTTGGCCACTCTTTGACATAACCAACTGGACCTGTGCGTTAACAGTGACTGGAGCTCTGACATCTGTGTTTGATAGGGATGACGATGACAGGCAATGTTTAGACCGCAGCCTGCTGGGATACAAGTAGAGTGACCACACCACTTGAGACTGTGTTTATACAACACTTTGTGAATAGTGAAAGATGGGTCTCGACAAGTCTGCGTGCTGTCGCAATCCTGGTTGCAACATAGCTTTCTTTAAAAAAAGATATGATCTTTGTTCAGTGAAAAAATATTATACGTGTATTATTATGCATTTTGTTAGATTTCACTTTTACATTAGCGACTGTTTGTAACAAAATATCTTAAGAAAGCTGAAACCCTGATCATATTACACACTAAGTTTTACTTATGTGCAAGCAAAAACAAACTGCTCGTGTTGCTGCTGCAGACATGGGAAACAGTCTGTCCAGTTTCGTGTGGGTTGGGCTCTGAAATGTTACGTCATGTATCAGCGTGAGACCACTTAGTAACCGACAAGTAAATCTGTCATGATTTTTGGGTGTATTCACATAGAGGTGGATTATACAAGGAGCTGCTCGTAATAGCGTGTCAGGTTTTGTCTTAACGTTTTGTTTTGTTGTCTTTCAGGTCATTTGTATCGTTTGGACCACGAAATCGTTCTATAGGAGCTGCTGCAAAGAGCCAGGTAAAATCAGCTCAGTCACCCTTGCAATGAAACACTGGAATATGCATCATGGTTAATGCTCATTATTTTAACAGAATTGTATTTTCTCCTCTTTTGCCTCCTTCATGTTCAGGTGGTGACCAACTGTCAGAACACAGTACAGGGCTTCAAGCGATTCCATGGCCGGGCTTTTGCAGACCCCTATGTTCAGTCAGCCAAGTCTAACTTGGTGTACAATCTGGCACAGATGCCCTCTGGATCCACCGGCATAAAAGTAAGGTTTAGGATTTTATGGTACCTCTGCTGTATTTGAGAATAGACAGGTAACCTTCAGTAGTGGGAGAAAAAGGAGCAATCATTTATAACAAAATGCCAAGGTAAGGCTTGAGTTAGCACTCTGAACAACCAGATCCTGTATATATCAGCAGTGCTGTATGCTGAACTAGGGCAATCACAAAAAGAGGGACAGCCATAAGAAATTTAATAGGGAGAAAGCATAGAAACATCTTGTTCCTGACTATATTGCTTCCCCCTCTCTTACCTTTCATGCTTCAAGAAGTGCCTCATGTAATGCTCTTTCCTCTGAATCATAGCTCTTCCACATTATCTTCTGATACTACCCAGTCCTCCATGCTTTTATCCTCAAAACAGTCTCTGCTTCCTCTCTCTTAAGTTGTGATCTTTATTTTCTTGGCGTTTTGTCTCACAGCATTATTCTGTGATCAGAGATTAATGGTTGCCCTGTGCCTGTGAATCAGCCGAATGCTTAAATATGAGATATTTACTAACTTCATCAGATAGCAAAATTCAGATAGCCAATATTAGACTCAAAACATAACCATAAAGTTCGTGCATGTACACAAGTGACCATGCCTGGCTTGCACACTGCAAACACACAGCCCGGCATGATTTTGTGTCCCTGTGGAGATAATTAATGTGAGTCCTCAGGACAAATGAGAGCAGAGGAAACGACAAAACCGAGATGAGTGAATCAGCCTGTTGTTGCAAAAATCTGTTTTGTGAGCTTTCTGAGTCTGTTAAAATGCCTTCAATGAAACTGTGGTGGCCTTTTTCATTATTAATGAAAACTATGTATTATTCATAGCTATTTCAAGCTATTCATAAGCTATTAAAAGGATTTGCCTGAATAATAAACCTCCTTCTAATTCCCGTCAACTCTAGGTGATGTACATGGAGGAGGAGAAAGTGTTCAGCATCGAGCAGGTCACCGGCATGCTGCTGACCAAACTAAAGGAGACTGCTGAGAGTGCACTGAAGAAACCAGTTGCAGACTGTGTCATCTCGGTAAGCATCTCTGCAGACATCTGCAATGGTTTCACAGTTTCATCAGGGTGTCTGAAAATCTACAGAACTCCTAAAATAGAATTGTCTGTGAAGTGCATTAGTTGACGGCTTATTTAGGTCCAACATTTAGTTGGTCTCACTGTTGTTGCAACGTATCTTATCTAATTGGCTTTAAATGTCTAATGAGGTGTTCATTTTCTTGTTGGAGCCCAGCACACGGCTTATTTAAGGATGTGACATTGCACTGACAAGGCTTCTAGAAATGTGTGACTCACCTTACTTACTGTACTTTCTGCCATTCTCTTTTACTTTAATGGAGTATTGCATTGCATTTACATCCTGCTATTTTGAGTGGCAGCTATTAATGTCATCCTCTCGCATTTTCAAGTAGTTTGGGTTTTAAAATGCCTGGAGAAAGCTGCCTCTGAGGTGTATAAATGTATTACCACCTGTTCATGTGACATTTTGAGCTCGAAGCACTTCACCAGATGTCTTGTCTGAAAGCTTAATTTCCTCCTTTGCACCTTGTTGGTGAAGAGTGGGATGTGTGTGTTCCTTGCTGTGCTCAGTATATGAATTCACCAGCAGCATCTGTTATGTAATGTTACAGATCTCAACAAAAGAGGCTGTTACTTTCACTGGTCCTAAGTCTACAGTTTGCGTCAGCCCTGGAGATGGATAACATGTTATTATTACTGTAGCAATGGCTAAATTTACCCCTCAAGCTTTTCCACAAGGAGATGTTTTGTTTTGGCACCCGGAGTAACAGACACTGTAACATTATCTAGACATCTTGTGATGCAGGCAATTCGTTTTGGACATCTTTGCCATCTTATCAATGCCTTACAGTAATACCCTGTGTGTATTTTTTTTTGTTATCAGTGGGTTCATTTAAATCCCTTATTCTGAGACTTCTCGACACTAGTACCTTTACTCACTGAGACTCGTTAATGTTTGTATTAACACTGCATTGTTTCTCCCCTCCCAGGTCCCCAGCTATTTCACCGATGCAGAGAGAAGGTCTGTCATGGATGCAGCTCAGATTGCAGGCCTCAACTGTCTACGACTAATGAATGAGACCACTGCAGGTACATTAAAATGTGCAGGACACTGCAGGACAGACAGCACCTGAATCATTATAACTTGTTATCCCTATTTGGGCTTTTAGGGAATTATAACAACCTGCTGTGAAATGACATCTCGATGCTATATTGTCTGAGATATGTTGTTTTTCCACTCCTGGAGCAGTCACCTCTGTAAAGAAAGCATGAGAAAATATTGAGTTGTCAACTTGTAGCTAAGTATATGGCAAAATATAGCATGCTGACTAGTACGCTGATACAGTGGTGGTCATAAGCTAACACCAGATTATACCTGTTTGTTGCAGTGACTCTGGCATATGGCATTTACAAGCAGGACCTGCCAGCTCCAGAGGAGAAGCCCAGGATAGTGGTGTTTGTGGACCTCGGCCACTCGGGTTACCAGGTGTCAGTTTGTGCCTTCAACAAGGGAAAGCTCAAGGTTAGTAATGAATAATTTGTGTTCATTTTGAAAAGCAGCATGAAGGGGTGAGAGGTTTTAGGGCAGGTTCCTATAATACGGCATTATGTGCTTGTCAGTTTTGGCGGTGTCTTTTTTTTTTTTTCCTAATGTGGGCATCGATAATTGGTGCAGAAAAGTACATTTAAAAGAACATTTAACCTACATTTTATAAACTTTATTGCTTATTTGGACTGCATTTTCCCCTTAAACCTGTGCCGAACAAGGTTAAAACCAGAGTGATTTTTTTAAACAAAAGAAATACCAGGACTTAAATATTGTAAGAATTTAATAGAAAGACCCTCACCTGACCAAATTGTATGCCTAATGTGGCTAATGGAGTCTGTTTATTGAAACATATGTATTGAATAGATCAACAAAAATGAACTCAAGCCGATAATCTTTTCATTTTTTATCCTCACATGGGTTCCTCCTCAACACAGATATGCAGGGATTTTAAATATTTATCCAGTAGTTTGATAATTTGCCATGACTTTCAAATATTTACCCCCTTATCTTCCTCCGCTGTCAGATCTTGGCTACAGCGTTTGACTCAGAACTTGGTGGGAAGGACCTTGACGACATCCTGGTGAACCACTTCTGTGAGGAGTTCGGGAAGAAGTACAGGCTGGATGTAAAGTCCAAGCCTCGGGCACTGGTACGACTCTACCAAGAGTGCGAGAAGCTCAAGAAGCTGATGAGCGCCAACTCCTCTGACCTCCCTCTCAACATTGAATGCTTTATGAATGATATCGACGTTTCCGGTAAACTTAACAGGTGAGATGCAAAGTTATTTTAATAATTAAAAGGTCAAAGGTTTAACCAATAATTTATCAATGAGGGCTTGAGAAAATTGTATTTTCTGTGGACTAGAGTTGAAAGAAGGCTGTTTTAGCTAAGCACAAATTAAAGATTGTGTTGATATAATTAGAAATGACTTTTAGAGGTACCCAGCATCCATCTGCCTGTCACACCGTTCCTGAGCGAGTGTGGGAGTCTATTAATAATCTATGACCATGTGTCCCCAGAGGTCAGTTTGAGGAGATGTGTGCAGGGCTGCTGGCCAAAGTAGAGGGTCCCCTGCGCAGCGTCATGGAACAAGCCAGTGAGTACATCTGCCTTCAATAGCAGCTGGACTATCCCCGTCAGCACATGCATGCTCACACAGACAAGGTTCAGTCTAGTGATTTCACTGAGACAGCCCTACCCTCCGGACACTGGCAGCACGCCTGCCTTCCTGCCTTTCTTCAATCATTTCTTGCTTACTCCCCATCTGTGCTTGCTCTTGCATGTCCATTTTGAGCAGTCATGTGGCAAATACTTAGCAAAAATATATTTGGGTATACCACAGTTGTAGTTGTAATTGCTGTTGAGTAATGTGTTAGTTTTGAAGAAAAAGTGTTGTGGATGTCGTTTTTAGGCAAACTCCTGTGGCTTTAAGACTGCTGTGCCGTGCTCAACAATGTGTTTGGACAAAAGATTTCAACTTTTAAAAGCATGTTTTGTATCATCCTTGTCACCTGCCTCCTGTATCCAGAGCTGAAAAAGGAAGACATTTATGCAGTGGAGATCGTGGGCGGTGCCTCCAGAATCCCCGCCATCAAGGAGCGAATCAGCAAGTTCTTCGGCAAAGAGCTGAGCACCACCCTGAACGCAGACGAGGCTGTTGCCAGAGGCTGCGCTTTGCAGGTACAGCTCACCTGTCATGATTGACGGTCCAGTGGGAGGAATATGACACATGTGCACATATGTAATATTTAATGATGCAACTTATTTGTTGCTAATGCAGGATTTATGTTAAACCATTTTTTGTCACTAGGTTTATGTCTTGTTTCTTAATTATTTAGATTTATTTATATTATTATGTTAAAAATGTCTTGTTTTTTTTTTTTTCTTATGATTGGAAATTCAGTATTTGCATTGCTGAGTGAAATTTTTGCTCCTGGTCATAAAAAAGCAACTTCAAGACAAAATTTGATAACTTGTGTTTTGTAATGTTCTCTTCTTCCCAGTGTGCTATCTTGTCGCCAGCATTCAAAGTCAGAGAGTTCTCCATTACAGATGTTGTCCCCTACTCCGTCTCCCTAAAATGGAATTCAGCCGCAGAGGAGGGACTGAGGTATGATCTCTGTCAGTCTCACCTGAGAACATCAAATAAGGAGTGAGCGCTTGAGTCTCACAGGGAGAATAAGAGAATTCATCACACCAATGAATTTGAACATTGTGCTTTACAAGCCAATATCCTACATTGATATGATATGGGTATCATGAGGCTTTTATGCTGCGAGGAGTTTTAAGGCTTTGAAGGGTTAAAATGTCTAGAAGGCCATCATCATATCAGTTAAATGTTTTCCTTTTCTGTTGTGTTATATCATGTCTGTTATACCTTAGTTCTCACATCTGAAGCTATTCTGGCTTGTTTTCAACAAGTCTCAATATTAAATCTTCACAAAACCTGCAGTTAAGACACCGTGAGAGGCCTGCATGTGATTGTTTTTAAGACCGCACCTTTGTGCTGCAGGATTTTCTGCCACACCTGCATACACCCATAGCCCATATACCCATGTGCACCCACTTCCTGAAGTCTCTGCCAGTTGCATTGGCATTTTACTAAATTATTACAAAAACAGTATACACTTCTGTAAATTATGAGCAATTAATGGTGATTTCCACGCATTGCTATAAAACTCTGATCTAAGTTGTAAGAGTCTATAACTTTTGTTGTCTCATTGGCCTCCTTTTACTTTGTTTTTACAGTGATTGTGAGGTTTTCCCGAAGAGCCACGCAGCTCCCTTCTCCAAAGTTTTGACCTTCTTCCGGAAAGAGCCCTTCACCCTTGAGGCTTACTACAATAACCCCAAGGAGCTGCCGTACCCTAACAGCTCTATAGGTACTGCAAGTTCAACTTCTGTAAGACATATGTGGACAATGAGTATGGACATCAAGTGTGGAATAGGTCCTTCTTTGTTTGTTTTGTTTAAGAAAAAAAGCTTTTCTTAAAGCAGCTACAAGGAACTTACATTTTAGCCACCAGCATAAATGTATATATTAATATAAAGCCATGTCTTGCAACGTATTTCATAAATAAAACAGACATGCATGCCTGTCTAGGAGGAAGAGGGCCAGTCCAGGATCAGTTTTGAATCGTTTCAAATCCCACAATTCTCTCCATCTGTTGAATGACCGACCAAGGTTGACTCGTGCTTTCGCCCACACTCTGTCAGTTCCTTGTCTTCTTCTCTTTGCTGATCCTTCCACAGTATCAGCCGTATCCACAAGATATAATGTCAATGAAATTCTCACGCTTCCTTTAACTGGCTAACATACTACTCACTGCCTGGGAAAATGTAAACATAAGCTCCTCCACTTTATGTGCTGTAAATCATTGAGTCTGATTTTACAGGGAATGGGACCAGGGGACATCAAGAATAACCATATAGAAATAGCCAATCTTCCCACTGACGGTCTCGTTTTCTTATGTAGGTCATATAGAGGCATCGTTATTAAATTAAGACTGTTTCATTGCCAGAAAAAAACTCCTTGTAGCTACTTTAATGAGAAAGCTGTAATGTTCTAATTTAAAATACTTTTAGGAAATCTTTTGTGTCTATTAATCTAAGATGTATTTTGCAATACAAGCATAAGCTCAAAGTGTGGCACTCATGAGTTACTTGAGATAGATTTTAACTCTGACAGATGCTCCCGCTCCTTGTTAGATTTGTGTGAGTGGTTGGAGCTTCTTTGCACTTAGAATGATTCCAACCTTTAACCATGCACACATTAATCATCAACTCTGGCTTTTAATCACAAGGTCCTTGGTGTCATGCTAAGGTGGCAATATTTTTTCCTGTGATTCATCTTATTTATTCTTTTAATTCTAATAACCTGTGACCCTTTCCTCCGGCTCTACAGGCCAGTTCCTGATCCAAAATGTGGTTCCTCAGGCGTCTGGGGAGAGTGCAAAGGTCAAGGTGAAAGTTCGGGTCAACGTCCATGGTCTGTTCAGCGTATCGAGCGCCTCGCTAGTAGAGGTTGTGAAAACAGCTGAGGGAGAGGAGCCAATGGAGACAGACCACATAGTGAAGGAGGAGGAGGTGTGTACTCTGTGTATTTGCACTGAGTGAAAAGAAGGATGATGTAAGGTGTGTGTGTGTGTGTGTCTGTGTGTCTGTGTGTGTGCGAGCGTGTGTACATGTAGGTGTATGTGAGAGAAAGAGAGAGAGAGAGAAACACAGAGATACTCCTGGTTTGTTGTATGCTGTTTACTTAGTGTTTCACCTCAGAGATCCCATTGTGTCAATCTGGCCACACCTTGGTTTTTAATAGTCATCACTCTGGAATTTATATATCCTGTCTTAACAAGCTTCAATGGATTGCATTTATTTCTCTGATGCGTCTTTGTAATTTATTTGACATTTTTTTAGTTAACATGCGCTCCAGCGGCAACCGTTGCACTGCATTTGCATTCATTCTGGCCTTTTTCCTCAAGGTTATGCATCTTTATTGTGATGAGGGTGAAGACGATATCGATGCCAACAAACGTAATACCTCTGCAACAAATACCGCTTGTGAAAGCCTTCAAAAAATAATTGAGACTGAGTCAGGGACGTTTTAGTTCGTATGGAGTTTGCGTTGTAATGAACAGCATGGAATGGAAGGAAAAGAACGTCATATCTTGAACAAGGCTCAGACAGAAATCGGCATCCGAAAAGATTTGCACAAACCAATTGAATCTTGTCAAGTCAGTATCAAGTGTTTCAACCATACAAATATGTGCTCAGTTGCTGTCTCTCAGTGATGTCTGGTTTTGACTGGGTATTGTCTGAAGCCAGAGTTTGGATAAAACAAGGCATAAAAAAAGTATTTCGTTCATATCTTTTATGTACTGTGTCTTCTCTGTTGTTACCGTGTGTCAGAACAAAATGCAGGTGGACCAGGAGGATCAGAAACTTCAGGCTGGAGACAACGGAGACAAGAAATCAGAGGCTGAGGAGATGGAGGTAACCTTGTGCTGGGCGATAAGGCTATCACCATACTGTCAATAAAGTTTCGATACTATACAACGTTTAGAACCAGAGTGTCGTTACTACACTCGTACCCAGGTATTGTTGAGAAACCAATGACAATAAAGTGTTCCAAAGCGGAGCGCTGCCATTGAAACAGGCAATAAAATGTGAAAACTGTTAGAATAGAATACGTGTCAAAACAAAAAATTTGCAGATCCAACACAAATAGTATGTCAAACTGTGGGAAACATGATGCCCTCAAATATTTTCGGGTTAAGGCCTGAAAAAAATAACACTTGGACAATAACCTTGAAGATGATTGCTTGTTCTCTGTCCTTGTTTTTTTTAATTTATCTGTTTTTTTTTAACATCACATGATGACATGATTGGTCTCATATTTCTATTGAGAATATAAGGGTTTTATAGAAACAGCATATATCAGGAGAAATACTGCTCTGGCATCCCATGGAAATTGTTATTGAAAATATTTTCATTATCGCCCAGCACTAAGGTGACCATTAAGGATGCTAACTTTTCGATTAATTTACATATTTTATAATGTTTCACAATGGATGATTGGCATTCAGCAAAGCATATTGTGCATTTTCATGCACGCACCCACACACACACATACTATATTTAGACATTTCAGTATTACTCCTTGGTGTGGTAGCCCATTTATTATTATTCAGGGACATGTTTCGGTGAGTTCCAGGGAAATTTGCAACCATAACCCAACTAAAACCATTTAAAGAGAACAATAACTATTCAGCACAATAACTAAGAAAATAATGACTATTTAAAATATTACGATTGTCCACTGATCACAGGGTTGGCCTTTCGACGCCCACCTCTCCTCTCCTCTTGTGCACATGTCAAAGTGTACTTGAGTAAGTCACTGAACCCCAAATTACTCCTGATGGTCAGGCCAGCACCCTGTGGTAGCTCACTGCCGCCCGTGTGTGATTGTGTTGTGTTTGAGTGGAACCTTGCAAAGCAATTTGGATAAAATATGTAAATGTAGCCATTTATTTATTTTGTACTGCATGCACCCACTAAAATACAAATAAACGTAATCTGTGAGAATCTGCAGTGGTTAGCACTGTCGCCTCATCTTTCTATGTGGGGTTTACGTAGTCTCCTCGTGTCTGTGTGGGTTTCCTGCGGGCGCTCCGGCTTCCTCCCACAGTCCAAAGACAGTCGGTTTAATTGATAACTCTAAATGGCCTGTAGGTGCGAATGAGACTGTGATTGTTGTTTGTTTGTATGTTTCACCCTGTGCTGAGCTAGGGTGGCCCAGCCAGCCTCCCCCGCCCCCCGTGATCCACCAGAGTATCAGTGATTATGACTGATGCACTGAATTTCATATATTCACACACAAAAAAAGACACAATAAAATCTGACAGCAGTCAGCAGTTAAGAAACTTTCATCCAGTAAAGGCATCTTTTTAAGAATAACAAGATCATCCAAATTGACAAACATTGAATTTTTTGGAAACATGTATCCACCTGCGTATGTCATAGTTGTATGATTTTAATCTCTCCTTTTCCAGACAATGGCGGAGGACGCTAAGCAGGAGAAAAAGAACGACCAGCCCCCTCAAGCGAAGAAGCCCAAAGTGAAAACGAAGACAGTGGAGCTGCCCATAGAGAACAATTTGCACTGGCAGCTGTCTACTGACGTACTAAATATGTTTGTGGAGAATGAGGTAATGCTCTAAAAATCGCTAGGAATGTCTAACATGCACTCAAGGTATTTGTCCAAGTAATGTGCTGGTCAGACTGGTCCTGGTTTCATTAGCTTTTAAAACACAAAGAAATGACTGCTTTATGATTTATAATTAAGATATTAAAGTTGGGCTTTTTCTGATGACATAATAATGAATAATACTCTAAAACTAAAAATTACAAAACTTGCTCAGGAAGGTTTTTTTCCTCACTGTTATTTTAACATGTATAAAGGCTTCTCCTACTTATAATCTTCACAAGCTTACATTAGATACAAAAGCATGATTATAACATTTTACAAAGATTATTATTATGAAAGGTTTATTGTCACATACTAATAATAAGTGTGTAGAATCAAATATGGTAAAGTTTCATTCTAATCACCTTCTTTGTGACTCTTCTAGGGTAAGATGATCATGCAGGATAAGCTGGAGAAGGAGAGGAACGATGCAAAGAACTACGTTGAAGAATATGTGTACGACATGAGGGATAAACTGCACGGCGTCCTGGAGAAGTTTGTGAATGAAGCTGTGAGTATAGACCTCACTAGGCCAATATAACACATGTTAACAGATGTTCAGGAGAAATTATCGTGTTAACTTCCAGTGGGTTTAAACCTTAAATACAGACACACTGCAAGTATTTCATCTTCTGTTGCAGGACCGTGACGCGTTCTCGTTGAAACTGGAGGACACAGAGAACTGGCTGTATGAGGACGGAGAGGACCAAAAGAAACAAGTTTACATTGACAAACTAGCTGAACTGAAGGTAACCAGGGCTGCGGTGTTTGACTGGACAGTTGTTTCTATGAGAAATAGTAATGCTCTCATTGTACCATTCAGAGTAACAAGTGACAGTGATATATGTAGTAGGTGGAAGGCACTTAAAAATTAGGCTAAAGTTCACCAATGTTAATATGGAGCTAATATTTGGAGGGCTTTGACCAGGCACCCTGCTTGTTAATGATAGAAAAATATGTTAATCTGCTGTATTCTGTGTTTTAATACAAAGATGATATTCATAGTTCAGCATCATATATATCGTAGAGGATGATTTTATCCTCTATCCTCTATACCTCTATCACTATTTTCAGAAGTTAATGACTGATTTTCGTCATTAAGTGGTGATGATTGTCTGATTAAACCTGGTGGTTGTCCCTTTTTCCAGAAATTTGGTCAGCCAATTCATGAGAGATACATGGAAGCTGAGGAGAGGCCAAAAGCATTTGAGGAGCTTGGCAGACAGATCCAGCTGTACATGAAGATCATTGAAGCGTACAAGACAAAGGTAAACTGGCACAGAGAGCCTTGCTCAGTAAGACTTCGCGCAGCAACTCTCATTGCATTTATTAGCTGTATATCAGGTGGATGGGAGGTGTCTTGTGGGTCAAGTGTAAAATACTGTAAATACAGAGACATTAAGATTACCTGAAAGCATTTTTAAAAACAGTAAATGTATTTGTTCTTTAGATTGTTGATGAAAGGTCACCAAACAGATCATAATTAATAATAATTATACTTTACCTGCTTCTCCCAACAGGATGAGCAGTACAGTCACCTGGATGAGCTGGAGGTGACACGGGTGGACAAGCAGGTGAACGATGCCATGGTCTGGATGAACAGCAAAATGAACCAGCAGAACAGTCAGGACCTCACTCTGGAACCAGTAGTCAAAGTTGGAGAGATTAAGGCCAAAACTAAGGTACTGAGAGTGCATTCAGCCCCACACACACCACTGCAATCTCTAAAGGCCAGCTGCAGTTTTGCAGTAGCGGCAAAGATGTGTGAAATAATAATGTCTTCATTGTACAGATTGGTTTTAGAAATCCATGTAATTTTAATTTTAATAACTCTGATCGAGTGAACAAAACATGATCTCTGGAGAAATAATTACTTTTTTCTACACTTCCTCTAACGAATGATTTCTATTTCCCTGTTCAGGAGCTTTATTCAGCCTGCAACCCTGTGGTGTCCAAACCCAAGCCCAAGGTGGAGCCTGCAAAGGAGGAGAAGACAGAGAATGGGCCAGTCAATGGGCAGGACGGTACAGAGAGCCAGCCATGCAACCCAGACAAAGCCACTTCCGCAGGCACGGAACAGGGAACGGCGGAGAACAAGCTCCCCGAAATGGACATTGACTAACTGTTGCAGCTGCCACCCCTGAGTTTCACCTCCGTTTGTCCTGCTACTCGCCCCCAGTTCTGTCGTTCTTCTGAGATTGTTATTGATGGCACAGTAGCCTCTTTTTTTGAAGACACAGACAGCAGCATCCCGAATCAGTACCGTTCATCAGTCAGCCTCCTCGGCATGTCAGTTCTCATTTTCTCTGAATAAAAAATATTGCATAATATTAATATTGAATGGACTACTTAATGACATAAAAGTTGTGAGTGTGGGATGGAAACTGCTTTCTCTGTGTTGCTTTGATGGCTATTATGATAAAGATTGTTCTGTTCAGCACCTCCTGGGCATTTGCGCTAAGAATGTCAGATTTGAAGAATTGTAAGCAAAGTGGCTGTGTGTAAGAAAACTAGTAATACACCCAGGAGTCAAGAAAATGTAAAATATTGCAGTATGTCTAAATAAGGTATAGAGACAGTGGCAAATGTAAACGAACATGGATTGTTACAGGTTGTTCATGGCAAACAGTGCATTTTTCTCCACTACAAATAATTGTAACTGCTGGATTATAATGCTTTCAGTTGAAAAGGACGGAAAGACTTTTTGTTGAGTTTACTTGCTCTGTATGTTGAAATTAGATACTACAAGTTACTGTCATGCAGGATTTAATTGTTTGGCTTTTCTCATTCAAAAGCAATGGTCCGTTGGTTGTTCTCTGGTAGCCTTGTATTGTTTTTTTCTACTCAACTGTGTGAATGCTGGTCCAACAAGTCACCTTCTGGGTGCTGCCGTTGCTGCCACATCACCAAAAAAGCAAAAATAAATCTTGTCAAGAAAAAAAACATGATGTGAGAAGTGGCTTATTGACAAAGAATATTACTGTTTGTGAACACAGTGGCTTTCCCTGTTTTCAGTTTCAGACAAAATGAATGCAATTAATAAATCAATGGACATAAATTATTGGGAAACATTTTTTTTTGAGCCTACAAATCTCAATTCAATTAGTAAGTAGGTAAACTAATCTAAGTATCCATCTTAACATAGTTTGAAGGTGATTAATGCTGAGGGAAACCTGTAGTACACTAACCAGACTGCAGGCGGCGCTGTCACACCCTCACTGCCTCCAGACTGCAGGAGCCAGTTTTGCTTCAGAAACAGGCTTTCATTCACGCACCCACCATATAGTCCACAATTAATAAAGAGATTATCTTCTTGTTATTATACCATACAAGTCCCTACGTGGTTATTTAAATGATAATATGAAGGTTTTTTTCTCATTATCGTTACTGCTTGATATAACTGGCTATAAAAGTAATTATTTGTGAGGTGTGTATTTTTGTTCCTTGTTATTAAGCTAAAAGTGCCATATCATACAATTCATGCCGGAAATAACTGTATAAAATAATGAAAAACAAAAAAATAGCAGAGATTTACGGCTGCTGACCCCGTGCACAGAAAACCTTGCCCCTGTTTGACAGCGAGTCACGGAGGCGTCTGTCAGCTGCAGACAGAGCGCCGCTCGCCTGCCTAAGGCTGCCACTACCTGCCAGTGCCACTAGGAGGATCCTGCCCCTGCTGGGTGCTTGGGTCGGACAAGGTAAGAACCACGTTATTTTCACGTTATTAGTGTGTTCTCGTTCTTTTAATTGCTTTGCTTACACGTACAGATGAATTATTCTGTTTAGAAGCTGCCACAGCAGCAGAAGTTACAACAGGGCCGAGCTCCCACTGTCGCCATTGCCACTGTTTACATCAGCTAACATTGCTAGCTAGCTTGAATGCTTTACACATTGCTAGCTTCCAAGTTTGCTAGCTTATCTTCTGGCGTGAAGTTTGCCAATTTGCCGCAGACCACAACACTCGTGTTATTTGGGCGAGAATGAAACCATCATGAAATGACGAACACGTCTAATAATGATAAAGTTTACATTTGCTAGCTAGCGTGCTAACAGTCACAGTGTAGCCTTGACGTCAGCTTAAGTAAGATGATGTTATTGTCAGCAAAGTTGCGTTTGTTGTCTAAGTGCAGACTATGCTCATCGCTGAAGTAGTATTCGCCCAACCTGTCTACAAGAGCGCCTCTAGGCTACTTATTAACTAGCATTAGATCAAACAGTCAATACGCGACAGGGTCTTTTGTGCTGATTTTGTTCTGTGTCAGTTGTAGCTAGTGATAAACGTGATAAGCCACAGCTCTTTCTGACGGAATCGTGTCTGGTAGTTGTTTGGCTTTGCTACGTCTATGTGTTGCTTTTGCTGTTTATCCCCTTTTTCGTACATTTTCACAATGATGAATTTTGTGTGTCGCGTGTTGTTGTTGTTATTGCAGGAATGTAAATGTCTGAGGACAGGGAAGCCCAGGAGGATGAGCTGCTTGCTTTAGCAAGTATCTACGATGAGGAGGAGTTCCACCGGGCAGAGTCTGCCCAGGGAGGAGAGATCCAACTTTGTCTGGAGCTCCCTCCTGATTTCAAAGTTGTAGTCAAAGGTCTATATTGTAGATTATATTCATAAAGCTATTCTCTTCTCTTATAAAGGCACATTTATTAGTCTCGCTCCCATTAACATTGTCATGAAATCTCCTCTGTGTGTTGCAGGAGAGAAGCAAACTGAACATAATGTTTGCTTCTTACCTCCTTTGGTGCTCAACTTTGAGCTTCCTGCAGACTATCCATCCAAATCCTCACCAGTCTTCACTCTCAGTTCTAAATGGATGACCAGAGCACAGGTAAGAGTCATGATAGGTTATGCAATTATGATACAATTACACATGCCTGTCCAAGAGCTGACCAGCACATGTCAGCAAGATTTGGTCAACTACTCAATTTGATAGTCAGCTGAGGAAAAGTGAGTGGCTTTACCTTGAAAAAAGTTGTTTTTGGTTTCACTAGAAATAAAATCCTTACCATTCATCTTTCTAAATGCCTTTTCCTTCTCTTTTTCCGTCATACTTCGTCAGATGAGCTCTCTGTGCAGACGCCTGGATGAACTGTGGGAGGAGAACCAAGGCTCTGTGATTCTTTTCACATGGATCCAGCTCCTCAAAGAGGAGGCTCTGGACTTCCTGGGTATCCAGTCTCCTCTTGAAATAATCAGGGGCGGAAGTAAGGCAGGTGGTGAGCGCAGGAAAACCGACCCGGCAGCCACAGGTACCCTATGTGTTTTGTTAAAGGAATGTTGTTTTTTTGCTTGTGTGGATACATCTGCCTTATCTGAGATATGTCTCTAATAATCATACCAGCATATATCTATAAAAAGTAGATAATATCTCCTAATTTTCTTTCATTCAGAGTTTAAATAAAAGAGGAACTAGGTCAGCACAAGCACAGATATACTCAACTATTATTCTATGCTGCTGTGAAGTAGTTATGCTGATACTGTAGATGAAATCAGTGCAGTACCAGCAATGACATTTATTTACTCTGCCTAATTTGTTTTAAACAATTTCTCGTGTCTCAAACAAGTTTGATCAAAGTACATGTTGCATAAGAATCCTCAGTTAATATACATGCTAGTAAAATCAATACATGACAAGCATTTTTCTTGAGAAAACTGTGTTATTTTGCTAAAGCAGCTGTAAGGAACTGACTTTATTATTATAAAAATGTTAACTTACTAAAAACTTTTTTGTTTGTTTTTGAGGTTGATTAATAAGTTCATCAATTTTGTTCAGCTCCGACACAGTGCGGAAATCATTCCGAAAACACTGAGGAGAAGAAACAAGAAGTGAAGAAGGACAAGTCTGAAGCGCAGTTGTCTTCGTCTTCTCAACTGGACCCGCGGGGCGTTCTTTTGATGGACCCGCGTGCCGACCTCCTACCTCAGCTCCTGGACTTTGACGAGGCGCAGCGACAGCGGGTGTTTGACAGCAAGGTGTTCTGTTGTGGGATCTGCTTTGTAGAGAAGCTGGGCTCCAACTGCCTCTGCTTTAAGGAGTGCCAGCATGTCTACTGCAAGGCCTGCATGACCGAATACTTCCAGATCCAAATACGGGACGGCAATGTTCAGTGCCTTAATTGCCCTGAGCCCAAATGTACCTCCTTAGCCACACCGTTGCAGGTAAGAGAGCTGTTAAATAGATGTGTGCATATGTGTTGGCGTTACAATTGAGTGCTTCTTTGAAGAGGGTTAAACGAAATTCCCACGGTTTAATTTCAAATTGAGTTTAAGTTTTTTTCCACCTTATCACTTGTAACAAACCAGTTCCCTCTGCCTTCATCTCTCAGGTAAAGCAACTGGTGGATGAGGAACTGTTTGTTCGTTATGACCGTTTGCTGCTCCAGTCCAGTCTGGACCTCATGGCTGACGTGGTCTACTGTCCCCGCCAGTCCTGCGGCACTGCCGTTATGGCGGAGCCGGACACAACCATGGGCATTTGTTCGGCCTGCCAGTATGCTTTCTGCACACTGTGCAAGCTGGGCTATCATGGTCTCTCTGGCTGTAAAATTCCTGCAGGTAATGTCACTGGAAATACTGTAATGTAACAAGTGTAACAACAGAAGATGAGAAGAGTTAGCAGTTACACTGACAACTTAAGTTGCATAATAACTGCCATGTGTATTTTAAATATAACAATATCACAGTACATTACAATATATTGCATTTAAAAAGCAAGTACAACCCTGATTCCCAGATGTGTAAAATGTAAATGAAAATAGAATGTTTACTGACAGCCGTTTTACAGAGTGTTCCTGAGCCCATGCAGTAATATCCTTAACATAATATCACAGAATGGTGAACCCCGCTCCTGCCTTGCTTGTGAACGACTGAGCCTTTCAAAGATGCCCCCTTCATACACAATCATGATACTATCACCTGTTACCAATCAACCTGTTTACCTTTGGAATGTTCCAAACAGGTGTTTTTGGAGCATTCCACAATGTTCCTAATCATTTGTTGCTGTATGCTGTGTGGTGGTGCTGTATTAGTTAAGTATTATCAAAAAACCTGTCTGTCTTGTGCCATAGATGAATTGCGTAACCTCAGAGATGATTACCTGTCAGCCACAACTGAGGGGAAAAAGTTCATGGAGCAACGCTTTGGGAAGAGGGTGATCCAGAAAGCAGTGGAAGAGTCCTTTAGCAGAGACTGGCTCAATGAGAACTGCAAATGCTGCCCACGCTGCGGAACCAATATACAGGTCGGGCTCCCCCTGCTGGTCACAGTGGCGTAGAACAGGCTTTGAGTTTGTCACCAGGGGTCACTGTTCACTGGTCGCAGTTTTGGATATGAAACAAAAAGAGCATTTATTTCCATTCTTAACATTATACAGAGAGTAAAAGAAGGTAGTCACATAGTAAATTGTTAGTGTTTCTATTAAAAGACACAAATTCTCTCTTAATTGACATTCTGTACTGTCACTGAAGATTCCTGTCTAGTCCCACGTTATTTTAGTTGCTGTTGTTAATTTATGTCCTCTCCCACTAACGCCACCTCTCTGCGTCTCTCTAGAAAGTTGATGGCTGTAACAAGATGACCTGTACCTCGTGCAGACAATACTTCTGTTGGCTGTGCCTGGGCCTGCTCAGCAAAGTCAACCCATACAGTCACTTTAACAACCCACATTCTCCCTGTTACAACCAGTGAGTGACCTGTGTTCTCTGTTTTGTTCACCATTTCAGCTACTTTGTCATTGATACTTACTGTTCATCTGTGAACACATTGGTCGAACGCATCTTTTCTTCCTTTTGCAGACTCTTCCATGGCGTGGATATCGATGACGATGCCTTCTGGAGTGATGAGGAGGACTGACACCAGTGCAGTACTCCATTTGAATGCACTTTATCTCACATAACCACCACTCACTTACGCCTGCATTCGCACAACAGTGCCACTACAACAGTATACCCTGGTACCATTGTCTATGTTTTGAATATGATCGGGCATCTTTGGTATAAAACATTCAATGCCTGGGTGTAAATTGTCCATATTTACTTAATATATGACAAACGTCAAGAGCAGTTTTAGCTTTTATCTCAGAGGGATATGGATAGAAACAGCTGTGGCCATTTTGGTAAAAGTAGACATTTATTTTAGACTGATGCTCTTGGTAATGAGAATCTAGGATACATACTTGAATACGTTAGTGATTGGCCTTTTAAATATGACAGGGTTATAGGATGTGGCTTTTATATTCAAAAGTCAATGTAAGTGAGCTGAAAAAAAAGGTTGAATTTGTCTTTATATACAGTAGATTAGGTCTGCAGAGCTACTGTCTCTCTTAATCAGACATATACTTACACACAGGTTTTGAGATCTTGCAAGGTTATTATAATACTAGAACCACTAATTAAGCTCAGTTTGGTAAATTGAAGGTGTTTGCTCTCAGTTAGCTAGCAGAAGGACTGCATTTGCCCTTCTTTGTCATAATAACTATCCTGCTTCTTCTTCTAAGTATCTACCCCTCTGGATAGCTTTCTCTCACATGTCGAAAACCAGCCTTTCTTCAAACAACCTTAAAGATGGATAATTCAGTGAAATTTCTGATCTAACGAAGGCTCTCTCTCACAGGCACACACACACACACACACACACACACCATTGATACAGGATTAAAGCAATGGAGGCAAGCGTGGACATTCGTCACCCAGCCAGAATTCCAGAACTACTGAGGTTTTGTTGTTTGTTTCAGCTTTAGATTGCTTTGTTTGGGAAACTCTTCTGTCTCCCTCAGGCAGACACAGGGAGCTCTGTACAGAGTGTACTCTGTATGTTAACATTTTCAGGCTGGGGTCATCTGTTGTCAGGTTGTGATTTTTTTTTCTTTCTCTCTTTTCTGAAAAGTATGTGTATTTGTTTCTTCCTGAGATTAGTTCATTTACCGGAAAGAGTCTTTGCACTTTGCTTTGATATGATAAAAATCAGGCAGGTTTTGTTGGTTGTGGAAGGTGGTTTCATAATTAGTTTGAGTGACATGTTCGTCCATACAGAATGTAATAATAGAGAACACTGCAGGAACTCTGATGGGGATACTGGGATTGTCATTGTGGTGCACGTGCAAGAAAATTTGAGAATGTGGGGAAAATGTATTCACAGCCTCCTTTGCACAACATTTATTTTGATTTTGCCAAACAATGTGAGGCCATAGAATATTGATAATGAGATACAGACATTTTTTCACTTCATTTTCTTTTACTTTTTTAAACCCTTAATCAGAAAGACTATCTCATCTAAGCAGTTATGTTTGAAATTGAAACCTGCATCAAATCTGTTCTTTTTAAACATTGAATGATTTAGTTCTCACCTCACCGCTTCAAACGTTCAGGTGGCTTTTCTGAATTGGTGCTTTTCTGGATGGATGAAAAGACAATCTCTTGGCTTGAAATGCATATGGATTCACCTTTTTTTTTCAATGCAGAGCCACTGTGATTTCATGTCTCATGTGAAAACATATGAAATGTTTGAATACATGACCCGTTAGATGCATTCAGCATTCTGTTCCTTAAAATAAACATTACACTTAGCATTTTCTCTATTTTATTCATTGCATCTGGGACTGAAAAATGTACTTTTGTGCCAGCATAGTTCTTCTGCCTTCACTATGAGTGTAAAGAAACGAGTGAAATGAGTGATAAATCAGAAAACTATAAGATATAAGAGTGATATAAAATGAGGTTATTACTACTCCTATTTAAACTCTTGCACAAATTGAAGGAACTGTGATTGTACGTCATATGATTATTTGTGACAAAGTCTCCGTAGGAAGTACAGCACAGGGATTAATCTCAGTAAACGTGCACATTAAGTCCATAAGAGCAAAAGACAAAAGAGTTAAAAAAAAGTTATCTCAATAGTAATTCCACAGTTAGCTACTTGGAAAGTTGTATTAGCAGCACGTTAGCTCCAGAAAGCTAGCAAAGTGGCTAGCTGGTTTAGCAGTCAGCTAATCATAGTAAAAGCTAAATTATACTAAATAACAAATAAAAAATCACAGCTTTGTTAAAAAGAGTACCTTCAGATGATACTCCAACAAGGGCATTTAGGGGGTGGTTAAAAGATATCGGTCAATATTTGCTTGGACACAGATCAGCCAAAATGGTGGGTGGTGCTGGAATGCCAGCAGCGCACACACACATTCCTTCCATATGGACCACATTTAGGTGTCACAAAGTTCCTCCCTTGATTAAACCCCTAAAAACTTACCTCTGTTGATCTAAATGACATATTTATTCTTTTTTTCCCATGAAATAAAAACTCTTCATGCCTTAAAATGGCTTAGATGTAACTCTATACCTTTGCCTTCATTTCATATGCGAGGATCTGAATAGTTCCTGCCTCGATCTCCACCCACTCCTCCATACCTACTCACCAAACACACGCACCTCTGCTTATTTTCTGTTGCTAGCTACTGTATGCTAATTACAAGTCGTAATACAGAGCGCTGTAGGAATGAGTCTTAAATCCTGTAATGAGTTAGCATTGTTGCGCTTCCAGGTCCCTCATCAATGGGTTTTTTGACAAGGTTTTTGGTTAGAAATAAGGTCTGTGGTTAACACAAGCTTAAGAGATTTTCACGTTTCACATAAATACCCCACTCATGATTTTTGATGTTTCTGCGTGTCATAGAAAAGGCGGTTGCTAACAAGTGGCTAAATGAAAGGTTGTTGGGAACATTATCACACGAAAACTCATCTACTCGCTAGTCCACCTTAGCCTCACTGTGTCTATAGAAGCGTTGGTGTTTTGTCAAGGGAACCTGGGCGATGCCTACTCTGGGTTGGACTTCCAGCACTCTGTACGAATAATTTAGCCGTATGCTAACTGGAAACTGATTCTGAAGAGTGTGTCATTTTCTGTCAAAATTATTTTACTGAATATAGCCAGCGTCTTATTCACCAGCTTAGCTAGCTCACTGTTTTGAATATTGTTTGCCATAACTTAGCCAAGCCATATAAAGTGTTCTGTCTGCATTCAACGTGAATCAGCATGTAACTTTGCAGGCTAACATTGGCTAACGTTATCTAGGACACTGCAGATTTGTTTGGACACATTTTAACGGAGGAGACTCGAGAAAAAATAAACTTAGCAACATGTTGACATGTACTTGCTTTGTCCCCAAGATAAATGGGTGGCAAAGCATCAGGCATCAGTGTAAGTTTTGTGGCAAAACCCATCTGTTTTTGTGTAAAATCTTCAAAGCAGTGGTCTGGAAAGTAGCTACTGCAAGCCGCCATTTTCTCTGGAAGCTTGGCTCACGAATTTTCAGTCGGACAGCACTGACTCAGTCAAGTATGAGGCAAAATGTGTGTGAAGTTGGGTTTGAGCCCCAAGACTTCATCCCATTTCCTCTAAGCTTCTGTAAAATGATGATATATAAATGCTATTTACATATACACTTAATACATTTCTTACATAAGTACAAGAGGAGCCAAGAAGTTTTTTTGTTTTATAGTTGTATAAAGACGACATTCAGTGGCCAAAGAGAGAAAAAAAACGGAAAGGTTATATAAATGTATGAATATGTAAAGCTATTTTAATATGTCTTTATTCAACAAAAATGTAGCAGTAAAATAACAATGCAGACGGTGGTCCGTGTCAAACCTTAAGCGTTTCTTAAATTTGGATTTGATCCAAAATGTCACCACCCTTTTTTATAGATGTTGTAATGACATTATTAAGTTAAAAGTTAAGATCCTGAAAATGAAATCTCAGTATCAGAAATATTACCATGATTGAGTATTTTCTGTTCAATTATTTGTTCACTGTCATGTTTTAAGTATACTCTCAGCCTTTACTACATCTTATTACCTGAAACGTGACCCATATTTACCCTGTAATCCAGAGGTTATGCTGTGACAGAGCGAGAAACAATGAAATACTAAAGAAACAAAGAGCCCACGTTTTAGCCTGAGATTGAAAAGAGACGACAACATGGTGTAATCCCTTTGGCTAGAGTTGCTGACAGGGGATAACCCTTTAAAACGGCCCCTCTCTCCTGTCCTGCCCTCTGTTCAGCCCCCCAGCCCCTGCCTGTCTTTCTCCATACGCTGACTGACTGGCTGACTGAATTACTGTTACTATGCCCGTAAAGACACCTGCTCTCACCAACACAGGAAACTACCAGCAGCACCTGACCAGCACTGAGGAACTTCACTGACACCTCAAATCACTCATCGTTTCAACCTCAATCAGGAAAAGGTTAGTGGCTGATGGGATGCGGCCCGGGGCTTGGATGGCGATGATGAAGTTCCCAGAGCTCAGTGTCATGGATGTTCGATCAGTTGTCAGCCATGTTTTTGTGGAATGCAGTGTTGAGTCGACTGGATGAGCTCTGCCCGGCTGGAGAAGCTATTATGTTTTTACAATGCTGTGGACTATCACAGGCCTGCATTAATTTCATGATAGCCTGATGAATTATTGTTTTGTGATCATGTGCAAAATATTTATTATGGTATCTACCTATCAAATAATCTAAGACTCACAACTTCAAGTATTTTAACGCCTTTTTTACGTGATGGCTTCCTATTCATCTGATTTACGTAACGTCTGAAATGACGATCCTCATACAGTGCTGACCTAAGCAAGCAAGGCGTAGTTAAATATGAATGAATGAATGAAGTTTTATTATTGTCTCATGCTCACAACTATGCCCTGGCCACATGGGCCTACGAAACATTTCAAAGCAAAGCCCAAAATGAAGGAAACCAATTTTAATCATTTTTGCAGTCAGATTTCAGATCTTCCTGTCTACAATAAAATTCATAAATCACAGACAAAACATGCATAATACATGAGAAATTAGAAAAAATGCAAATTAAATCATCTATTTTACCTTTTATTTTCCAGGCTTTAGACAAAAAGCTAGCTGCCTTTAACAGTAAAATTAATTGTTCACCAGAATACTTTTGATAAGCTGTTTCATGGAACATGAACACATACTTACAGTAAATCAGTATGTACTGTACAAAAAAAAAGAAAAATCACAGAGCTCACCCACGTTTTCCTCCCAATAGTTTTCGAATTTGGCAATCTTGATACCTAGAAAAAAAAAAAACAGCTGTTTTCAAAAGTGCAAAGAGTTTTGGCTTCTAAATAATCAACACCTTGTTGAGTTGTTGAAGGAAAATCTTTGCATTAATAAACTTATTTTTTGAAACCCTTGCCCTGTGACACAGACGTATTACGTGCTCTTTGCTCATTGTGAAGGAAAAGTGCATCAAAATTGTACTTTACTAGCGTAAATATACTTTTTGTCATTGTCCACCGCCTCCTGTTAGAGACATATACTGAGACCAAAGCATCCACAGCTCAACCACTGCGGGACCAAGAACACAACTGAGCTATCCCATCATGATCGAGAGTGACAGAGAGCTGTCGGCCATGGTGCAGGAGCTATGGGACAACGACGTCAACAGACTCATACCTGGAAAAGACTACAGGATCTCTCTGCAGGTGCACATCCCCCCCGTGCAGCTTCCTTGTTGCCTACATGTTTAACCTTTACTCATACACATCTACACATAATTTAAGACCTTTAACAGATTTTGTGGACTGCATTGAACCATCAATAAATATCCATAGCCCGCATTTTAAGACATTAAATGACTGAATGCAAAACAAATGGAAGCAGACAAAAAGAGCATGTTAAGATTTTTTTGGTAAAACAGACAGAAGTCAAATCTTGGTTGTTGAAGTGGTTGTCTTCCTGCTACAGGGCAAAGCTGGAGACAGCATGGCCATCAACAATGATGACAACAACGATGGCGCAGGATATCCTCTGTTTACATATGTCGATGAGAACATTTTCAAAAAGGAGACTTTTTTGGGTAAGTGCATGAGGGTAGGGAAACATTTTTGAGGAGTAAACAGAGTTGTTTTTGCGTGCAAGATGCAAAATCGCCATCATTGGACTTGATTTCAGTCAAAAGTGAGTTATCTTTCTTCATGATGAGACAGCCTACAACTGGATTTTCTGGATGGGGAACGAGCTACTGCTTCTAACACAACTGAGCGTCAGAAAATGTTGGAATTGACGTGGTCTTTTCACACATTCCACTGCACCGTCTGCCAGTTTGTTACGATCCTCCCCGTCGCCTCCCTTCAGAGTGAAGCTTTTTCATCTACTCCTAATCTCCTTATGACGAACAGTGGCATGTTGCATAAGCACAGAGCATGCAGAGTTCACTGCACTGGGCGCAGAAAGATGCTCCTCTGCAACCACCTGCTCCTCCTTCACATCTTCCTCCGCATGATAACTGCTGAAGCACGTTTCCCTCCGGCACCTTTTGCCTAGTGACGTTTTCACAGATTTTTGTTGTGCAGCATGTTGCTGAAAGCTGTATAGGGAGTTGTGTTATTTAATAGTTGGTATTCAGAGTTCACCCTGAGGCTTCTGTCCCATTGAAAAAGGAGTATTCCCCCCTCCTTGCTATTTTTGTACTTAGGTTGTCTAGTATCTAGAAATCTACCTTACTGCCCATCACTGCTCACTGGAGCTACTGAATTTATTCATGCCAAATGTATGAAAGCAGACACACAAATCTCAGTTTTGAGACTTTCTCTCTATTATTATCCAAATTTTGTCAATCACTTGTAAAGCACTTTGAACTGCATTGGATTTGTTGAAATGGTGCCACATAAATAATATGATTTGATTGATTGATATGCTCTAGTTTTGCTTAGTCTGCATAACTGTCATTATCGCCATGTTTGTAGGACTGGACAGCACCTAAACATATTACCTGTTTTGAAAAAATGACACCATATTTTATCCCAGACGGAACAAAATCACTTTTTGAAGAGCATCTCTGTTTGTGTCTGCAGCTTTCATCTCTCTGCTGGATAACTATGAGAGTGACACTGGTGAACCAGAAATTGTCACCCCCGAGGAGGTGGCAGAGAACCACAAGTTCCTGGACTCCATCATTCAGACTCCTACTATGAAGGTACCTGTGGGGACCTTTGGATGTAAACTTGTGAAGGCCCATTTCTACTAAAATAAATGAGAACTAACTAGGAGTTGCACAGTTGGTTAAATATTAATATAATACAATTGAACAGACTCTGGGAAAGACTAAATTAGTACTTTTATTACTCATAAGCGTGTTAGGTTAAATCTGGTCCACCTTCTCAATGGTTCTGAATGTTCTAGATGTTGTTCTATGTGTGTAACCCAGCATTAAGCAGTCTGGTAATTTGATAGGTCTGCAGCCATGCTAACGGCTCTGAGAGCTTGTGCTAATGTCAGCATGCTAACATGTTCACAGTGACAATACTAACATGCTGATGTTTAGCAGGTATAATGTTAACCTTGAACACCACCTTAGTTTAGCGTGTTAGCGTGTTTTCTATTTAGCACTAAACACAAAGTACCACTGAGGCCAGTTTAGCTTGTAGCTCTTGATATATTTCACAGCATAAATGTAAACTTTGACTTGCTGGTGGCACTAGAGGTAAAGTCAGGGGATCTTCTGGGGACCATTAATGTACAAACTATTGTGCCGATCCATTCAATCATCGTTCAGTGTGGACCGAAGTGTCGGGCCACCCAACTGATACTGCCATCCTGTGAGCCACGCCGCTAGCATGGCTAAACATGTAAACCACAACATTTTATCGGAACTTCCTGTTTGTCTGCAGATAGCTCATAAATACCTGGTAGAGAAGCACCTCTCTCCGGCGAATGAGACAGAATTCAAGGAGCAGCTGTACAGGATCTGGTTTGAACTTTATGCGCGCAGAGGCTCCAGCAGGTGGGTGAAAATCTGGCACAGCGCTTAAACTACGTCAGCCGTGGAATCTGGCGCTTTGATGGTAAAACATTCTGAGAAACTGCCTGTGTGGCTCATCCAGTCAGCATCACCATGACTGTAGAACTACACGAAAACTATTTGTTGTACGTTCAGGCTGGAAACAGACACTGAGCACCACATGTTGTCCAAATGGCACATGACTTATGACAGCTAATGCAAATCTCCTAAGTTAAAGAGACAATGATATTTCAGACGAAACAAATGACGATGTGGTGTGTCTCTGGCTCCCGCCAGGCCGGACTCCTCAGGGTTTGAACACGTGTTTGTCGGAGAGACGAGAGGAGGGCGGACTGTCATCGGCTTTCACAACTGGATCCAGCTCTACCTGCAAGAAAAGTTAGGACACATCGATTACAAAGGCTACAGCGTCAATGCAAATTCACCCCAGGTGAGATGCTGTGTGCTTCTTGCTTTAACTAAGATGGAACAAAATGGAGCAAGATTTCTAAGTTTCAGGCAGTTACATGATATAGATCCTCCTTTTTCCCTATCAACAGCCAACTTCTAAAATGTCCCCTTCACACATTCCTCACCCATATATCTGACAAATCTCTCATCTCTCTCTCGCTATCTCTCATCTCCTCTATTCCCCCTAGTTGAGTTGCACTGTCTGCAGTCTTGCTTTCAGCATCGTTGTTGCACACTTATGAGAAACCTCACATCCTGCCACGACCAACTTTGTTCTCTCGCCTTTTGAGCAGCTCTCTGCATTCTGTCTTTCCAACCTGAGCACACGCTCTGGGCCTGTTGATCATGCCTATGTTGAATTATAGGCATTATCCAGGCTAACGTTCAGTAAGCTAATGAACACAAAATTTATATGATCTGTGCACACGTTGTTAACATGAAATCTTTACTCATCTCTCTCAATAGACGAAGAAAATAGATGAAAGGTGATGATAGCAAGAAAAAAGAGAGAGAGGTCTCACACCATTACTTTCAGGTCTACTTCCAGAGATCAGCACCTCACTTCAAACCTTGGTGCCTGTTACTAAGTCAGAATTACGAGATAATGAGTTAGACTGATGAGATACTAAATCATAACTATACGATAAGTCAACGATTTTGACTTACTAATCAATTATTATGAGATACATACATACATACATAGATATACTGATAGTTACATGATGCCACCTCAAACTGAGTCTGTTTCAATCTCACATCTTCAGCATTTTCTGTCCATCCTTCCTCCTCTCCTCAGACTGAAGAGAAGCTGCTCTTGTCAAACACTCCTCTCTTTCATCACTTGCCATTTCTCTTTCTCTCCCTGCAGCCCGACGAGAACAAACACATCCTGGCGCTACAGTTCAGCTGGAAGAACGGTATAAAACCCAAGGGCAGCATCTTCATCGGTGTCAGTCCTGAGTTCGAGTTCGCCCTCTACACCCTCTGTTTTCTCACCTCACCCAACGAGCGTGTCAAAGTCCAGTTCAGTTTCTACGATGTGGAGATTGTTTGCCACCACTACAACCAAAAGCACATAGGCACCACATACCCTGTGCTCCTTAAGTACCGGAAGCTGGAGTAACTTGACGAGATATCAGTTTGAGATTTAACTTCTCCGACTCTTGAGCTTACATTCAAAGTGTCACAGGAATTGTTGTTTTTAGATAAAGATACAATAAAACCTTACAAGACCCAGTTACATTTGTTTTAGTTTTTCTTGCATGATGATGCCTATTCTGAGACTGTGTTTAAGAATATTTAAGATGATGCATATATGAGACATACATATATGAGACCTGTATATGTATATAGACAGATATATATGATATATAGATGGATAATTTTGTTGGTAAAGTGTTCATAATGTAATAATTTTCATGGTTGTTTCACTTTATTTCAAGTGGGGGCGGTAGAGGGTTTGTTGTGGCCAATGACGTCAATCGCTTGGCGAGCAAGACCTGCGTCAAGTTACCAAGAAAGAAGAAGCAACTGGTCGGTTCTGGCTTCATAATAAAAGCAATGGAAATGTGTGGGGGTTTTTTATAAAAAAAAATATGAGTTCTATGACAGTTCTTCGTGGATAAGAAAATGTTGGATAAACCCGTTATTAATGGTACATGGTTTTATTTCTTCACTAAAAATAATATATTTGCAACGCTGCTGTCTGTGACCCTGAACCAATAATGCTTTTATTTTAAAATGTAAAAAGGAAGCCTTGTGATTTGTGCTGACCAATACTATGACTTGACGGCAGTGTGAGCACCGAGCAGTCGAGGGACGAGCAGGGTTTCATTGTGGCGAGGGTTGAGTTTACAGTTTGTACTGTTATATAATTTCATTTTGTTGGGTGTCTCGGCGGCGTAAACCTTCTCCGTCGCTGATTACTAGCCGTTCGAATCGGAATGGCCGAACCGAGCGCCCGATATCAGCAGGTATGAGAAAACCATCAGTTAATAGGTAGCTAGCACGTTAAAGATTTAACATAATACTTTAACATCAGCTGTAACGCTATACTGTTAACACTGTAACGCTGACTTAAGGAAGCTCACCCTCACCCGGGTGTGTTGGTGTCGCCCTCCTGAAAATAACGGTTTCCTGGATGTCATTGTTGTCAATGTCTTTTTATACGATTAACCTCGTCATTTTCTTCGATTGAAGCTGGCTTTGAATAGCACGCTAACTAGCTAACGTTATACTAATGCTAGCGTTTCCTGGTTAGCTGTTTAGTCCAAGCTAACGTCACATGAATGTGAACTTGATTGTCCGTTTTGGCGTTTTGTCTCTAATTGTTTGTGGCTGTCTAGCGTTGAGTCATGGCAGGAAGGCTATGTGCCAGCTAGTTAGCATTTTTGAATACTAACGTAAAAAAGGAAACTGTTACTTAATTTAACTAGCACTTCTCGACGGTTGTATGCTAACTTAAATGTCTGTGCAGTACATGGCCAACAGTAGTGGGTGTGTTCGCTTGTCATTTAGCTTAAATGCTAAATCCGACAGCTAACCTACTTAGCTAGGTTGTGGTAGGGCAGACAGGGCTTATTATTACATCTTGGTTATTTCCTGGAAACAATTATTTTACTTGCCACTTCTCAAAGAGGAACACTGGGAGAATTGTTCGCAGTGACATAGTTACCTTTTTAAAACCATTTTTTGTTGAGCAGTTGTTATTTTACAGAGGAATTTCCTTGATATAATTCCTATACCTTTAACCCAAGTAGAGCTGCAACAATATTAATTCATGTGTTGTCAACTATTAAATCAATGACCAACTATTTTGGTAGTCAATTAATTGGTTTGAGTGATTTTTTTTTTAAAGAAAACAATCTCTTAAATGTCAGTATTTTCTGGTTTCTTCACTCCTGTATGACAACAAACTGAATGTATTTTTGTTGTGGACAAAACAAGACATTTAAGGATATCATCGCAGACTTTGGGAAACACTTCTGACATTTTATAGACCAGACAACTAATTGATTAATTGATAAAATAAGTGACAGATTAATTAGCAATGAAAAAAAATGTTATGTAAATTCGGCCTAAATTCAACATTAATTTACTATTCGGAAATTATGAGTCCTCCCTATATGTTGAAGCATGCCTGTGGACAAATTAAATATTTCTGCATGTTACGTGATGTGACTAAAATGCTTCCTCGGTTACAGTAGCGAGTAATTGAAGTTCATTTTTTGGAATTCGAGTTAGGTGTAGCTGAGTCTGGCCTCTGTGTCTGAAATGACAGATAAAACCTTGATTAAGTGTTTTTGATCGATTGCCCTGCTCACAGGTTTCCTACTTTTAAGGAGAGAACTGAGAAACACATTGCGGTCATTTCCTCTGTATAATGTTCATATGCTCTTGAAAAACTTCTTTGATGTGGTCCTGGTTTCCATTCCTCTTATCTGGTCATTTTATTGATGCTCAGTTTGTGAGTTCTTTTAAATAGGCCAGGTTATTGAAATAATCATTCAGCACTGCATAGGAAGTGTGAAGCTTCTTTATTGAAAAGCGTGTGTTTCAAGTGAAGCGCAACCATTGTGGCCACCAGTGCAGTGTAACCTTAAATAAACCAGGAAGTGGTTTCTCCTCCTGTCCACAGCTGCCCAATGAGGAGGAACCAGAAGGGGGTCCACAGGTTGCAGCTGACGCTCCACCCCCATACAGCAGCATTGCAGTGGACAATGTTGGTAAGGCCATCACTCATCCAGATGTTTCCCTGTTGCTGAGGTCATTTGCAGTGGTGGCGTATTGGGGAATTGTATTTGTGTTGGTCTGCGCAGTATGGGCTTTTGATACTGATATCTTTATAACTGCAGTATACTCTTGACAGCTCCAAAAGGATAAACACTTTTACAGGTATAGGCAACAAATAAGCCAGAAGTCAGCGCATCCTTCATGGGTGTCCTGATGACGTTTTTTTTTGGCTCAGATCTTGATCCGAGTTCACAAACATAGGAATATTTTGTACATTGCTCTTTGCTAATAAGAAAGGAGAGATATCCATGACTATATCTTTTATAGTCAAAAACCTCATAATTGTTTTAGTAACTGATGCCTTTATCATAAAACTGGATGTAAGGCCAACCACACAAGTTTCACGCTTTGAAGAAGAGCTGGTTGTGTTCAGAGGGCCTCTTACTTAGCTATAATAGTTGACTCATATCAATCAAAAAGAACCACACCTTCTTGGTTAAATTACCACTATAGATGCAATCAAACATTTGGTCAGTGACCGAAATCTCACACAATGGAGATTTATCTTGTTTGTATAAATAGCATTTTAATTGTAATCTAGTGTCAGTGAGTCAGCTGTCGGTGGGGATGGAAAGTTTAGAGATCCTCCCAAAGTCTCAAGCTTGTTTCTACTTCCAGAGCTGCTTCAGTGATTAAACACAGGAACAAGAACATGTTAGATAGTGCCTTTACTTTTGGTAATGAAAGTAAACACAAAATGCAGTTGTCAAAATAAGAAATAAGATTTTGTATCACTAATACTTCCGCCTTTGTGTGCACTTTCTTGGTGCTTTCTCCTTCAGCCTACTTTGACTATAAGGAAGACGGGGCTCTCCCCAAGCCTCCATCATACAACGTAGCCACTACGCTACCTTCCTATGATGAAGCAGAAAGAACCAAGGCTGAGACAACTGTTCCCCTGGTAACTGGAAGAGTGAGTGTCTCACTTTTTTTTCCTTTTTGCCTGAGGTTCATATTCAGTATGTAAACTACGTGCACACACATTAAAACTGTACCTTGTGCTCAAACACTTCCTGCATTGTCTGCAAGGCAGGAAGTGCTTAGCGCCCTGCTATGGAAAGTTTTTTGTCGTCAGTACTCTGTATGACTATGTCTCTTTGTCTTTCCTACACAAACTGCTGTCTTCTTTGTTGCTGGTTTGATCAACAACAGAACATGTATTATCGCTCCTATTAAAGGACGTTTAGTAATGTTTTAGCAAATAATGGCCACAGTCTGTCTCACATGTGCTCACAGGTGCTTATCTTGTTCTCCCAGTGTCCCCTGAACTACCGTCTGTGTACTTGGCACCAGAGTTTGCTCTCGCTAAGTAAATATCAGTGCTGCATTTGAAACATAGAGGGAGCTTCAGACTCAAACATTTTGTGCAGTCTACTGATGCACACAATTTTGGACAGGTATTTAACCTGGTAATGGAGGTTAGCTATAGAAACCAATGTTTCCAGTAGTACTTTGAGTATGTTTTACAGCTAGGTACTGTTAGCTCAGACAGTGCTACTCCCTCACATCAGTTTTGTCCGTGGTGATGAAGATATGGATGGTCAGTGTAGAATTAAGAAATCTTGGGTGGACATAATAAACATTGTTTTGATATGTTCATTTTGTCGATTTTCAATTTTCTTTCAAAAAAATTATGTGAGTTTCTGATGTTATAGTTCTTTATGTCTGCAACTACATGTTTAATGTAATGTTTTATATCTTTAATGCCTTGATTGCTTTGGGAAACTTAAGTGTTCTTGTATACGCACAAAACATTTGTATCTGGGAGCCCTTTGCTTTTGAGTTATTATGTAGTTGTCCTTTTTTTTTATAAAGGGCAAAGCACACCTCAACTCCTACAACGTGCCATTAAACTTGTATTTAATGCGTGACGGACTGTAAAGGACACCAATAATGTTACCTCCCGTGTGCAGGCCTGTCATGAGCAGCTCATACAGGAAAGCCATCTCTGAGTTTCTCTGTCTCTGTCTCTGTCAGCAGCAGCAGACACTCATACATTCCTGATGTGCCTTTAAGGGACCAGTGTGTAAGATTTAAGGGGATCTGTTGGCAGAGATGGGATATAATATTCATAGTTATGTTGTCATTAGCGTATAATCACCTGAAAATAAAAAATTGTTGTATCTATAGAGCGAGCAGGTCCTCTTCCATGGAATCCACCATGTTGCACCACTGTGTATCTACAGTAGCCCAGAACAGACAAACCAAACATTGGCTCTAGAGAAACTTTTGTGGCCACCTTACATTCTCCTACATGCGTAGAAGGGAGGGGTGAAGCGAGGTGCATTCAGTTGTTTGCAGTCATCACTGCTAGATGCCACTAAATCCTTTACACTGGTCCTTTCAAACCTGTTGTTTCTGATGAACCTTGAAAGGAAAACACATATCCAGCAAGTGAAAAATCGCTAACATCTCTGACCGTTAGTGGTCACTGTGATGCCTTACTGCATGTGGAGCCACCATGTTTGATTGTTGGTATTGTGTTTCTCTGCCACACACTGCCTTGCGCTCAGCAGCAGCCTCAACACAGAGAATGCCTGGAGACTTTTGATGATGTAATTCGCAGTTCACTGGAGGTAACTGGGAGGAGTGGGAGAGTGTATGATGACAGGAAGTGTATTTGGTCCTGGTGTGTGAAAACACAGATGTTAGTTCAGTGTATGTGTCAGTACCCCACCCGTATAGTATGTTTGTGTCTTAGCTAGTACTTAGTTGATAGTTATACAAGATCTAGTGGTTCCCCTGATGTCCTACATTTAATTTGACTGACTCCAGATCTGTGGGTAAAGTCACAATAATAGTAATTAAATTGGCTCGCTGTGTTGTGATGGTTTCATTGGTCTGCTGGTTGTTTGTGTTGTATTTACTCTCTGTTGTCAGCAAAGTTTGGTTTCCACTAGCAGGCGCTTACCCGTGCTTCATTGCAACTCACTCAGGCACTGCATTGTACCTGTAGAATTTCAAATACACCATTGTGAACTGGTTAAAATAAAACAAACTTGATCAAACTGATCGATTTGATTCAAATGGAGACTGGAAAAAGTTTGTCACAACTAAAGTAAAGCACTGGAAAGCTCTGCTACTGCTCTGTTGTGCTGTGCTGAGATTCGTTGAGTGCTTAAATAGCTTACTTTTTGTTTTGCTCTTCTGTCGCTTATTCCATCACAGGATGAAGACTTTGTGACCAGGGACGACTTTGAAGATGCTGATCAGCTGAGGATAGGAAATGACGGAATCTTCATGCTCACTTTTTTCAGTTAGTTACCTACTCGTCTCTTTCTCTTTCCGCTAATTAGTGAAATTGTTTTCTGATGACCTGAGAAAACACGCTGTTTTCCCTCCATCCTTCAGTGGCATTCCTATTCAACTGGATCGGCTTCTTCCTGTCTTTCTGTCTGACCACCTCAGCCGCCGGCCGCTATGGGGCCATCTCAGGCTTTGGCCTCTCTCTCATCAAATGGATCCTCATAGTCCGGGTACATCAAGGAGCCCACACACAAACACAGACATTACACAGCACACATACAAACACATAAAATGTGGTTTTATGTACGCACAAACAACTCAAAAGCCCCAAACACCACTCTGGTATTTTAATGTTGTTTCTGTAGTGGCTGGCTTGTTGGCGCTGCACTGTTTCCTCAAAGATGTCTTAAAAGCAGTGTTGCATTCTTCATTCACTTTAAAAATGCAGGACTCATTTGAGTGAAACCATCGCAGGCCATATTTATTCTAACCAGTCATTTCTGTCGCTCTGGTTTGGTTTCTAGTTCTCCACATACTTCCCTGGTTACTTTGATGGACAGTACTGGCTGTGGTGGGTGTTTCTGGTGTTGGGTAAGTAGCCGACCTTGAATTTAAATCAATCAAATGGGGAATCAGATGGTTTTGCCCTGCCTGTGACAGATTTCTGCTCTGTGGGCCTCCATTCTAACAGTGTTGATGTATCATACACTGTATGTTACAGAATAGTTACATCAGGATAAGGTTACTGTATAATAATTATTTCATTGATATGAACATCCAGTTCCTCCAACCCCTCACTACAGCACATAGAGGTGCAAAGTGGGAGTAGAACACCTTTTTTCCTTCACAGTAAATGCCAGTTTCTTAGTCCTTGAGCACATGTCTTTCATCGTGAGCTACCTTGCTAGTAGAGCTGTGTGGTATGACCAAAATCTTCATTTCATATCCAGATAATGATTCACATCATGATATAGGACATAGATACTTTTAAACAATGTCACGTATATGTCACGTTTCCCCATCTCCATGTTGGCTTGTGTCACATGGTCTTATAATGTTCTTCCCTTTAGCCCTTCTAGCTGTGTCTCACTGTCCCTGTGTTTGCTCTTCAGGCTTCTTGCTCTTTCTTCGAGGATTCATCAACTACGCCAGAATCCGCAAGATGGCTGACACCTTGTCCACCCTGCCCCGCACCCGAGTCCTCTTCATCTACTGAGCCTACAATGCATCAGTTTACACCATCTTTTTTTTTTCCCCTTCCAGTGAGACACTTTTATCCAACCAAAAAGGGAGAAAAGAACTTTTTTCCCCTCTGCTTGACATAATTTGGACAAAACAACATATACTGTCTCCTTTTGGTGTAAAATAGTGAATGCTGAGAAATCTGTAAAACCCTTCAATTGTTAGTGGTGAACTGTCAAGTGCTATTTGCAACTATGAAGTGTGTGATGTATTAAATTAATGCCTTATTTACTGTCTGTTGGTAGCAGCAGCATGCACTGTTCTCCCATGTAGTCACCAGGGGGCAGTCTTGCTTGTGTTATTTTTCACCAGTCTTCTTACTGATGAACTCATTTGTACAGAGAGGTGCTCTCAGCCCCAGGCTAAGTGGGTAGTTTGGGGGTTAAGGGTTATTTGCGCAGTCTGAATTAATATATTTCGAGTACCAGTTTAATGTGTATTTAACTTTTCCAACCAATATTTTTTGTCCCTTGTGAAATAGTATATAATTAAAGTATTGCAAGGCTAAGAAGGGAAAATTACTTTTTTTGAGGGGGTTCAGGGGCTGAAAAGGTTGAGGACCACATGTATGGAAGATCAGGGGCTGGGTTTACCCAGAGCATTTTTCCCCTCATGTGTTTAGGAATTGTCCATGCTAAGTCACACTGTAATCAGGAATAAGTTTCCTTATATATTACACATGTATATCAGCAGAGCGGTAACGCAGCATGATGTCCAGGGTAGCCAGGAGCAGAACTTTTTGCGCAGGCTGGGGATCACTGCCTGAATTGCCAGATGTGAGTTGGAAACCCTGCCCTATGAAGAGCAGGGGACACAGTACATTAATGCAGAACATTGATTTTCCCTTTTGACATTACAGTGAAAAAGACTATGAAGAGTCATTCTTATTATGTTTACCCTCTAGTGAAAGTGGAATGATTATTTTGTATTGCAAGAATTTTAAGTATCTGGCTTGGAGATTATGTTTGGAATTAAAGTGGGGAAAAATCAGTTTGGTGTTGAGCTATTTGTGAAAGGGTGATAAGCTTCTGGTTAAAATGTCACATGGCACAACAGCCGTTTTAGCTTTGCTAGTTATTCAGGTTGCAGGATACCACTTCCCCTCAGCTGGCTCACCACAACAACTTGAAATTATAGCGTGCTGTCATACAGTATAGGCTGACATCAGAACTCAGAGCTATTTCTGTCACCGCTGGGTTTTATTAAACTTGTTTACATACAAACATTTCAGTTCACTTGTTTCATGATGTCGCTCTCTGGGCCGTTTAAGAGCTCAAGTGTGCCTTGAATTTAGGAAAAAAGTATTTCAAAAGAATCACCAAAGAAAAAGGCTTTTCCACCCGTTCAGGATCATTAAGACATTGAGATTTGGATGTGCTGTTTTATACAAAATGTGTAAAGTGGGGAGAAGAAGAAATTTGAGAAGTTATATTCTGTCAGTGGATAATGAATTGTTTTAAACTTTGATCAAGTTTAATTTGAACTCAACCTCACCACCGTGTTCAGTATTTTAGAGTGTGGCTGGTGTGTTGAGGCTTCGGAAAGCCTTCAGCCACAGAGGAGAGGAAGCCTAGCTGACCACGATGTTCAGTTACTGACATGAGATGTGCTTTTAGCCATGCTAAATTTAACACGCAAGAGACACGTGTGCTCAAGAATCGAGGCGACCTACTGGTGGTGGCTAATAATACATTTCAGCAGCCCTTTGGAACAGGAAGTGAAGGTCACCCCACCTGGAAGACATGTCGCACCAACTGAAACAGTCTCTGGTTTCACTGGAAACTTTTACTGTCACACAGTGTCATCTCTCCACCCCACCGTGGCTGGATGTTGGCCTCTAGTGGTGCTCGGTTGATATCACATTAGCTCCATTCAGGTCATCTTTCACAGGGCACAGGGGGAGGAAGTGTCACTCTCAATTCACTGAAATGGTTACTGCATATGATTAAATTAGTCACGACAGCAGAATACAGAAGTCGAGCAAACCAGATTTTCATGCTCACATAACACTTTTTAGAGGAGGGTGAGTGTTGCGAGTGAGATTAGGTGAAGGGAGACTGAATTTGACAGCGCATACTGTTCAATGCCGGTTGACATTTTTAACAAATGTTTCTCTTCCCTGTGAACTATACATTTTCTCCGTTGTTTACCTCTGAGTTGCTGCACCACTGGTGCTTTCTGAAAATCAGATTTCCTGAAGTAATTTCTTCTTTTGCGTTGCACACTATGGAAAAATAGAAACAGCTGTGGTTCAGAAATTACAGATGTTCAGTAGCTCTGGGCTGAAAATGTGAACTTTAAACTGTCTCAGCTTTAGAAAATTCATTACTTGAGTATCTTTGACTTTGACTTTTTTTTCATTTTTGTACGTTTCTTAGATTGCGCACAGCACAAGTAGCCCGTAAAGGTGGGAGAGTAGAAAAAGACAAATGAGGCCAAGGTCATGTGCTAGACCATCAACACTGAACCACCACGTCACCAGCTGACCTTGGATAAACACACTTCATTTTGCCAGGTGTAGACGTGTTTAACCGCTGACAGTGGTTCAGCTGTAAATTTTGGCAAAGCACACAAACAACAGAATTCCTTATCACCCACATCTTCATCTTTAGTCTCAGTCCACTTGAATCCCTCTGTAACGTCATCCCTCCTCTGCTCCAGCAGGGTCACCCAGTGCAGGTGTTCTTGTTATCCAGATGTCATTCATAAAATAACTCCATTGTGCCAAGAGCTGTCTGTGTCTTGTCAGCTGCCCTCGATTTACTGAGACGGAAGTATTTCTTGGAGTAATTGATGGGAATTATGTGTGCTAGCCAAGCGCCTGCACTGCTTGCATGTTTTAGATATCAAAAGATAAGGGGAGGGTTTTTTTTGATTTATGGAGAGCCTGGGAGTGAGCCATCTTTCCGAAAAAGACATGCTTTCCTTTTCTGGTTTCTGTTAGACAGACCTTTTGTGCAGAGAAAATTTGAATTTACTTGATAAAGGCATGAGGTGTTAAGACAAGACAAAATGCCTGAATTCTGAAACAATTGAGGGACAGAGGTTGTGTTTTTTAAGGCTGTTTCAACAGGTAAATACTACATTGCAGGCTAGTTTAAAAATCTAGGTGAGAATGTACCTTTTTAACAGTAGGAAAATGGCATTATAGTAAAAATGAACATGAAATCACAGGTGTTATCAATAACTAGCAATATTTTTAGTAAGTCAGAAAGAAAACTTTAATTAATTAATTATTCACTTCAAGGAATTTGCTTTCTTGATAGAGTTACTGTAAATGAGCACACAAAGCTTCAGCCAGTTAGCTTATCTTAGCAAAAAAAAAAAAAAAAGTGTTGTTTTCCATTTTGTTTTTTTTTGTACAGATTAAATGAGATACAATACAGGAGGCAGGCTAGCTGTTTCCACCTATTTCCAGTCTTTATGCTAAGCTAAAGCTAACAGGTTGCAGGCTTCAGCTACGCATGCACCCCACAGAAATAAGAGTGGTATTTATCTTCTCATGTAACTTCTGGCAAGAAAGTGAATGAACGTCATTTAACAGAATGTCAAAATATTCCAGAATATTCCCATTTTCCTAGTGAGTAAGTGCAGAACCATGTGGTACGATCACCACTTCCTCTTTTTTTACACTTTCACCTCCATCAACCACACTGATGCTTTGAATTTAAAATGCTTCAAAGAGCACAACTTAAAAAAAATCCCTCCCATGGTACATCACTTTGCTTTTTAAAATCAATAAATAACAAGAACAGTAATAGATCACATTCTCATGGCGGCCATTTTCCTCTGACATCATGTTTGGGGAGCAAAACTCAAATGCTCTAAAGCATAATGTCATTCTGTTGTGTTCCACGTTGCAAACTGTATAAACATCAGGAGTCTGACAAATTGTTATCATTTCATCGCTTCCTGATTGATCAGCAACTGAAAAGACAATGGATGGTGAAAATCCAGAGGGCCATATTTCATTAGCTCCTGATGGACAACTGCTAACGTTAGCATTCAACCACTTCCTGGCTAACTTTACTGTTTGCTAGCGGTACAGGATACAATAGGAAAGGTGTAAATCAATTTTGAAATATCAACACACATCTTCTAGGACTGTTTTATTAAACAAATCAGGTAGATTGATCGATTATATCATCACAAAGCGAGATTGGTTTGTAGCTTGGGAACAAAACAGAACATAGAAAATAAAAAACAAACTGCAGACAGCGTGCAGTGCTAATAAGAGGTCCAGAAGGCTATGTTCAGAACAAATGGAGCTAAAGCTTTCAGAGTTTTCTCAGAAAGGCAGACGATGGAACAAGTGAAAGGCCCGTGGAAAAATCACTCGTAACATGTTTATCCTTCTCGGACATAGGAGGATAAAACCTTTGGCTTTAAAAAGACCCATTCTGCTAACAGGAAAGGGGTTCTGGGAAATGTGGTCTCAACTCTTAGATCTGGACAAAAAAACCCACATCTAGTGTGATTTAGAGGGAAATGATCATTCTCCACCAAGCTGTAATTATATCAATATATCAAAATTGATTTCAACCCAAATGAATTTATATCAACAGATGAGCACCTGTAAGGCTAGAAACCTTGAGGCCGCTGCAGACTTACTACTGCAAACTTCTCACATTTTGATGTTATCCATATTTATTTAAAATCAGAACATGCTGCCACAGAATTCCCGTCACCTAAGACAAACTGCAGTCAGCCAGAGCCTCCTGCTGTCAGTCTGAGTTTCAGATGGGAGGTTCCCCAGGATGTGGGGAGGATGTGGGTTGCATCCAAATGATACGTCCTTCTTCTCTGTATGCGTGTGTGTGTGAATGGGGCAAGGGGAGGGGTGTTATCATTGATGTGTGAGTCATCCTGACCCTCCCCTTCTCTCCCTGCACTTCATGTGGCGTGCGTGTGCGTATTAGCGTGTGCATCTATGTGCGTGGGCTTGTGTGAACATCCTGTAGGCGACGCGTCTTTACGTTGCATGGAAGTCTACACGCTTCTAATACCACGAAGCAGGGCGCGTGTGCGTTGCATGTTGCCTGTCAACATGTGTGCATGTCATGGCGAATCGCGTCCCTGTGTATTGTGTGTGCGTGCGTGTGAGGTTGGTAAAGCAGTGGTGAGTCATCCACAGGCCAGCATTGCTTGTTACCATGGGTCACACACAGCAGGTACCCCACCTCCCCATGTAATCTTTTTTTTTTTTTACCCACCTCTCTTCCTTATCCTCTTCCTCCTCTTCTTTTTCCTCTCTGACTCACAGATGACTCCCCCACCATCACCAATGACATCACCATCCCCTCCCTAACACTTTGTTGTGGTGAATCATACTGTACGTTGAGATTTTCTCTCCTCCTGTCTTCAGCCAACCAGCAGGGCAAACCTAAATGTCACTCATTCATTCATAAAATCAGACTCAAGTAATTGAAGCGTTTATCATTCATTCATGGCCGCTGTGGCTTTGACTCTTCACAATCAGGAAGTGTAACATTATTCTTTTGTTGCACTCAATGCAAGTCTGCATATAGGAAGAAAATGCTCTGAATGTGAAAGGCCAATTCAGGAGAGTGTGCTTTCTATGGCCTTCCCTGTTACCATTTATTGTAAATTAATCGCATCAGGATTTTGCAGCTTTCAAATAAATGGATCACAGTCCATTCAGTGTATTTCTTGTAATAATCCATTGACAATAATGCAAGGATATCACATCTCTCCTTTAGGTTTTCTTGCAGGGTAGCACTATTTAGTCTATGGCATGAAAAATGACCCTTGTTTCTCACTTTACTGCTTACCTCCACAGACTGCTGACGAGCCGAGTTCCTGCGGACATTTCTGAATGTCATGAAGCGCAAATCCGCTGTGTTGTCTGTGTTATTAACCAGCGGAACGTCTGTGAATGCCAGCGGTTAATAAGACGCTGCTGTATCAGACGCAGGGAGGCGAGTTTATCCATGACTTCATCCTGTAGTGATGTCAGAGATGAGGGAGTGCAGTCACCTGGTTTTTTGTCTCCACACTGCCTGAAAGAGCGAAGATGATTGGTTGAAAGCTATGACTATAATCTTCTCTTTGCTCCGAATGTCTTGTATTCTCTATTTGTAAATCTACTGTTGTGATATACTGCATTATATGGGATTGTAGTGCAATGCATTGCGCTGTATACATTCTATTATATTCTATTCATTACTACAACCCATTACACATATGACAAGATTGTACCACATTGTATTGTAGTTCATTGCATTTCTCTACTGTTCAGATCAGAGTTTAAGATTTTGAGTTGTCCGTTTGTGACTCTGAGTTGTCACTCACACCTCAAACATACTTCCTGTCAACAGTTTAATTACTGTTACAAATCAGTGCTCTTGGCAATCTGGCTCATATTTGACTGCACATGCTGTAACCATGGCAACAGTAAACCTTACACAGCATTAACGGTTGAGCTCAGAAGTCATGGTGAGAATAACCCACGATTCAGCCAAGGATGCTCATTACATATGCCAAGAATTTCATTTTTTTTAACTTGTCCGCTTTCTTTGGTATAAATATTGATAATTTACTGCTACGTACGGCTGTAGTATTGTGTTATAATCTATTATTTTGTGCTGTATTATTGTGCTCTACTGAAATGAAGTGTATTCTGCTGGCGTGGCACAGTTTCTGTTCGTTCTGGTGGTGTGAATCCACCTGCCGTCTCTCTCTCTCTCGGCTCACAGAGCTTTTTGTGAATGGAGACTTGCTGTGCTATGACGGGAGGATGGATGAATGGGAGGGAGCAGCGGGCGGATGAATGGGAGGGAGGGAGGGACGCGAGTGGCGAGGGAGGGAGAGATGGAGGCTACGTCACATTACGTTTCCGCAGTGCATCAAGGGAACTGGTCTGTCTGTGACTCATACTGTCAGGATGGGGAGGGGAGGAGGTGATGGAGAGGGGAGAGAGAGAAGGGCAGAGGGAGGAGGAGGAGGAGGAGGAGACAGAGAGGAAGAGGATGAGGAAGAGAGAGATAAGGAAAGGAGGGGTCTGGTCTTTTTTTGTCGTTTTTTTTCTCCTTTTCCATCGCTCCATCCCCCATCAGTGATGTAATACAGGTGACCTATTCATCACAGGGAGGAAGCCTTCTTCCTCTTCCTCTCCTCTCCTCTCCTCTCCTCTCATTTTATCTCTGTCTCTCCTCCTCCCTCCTTCCTCTCTTCTCACTCGGCTGACTGGCTGAATGCATGAATGAACAGGCCTCTCTCCTTTTATTGTGGTGGGGGAGGGGATGACACAGGAAGCCATGAGGCAGAGGCAGAGCAGGAGAGGAGGAAGAATGAGTGATAAAGATGAAGGAGAGGGAGGAGGAGAGAGAGTTCCCATGGCATCTGAGCAGATACACACCGACTGCTGATCTCACTCTTTATGTGCGATGCTGCTCTTGTCTGACTGTCTATGCGTGTACGTGTGCAGGCATACGCACCAAGGTGCATTATGTATGAATGGTTCATTCAGAAATCCATGCACATTCTCTGCCTCTGTCTAACACAAACACTTCCTCCCTGTGTCACCTTAACCTGCTTTACAGAAACTACATATGTAGGTAAAAAATATAAATACAATGAGCTGCCACACAGTGTCTTGAGTCTGCAAATATTTTAGGTGATAATTAGGTCAATCTTAACATGTATCTAAAAAGTAACTGTAACTGGATCATATTTTTGATATTTCAGTTTTTTTCCAGCAACTCTCTACCTGTAAACTGTTGTTTACTGACTTTAACAGAGTGGTGTTCATTGCAATATGCCTTTTAAAGAGGAAGGAGGGCCTGCAGCATGTTCTGATAAATACCTCAGATCAATCAGATGAAAACTTTGTATTTGTATTTTTTACTTTGTTTCCAAACCCAAGAGCTAAGTAAGTGATAGGTACAAAGTTCCATGACACACCGGGCACAGTGATGTCAAGCAGGTTTTTCCTCTGCTGAGTCCATTATTTTCTGTATCAGCACATCTTGGCGAGCAGTATCGCTTTTCCACCATGGCATCTTACACAGACAAAAAGGCAAGTTGCCATTTTAGTAAACCAACTGTAGCCAGTTTATTCAACAAATGTATCACAGTTTAAGCAGCAATTATCGATATTCTGACATGAACGAGTCGTGTTAAATGTGAAATGTGGAGCTTTTAGCATCTTTCAGCTCATTGTTTTGTTTTATGGCCTATACCTTCATTGTTCTGGTTCAGTCTCTCTCTCTCTTAGCAACCTCTTTTGCAGCAGCAGCAGCAGGCACCTGCATGCTTTCAGCAGAAAATCTCCTCCCAATGGGTAGATAGACAAAGTTAGCAACTAGCTGGTGGACATACTGGAGCCTTTAGCAGCTAAAGAGTCAGATATTTCCCTCAGTTGGTGGAGACCAAACTACTAGCATAAAATCAATCAATGCTTCTTTAAACTACAACAACCAATACCTGTACATTAACAATGGAAAAAATAATAGTTATTTTGTGAAAGGTGTTGCTCACAGTGACATACCACAGAGAATCATCACTCGATTCCCCTCAACTATTCAGAGCATTTTAGCATCTTTCAGCTCATTGTTTTGGCCCACAACTTTACTGGTTTAGATCAGTCTCTTTCAGCCTACTTTCCAGATGCAGCAGCTGGCTGCAATCAGTCTGATAAATCCATTGTATGCAACCTGCCCAGCTCCAAACAAAAAAGTTAGTGACAAGCTGGTGAACACATGGAGCATTTAGCAACTAAAGAGCCAGATATTTCCCCCAGGAGTCGGTAGAGACCAAAGGCTAAAAAGCTAAAAAAGAGAGTGAATAGACTTAAATTTGCCAGGTGGAATGCTAATGTAGCTCTGCATCTGCTGGATGTGTAAAAATGCAGCTTTTTGCTATCCTGATGATAATGCGTCAGTGTTGTGTTTACCGCTTCCTTCCACTGCTCTAGCAATGGTAGCAATGCTCTATTTCCCACATTTTTCATTTTTAGATCGCAAGATGTTTAATTACGATGGACTTGAAGCTCAAACTGGTCTGCACTTTGCTGCATGTGAGCTCTCAACAGCAGAAATTGTTCAAGTCAGTTGAACTCCAGGCTAGATCCTTTTCACCAGTAAGAGCTGATGGTAGTGCAACACAGAAGTGCTGTTCCTATGGTTACATGCAATTTACATTTACCGTGTGCACTGACAGCAGTGTTTAAACTGTTGACCAGAACTATGCTTGAGGTGAAAGTGTGTGAATGTTGAACATCTTGTATTTTACTGACTGACACCAGTTGACTTTTGGATTGAAATGAATAAAAAAAGGTTATATGTTTCTTTTACCATGCTGTACTAGACAGATTTATTTCTTTTTTCAGTCGAATCCTGACCAGGGAGGCAACATATGTAAACAGCTAAATAGATATATGTATTACTGGTAACTGACTATGTAGCTTAGAGTCTGATCATGTCTATCTTAAGTATGTGCAGTGCTATATATAGTTTGCATCAGTGCACATACTTTGTGTATGTCCATGTCCATATCTGTTTACTTTGCTACATAGACCATACAGTATGTATGAGCATGTGCATGTGTATGTATGTGTGCCCATGTGTGTGCACGCTCATTGGCAGTCATCAGACCCTGGTTGTCTCTGCCTCCACCTTGTATGAGTCAGAGCTGCAGCACAGTGTGGGAGAGGCTGGGATTGGATATCCTGCTGGTGGCTCGTCCACACATGCACACACATGCGTCCATACACACTTGAGCATTATTATCCTTGTGAGGGTCCTCAGTGATGGAAACCTATGGAAGTGAGGACCAGCAGGATACCCACTGCGAGGGTCTAAAAAGCAAATTGGTCGCAGATTACACGTGGAAGGACACACGTGGACATATGCACACAGAGACAGATACACACTCACCTCATATGCAGAAAGACACACGAGGAGACGAACAGCAACATGTATGTCTGCACTTAACACACATAAGCACACACTCCACACAGTCCACAGACACACACACAAACACAGCATGCTGTCACATCCGGCCCTGCACTCCACAGCGTGGCCTATAATTAGCTGCCTGCAAAGCTGACTGCCTAGAGATGAGATGAGCTAACCAGAGAGAGAAGGAGAGGAAGAAAAGGAGATGAGCTAACCACATGGAGGTAGATGCTCCTCCACTGAGAGAGGACAAAGAGGAGGATAGAGGAGGAAAAATGCTGGGGAGGGAGGGAATATAAGGAGGGGGAAATATCCAAATACAGTTGAAGCTTCATGAAGGGGAAGCCACATATGATAGAGGAGAGATGGAGCACATTCACAGAAATTCATCCAAAGTAGTATGGGTGCACACACTCTGAGTGTGGGTGGCCCCAGCAGGGATTAAACACCACCAGTGACACACACTGGTCCTCAACCCATTCAACTATACAAGACAACCAAATAAGGGATTGGATGTGTGTGTGTGTGTGTGTGTGTGTGTGTGTGAGTGTGCGTGTGTGTGTGTGTGTGCGTGTGTGTGTGTGAGTGTGCGTGTGCGTGAGTGTGCGTGTGTGCGTGTGTGTGTGTGTGTGTGTGTGTATGCCTTCCTCTGCACATACTCTGTAGCAGACTGGAGCATTTTTATGAATGGGGCTCCGGCAGCCAGAGCGGTAAAATATGTCAGAGCTCTATAATGAGAGCAGCGATGGTCTCTTAAGTAGCACGATTTCATCTGTGTAACAAAAGTAGGCTTGAGATCGGGCTGTGAATGGATGAGTCAGGATCGACGTAACCCGGCTACATCGGCACCGTAGGCAGGGGAGAAGGGGCAGGGGGGCTGGCAGGGGGTGAGGGAGGCAGAGGGAGAGGGAGGGAGGGGTTTGTGTATGACTCATACTCTCTCCTCTCTCATTGTCACTCCACTGCAGTAGCATTGGAGGACTTCTGGCCTGCTGTGGGCTCTCCCTCCTTTATCTCCATCTGCCTGTCTGCATCTCCATTGGCTCCTCAGCTTCCCTGCCTCTGCATCCATGTGTCTGTTCTCTTCTTTCAAGATCTCCATCTCTCTCTTTCTTTTATGAGGCTGCTGATGAGGGAGCCTTTTCGCCTCTTAAACCCACTGACCCAGACGGTGGGTCAGTCATAATAATAGCCATAGGTTAGGTCAGTTTTTATATATAAAAATGCATTTTCTAATGAGAATAAACGCTATTACTTAAAACGCCTTATTTTGAACATGAGTCGTTCTGTCCGTCATTATTGTACCCCGGAATAGTTAAAAAAGGTCGCACCTACCTTAATCAATCACTGATTTAATGCACCACCCGGCAAGCACGCCAAGTGACACAAATCAAGCACACCCAAGATGTTACGTGACCGACAGGTGCACGCAGCGTTTGGCTAAATGCTAAATGCCAAAATGCTCACGTGGATCTTTCTACAGTTACAACACAGCTGAGGAACTTCTTCCTTCGGTGAGGCCTGTGAGGACTTTCTGATGTTTCTTATAATGTCTGTCGCAGTTGTGACTGCACAGCCTCACTCAGCTCCAAATTTTTGCAAACTTTTTTTTGACTGCAGTGGGCCAGAGATGCTGGGAGGACTGGTTATAATGTGATCTGAGAATGGTCATGCAAAGGAGTGGAACCAGGAGCAGTTTGTGGAGGACCTCATGTTGCACAAGGCTCAGAATGACATCCAAACAGGTGAGTAGTAACAACTACAGGGACATCAACAACCACTGCCCTGCATACTGCATGGCAATGTAGCATTGTGTGTGTGTGTGTGTGTGCAAAATCTGTGCAGCTCCTCTTGCTTCATGTGTGTTTGTGGCTGCAGCCCTGGTGGAGTTCATATTGTCTACCCATCCGTGTGTTGTCCACCTGAATGACGTTTTCTGCTGTTAATGTGTGTTGGCTAGTATTGCTTGTTGCACCCGCTGTGGTGTCCATGGCTCTTTTTATTTATTGTTGGTCATTTTGTGTTTAATTGTCTTGAGTTTCATCCTCTGTTCTGCTTAATTCTAGTGAGTCTACACAGATGTCTGGTGTGTATTTATAACTGATAATCAGTGGCATGCATTGGCTGCAGAATTGTCCATAGAAATGGAATTTATGGATGGTTTGGACATCAGGGCTCGGTGGCATGATGGGTTGTTGTTCCTCTAGTGTTGTTGAACTGACATTGAATTCAACTGTAGACTAAGGGTGTTATACAATATAACAGTAGCATCACAGATGATTTCCAAAATGTGATGCAGAATCATTTACTCTGAGTACATTTTAACTGATGTATCCCTTTTAGGTTCAGTACTCATTGTGAATGGTCCAGTAAGACTTTCAGAATAAAGCTTGTTGAGAATAATAATAGGATAATGCTGCAAACCGGTGGAACCAAATGCTTTGATTGAGGCACCGAGATTTAGGAAAAGCTCATGGGTTGGTTTAAAGTAAGTATGCTGGTTACGTGCATCACTTACGTACATTAAGTTACATGCGTTACTTCAGTCTCCTGTGCGAAGATTCTGTGACCCAAACCTCCTCTGTAGGTGGGCTTTTCTTTCTCTTCCTACCAAGTCATTTGACACACCTGGAGTGAGAACAGGCTCTCTACAGAAGTCTATTAGACTAACTTGCATGTTGAAAAGTGATGTTAAAGGGCTCTGGCCAAGTGACAGGTTGGGAGTGAGATCGGGTTGTATATGTCGGAGTGTGTTTCCTCTTTTAACATTTACTCTTGCAGATGATGAGAATGATGATGCTACACTGATGATTCTTCCTAGCATGTGGCACGATGTAACGAATTTGACAACTGCTTGATGTTTTTGTGTCACTTTTGTCTAACTCATCATCATCGTACCGCATCGTTTTCTGACTTGTAATCACTATCAGAGTTTGTTGTCTAAATTTCTCCCAGTGAAAATCTCAAAGGCCAGTTGCTCTGTTTGTGTTTCGCTTGCTGCATGGCTGTGCACCTACATGCACAGTCACATTTGTGATGTAAAAGCTTCTGTCTTTCACAGACTGGCCAACCTTAGCATACTTCATTAAATTCCCTGACATCACATGAAATAAATGCTCCATGTTAGAAATCAGAAGAAACTTGTTTAGTGCTGCCAGTGTGCGAAGCTGCACAGTGTAGCTGTGAGGAAATCATTTCCCTCTGATTTTCCGCTCTCTTAAATATGCTGCTCAGTCCAGCAGCTGCCTTCCAATGCCATTATTTTGGCTTTAAATAATAATAATAATAGTGTGGAGTCAGGTCTGTTTTTATATTTTTTTTCCCAAAAACCAGACAAAATACTTGGAGAAGCCAGATGCAGCGTGGATCACGACTTGACACGAGGAAAGACTTTATGGCGGGAAGCAGGACTGTTTTCTCCCTGCAGCTACAATATTGGTCTGATGAGTTTGTTTGCACAACAGTAAAGCTTATGCTAGAGTTACGCAATCATACAATTATGGCAAACAATAATAAAAAACGGAAAAAGTGAGAAGCTTTTACTAAAAACGCTTGGTGACACAACAGCAGCAGAATGTAGGAAGATGAGCAAACCAAATGCTGGACTACGATTAGATACAGTAACGTGACCACGGTGATTAATAGTGATGCAGATGTGATGACAAACATGGATAAAAACGATGGCTGTGAGATGTCAAATTCTGACAACCTCTGAGAGACAGAAATAAGTAAGAATTTGTCCACTTCATAGTGCTGAAAACAGAACGTCTCCCTGCTTGATAGAGGATGGAGAGATCTGTTGAAGTGAGGGAGACATACATTTTACATGATGGAAATACCTCCTGGAAACTCACCGGCAGTGGCGGCGGCGGCGGCGGGCTTTACTTGCTCATGCGTGTGAGGTGCGTTCATTATTATTCCATGCCTTCCTCGGCTTGACTAATGGGTGCACTGGGCCCTGTGCTTTCACGCCGGGCTGGCGGAGGCATGGAAATAAGATACGTGGTGTGTGAGTCAGTCAGTGGTCATTAGAAATTAACAAACAGCTGGTAACCTCAAGACTGCGTGCAGCTACCACAGATCTTTAATTAGGAGAACTTAGAAAGGCAAGTCCTGTGCTCCCATGCTCTGTCTGATGATGATCATTGCTTAATGTGTTCTCAATTCAAAGACAAATATACAAAAGTGAACAGGATTGTTGACTATTAACTATGAGGGAGTTATACTTTGATATGTGTTATCGTGTCAGTACGCTATGTAGAGGGGACTTTCACAATGTGCTTCACTGCATTGTTGGTGTTTTTTATTTGACCTCTTTTTGTCATCGCACTGGACATCATTTTTCTGTCTTTTGGCAAAAAAAAACAATCGAAGATTCAAACTCAAAGGTGTAATTTGTGAAAGCAGTATTTAAACAAGATGAAGAGTCTGCAGCCATGCCAGCTGCTCTGTGATGCTGTGCTGGCACAGTGGTGCTTTTAAAGAAATGCTAATGCTAGCATGCTAACATGCTAGCAAGGAAAATGTCATGTAATGTAACATGTCGATTTTTAGCAGCAGTTTACATTAGGCCGTATTATGTTTAACCATGGTTGCATCATAGTTTAGTCTTAGCATGCTAGCATTTGTCTCAGTGTACATATCATATCTTATAATGCACTTAAAAAGCACTATGATAAATAAAAAGAAGCTGTTCATTACAGTCAATAGATTTATTATTCTATATTGTCCATGAGATGTTCATAGGTTGATTTTTCAAGCTAGCCATGGACAAGCAACTGTAGCTGAAAACTAACCACATTTTGTCTTATTTTGATTAAATAATGACCATTATTCTGTGGTGCAGAAGAAACTGGTCTGTCAGTGGTTAACATTCCCATTATAGATTCTGCGTTTGGCATGCAGGGCTCCCACACTGCCATGTACAGGATTACGTTACACAGGATTTGTCTGGAAATTCTTCAGAAATCGTACAGAGCTTTGGAACTTTAATTTGAGACACACCGTCGAACTCTATGAAATAACAAAAAACAGACTCCTCGGGCTGATGTTGTGTTTTATGTAAGAGTCCAATGAATCATGATTAGTGCTCCATTTTATAGTTCCCATGAGCAGCTTTCTATCAGACTGTTTTATTATTTTACCTCCCCACTCATTTTGACACGTTCACTTTCCAGTCCAGCAGAGACGATGTGTAAAGATCCGTCTGGAAATGGAGCCTGAATCCTCAGAGGGAGCCAAAAGAAAGCTCAAAGCTGGTCATTGTTCTCGTAAATCATCCCGCTATTTGTAAAGTGATATTGTTTAAATTATTACCTAATATGACTTATTAATGTGATTTATTCAAGAACAATTCTGCAAGAGTTGCCTTTCTTGAAACTACGCCTGACAGAATTTGATTTTTGTTCCCCAGCAGACCAAAACACAGGTTCAGTCCCTGCGGTTGATGCTGTGCAGTGCAAAAATCTAGACGTGAAACTAATTTCAGGATATTTCATATCTTAATCTACAAAATATTCAGCTATAATTGCAAGATTTAGATGGATTGCAAGAGTTTTCTGGTTTCAATAAATGCATTTTTTCTGGATAATGTACTTTTTTCAGGGAAATTACATCAAATACACAAAACAATCTCTTAAGGCAATTTAAAAAATTGTATTACATGCTTTTAATAGGGTTTTAAATTTCAGTTGGTTAGATTTAATGAAGCTATGTCCATGCATAATGACATTATACAATAAAAAACAAAAACATCCTGTAACACATTAGATTGGAAGAGAAAATTACATTTCAGGTTTGTCATTTTTTGCAGTGTATAAACAATGATTGAGTGCAAACTGCACCTTACATACTGCCTCCTGGGCTGTGTTCATGTCATATGTGCAACACTTTAGTGACTAACCGCCATAAAGCAAGTTGAGAATAACAAAGATGATTATACAGTGTAGCAGTGTAGATGGAGATAAAAGTTTTTAACCTACACTGAGTTTTAGCTCATATACAGAAATAGTAACATGCAAACAAATTATAAAAGCAGTATTGTGGTTTAATTTTTAAATAGCGTTTCCTAAATAGGTGCTATTTTTATGAGCAGACAGGTCAGCTGCTGACAGATGTGAGGTGTCACAGGAACAGCGAGTCATTGTGAGGCACTGGCCGGAGGAAGAGAGGAAGAGGAGAGGAGGGGTAATGAAGGTGTAATTTGCTAACCATCTGTGAGGTGCCTGGCTGCCCCGGGGGTTTCCTCTTCTCCGGAACTCCCCCTCCGCAGGGGCACAGGTGCTGGAGAGAAGAGGAGGGGGAGGAGGAGGAGGTGAGGGCGACTGGCAAAGAGGAGGAGGGAGGGACGAGGAAGGAAACATAGGGAGGAAAAAAACAGAGAGGGAGGACAGATGAGGAGGGAAAGAGGGAGAGATGCGAGGGAGAAAATGAGGAAGGGAAGAAAGCAAGAAAATAGAGGTAATCGGCAAGAGGATGCTGGGATTATTGGGGAGGAAAAAGATACTTAGGGATAGGAAACGGCAACCTTTGGTGCTTCAGTGCTTCATGTATGTATATATATATTTATTTCCTCGCATGGTGGTGAAGACATGGAAGGATGAAACCTAGAAAAATACTGTCGGATTATTCCAAACCCTGGTCCAGTTTTTTATTTTGAAAATGCGGCAGGAAGTGGTCTGTTTCTGCACCACTTTGTCCCGGCAGCCTTCATCTCTTCCTCTTGTTTATGTCTTTAGTATTCCACTGCCGAAGCCATGTTCCCTTCCTTCAAACCCTCCTTCCCCATCCTTCGCCTCCTACTTTCCATCCTTAAGCCCTGCTATAACTCCAAGACCATCACTTCCTCCCTTCCTGCTCCGTCCCATCCCACCACAAACATCCTCCCTTCAGATGATTTCTCATCCGCTGCAATGCCTCACATTGAAAAAAAGAAAAATCTTTTAATGCCAAAGGTTGTTTTCAAGGCTAAAATGTACAAAAAGAGTGTTTTACTTTCAGTCATGAGTGTGACAACGACCACAACACAAGTGGTTCTGCTTTAGCTGAATTATGACAGCATTTCATGGTTCTAAACAGGAAGTGTCAGGAACCTTGAGTATCTCTGGGGGGAAATCTAAGGCGTTAGCACAAGCAGCAAAACAAAGCAGATTCCAACTTAAACTGTGTTAATATAAAAAGCCGAAAGTAAACGGTGGTTTCAGATTGAACATTTAGCAAATTTCACGTCGCTTTGTTAGCTTTGTCCGTCCGCTGTTGCTGTTGGGGGGGGGTAGTGTACAGAGGATTTTTTGGAGAAAACAGCTGTCTGCTGCATCTTGAAGTGGTGTTGATGAGCGCTGTGAGAGTGAGCAAAGCAGTAAAGTGTGGCCTGTAAAACCAAAACAATGAGCTGAAAGATGCTAAAAACACTCCGTAGAGCTGAGGAAAACTGCAGCTGTGTGCTAAGTTTGCAGGGTTATTGCTACAAGCGACACTGTTCACATTACATGTAGTCATTTGACCTACTGTTGATATAACGGTATTGGTTAGCGCAGCTTTATTTGCAGAGTAATTCTAGTGAAAGATGTGCACCTTGAGGTTTGCGGTTTATCCAGAGTAAGTGGCACTTTCCTTCAGTTCAATCTTTTTCAGTAAGATTTAAAAGATTTTTCAATAATGTGAGTACTGCGAACAAAATTCATTCACCTCCATTGCGTTGGGGTGGCTGCAGAAATCTCAAACTTCAGCAGATGAAGCCAAAACCCTCTGGTGAAAACAAGTCCTACAAAATCATCATACCCTTGTATCTCCTCTTATCCAGCCCGTGCTGTAACCCCCATCTCACCCTGTAAACTCCTCACTTCCCCTTGAACATGCAGGCTGGTGGAGGTGGAGGTGGTGGCTGGGCTCCTTCCTGCTTTGAAGCGCTCCAGTCAGCTGTGCTGCCTCCGACTGCCTCTCTCTGAGGGGTATATAATGGCTTTAAGACACCCTGGCTTCCTCCATAATAACTGCTTCCTCTGCTCCTGTCCTGTCCTGGCTGGCTGGGTGTGTGGGTGGCTGGCTGGCCACCTGACAGGCTGACCAACGCTTAGCTCACATCTGTAGTATGACTAAAAGACTACACTATTGTCTCCTGCATCTTGTATCTCACTGTTTAATTAATTGAAAATGTGAGGAAAAGTTTCCACCTCCTTTCCCTGTCGCTTTGCTTGATGTTGCTCTGCGCGGACGCCTTTCTGTCACGAGCAGCAGTCGCAAATGGCTGTTGGCTATTTAAGCAGTAAATCCCACTAACGGGCTGAATGGCTTACAGATTGACTGGTTAGTTGTCTTGCTGATTAACAGGCGGGATGGATGGTTGCTTTACTGCTTGGCTCTTTGACTGACTGGCTGATTAAAAGCTGGCTCCTTAAGTAGCTGACTTATTGGCTGTGGAATGCAGCAGGTGGCTCAAAATCTGAATGGGTTCTGTGGTTGTGTGTGTGCGCACATTCATGTTCGCGTGTGTCTGGGTGCATGTTTTTTCCCATGGTTGAAGCCATTGAGCTTGTCTGCAGGCCCTCAGATTGCTTCTCTAATCTGGCGTGTTTCACATTCCCAATTTCCTCCGCTGATGCATGACTCCTCCACTCTGTTTTCAGCTGGAGTCTGCAGAGAGGAAAGTATGACAACTGCCTGTCTGTCTGACTGTCTCTCTGTCTACTTTGCTGGAGAGCTTCTGCCTTGCTGTTGAATCTCACCTACTGTCTGTCTGTTTTTTCTTATCTCCTGTTCGTCTATCTGATGGCGTGTTTGTGTTGCTGGAGCCTAATTTCCCACACAGAGAAATCAGCACTATGCACCGTCCTTGGGAAGATATAAAAACCAAATAAAACTTTAACAGACAATATGGCATACACAAAATAAATGACAAGGAAAATGCACATATAACAAGTCAGACCTATATACAGTCGACAACCACTTTGAACTGGGTGGATCCAAAGAGCCGCCTCACCAGCTGTCTGCAGGCGTTCAACTTGTATTCTGCTTCACAGTGACTTAAATCTGGGAATTGAGCTTGTGACTTTTAAGTTATGGTGGCCTCTCTTACCTCGAGGCATTCCTCGTGCATGATCTGTAGCTTAAACCTGTTGTTCTGGAAATGCTTGTAAGGAGTAGATTCATTGCATGAGAGTGTCAATGTGCAAGCATGCTTTTTGCCTTGGTTTTTAATTCAAACTGAAGGATAGAGGAAAGACTCAGAGCAATTCTTCACCCATGCTAGTAACTCCGGGAGGCTGTAGGCACAGGAGTGCTTTGAGCTAAATGCTAACATGCTCATAGTGACAGTGCTAGTATGTTGATGCTTAATATTAACATACTCCATCTCCATATTAACATTTTCCATCTTAATTTACCGCGCTAGCATGCGAGCAATTGGAAATAAGCACTAAACATGAAGTACTGTCAAGGCAATGTACTATTGTCATATAAATAAAAAAAGTCAAGCAATAATTGGCCTTTTTCTGTCACTCTGTGAGCAATCGTGATCTGGTTTGATGCTGCACATGGCATGAGTCTGCAGACAGCAGGGCACAGAGTTTGTTGCCTGGCTGAGAAGTTGGAGGTGTGCAGCCTGTCGCCTGCAGCTCTTCATGGAACAGCTCACTGTGGCTGCTCCTTCTTATTCCATTGCTCCCTACAATATTTCAAACTGATCCACTGTCAGAAATGCCAACAAAAAATTAATATCGTCTTGCAATCTTGTTGTTGTTTTATAGATGCATTTTTGATTAACGATAGCAGTAAGTGTGACTACTTCATAATAAAAGTCAAAGAGTGTTTTGCCAGTTAAATGCTTTTAATGTGAAGCTGCAGCAGTAGGAAGTGGTTGGTTTGCATTAGCAATAACCTAATACAGCATTTTATCAGGGAATGTCGCCACAGACACCCAGTTGGTAACACTGCAAATATATGAATATTGCAATACTTTCATTAGTGGGCCATAGGCTCAGTCACTATTTTGATAGCTGATTTGGCAATAGATTGTGACTTAACAGACATTTTACGCTCGTATTGCTACTTTTACTTTAGTAAATATCTGAGTACTCTTCTGTCTCTGAGGATTGCCAGAGTCATTAGCATTTATTTTCCTGAGACAATGAATGTCAAACAATGAATTTCATGGCAATCCATCCATGTTGCTGGATTATCCCGTATTTTTCAAATATTCCAAATGTCAGGCTTATGTTTAGATCTCTGTGGTTAGATTTACCACTGATATAACAAACCCTGAGCACTTACTGATTTAACCATCTCCTCGAGATTATGTTTATATACTACTAACTGGATATAGCTAAAAGGTTTTGAGAGAAATGTACTGCCACCTGAACAATGTTTTTAATCAACGCATGTGCAAAGACCCAAATCTCTGGTATCAAGGTCCTGCAGGTTCCTGCGCTTTCACCAAAATGTTGACACAGAACATAATCAAGGCAGAAAATAAGTTTCTCAAAAATCATATTTGGCAAAACAAAATAAGAGTATATAACTGTAATTACAGTGACAGCGATCCTCCAAACACACATTAATGCACACACATAAGTATATAAAATGAGGACTGGTTGTGGCACAATGGAAGCTGTTCATGCGCACCCACACGCATACATACAGATCCACTTTATCATTAGGTAAACAGAGGGCAGCGGAAGCCAAGGAACACTCTATCAGCAGGCTATCTACAGTACTGTTGACTCTACTCTCCCTTATCTGTTACATGAACTCTACACTGTCACATAAACATGCTCTCTGTGAGTGTGTGTGTGTTGCATATTTGGCTACACACTCATATGAATATACCGTGCGAGTATGTTTGTTAGTTAGTGAGTCTCTCAGTGTGTGTGTGTGTGTGTGTGAGACAGTATATATTTGAGAGGGCGGGTGTGTCTGTGTGTTCTGCTCAGGATGAATTAAAGCTGCAGTGCACTTGAAGGCGTTTTCTGATGCAACAACGCTGCTGGATTCATTTTGTTTGTGTTACACATCATCACACCCATTGCTTCTTCACAAGCACAACATCTCATATTGAATGCATGTAGTGTACTGAAACAAAATTAATTGATAACAATCCTGGTGATTAATTACTTGTCATATATCAAGCAACAAAAACCAAACATTCTCTCGTTCAATCTTCTCCAATGTTAATATTTGCAGCTTTTCTGTCTTTTATATTATTGTAAATTGAATATTGTTTGGATTTTCAACTTTAAGTCACACAATAGAAGCAGATATCGCCTTATTATTTTCATTTTGACTATTTTCTAAATAGTCAAAATGAAAATAATTAAGATGCTCTGTTTACATCAAGCAACTCTGGATAAATGATTCTTATATAACTAACTAAATATGAATATACAATTACCATAAACAAGCTAAATTTGTGGTTGAAAACGAGCCTCTAAGTTTAGTCTAATGTCAAAATTATGACTTTTGCAGCAGTCAGATGTTGTCATGTATGTGTGCGTGCAAGGGCGAAACACTTTGAAAGTCATTCTTCAATAGATTCTTCCTCTCTTAAAAAAAATCAACCTTTTTTTAAAATATAAATAGTATTTGCTCTTCTCCTCAGAGTTAGATGAGAATATTGATAGCATGTTAATATCTGCTCAGTAGATATTAAGCTAGCAAGCTAACAAAATCTGCCTACCAACACCCCAAAACGTACTACATTATATCTTTTTTGTTTGTTATATTTTTTTTGAATGAAAAGTGTAAAAAAAAGTCCAAACTGTCATTTTTTTCATTTTGGTTTGTGTGCAGATTAAAGAAACAAGATATCAAGGGCAAGTAGGAGGATTTTTCTACCTTTAGACTGAACCAGGCTAGCCGTTTCCCTATTTTTCCAGTGTTTATGCTAAGCTAAACCAACCATGTCCTGGCAATTAGCTCATATTTAAAGCTGGATTTAGCAATGTTCCTATTTTGCTGAAGCTCTATTTTGGAAAGTATACAACCAAAATACTCAACCCCCTCCCTTTAGGCCTCTCTCCTAAGCCCCCAAAACACATCAACGCCCAATCCATGACTACTGCAGGAGTCCACAAGAAGGCGCTGGAGAGAGGAGGAGTAGTGATGACAAGACTGGCTATTGTTAGTACTCACAGCTGTCAGGCTAGCATGTTTGGCTGCACTTTCTCAGCCGTTCTTGTGCGACTAGCTTACCATAGCTTTAGCAATATATCTGGCTAGCCTTGAGGAAGACTCAGTGAGCAATGTGAGTGTTCAGGCAGAGTGTGCACAGGTAGACAGGTGTGTATGGAGACAGGCAGATAGGCCATCCAGTTGTTTCATGGGGGCCGAATGAAATGATTGGTTGGGTTTATTACAGGCCTGCAAGCACCACAGATACAGGATTTTTTGTCAGAACATTTGATTTATTCATTTCCACAAATATAGCAATAATTTGCTTCTAAAATATATTACTAGCTTTAACAGACAGATATGAGAGTAATCTATCCAGAAGGTTTCTGGAAAAACACACACTCCTGCATAAACTGCAGTGTACCAGCTGTGATATCAGCTAGCTGTCTTCTCATTGGCCGATGTACAGACCTTGGCATAACATCAGCAAAATCAAAACAATTTTAGGAGCAGCTGACAAATGTACTGAAGGTGGATTGGAGAGGTTCAGTGGGATTTCTGGAAACTGTCATGTGTTGCTCATTCGCTTGTTTGCAAAGTGATTTGCCAGGAAAGGGTGACATGCAGGTCTTTCAAGGTTATCCCAAAGGGAACCAAAGTATACCCGGATTTAGATGTTTGTTGCAGGTCCTTTGTCAACTTTTCCCCGGACAGAAGGTCATCAGCCACGCTATAAAGGAGGGTAAGCGAGGTAAACTTTTATGCGATGTAAATCAGTGCATTTTGTACTATAGAGGGTTTGGGGACTTTCTTATCAATTATCCTGCCTAAACTCCAGCTCACCAGTAGACTTTATCACAATCACCAAATCCCACAAAAGACAGTCTTACCTCTTTCTTTCTTTATCACTGTCTGGCAGTCACCTCTCCCTTTTCACTCACCCCTCTGGTTCTGTCCCGCTCCCCCTTTCTAACCCCTTCCTTCCTTTCTCTCCATCCCATCCTCCATGCCAAATGAGAACCAGACGTTCGACAGACCTAATCAAGATGTCCTCAGCTGAATGAGCCTTATTATGGGATGGGTAAACAGTGAGTTCCGATGTTGCCGGGGGGATAAAGTCCCGGGACAAACCAAGATTGATTGAGAGGAACGATAGTGACATCGCACACTGAGCACTTGTCAGTAACGACTACTATTTGTTGACGTCTGCGGAGGAAGAGGAGGAACGGATCTTCCTGAGACTGGCAAAAGGTTTTCAAGTGAATTTTAAAAACCTGAGGATTAGTAAACAGTGATTATCGCAACCGTTGGCAAAGCAACTCATAGTGCACAGATAGCTATGGTGTATAGAAATCAGCACAATATGGTAAAAGCAAATCTTGTCAGTGCATTAGATACCTTGAAATAGTAGCCTATGTGTTAGTTGTTACTCTCTTGAACTCTCTTAAGGAGTCGAAGAGGGGTTTTGTGGAGGGCCAGGGTTTCCTGTGGATTACTGATTTGAGTGGTCCTGCCATAAACTCTGAGCCGTGCTTGTTTTGTGCTTAATGACGAGCGGCCATTCAGACTAACAACCTGTGCATAAAGCACGGCCGTAAAAAGCTGCGTGGTGAGGCTGCTCTTGAGCGTTAACTGTGGATCAGATTCCTCCAGGCAGACGTTCACAGAGGGAGTCCACTTTTCAGAGTGTCTTTGGCGGAACATTTTTCCATATCAGTAAAAGATAGGAAGTTAAGTGTGTGAGTCAGCGAGCAGATGAGCTACCAACTGTCCTTCAGGTAGAACAAGATGTGCCTCATATAGAGCAAACGTCTGCCTCGCTGTAATCACTGTCTCCTATACTACAGGGGAATTTGAGCCACAGCCACTTGATGAAAGCTTTTACATTTTCTGCTCTGAAGTCTCAGATCTTTGCTAGTAAAACCGCTGCAGTGCAAGAAGTGATGTGGTTTATTATGTGGCAACAACCATTTGTGCAGAAACAGAGGAGATACTGGGTAGTTGGCAACTTACTGAGATACCGTAGTGTATTATTAACATGTTAACATGATAACATTGCAATGTTAGCACATTAGCATGTAGTTAATAGCTGCTCTTAAGTTGTTTTGTTTTTTTTAAATAGCAGCTTTTGCTGCAGGTCTTGGAAAATCTCAGGCCCACAGTCTGGAAGTGACAGAGCCAAGCAGCAGGGAGGCCTTTTGTGCGTTTCTCTGTGTGCATGTGGATGTATGTTTGCGCTTGCATGCATGACAAACACAAAAGAGCACTCTGCTGTTATTCTTCTGTGCATTTATGTTATTAGTCTGCATGTATCCTTTGTTTGAATTGTGTGGTAGATCAATTAGTAGCGTGCAGTTTCAGGTGCAGAGGCTACAGGCAGATAGAGTTGAAGGTTCATCTTTATGCAAAGTGTAGGTAAGATGAAATATCTTAAATTGAGGCAATATAAGCTTGTTTTGTTCTTTAGATATCATCTCAAGCTGGTTCTCAGTAACATGCCTGAAACTAGAATTTCCTGAATTATAAAGCTCAAGATCACCACTGACAAGTTCAACACTGCTTTGTCTTAGTCAGAATTTCTTTGTAAATGTCCTTGTTTTTAGTTTGAGCTGACTAATTTCTAGATAAATTTGGATTCTTTGAGACCAGATATTTTGACTTGTTTCAGTAATCGTGGTCTGTGAAATTTTCCTGCTCTGTTGGCAGATAATTTTGCTCATTTTAAGTAATATTTCATTTTCTTGTATTTTTTTCTTGTTTTTGCAGCTAACTTTCTGTAATTTCTTGTGCGCTCCTGTGCACCAAACTCCACACCCGTCTTGCACGAGAGAACGACAACAAACCACAGCAATTATTATCCCATCCTGTCTGGCCCGTCTGGAGCATAGAGCTACCAGACCAACTCGAATCACCAAGACGAGCAACAATTAGGTTTTTATAAAAACTACGTTCCCTACTGTGGCCTCTCTGTTGACTGCAGCTTAACTGGTAGTCAAACAGAAAGCTCTTATCATAGGTAAACACTAAGTGGCCACTCAGCCATCCGGCTACAGAGATAGGCAGGGAGGGATAAACATCTCTGTATCGCCACGCAGAGCTGCGTTCAAATCGAATTTCCGCTCTCCAATTTGGAGGCTTGTTTATATCCAAAAGCATCTGGAATATTAACATGCCCTTGAAAGAATTTCCTGGCATGCCTCATGCAGTGACCACATGCGTCTTTGAGTGCCATATTAATGTGAGTATGCGTATGCGTAGCAGGCCATGTCCCAGTGTGTGTATGTGTGTGATTCTGTTTGTGCAAGTTGTTTGTGTAGGTGTACAAGTTCCTGTTTTGTGTATTGTATGTGTTCCAGTATTCAAAATGTGCAGTGCCAAAGCCCCCATTACTGTGAAGCCCTCTAAAGTTTGTCATTTTGACTCTTTGTTTTAAATTGCCTACTTCTTTACAATTACTTTCAGTTGTTTTCCCTTCAAGGCTGGCGCTGTTCTGTTTTTGTATGTTTCTTGCTGTCAATAAACCTTCTGAAAGTTTTTGACTTCTCTGTCTGTGACCTCCAGGCCATTTGTTCCCAACAAAGATGAAAAATGGGCTCACAAATAGATAATTTCATAAAAAAACACTTGCTAATTTCTAGCATAAACAGGTGTAAATAATCAATTTAAAGGGGACTATTTTCGTCAATACATACAATTTGCTGTTAATTATTTACGGCACCAGAACGATGCATGTGGATTGATTCAAAATAAACTACAGCGCTCATGTTCATTATAGTGAAGGATCATATGACTCACTGCTCATTGCTTGGCTCATTTGTGTGTTTTTAATAGTTTTTGGACAACAATGGCGGTGTACGGTACAAGAGAATAAGCTATATCAGGCTTTTCGCTATGCAGGCAGTACCTGTTCATTGGACCATTGTGCCTTAAAACTCGTAAATTTGAGCGTAACTCAAAATAACTGACATCATATACAGCTTCACATACATGTTACATGCAGCTGTCTTTGCACATGTGTTAATTGGGGGCTTTTTTGGGCATGTATGTTGGTGCACAAATCCCGTCCCTTAAAATGAACCTGACACCAGAAACAAACTGGAGCAAGGAACGTTGTAAAAAATCTAAAAACAACTTGCTGCATGCTTATTTTGCTCTTGTTTTCCTGCAGCACACCAGTTTTTCATTTTGGGGAGGGATGGAGCGAGGAGAGGAAGGCGGGATGGAGTGCGTAGCGCTGACAGTATTTATAGCCCGGTGTTCTGACCAAAATTATCAGTGTACCACAAAATAACTTCCTCTGGCCTCACCGCCAAATAACAGGAAGCCTTCAATTGTGCGCATTTATTAATTTTAACGCACACACATGCACTCATGCAGACACGCAGTGGTGCACACGCTGAACCTTATGCACGCAAACACAAACAGCCCGCATGAAAACATGCTCTTGTGGACATACACACACGTACGCACACACACACGCAGTGAGGGTTTGCTGTCTTTATAAATAGAGCAGCTCCTGGAGCTCTGCGAAGTCGGCTGTGTAAACTTCCTCCGCTTTCTGGAGTTGGTTTTTCTTTTATGCTCACAAACTCGCCATCTCTTTCCTTTCTGTCTGTCGCTCTCATGCACATATAGATGGACACATGCAACCGGGTATGAGCGCACATGGAAACACACACACGCACACACACACAAACATGCGCACACTCTCCAAGTCTGGCCTCCATTAGAGAGCCATTCAGTGGAGTTCGGGCGCAGGAGGCGGGGGGTCAAAGGTGAGAGTGTGTTAATGGGTGACGTGGGGGGTCTTTTCTGCTTGGCTGACCATCACTGCCATGTGCACACACACACACAAATACACACACAAAAAAACACACATATACATCTATTTATGAATCGTACTTTAGTCTTTCTTCCTTTTCCGCCACCTCTGTCTCTCTCTTTCCCTCTCTCTGTGTTTCGCCTTTGGGTCTGTAAATCACAAGATGGATGTTTCGACGCAGCACAAAATACAATCGCAGATGCTGCACCTGGTAGACATGTTAGTGAGCATGTGCACATGTGCAGTTCTATGTGTATACATGTGAGAATGTATGAGTGCACGCCTACCAGCTGGTGACTCTGTATTGGCAACACTCGTATGAATGTAACTGTTGACTCATTTTAAAGCACCGGGAATATTGACTGTCATCTCTGCCAGTACAGTAGGTTTTGTATAAATAAGGCTAATTAGGCTTGATGAAACTAATGCATGCAAACATATTATACTGTTACATGAATTGTTGCAATAGATGTCAAAGTCAAGATGGTCCAGAGTTGACTGAACAAACGTGCTCTTCAGCCGGCATGCTGAAGATCGGAGTGCCCAAACACACTCAAAAGCCTGTCAGCGGCTCATTCTGTACTGTTAAATTTTTTTTTCTCTGCCGAAAAATAGAAAGAATTCGATGCAGAATTAGTTCCTTGTTTCCAGCTACTTCTACAAAATTATGCAATATTCATTTATTAAATCCCAAGGAACCGAGAACACAGACTAACTATCTACTAAGGCTGTGAATGATCTCATTGCGGCCTTTGATGCCATAGATCACTGTTTACCCCGTAGCCGTTACTAGACCAACTGGGGAATCAATATGCCATCTCTGGTGTGGCTCTCGCATGGCTAAAATCTTACTTCTCTGAAAGAACACAGTGTGTTTCTTGTAATTACACTTCATGAGCATTTGCCAATATGAATTATGGAGTACCTCAGGGCTTTGTTCTTGGCCCTCTGTCTCTCTCTCTCTTTATGTTTCACCTCTTGGCCAAACCATACATAGTCAGGGAATTAATTTCCACTGCTACGCTGATGATACTCAGCTGTATGTGCCTTGTTTCAACCAGACTTGATTATTGTTTTGTGTTGTTGTCAGGCCTGCCTCGTGCTTGTACTGAAAGTTTCCAAATGATTCAGATTGCTGCAACTAGAATTTTAACTAAAACTAAAATATGGACATATACCAGTTTTATACAATTCTCCCTCATCTTTTTCAGACTTTAAGGTGCTTCTGATGACTTACAACATTGTAAATGGGCTTGCGCTTTCATACCTGTCTGATCATCTCCGGAGTTGAAAAGACGTTGTGCCCCCTTTCTCTCAAATAACCTTCCTGCTGATATCAGACAGTCTCACTCTGTTGAGTCCAAACTTAAAACTCATCCTTTTGCCTTAACTTTCGGTCAGTTGCGTTTTCTTTGACTACTTCAGGCCTTGTACCTGTTACCATTACCTTATGGTGGGTCCTTCTTAGTCTGAGTGGGACCTCTCTCTCCCCCCTGGCTCTAAGTGCCATGTTCCAGATGTTTTGGATCTGGACCTTCATCTTCCAGGATAATCAGCCTCTCCTCTTGACTCTCATTCTTCCTTGTGTGCATGTTGTCCTCGTCTCTCCTTGTCGAGGCCTAACCCTGTTGTTTGTATATGTTGCAATCTATCTATAATTTTCATCCTATATCCTGTTTGTCAGTACTGTAGTTTCACAACAGTGGTCTGTTCTGTGCACCCGACATCGATTGTATGTCTCTGTCCTGGAAGAGGGATCCCTCCTCTGTCTCTCTTCCACTTTTAACCCATTAAAGGCTTTTTAGGGACAGTTTTTCCTTCTCCAAATTAAGGATACTAGGTGAGGCAAACTTGTGATTTGTAATATTGGGCTGTATAAATATAACTGACTTACCTTTAAAGTTAACTTAAAGCTCTTAATTTTGTGTTCTAGCTAGCAAAGCCATTTTTAGTGTGAACTGTCCCCCTCAGTATCAAAGTGTCAAAATGAATAAAAGAAGGTAAACACAGTTATTTCGGGTATGTAACGAAAGCACAAGCTGGATCGGTTGACTGCCACCTAGTGCTGCGATGGCGCTACAAGAGTTTGCTGCGTCGAATCCTTCGCTAAGCGATAAAAATCATTTTCCACGTACAGCTGGAGCACCAGAACGTGTCAACAGGAAACAGAAATCTGACTTTAAAACTATCTGTAAAACTATCCTCCACAGAGTTTCGTGACAGAAGCCTTTCGAGTGACCATTCACGCTGTTTTGTTTTATGTAAGTATTGTGCAGAGTCAAAATCCCATTCAGCTGGTGTGAGAGCCCTTGAATGTGCTTGTGAGTGTCTGTTTCCTCACCCAGGTGAGTGCTTATCTGTGTGTGCGTGCATGTGTGTGTGTGTGTCTGTGTGTGAGGGAGAGAAAGAGGAGTTGGCCGGGGTTGCGTAACCACCATGTGCCTGGGTGCCTGGAGCCGGCAGCTCGTTAACCTGCCTTCCTTCCTGCTGTCACCTCAAACTAAATAAACACAGAGGCTATCTGCTGTGCATGCACATGTGCACTCACTCACACACACACACAAATACGCACATAAATACCCACACTTATGCTTGTGTTCATGCACGTGGACAGTTCTGTCTGTCCGTCTATCTTGCCTGAACACATGAGCTGTGCATATACGTCACCAGAGGCTTTTTCCTTTGAGGAGGACAGATCACATATCTTTTTCTGATCACACACACACACACCCTTACGTTGAGCTTTTATTTACCCTGTGGGGAGGATGTTACAGTTAGGATGGGATACAACATGTCATTAAGGAATCCTGCCTCTCTGACAGTTGAAAACAAGCTGCTGGGTCTCTCCGGACTTTAACCTCTCCTTGGTGTTTTCCAGCGGGTGGCTTATTGACACCCAGCCGAGGTTTGCAGATGTTGTGACAGGGCAGCCGAGATATTATGAAAATAATACATGAAACATTAGGCCGGGTTACAGAGTAGATGGCTTTGCGGCATCTTGGCCGCCAGGCAAATGCTGATCTTATTAAAATAATTTTGAAGGATTTTGAAACAGTTTTCATATTTGGCTTTCACGTTGAGCAAACACGACTGCAAATACTTCACGAGTAAACGACAGAAACACTATTACTGCCACACAGCAGGCTTACGTCAGTGTTTTCCAAAAGCTCTGTTTTCCTCATCCACACTGAAATGCGAGGTTGGCTTTTTCGTGTTTTTTTTTTTTTTTTAAATCTCTGGTTTTGGGTGTGAAAGTGATGAAAAAAGACACATTAAACATCAAACGTGCCATATTTCCATTGTTTCTCATGATTTAGAGATGACTTGATGCACATTTCCTTTTTTCCAAATAAGATTTCTTGCACATCCTAACTGATTACAAGGCACTAGTAAAGTCTGACCTCCTCCGATTCTAACTTTTCACTTTCTTTGTCCTGAGGCCTTTAAATCTGTTTAATACCCACTTTGAAACTTCAGCTTTTCGTTCCTTCAACGCAAAACATATCAAACCACATGCAACAAACCCACATCAAGGACTCATGTTTGTTTCATAAAAAATAATTACGTTAACATACCCGCTTTCTATTTTTTTGGCTTTTAAACTTGGACCCGGTTATTTCAACATGAAGCTTCGTTGGGCCTCCCAGTCTGTGAGGTTTTTGTACGAGTTTCTGTCTCTTAAAGAATAACACAGGAACATGGGGGAGGAGTAGCAGTGGAAGCATTAATAAACAATGAAATAAATAATGTTTATTGCGAGCCAGACATCACAGTGGGTTTATGGCTGGACTGTAAACTAGAAGACCCGGCTTAGAATTTACATAATTACTTCCTGGTGTAAATTACTTACCCCCTCCCTCTCCCACTCTCCATCTCCCAGCCTCTCTCTCTCTCTCTCTTCTGGGTCATGTCATTACTCTTAATCATAACAGCACCAGTGCTTTTTTTTAGTAGCACTTTATCATGGATGGATGATGTTTTTGTGGATATTTTTGCACATTCCAATAGCATCTCACTGTATACTGTATATTCATTCTGTTTCCAGTAACATCTGGTGTTCAATCGTGAAAAGTAACAAATATAGCTAAATGTTGCTTGGTGATGATGGACGCTGCTGTCCCACGATGTGATGCACGACAGAAAGGGATAAAAAAAAGTGCAAAAGAAAACATGGCCAGTGGTGGAAAAGCTACAGCAGCAGCTCAGAAGAACAATAACGGTAACAACCAGTAACAAATTACACTAGATCACTTCACAAGTTACTGTGTTGTTATACTGTCACTGTAAAGTGAAGTTTTCTGAAGTTGCTAAATTGATCGATATCCATCAACACATGACTTGTAAAGTTGTTAAGCAGTGCGTTTGAACAACCCTGACCCCTGGAATTACCTTTATACCTTTAAATATGTAATTTAGTTTTTTCTTATCCGCATAATGAGGAAATGTTTTTGTGGACTGTATTTACTGTATTTTTAAGTGACATGTTCATACATCATGTGCAAAACGTTTGCCTTTAACTTATTCCATTTGCTTTCCTCACAACATCTGCTCTTGCAGTGCAACACTCCAAAGAGCTAAAGCATGATATGGATGTTTATTGTTGTGTTTTGGCACTCAGATCATTTGGTTAAGATTAGATAAAGAGATTGTGGCCTCTTTTTTTTGGTGCTTATTTTTGCTATTTCACGTCATCATTATCCCCCTTTTGCTAATACAGCCTCATCAGTGTGTGAGTATTCATCGGAACTTGGGACTTGATCAAATGTATGAGTTTATTGTTCTTGCATTTACACGATGGAAGGAGACACTTTACAGTGAATCCCTTCATCTGCGAGCTTCAGGGAGTGTTTTCTGTCTCTGGTCCAGCTCTGAATTGTAAAGCGCAGGCTTAGGTTAGGTTAGTGGAGGTCAGAGAACACAAGGACAAATTGTTAAATGAAGCATTTCTTCTTCTTTGGGTCAGACTCTTTGCCTGTCTGGTGTTTATGTCCTGGGCTCGAGAAGCGAGGGATGGAGGGAGGAAGTGAGGACGACCTGGAAGGAAGAATGAAGGCCTTCACTTTCTCTGGCCTGCGTGCTCTGAGCACAAATATCCCTCAGTGTGGTCATTTCAGTCTTTTTCTCTTCTCTCCCTCCATCTTTTGGTCTTTTTTTCTCTCCTAACGCTGTCTTCATCTCTCTCTCCCTCCCCTCTTTTTCATTCTTTCCACCCCCCTCCGCCTCTCTCTTTCTCTGTCCTTCTTTCCCACTGGGACGACAGCCATGTGCTTTGGAGGCCCTCAGAGATGAAACCACACATTGGAGCTGTAGCAGGGGGTAGAAGAAGAAGAAGGCTCCAGAAAAAGCTCGGCCGGCGCTCCCAGCCAAGACACCAGCCAGAAACCAAACTGGATGTGGTGAAACTGTCAAATTACTTAAGGAAACTGCAGCAAAACCTCAGGAGGCGAAAAACAGAGAGCGAGAGGAGAGTTTTTTTTCCCCATTGTGTTGCAAAACAAGCAAAGCAAACGGGTATTTGTTAAAGAATTTCTGATTTAAAAAAGTTATTGAGGCTTGGCTGTGCATATTCTGTCAATATCTTACAGTATTCATTTCCTCTAACTTTTGGTACTTTTATTAGGTAAGAATTGGTCTCGTATAAGGAATGCCTTCTTCCTCCAACTTGCTTAGCAAGACATTTGTAGTTTAGTTAAAAAGCTTTTTATTAACTGTGTTGTTTGATTCAAATCCAGCTGGGGATCATTGTTGCATCACTCAGCCATTTCTTGTCAGCTCTATAATAAAGGAATAAAATAGCCCCAAATACTTAGAAATAGCTGTATATTTGAATGAATTTAAAGATTATCACATAAAAGTGTATGTTTTTATTCATTCTTTTTTAAAAAAGATGCCCTAAAAGTAGAGAAATATCATGTTATGTTCCTCGAAAACAATCACGATGCTGGAACATAACAGACAACACAAGCTTGATTAAAGTTCATTGTACGACTGCAGATGTTGCAAACTTGTCTAATTAGAGTTTACTGATTATTTAGTGAAGGAGACCAACAAAGACCACATCCATTTGCAATTTATGTTTATATAATACCAATTTATTTTGGCAGTTATGTTTTGGGATAAACATAATTAATACCTAGAGTATGTTCGGTGGCAACATTTCTTTTAGTGTACTGTAGTAAGTGCTAAGTTTTCGTACCACATCCAAGTCACAGGGAGTTGCCCAGTGGGGATGGAGGGCGTACAAAGACTTTTAGGGCACCCAATGTACTTTGGTTAAGGTTAGGGAAAGATCGGGGTTTCCGTTACTTGTCATTAAAGTAAACACATCGTGTCTTGTGCTTTGGACTTTTTCAGTATTTAACCAAGACCACAGCCTTTCTCTAACCAAGCGCTGTCAGTGCCTAAAAATAACCCTAAAACTTTTTTTTAATCATGTTTTAGTTGCTAGTGTTGAAAAACCAAATGAAATATGTTGTTGAAAGTTTTGCAGACATGTTCTGTATGAAATGAATATTTTTCAGCTCGCCAGATACATTCAATAAGTAAGAAATGTATTTCAGGTGACATTGTTTTTCTTTCAGTTTTCCACACTGAAGCCCGTATGAGCCTGCGGCTTGTTAGAAATGCAACTATACTAGACATTGGTTCATATGCATCTCCACAAAACCAGAAAAAATGAATTCCATGTCCTGCTCCGCTTGCTGAGTGGTAAAAACATGCACAGCTCTCTGTGCCATCCGGAATGTGCGTCGGTGTGTCACCTTTCAGTGACAGTAATGAGATGAAGAAGTTCTCAGTAGCGTCAGATTCCCCTGAGTTTTCCACTGGTGGAGTTCAGATGTTACAGGATGTCCCATAACCTCAAGACACGCTAGTTCTCTGCTGGAGGAACAGCTAGCTTGAGATCTCCCCCTCCTGTTAATTTGTGAAAAGTTTACCAACAAAAAACTTGACATTGTTGTGCGCACGATCTGAAACTTGCGCTGCAATTTCTGAATAAAAGAAGGCTTTTATTTTGACACTGCTGCCTGTTAAACTGTTGCACGGTTCCAAGTTTCATGTCATTTAAGAAGAAGATGCAACATGAAAACGGGGGAAGAGCTGACATAAGGGATGAATCAGCTCAGGGCCTACGTGGATCATTAGGCCGCTATAAATCACTGCTATAGGTTTCAAATAAAGTGTTACCATTTGTGAGTCTCTGTGTGTGTGTGTGTGTGTGTGTGTGTGTGTGTGTGTGTGTGTGTGTGTGTGTGTGTGTGTGTGTGTGTGTGTGTGTGTGTGTGTGTGTGCGCGTGCGTGCGTGTGCACCATGATCTGGCTCCACTGAGACTCCATGCCCAGCAGTTATAGACAGCAGACATGTCTCTCTCTCTCTCTCTCTCTCTCTCTCTCTCTCTCTCTCTCTCTCTCTCTCTCTCTCTCTCTCTCTCTCTCTCTCTCTCTCTCTCTCATGCACACACCTCCTCACTCCATAACAAACAGCAAGAGCCTGGGCCCCCAAGGCTTCCTGTATCCTACACACAGCCAGCAAATAAACACAATCACATTCATTTACCGCTCCACACACACACAAACACACACACACACACAAATGCATTCATTCGTGCACAGCCGTGCTGCAAGCATACCCGCGGACCCACACAAACACGCACACACAAGCATTCAGGCATTCAGGCGTGCGCAGACGCACGAACACGCACACTGTCTGAAAGAGGACTCAGACCAAATGGGTAACCACTGCTATTTCTTCCCTCATTAAGCAGCAATATTACGAGCTGACACTCTGAGAGGCCTGTGGGCTTGGACTCGGTGTCCCGAGGTTTCCACGGTTAAAGGAGGGGGAATGTCTCCTTCTGTTACAGGAAGAGGGAAGAGAGGAATCAGAGGAGATAACCAGCGATTCCGCAAAGATTTAATGCCCATATATTAGAGGTTAAATCAAGGAAACTGTGTGTCCACAGAAGATTGATTAAGGTCACAGAGAAGTGGAGAAGTTTTCTGTTGGCATTCTCTGACTCTGTTTCTTACAATTAAGTACTGAAATTGCATAATTTTTTTTCCATTCTCAGAGTAGCAACATTTTATGTCAATATGAAGTTATCACGATTTCTTGCAAATAACCGTGAAACCCCTCCAGAAACCATACACAAATGGTCATTGTTACATAGGCTGTTGGTTTTTGCAGCAGCAACAAGATACCAGGTGTTGATTAGGAAGCTTTAAAGATGTTGATAGGCAGATTTCTTTTTTTTACCTTTGAACAAAGCTATTTGCTTCCAGTGTTTATGCCGAGCTAAGCTAATGGATCTATATGTTAGCATGCAAGAAAAAGAGTGGTGTCAAGTCTAAAAAAGGCAAACTATTAACTTTTGGCACAATAAAATTGAGGAACAGTACGTGGCTAAAATGACTCCACTGTTCAACTGATGTGGATGCAAACATCATCAAATTAAAGCTGAAAACAATCAATTAAACCTCATTGTCTGTTAATTCTGTTAATTTCAAAGTCATGTGCAGGGGTGCAGAGCTGTCAGACTGCCCAAGGCCTGCACTGTGTGTACACTGTATAAATAATGCATAGATTTGATGAGTCTGTGTTGATTTAACACCAAACGGCTGCAGGACAGATGCATGTAAGCGTTTGCGAGTTGGGATGGAGCGAAGAGGTTTCTAACCATAGCTCGTGTAGGCCTTCAAACAAGCCAATGTGCAAAAACCTCCAAAATGTAAAATATTCGTTGTGCAAATCTGTGGTTCTTTGTGTCAAACAAACTGTGAATATTCGAGCAGGAGATCATGTGGTATCACTGGGATTGTTCCAACACCCAACATGGGACAAGAACAAAGAACCAAATGCTGAGTATTTGTTTGTTTTAGTACGTTCACTTCTGACACTGCCCCTGTGTGCATGTTAGCGTTATGGATAAATATCTCGGTTGGGATATCTCTTTGCTTAATGCATGTTTGCAGACTTGCTGATAAGAAGCCATGTTTCAGGCCTTACAGAGGTGAGCCTTGAACAGTTTGTCACAACCAAAGACCTTTTCATATCAACAATAAGACACCCTTATTAAAAGTTTACAAGTTGCAACTAATGGCTTTATTTTTGGTTAAAGAAATCAACTAATGCCTTGTAGACAATTTATAGGGCATTATTAAAAATATTTTCTTATCTATAAGGATACCTCATTAGAAAGTGGTACCAATAAGAGTTGTATGGCCTTTAAATCCATTGGCAGTTACAGTATTTACTGCTCTAAGCACTGGCAAAAATCCTTTGTCTCATCTCTCAGTATTTACACCTTTGTTTCCTCTGTAGTGGCTCTGAATGTGCATCAAGATGTTAAATGAAGCACTTAATAGCAGCAGCCACCATTTAGCATCTCTCACAGGACCACTTCCCGAAACTGTTTCCACTCATGTAAGCTCCCTATTTTTAGCCCCACCAATTATGTATGTATGTATTTTTGACTTCACCTATACGTTCTACAGATGTCTAAAATATCCTCTCCGCTCCCCTCGTCCTGCTCCTCTCGAGCGTGTGAAAGGAAGATACCAGGGTAGCAACAGAGGAAACATAGCAACCACATAATTGGTGGCCAGGATCAAACTTCCATCACGCCGTCCTATCGGCGAGGCGCTGTACCCTGTTCTTTTCACATATATCATGTGCCATAATGACCGTGACACGGCCCTGCTACTACAGGGTTTGGTTGAATTGGAATGTATGTAATTGGTTTACAGAAGTTGCATTTAAGAAGAAACAATCTGCAAGGCTGCAATCACTGGCATGTACTCATTATTGTAGTTGAAGCTAAATCCACCAAAAACCTGCTTACCTGCTTTTTCTTTAGAATAGCTTCATTTATTGCAACATAATTGTGTTGCATATAGTGTAAAGTATGCATATAGTGTATATTAAGGTTTGTGTTACAGTGCATAGAGGATTTGAAGTGAAAATAAACTATAAAATATGTTTTTATTCCCTTATGGTCAGTTTATCCACCTATTTTTAATATACAGTTCTGCACTAATTGGATCTAATAACTCTCTATATTAATGGTTTCTGGCTTTTTGGCTTGTATGACAGGAGGTATATTGTATTTTTTTATTAGTGAAATAGATAAAAACCCAGACATCATGAAGTTGCTTGTTATCAAACATAAATTACTGCTTGAAATAAGGAATAAATCTGCTGTTTTATTCTGTTTAATTGATTGAAACTGTAAGCAGCAAAGCAGGAAGCTCAAAGGGTTTATGTATTTTGAAAGTATTTAAAGTTATTTATAAGCTACGGCTGCAGCAGTTACAAAAGTTACGAGAGTTAAAATGTATTTTAGTTTCCTGTAAGCAGGAAAAGAAGGTCAGGAATTTTATGCCTTGATTTCCTTGAACTTGAAGTATGAAACTCCAAGGACGGGTTTGTTGATTTTAGAAGGTTGCGTCTCCTTCCTGTTATCAAAGACAGACATTGAGGTGGTGGATAATTATGTAACCCTGCAGATCATGGACCTGTTACTGAGCTGAACTCTGAGGCCAAAGAAAAGAAAGGAAGGAAAAAAACACTCTTTGATGTAAACTTTAATGCAATGTTCCCGTTTTTTTTTGTTTGTTTTTTTAAGCATTTTCCTTTCTTTCTCGCTTTGACCTATTGGTAACTACAGTATTTGAGAAATGCTGCCCACATTTCTTCTATGGCCGTTGAGCTGTTTCCATGGCGATGGTAGACTCAAGTTTAGCATCCGAAGTTTAGCCCTGAAGGGGGGAGGGCGGCCAACTTTTGTGGCTCATAGTAATTCTAATTCCTATTCTAATTTTTTAATTTTGCACCAGCCTTCTCTTCTGCTTTTTATAGCTCATAGACAGAACACCAGTTCTACACATTTATGATGATTAAAATGCATTAAAATCTGTATGAAAGGGAGAGAAAATTGTATAAAAAGCAAAGCTGATCGCCTCGATCATCTTAAGCCTCTTTCGCACATTGTTCCTGGTAAATTACTGGGATCACCTTTCAGCCACTGCTGGGGATTTTCACTATTCACAGCTGCATTCTGGATGATTTCTGTCTTGCACCTTTTCACACATGCAGAAGAAGAAGAAGAGCGAGGCTGGTCGTGCGTGTATGTGGTGGAAGACCTTGCTCATTCTTTTAATGAATGTGGCGGGTGAGGAGCGTTTTTTGTCCGGTGCTCTTGCAATGTATTTAATCTTCGACAGGTTTGGTAAAACATGTAATTTTTTTCATGATCTACGAATGTGAACAACGCATGTATTCAAATGCATCAGCAGAGCCTTGTGATTGGTTCGCTCGCTCCTTGTGAAACGGTTTTTCATCAGACAGGTGTAACGCCGTACATACGTAACCCTGTAATTCTTTAACAACACAACCGTACCGGCATTTTCTCTGCCAGGTCTTGAAGAGGGAATTTAGCAGCACAGATTTACCTGAATATCGATCCCGGCTCCCGTTCACACATGAACCCGTTCAGGAAATCTTCCTGAACATTTCCCCTTCTGCAGTATTTAATCTACCTTAAAACTTTGCTGCAAACTTTTTTCTGTCTCTGGAGAAAATAACCACTGATTACTGCCCACCACTCTGTGTGTGTGTGTGTGTGTGTGTGTGTGTGTGTGTGTGCGTGCGTGTGTGCGTGTGAATAGAATTAGCCTGCACAAACAGCTAGCTTGCTGTGCTGTTTGGTCGTCCCACCAGACACAGGAAGTTACAGTGTCCCGGACGTCATTGTACTGTGGGACAGAGGTGTCTTTGTCTGGGCTCGAGGTCGGCCAGCAGGTGCTCGGTCTCTGTTCCCCCAGTGTTTCGCAGTCTTCTCTCTCCCTCTGTGTCTGCCTCTCTCTCGCTCGCTCTCCAGATCTCTAGCTGTGTATTGTGCACATTTAAACACATGAAATTACAGACAGTGAAGGAAATCTTCCTGATAGGAGTGACTCAGAATATTCTGTTTATATAGAACTAATTTACAACAGCAAATATGTTGTGAATATATGTACAATTTTATTTTGTATGATGAGGAAATGTTGTTAGTTAATGTACCTGACAAGTTGCACATATTTAATTTGTGTTCTGCCAATGTGGGCACTCTTGCAATGCACTTGTAGTGACTGCAGTGTGAGTGAGTGCAGTTCAGCTATTTCATTGTTATGTTTAGGCACTGACAGCATTTGGTTAATGTTAGGGGAAGATCTTGATCTAATTTAATGCAGAAAAAGTCAGCAGCAATCACAGTCTTTCCTTAACCTTAACCAAAGTGCTTTTGTTGCCTAAACCGAATGACATGTGTAAGCACAACGTAATTATGAATGCAAATTAGTAGCATATAAATGTGAATTCTGGGGCGCAGGGTTGGATGCAGACAAAGTGGTGTTGAAATGGTTGGTCTGTTTGCACCATTAAAGGCTGCAGATCAATCAGTGTGCTTCAGTCCTTTCTTCCCATGGAAGTCAGCCAAATTTATCGCGCAGAGAATATGATGGTGAACAGTATATTATTACCCAAACTATCTGTTGTGAAACTCCATCACAGTCTGCAGACCAACTTCCTGGTTCAACTTTCACATACCATGCGTAGCATGGTACACACTGTGCTTCTTGTCCCATTAGACTTTGTTTCAGTGATGCCATTTAATAAACATTAAATCTCCTTTTGCAAAATCTCCATATAAATACTATGTCACAAAAAACTTTTATCTATCAAATTGTAAGGCCTGATTCGAGACAGCAAACTGCCCTAAAATCTCCTTAATACTGTCATAAACAGATGTTGGGATAAAGAGCTTATGTGCCAAAAACCAAAGGAGACGTACTTGTGACTAGTAAGTCAAAAAAATTCACTCTGGCTTGACAGGATTGCATTTTTAAGTTTGAAAATAAGAGCAATTTCGAGTCTGTTGTGTTTTCCGTGCATGAAGATGCCAACAGCGGTCGCATGGCTTTTAGAGGAAGAATTAGAATAACACCAAGTGCATGTTTTTTTCTTGTCCTTGGATAAACCCATTAAATCTGAGCGATAATCGCTAATCTATTAGTTTAAACCTCTTTCAAACCAGCTGATAAAATGCATCTTACATTTATCTTATAATCTTTTATAGTTGGATGGAATCATAGCTCTCTCGCTCTCTCTTAGTGAGCATTTATGTCTGACATCAGCAGCTCGGACATACGTGGAGGTATCTGCCTCCTGTTTACAGCGTCAGCGGCCATCGGCAGGAAGGGAAGGGATGGATTGGGACTGTGAGGAAGTATTGAGGGAGGAAAGTGTACGCAAACACACACACACACACACACACACACACACACACACACACCCAGGAAAGAGGAACGTGAGAAAAGAACGAGAGGGAGATTAACACACTAATCCAATATCCGATGCTCCTGGACGGAGGAGCGGCTGTTGAATGATCCCTCTCTCTCTCTCTCAATCGTTCATACTCACACGCGCACATACACACACACACACACACACACGTGCAAGAAGACGTACTCATACAAGATACTGTAGAGGGGGGGTCTGAAGGATCCGTCTCGTAAGCATTTCAGTGAGACCAACCACATCCTTGGCTAAGCCACACAAACACGCATGGGTACACACACACACATAAACACATGCACATGCACACACACAGCCACAGGAATAGTATTCTGGGCCAGAGGGCTTCGCAGGCCAGGCCACTTCTCATAGACAACACCACTGCCACAAAATTTGCAAGACTTGCTGCTGATATGCATTCGGCTGCATTTGTATGTCTGTGTATGAGCGTGTGTCTGTGTGTGTGTGTGCGTGCATGTGTGGTTCAGCTAAACTAGTTCCTGTAGTTCCTAGAGATTCTCTTTCTTGGAAACCATTACCTAAATCACTTTTCACAATGGCTGGCAGGAAGTGAATCCAGAGGGTTTATAATTCATTCCCTCACTCCATGTTGTCAGAGGTTCTGTCCTCTGAGACCTATTGATTGGCAGCTGGATTCAGCGCTTCGTTGAGTGAGATTAAAGGAGTAGTCCAGTTTAATATTACACATTCCTAAAGTCAAAGGCGTCTCAATGCACACACTTAAAAAAGAAGAGGGGATTCTTTAAATTGATGAAGTAAAACCAGAGACCCCTGTCCTGTGCTTCCTTGATTTCTTTGCAGCATTTCTGCTTTATTATAATAGTGACAGCTGGAGAGAGACAGGAAGGTGAGAGAAGGGACGACATGCAGCAAAGGGCTGGAATCAAACCTTGGCCTCTGTGGTAAGGACTCAGTCTTGATGCCCTCTACCAGGTGAACGACTGGGTTGCCTCAATGCTTCTTTCTCTTAGGATGAAAATCAACGTTTACGAGAACTGGATATTAGACACCAAGATGAGATAATAATTTAACTTGGTTGCAGTTGGCAGTCAGACGTGTCTCCTCTGTGATGGCGGTCTATGGAGGACAAATGATTCATTCAGCTCTCTTAGTACAGCCATGCTCCAAAGCCTTGCTGCTGCATTACCTTGAAACTCCCTAAGCTCTTCCCAAATGTTGCTAAAGCTCATAGCCACTCCATATGGAAGCTCGAACAGCTGAATTAAA